>NC_044311.2:32323981-32955589 GCF_007474595.2 Lynx canadensis | reverse complement strand
TTTGCAGGGAGTTTCCACTGACCTGACTGCTCCCCTAAGGATGGGGGCAGCACAGTGCATTAAGCTTTGGACGAATGACAGGAGGTTGGCTCGGCTCTCTGCTTGCCTTGTTCAAAGAACGGATGGCACATCTGTACCTTTAATTATCCCTTTATTCAGAAAGTATCTACTGATGGACTGCTTTGGGCCAAGCTCTATTTCAGGGAGCCTGGGTTCAGAGATGAGGAAGCTACCGTCTTCACCCTCAAGAGGCTCACCCTCAGGAAACACTCCACTGAAGTGTAATCCTGGGGTCCTTAGCAGTATGGAGGGTGAGAGATGGCAGAAGAATACCTCCTTGAGACAATAATACCTGAACTAAGTTTTAAAGTCAAATAGACTTTCAACTAGACTAATAAAAAGAAATAGGGTGTGTTATGAAAAGGAAATATCACATGTAAAGGTCCAGAGGTGTGAAACAGTCTGGTACATCTGAAGAAATATAAAGAATCTTGTTTTCTCTGAGATTGGAGACTCAGATAAGAGGAGGCTAAAGATGTTGGAAACCAGATTGGTAGTTGGGGAAAGCCAATATACTAAGATAAGGAGTTTGAAAGTATGCCCAAAGCCACAGGGAGTCACTAAGGAATATGACAGGATGGAGGTGGGGATTTCTCTAGAAACTGATTATAATCCAGGAAACTGATACCCAGTTTAAAAAAAAAAAAAAAACTTGGGGCACCTGGGTGGCTCAGTCGGTTAAGCGGCCGACTTCAGCTCAGGTCATGATCTCGCGGTCCATGAGTTCGAGCCCGGCGTCGGGCTCTGTGCTGACAGCTCAGAGCCTGGAGCCTGTTTCAGATTCTGTGTCTCCTTCTCTCTGACCCTCCCCCGTTCATGCTCTGTCTCTCTCTGTGTCAAAAATAAATAAACGTTAAAAAAAATTAAAAAAAAAAAAAAACAAACTTAAGAGAAATTTTGCTGGAGTATTCATTAGACAGGACATAAACTCAAGCAGAGTCCTCAGAACCAGATGTCTTGCTATTCTCTTATTCTCTCCCTGGACTTATGAAACCACTATTTGTCCTGGCAGGGCCTTTCTGGTTTGGAAAGTGACCTAGGTGTTTGCAAAGCCTTTTAGGCCATTTAACACATTGGTGTGACAAATACATGGCTCCAGGGTTTCCTAAGTCAGAGAGCAGGTATGAAGTTTCTCCCTAACTCCAAAACTAAGCATAGATTACACATGTCTATAGATTATTCCAAAAGACACAGTAGTTGCTAAGCATCACCCAGACACAGTTGAAATAACTAGTGTTTTTATTAAAAACTGAACCCATGGCAAGAACAAAGATGGAAACAGCCTCATGTTACATAACCTTTAACTCTGCAGATTAAAAAACCATAATTTAATTACAAAGTGGTACTGTTACTTGTATAAAATATAAAAAATATTTTAATTTTTTTTTTATTTTAATTCTTTTTTTCAACGTTTATTTATTTTTGGGACAGAGAGAGACAGAGCATGAACGGGGGAGGGGCAGAGAGAGAGGGAGACACAGAATCGGAAACAGGCTCCAGGCTCTGAGCCGTCAGCCCAGAGCCTGACGCCGGGCTCGAACTCACGGACCGCGAGATCGTGACCTGGCTGAAGTCGGACGCTTAACCGACTGCGCCACCCAGGCGCCCCTAAAAAATATTTTTAAAATATAAAGGGGAAAATTGAAGTCACCCATAATTTTACCTTTCAGAGATGACCACCACAGTTAACATTCTCGTGTATTTCCTCCCAATCTTTTTTCCATGAACATTGAATACATGCAATTGTAGGAGCTTAGAATTGGCAATAGTCATTTTATATCTCAATAAAATGTTTTCAATTTTTTGCATTTATATAATAAATAAAACTATAACATATTACAGTTTGCTAACTGATCCATGTACTTTTGACAGTTTTATTATATTTCTTAGAGATCACATTTTTCACTGAAAAGTTGGGAGCAAGGTACAGGCATCCACTCTCAACTGTAATACTTGTTGTTAAAAAGTGTATCCTAATTTCTTAGTTCATATATTGCCATTAGCATTTCCTGTCATTAAATATTCTTTAAAGTATGATTTTAATGAATGTGAAATATTACAATGTAAGGATAGTCTCTTCAATATTTCATTGAAATGGCTTCTTACTCCTCAACATTTAGGATATTTTCAGATTTTTAAAACTAATACATATAATATTATGATGATATAAAACTAATATATATAATACTCATATATAAACCTTATGTCACCTCTCTGAATATTTATATGTTTATTTAGGACAAACTAGGAATGAGACTTGTAGATTTTTATAGGATTTTCTCTTTGATTCAAAGAGGACCCAGTATTTTACAGAAAAGGCTGCTGTTTTAAAAGACATAGTCTGCCTAGCTGTTGCCCTTTGGTTTAAACTTGAGAGTGTGTGAATCCCTAAAGCATCCTCTTCAATCTAACAGTCTTGACAACCATTTCCCTTTCATCCCCTTATAGACAACAGCTTTTTGAGTTTTCCTCTTTATCCATTCTCTCTTCGTGCCCAGCTTAGACCATTCTAAAACACAATGGGGCAATATGTGCCCATGTCCCCTTCCTCCATGTTTGCCCCCACACCTCCACCTCAGTGCCTTCTCTGCAGAGACCCCAGTGCCCAGGGATAGGATGCGCTATCACTAAAGTGTTAGCTTCTTAAGCACTTCCAGAGTGTTTAAAGATTTTATCAGTTAGGACTTCCGTAATAACTTGCATTTTATTTTTTTTTTATTTTTTTTATTTATTTTTTTCAATATATGAAATTTATTGTCAAATTGGTTTCCATACTTGCATTTTAAAAGAGGATCCTGAAGATGGGATAATGCTTAACTCAAAAGAATGAATCACTAATAGTGTAAATCACAAACAAACTAACAAAAAAATGTAACTGGAGAAAGAGATTTGCTTTAAGTCACTAGGAAGGGAAATCCACTGAAGCTACAGGCTTGGCTAAACTTGCCTACCAGGAGTGAGAGAAGGAGGAAGGTAACTCAGCCAAATATGGAACCCTGGGACTATTCCCCCTTAAGTCAGTGGCAGGGGCTTTTTGGGAGAGGGTGCAAGGGGGAGTGGATGGGAAGTCCTCCTGGTGGGGAATGAGAGTGAGATGGTCGGGTGGGAGGGCAGTGGGGCCTTTGCCTGCTAGATGGGTAGTCTGGCATCATACCTGAAGGCAACAGTGGGCCACCACTCTGGAGACTCAGGCAAAAAGATACTGTACAGAAGCCAGTGTTTGAAGATTATTCCAGTTTATGCGGGCTTCATAAATTGTGGAAGAGAGAAACCTGGAACAGAAAAATCAGCCAGTAAACTACAGCAACAATAACAGCTAATATTTGCTAAGTCTATATTTGTGTGTCAGGCACTGTGTTAAGTGTCTCATGTTCTAACTCATTTAAAAACTGGCCCAAACCTATGTTGTAAGTATTACTATTACCCCATTTTATAGATAAGGCAACTGGGAAACAGTGAGGTTAAATTACTTGCCTAAAACTCACAGCTAATAAGTTAGCAGGGCAAGGATGCAAGGCCAAGTGTATAACCCCTATCCTGTACACTGCCATGATGATGGCGGTGGAGGCAGCTGTAGCCATGGAAAGACAAGGCATGCAGCAGTTACTGTGCATACAGTCTATGTTCTGGGGCATGTAGAGGCAGAGGAAAAGAATAAAGACTGCTTCTCAGGAAATTTTCTCAGATGGCAAAGGCTGGAGCCAGGAGCTAAGAAATGTGTGATGTGCCAGAACCACTGTCATCACACAGCTGGTAGCATGGCCTCCCTTCTATTACTCATCGGATTCCTGGAGTATTCCAAGCAGGGCTTCTGCTGGACCCCATACCACTAATGTTTAAAGACTGGTAACTTCCTTATTGAACACCAAATATATGCCAGGCACTGAACCAGAAGTTGACATGTATTATCTCATTCATTTCTCATAGCAGAACTATTTTAACTTCTATTTTATAGATGAAAAAACTGAGGCTCTGAGAAGTAATGTGACTTGCCCAAGGCATGCAGCTATGAGAGCACCAAGATTTGAACTCAGGAAAGTCTGACCCCAAACGTTATCAGTTCCCTGTCCACTCCGCTGCTGATAATATTTCAGGTTCTAGAGTTTGGGTGTTTCTTTCTCTGTTTCCCCAGAGGAGGCTTATTTCCCATCAAGGAAGGAAGGTTAAGCCATCCTCATTTAGGTTTGTCATCAACACACCTCAACACTCCTCCCTCCCTATGCCCCCATCAAAAAGAAAATAACCTATCAGTTTCTGGAACTGTAGGTTGATGGACGGCTTTCCTCAATCCATAACCTTGTCTGGATATTTCCTTCCCTTTTATGAACTCCCAGGGAGCAAGGTCACCAGGGAATAAGCACAAGATAACAGAATCAGGAGGCCTGGGTTAGAGTTGTGGCTCCTCAGCTCATGGATGTACGATTATGAGCAAGCCTCAATTTCCTCTTTGGGTTATCGGGAGAACCAAGTGAAATGATGCATGTGAAACACTTTGTGAACTAGAAAGCCCTATGTATCTATTCCACACCACCAACCCATTCTCCCTCGTCAGTCAGGATTGAGTCCAGAATAACTGTCCCCTGTGTGGCTTTCTCCACATTAGGGGAGATGAAACTGTGGACAGGGAAGTCTGGACATCCATCAGAGGTCGGCTGTGAGCAGAACCACCTGCCTGCCAAGCCTGCCGGAGTCCAGGCCAGGCAAGATGGCTTGAGTTTGTATGGGGCTTTGCAGCTTACAAAGCACATCGACATCTGTCATCTGGTGGCTTCACAACCATCCTATGAGGCAGGCAGGTGGACAGCATTATCCCTGACGGTCAAAAGCAAAAACTGAGTCTTCAGAGAGGTTAATAAGTTGCCCAGAGTCACAAAGTTCCTGAGTGGAGAGCTGGGCTCATACCTGAGTCTTGGGCCTCCTGGCCCAGGGCTGCTTCCTGCTTTTAGTGGCAGGCCCGGGGTCCACAGTGTAACTCCATCACAGCTTCATCACTGCCCTCAGCATGCACCATAGACTGGGGGACATAATGATGCATTGTATACATGTATAGTTTTCTATAAATTCTGTATAAATGTATAATGATGTACAAGTTTTATAAATTGAGCATATATTAATTTTTATTTTGCAGGTCTTTGTTTTAATCCTGAATTGGGAGCATTTGCTCAAACACTTCGGAAGACCCTTGAAAACCCCACCAGCCCAACACAGTGTCAATAGAACCTGATAGTTGAAGCTGCCTGCTCCCTACCTGAGCCCCCTCTGCCTGTTCCTGCTCAAAGTATTCTGATATGTTCAGTTCACCTCACTTAAGCTCAGATGTGGGATCCCTCCCCACCAGTGGACCAGAAAGCCACGGGGTCCCTTTAAGTGGACAGGTGGACAGGGGGCTGTCATGGGGAATGCCCACAACCTTCACTTGTTCTTCAATTAGTAGCCTAACTATCATCTTTCTGGAAGCCTACCCTGACTCCACCACGCTGGCGTCCCTTTTCTGCGTCCCCACAGTGCCCAATAATGAGCTCAATTGCTCTATGGTAAATGTGAGTCGCTTGCATAAATTCCAGACAGGGACCAAATGAGGCCAGGGACTGTGTCTAGGTCATCTCCATCTCCCCAGCATAGGACCCTGAATAAATGCTTCAGAAGAGAGTAAGTGAAACATGAATGAATCTATGGAAGGTTATTTACATCCCCTCTAGCTCTTAAATATACCTCTATTCCTTCTCCTGCATGTCAGAACAAAGGCGATAGAGGGGAGACATAATGATTAAAGCCAGGAAAATAATACTTTTAAAAAATAGCTTTGATAGAAAGTTTTGTTTTAAGGTCACAGTTTCTATAGGCTCTCAAATAGATGGTCCACGGCACAGAGCATAGCCAGAGAAGTGAGATGTGCTAATGTCCTCTCACATTCATGATCCTCTAACTTGTTTAAGGACAGCGAATTATCTTTCCATTCCTTACCAGGTCGCTAATATTCAAGCTGCAGTGACCAAGTATTTTCCATGCAGCAGTTTCAATTTATCCACTTCCTTTAGTAACTACCTCTTTTTTTTTTTTTTAATATACCTTAGGGCTTTCTCCTTGACCTACAAAACAGCACTGTGCACTCTGTGTTCTTTGGGGAGACGTCCTCCAGAACCTTTATTTGGAAAAGCGAATGTGTGCCGGAGCCTGTCGTCCTCAGTGGGAAGTTTGATTCATCTCACCGGGGAACGGTTGGGGGCTATTCCAGTCTGGGCTTCCACTTCTTCCTTTAATGAAGTGGCACCTATTTGGATGATAAGGAGCCACTGAAAATTGGGAACATCTTACAAATGCAAAATGCCCTTTTATATAGAAATGTATCTTACTTTAGAATGTGTCCTGTAGTATTATTCTAACATAATAAGGATTCCTACAAGGGGCTTATAATAACTTGGGGAAATGTTTATGGAATAACATTAACTTTAAAAGCAGAATGTGAAATTATACATACAGTATGTCCTCAATTCTATACTTTTCAATGAGAAACGTACATAGGAAAAAGAAAGACCATTTTCTCATTTGATCTTCACAACAACACCGTAGTATTATTATGTGGAATTATTAAATAATTTGCCCAAAGCTGTACAGTTATATGTGCTGCCCAAGGTCACAATGCACGGAGAGAGGTTGGATTGTTCATGTATATTTTACCCAGAACTGAATTTGGGAAAGGGGAGGGATACTTGGAGCTTTGCCTTTGAGGACCGCCCTTCCCTAGCACCATGGAGTCTCATTTGACCAAATGATTAGCTTTGGCCAGTGACATACAACTCAGGTGATTTAGAACTTCCAGGTGAAAACTTTAAAAGTGAGGGTGCAATCTCGATGTTCTCCTTTGCCTTCAGCCTAAAGATTGGCAGTCCCCCAGAGAAAGGCTACCCTGTCTTCTGAATCCTAGAAGAGTGACAACATGAAGTGGAATTGATACCTAGTATGATCAAGGAAGCCATTGATATTTGGAGGATGTTTGTCATGACAACATACCACAATAAAATCTGGCCTATTCTGATTCAAAGGCATTGAACATTGAGACTTGCTGACAAATGACTTCTTACAGTTTAAACAGGGGGTGGTGTGATACTATAGAGAAAGTAGGGTCTTAGAACCAGATCTGAATTTAACACAAGCCAAACTTGGCTACACTAACTTCCATTATTTTAAAACAAGGATTATAATATATCATACAAAGAGCTGTATTAAACAAGACAGTGCATATAAAGTACCTGCCACTTAGAAAAAAACAGGAACTGATTATTATAAAAACTTTTCCACATAGTTTTTATAAAGATGCCCCAGTGCTAATATGTGTGTTAAACAAGGTATAGTTGTACCTTTTTGATTTTGGAGTTGTTCTTTCTACCAATGAATAAAATATTGTGATGACTTTGGTTTTCCCCTACCAAACACTAATAAATGCGCAATATATAACATTAATATATTCACATATCTCTAAGAGGAAAAATCAGTGGTTGTCATGATTTAAAAACTTATCATTAATAAAAACTAATACTAAGATAAAATGAACAGAAGGAAAATAACATTAATGGAAATCCATTTAACAAATATAACAACTGAGGTTCAATTATGCATAACATCAATCTAAGGAAATAATAGAATAACATTTAGAAATAATGGACTCTAACTTCTTCTAAATCAAAATTCCTACTCTGGTAAATACACAGTTTCTGTCAACAGACTTTCAATCTGAGAAAATTAAATACATACAAAAGATCCAATGACCACTGAAAGTCACATATGAACATATACCAGAATTATTACACTTGTAGCTCTCTCCTCTTTATGAAATTTTAGGTTGTATAACTCTCCTACTACTTCCTAGATTACATAATGAATCTACACTTTTTTTCTCTTTCCATTACTCCACCTTCACACAAAAAGGGAACATTCAATGGATATGTCAGATTGTGACTATTTCTTTATAATTTGATGCATCTAAATAAAAATCCGATCATTAAGTTGCAGATATTTCTGTAGAAAGTGGAAATATTTCATCCTCTTTCCCAATGCCAGATCACAGCCTTCTACTTCCTTCTTAGGATGCTCCCAAGACAGTAAAGTTGGTAATCTATTGGTCAGAGACATTCCGCCTACATTTTAATATTTTTACAGGTTGTCATGCCTTAAAATACAGAAGCATATGTGTAATGTCTCTTCTATACACATCCTCAAACCCAGGGTCAGCTTCACTCAAGGGAGACAAATTAAAACTGCCTGAAAGATCTTCCTGGCTCCCTTAATAAGTCCATCTCTCAGTTGTACAATATCAATAGTGGGGGAAGAAAGTCATGGGCGGCATGGCTGTGTCCCCAGCCCCAATATGTCTACTGAGATTGACCTTCCCATTGGGAGGTCATTAACCACCTCAATGGTCATGATGTTTGCCCCAGAATTTCTGCTCCCTGTGCACATGTCCAAAGCATGACTTAAGAGTTCTTCATTTGGGTCCCCTCAGCATACCCTAAGGAAGTTTCTTCCCATTTACTCTCAGTGGGGACAGTGTGGGCCCAGCCACAGGGAAGCCTGTGAGGATAATTTCTTACCCTCATTACTGCTGCTGCTCCCCAGAACCACCGGCCCCAAAGCGACAGGCTCCTCAAGAAATCAGCTTACCTTGCCCAGTAGATACACCAATAAGAAGATCAACTCCAGGCCAGAGAGTCTCCCCCTACCCCACCCTCCAGGTCTTGTCTGGCCGTGACCAAGGGGCCCATCTTAGACTCCCCAGGCTCACCACTTGAGACTGCTTATGGAAAACTGGACTGTAAAGACAGAGGAGAGGGGTGAGGCTGAAGGCAGGTCCCCTAGCCTTGCCCATTTAGACACTGAGACAGGACAGATACTCAGTCACACTTATCAGAAGCACGCAGTACTCCTCATTTCACAAATTACTTCATCATAGGCTCCAAAGCACAAACCATTTCTCCAACTTGGGAATTATTTTCAGAAAGATTTACTCCCTGTCCCCATCAGCCCATTGTTGCTTCATGTTACTGTGTCTTTAAAGCGCTCCTCCTTTCTGTACCAACCTGAGCTAAGCTGTACAAAAACACTTTCACACTACTCTTAAGTTCTCTCCTTTCATTGTGTTCAGCAGCAAGTCCTCCCACTCAATGCCCTTACCCTCCAGTCCTCTGCACCCTGTGTGAGCAATTTCCTTTAAGAACCTATTTCTGTGAGAAGTTTGGTTTCCCACACTAAAGAACTAGTATTTGTAATGTTCTAAATATTGAAAATTATACACCAGGTGATTTTTCCTTTTCCTCCCTTATCTGCCAGAAAGCTCAGAGCCAAACTTACAGCTCAATTATGGAAATTAAGTTGGGCCCACATATCCACATCATGTTTCTAATTTATACATCCCCATCCAAAATTGTTTATTTATATATCACCATTTTATTATTACAAGCTTCCTTTTTAAAGGAAACTATTTATTTTGAGAGAGAGAGAGCGCGCAGGGGAGGGGCAGAGAGAGAGGAGAGAGAGAATCCCAAGCACTGCACTGATAGTGCAGAGCCTGATGTGGGCTCAATCCCAGGAACTGTGAGATCATGACCTGAGCTGAAATCAAGAACCAGACAATTAACAAAATGAGCCACCCAGGCACCTGTATTTTATTATACAGGTTTCTATATGCATCCTCAACTCTTGCAAAATCCAGAAAGGAATATAGATGATACATGGATAGTTAACTAGGTGGAGAGATAGATAATAGAAACATAGATATTAATAGATCAAAAGAAGTTTCTAACTCATTGATCATCTATTTAGCCCAATTTCTTTACTGACTGTCCATGATCTTCTGAGTAGTAAATTCTTCTTTTCTTCATTTTTTGTCCTCACTCTGGACTATGTTTCCCCTTCAGGAACTCACAATTACAGAGTAGGAATATTGTCCTTCAAGGCACAGAGGGCACACAGACTCTCACATGTTGTGGCAGTGAGGTATATATATATATATATATATATATATATATATATATATATATGCATGCCATGAACGAGTGAGGTGTATATATATATATATATATATATATACAAGGCTGACCCAAGTCTCCTGGTTTCTGGCCCAATGATCTTTTCACAGCAATTCTTGCTTTTTGTGCAGTTTACCACATGGAAAGCCCACAGTTACAGGCAGAGTTCAAACTAACTACATATTTTTTGAGTCCTGTTCTCACCCTATCTTCTATCCTTTCCTGGGTCAAGGATTTTCCCTTCCCTTATCTTTTCCTTGAATATCTTTACCTTTTACAGCACTTTCTTTCTATTGCATTTTCAATCCTTCACTTTCAGAATTTTCTGTGCTAAAAGAACAAAACAACAAAACTCATAACTGCCTACCTGGCCTGTTGTTATAGGTACTCAATGAATGTGCATTCTCTTCCTTTACACACTTCAACACATATTTAAATGCTCCTCTTCCTTTTTCTCTGCCCCATTCCTGTACTTACATCTTTCTATATATGTTGACCTGCAAACTCTGCCAAATGAACCAGCAGAGAGAGAATAGACTCATGTCAATGTCATTCTGGTGAGAAAAATAGAAATAAAAATGTGCCAGCCTATTGAATTGGGATATCAAAAAGCACTCCCTGTTTTCAATGTCTTTTCATACCCTTAGCATATTCAATGTTTATTTTTACATAGCCAAGGAAAATGACGTCTGTCTGCTCTTCACCACTTGATTTTTATTGAGGAAACTTGACTTCGATGAGATCACAAGAGGGAAGTTAATGATTTGTAGTGGACATTTGTGATAACTTCAATGTCCATTCCTCCCTCTGCTTTTTTTCATCTGGGGATCCATTTGGAGATCCATGTGGTTCTAAGGAAGCTAACTCTGCTCTCTGGTGCCAAAGGTGGAGCACATGACTTAAGCCTAAGCAAACCAGCACATTCCATTTCCTAGCTATAGTTATTCATTAGCTGGCGGGTCAGAGGACCTTAGGGAGCCTAATCAAACTAAAGTAGGGCTTTTATTGTATTCACTGGGTCAAGAGCTTTCTCTCCTTCTCTGGAAATTGGAGGTCTAATATTCCTCCAGCCATTTTACTAACACAAAACAGACCAGCTTGATGATGAAGTCAAAATGTAGAGAACTGCAAAGAAATGAAGACAGGGCCCTGATGATATCATGAACCTCTAGGTTAGACTTTACCTAAACTTAGACGTTACGGTTACATGAATTAATAAATTTTCTTTATTATTTAATCTCATGCATTACTTTAAGATAAAAGCTTCCTAACTAATACACTGATGTTACCTCAAAATTCATGTCAAGTATGTTTGTTTTGGATACATAACAATAGCTGTGATTCATCTTTGCTACTTCCTCCCTGTCCAATACGCTGAAGACACCAAGCAGATGAAGGGTATGATGGTGTGTGTCTATGTACATGCATTTTCCCAAATAATCAACACCGACAATCATCATTATCCCCATCATCACAGTGGATGGGGCCATCATATGGAAATCAAACTCAGATGACCAAAGTTTACAGCAACATTTGAAATTTAGTATCTCAGAAGCATTTCATTTCCGTCCCATAAAAGTTATGGTATGCTGATTAAACACTGACTGGAGGCTAAAAGAGTGCTTACTTGAAGTTTATAGGGATGGAAAGGATGCATTCTGTTGCCACCTAATTTTTTTTTCAAAACATTGCTGCCCAAATACAGCCAAATACATGTATTTCACGTGTTTTAAGGGAAAGAGGTTTCAGACGCTTTATTTTTTATAATGTATTTTCTGCTAATAATAAAATGAAAAAGAGCAAATACTGATAAAAGAAACCATATACCTTTTCCAAAGAAAGCATTTGTTGTCTTCAGTTTCCTCACTTCTGTTTTTGAGGAGAAAGAGATAATTTATTCCCTCTAGTAAATGTTTTTCACGTGCAAGTCTCCCAACTTTCCCTTTTGTAACTGCGGCCCAGAGCAATGAACCTTTTGTCCTCACGTTCTTACCCCTCCTTGATTCTAAAAGACAAAGGACAAGAGCCACCTGAACAGATTTAAAAAAAAAAAAAAAAAAAAAAAAAAAAAGCAAAGAAGTAAGAAGCTGTCTCAGCAGGGGAACGGGGTATGTCCATAAGTCCTGCCTATGGGGCTGCTCCTTACACAGAAGGCAGGGATAAGGGCAGGATGAAGCTAATAGGACCAGATGCCATGAACGATAGAGAGCAAGCTTTGCAGGTAGGAGACTGAGAGGCTGCGGGAAGTTTCCCACACTATGGAAAAGGCATGCACTGGGGATTTTAAGTAGCTGGTTAACCTGTAAATGTTTGAGTTATCTTTAGATACAATATTGCTTCAAAACTAATCCCTGGGTTTCATGGCTCAGTAAACAAGAAGTATGTCTTTTGGTGATTTCTTTATTTCTTATATTTTATTATGAGTATTTTCAAACAGGTAGAAAAGTTTAACCGATTGTGACATGTACACCCATGTACTCACCATCTAGACTCTATAATTAGCAGTTTGCTATATTTGCTATACATTTATCCACCTTCCCTCTCCATTCACCAATCCATCTCATTCTTTGTGCATTTCAAAGTAAGTTGCAGACACCAGTATACTACCCTCCTAAATACTTCAGCACACTTATCATTAACCAGAGTTCAAGGTTTATTTACAATACCTTTTCCTAGGTGAAATTTACATAAAGTGAATTGCATGAATTTTAAGTTTGCCATTCCATGAGTTTTGACAAATGTACATGCCTGTAAAAGGAAAACTCCTGTCAAGACACAGAACACTGCCGTGGTGATTTCTCTCTAACGTGAACTATCAGTAGTGTTGTCTGCTGCATTCCTTCATCCAGCAAATATTTGCTGAGCTCCTATGTGGTTCAGGTATTGTGCCAGGTGTTAAAGATGGAGAGGTAAATGAGATGTGGCTCTCCACAGGAGCTGACAGTTTAAAGAAAGAGATATTTGAATTAATTAGCTAATGAATTTATCTTAATAGTCACAGTTGCTGTGGAAATTTACTCACACAGGCGAGAGGTCAGCCAATACACCCAAGGTAGTCTTGAGAAGGTAGCTTCACAATGGACATTTTAACAGATGAGAAGGAAGTCCCTGACATCTAGGGATGAGAGCATTAAGCCGCCAGAAGTCTACGACCCTTTATGGCATCTGACATGGCTGAGATATAGGAAGAAGGGATGAGGGTAAGGTTGGAAACAATGCAAAGGCCAGGTCCAGGAGGACCTTGAATGTCCTGCTAAAGGGTTGAGCTGTTATCCAGAAAGAGATGGAAAGTTGAAGAGGAGCCTGCTAGACGCCTGAGCCAAAGTGACCTGGGTAAAGTTCACTTCATTTTCAACTGACGAGAAATGGAGAAAGGGACTAACATGGAGGCTCTGGTGATAAACAAACATTTTGGGATTAGGTGTTAAAATATGGAAAATTCTAGTCCATAATCCAGGCTTTTGGACTCAGTGGGCCATGGAGGCTCCAGCTGGCTGCCAGACAGAACACAGCATCAACACACTGTTAAATGCAGGGAAGGAGCCCTGGAGAGAGCCTGGCCTCCGGCTCCTCCTCCCCTCACAGCATGAGAGCCCCAGGGACCAAGGAGAATTGGTGAGGCCAAGCTGGGAAAACCTGGATTCCAACATACCGTCTTTTAGTCTTTTAATGTAGCCAGTTGCACTACAATCACCTGAGAAGATCATGGAACAACTTGTTTGGTGTTGTAAAGGGTCCTGCCAGACTTTAATCAAGAGATAAATCTTGTGGCTAAAACAGTTCAATCACTTTTGTTTATACTGAGAGAAAATAAAGTGATCACACAAACACAGGTGTGTGTGCATGTGCATACACATACACACAACTGGCTGCAGTCAAAGCTGAGTCCTCTTTTGTTCTCCTAAGAAGTGTGAAATGACCCAAGTGTCAAATTCTCTTTCAAAGGAATGGAAAATACTTGTACTGTTATATGACAAGTGGTGAATCCACAGTGGATTATTAAAATGAACAGTGTTAAAATGTAAAACACTGCTAGTTTAAAACAAAAAGATAGCTGTGATCTCTCCAACAGCTGGGATGCCTTTTCAACTCCTAATGGATTTAATTAGTGGTAAAAGTTGAATTTTACAACATCAATAAAAATAAAGGCAGAAGCGTGGATGAAGAAGAGAAGAAAGCAACTTAATGAGGAGTAAAGAGAAGAAATAATTTCAAAGATATCATGTCTTAATTTCTTCCTGACTTTTTAAGAGAGCTAGAGTTTTATACATCAGCTGAAACTGTCTTGCTTAAACTTCCAAGAAGAATTACTGTTGTGGACTGAATATCTGTGCCCCCCTTCCAAAATTCATAGGTTGATATCTAACCCCCAGTGTGATAGGGCTTGGAAGTGAGGCCTTTGGGAGGTAATTCAGTCATGAGGTTGCGGCCATCATGAATGGAATTAATGCCTTTATAAGAAGAGGCCAGAGAGCTAGCTCACTCTTTCTACCACTTGAGGATATAAGAAGTTAGCTGTCTGCAACCCAGAAGAGGTCCCTCACTAGAACCCCACCACTCTGGTATCCTGATCTTGGACTTCCATCCTCCAGAACTGCAAGAAATAAATTTTGGTTGCTTATAAGTCACTCAGTCTATGTACTTTGTTACAGCAGCCCTAGCTAAGACTGTGACCAAAAAGACTAGAAGTGCTGACTTTTAGGTCTTAATATCCTTCACAGTGGAAAGCTTTCCTATGGGAAGTTCTCTTCTCTTCTCTTCTCTTCTCTTCTCTTTTCTCTTCTCTTCTCTTCTCTTCTCTTTTCTCTCTCTCTCTCTCTCTCTCTCTCTCTCTCTCTCTCTCTCACACACACACACACACACACACACACACACAAGATTTATTTTATTTTTAGAGAGAGACAGAGAGATACAGAGACAGAATGCAAGCAGGGGAGAGGAGCAGGGGGGAGAGAGGGAGAGAGAGAGACAGGGAATGAATCTCAAGCAGGTTCTATGCCCAGCGTGGAGCCCAATGCAGGGTTTGACGCAGGGCTTGACCCCACAACCTTGGGATCATGACCTGAGCCAAAATCAAGAGTCAGACATTCAACCAACTGAGACACCCAGGCACCCTTCTCGATCTCTTTTTTAATTTTGAGACTCTCACTGAGCTCTGAAAAGAGTAACAAAAACTCCCTAGATACTTGAAGAAATTGGCAACGTTGCCTCATGTTCACACCTCATTTTAAGTCAGAGACCAATCTTCATGAAAAGCAAAAATCCTAAACACTGACCACACCTCTTTTTCTTTAATAAGTGGAAGTTTTAATTGGCTTAAGCATGTTTCTTGGCCCATGTGCAGGCCTCAGCCCCTCCCTCTGATTCTTTTGCCGTTGTGTTGAGTTTTTCTTTTGGCTGGCTGCTCCAGGTAGAGGCTATGGCATCTCTAGCTCACATTCTGGGGACTGACAAAGAGTTTTTTGTCCCAACATCCAAAATAAAAAAGTCCCATAACTGAGTCCCGTTGGACCCACTTGGCTGACTTGCTGATCCCTGAGTGAAATATGTCCACTGTCCCAGGACTGTATCATATTGTGGCCCTATAGTTAGGTAGTGAGACTGAATACATGGCTTGAGTGTTGGGGGAGAGTTTCCCCCAGGACAACAGAAGGGTTATTACTAAGATGGGGGGAATGGATTGGAGGCCAGCAAAAATAAGAGATATCATTAGGCTCTTCTGAAAGCTTAAGGCTTGAAACACATGTAAAAGAAGAACCCAAGAAACAAGTAGACAGCACACCTGCATCCCCATTGGTCAAAGTGGGGAAGGAGAATGTGGGTTCCCGGGCCTCTACACTGAGAACCACCACTCTGCACCTGCTTCTCCTGCCATTTACCTCACAGCCCATCATTTACACAAAGTACCTGAAAGCCTCCTTGCTGGTCTCAGAAGCAGAACAGTGCTCAGAAAGGCACAGTAACCAGTTGTGCCCACAGAGTCTAGAGTATGGCCTTAAGCTTGTTTTTAGTCTCCCCCCAGAACTATTCTTCCATAAATTCATATTGCTAGTTACACCATCATGCACTCTTCTCATATCTTTAACAAATATTCCAGTCATTCAATGGCAGCTGTGGAAAGCCCTTTGGCCATGAGTCCAGGAATACCCATTCTTTTTTTTTTTTTTTAATGTTTATTTATTTTTGAGAGAGACAGACAGAGCGTGAGCTGGGGCAGGGTTGGGGGGAGGAGCAGGTGGGCAGAGAGAGACAGAGACACAGATTCTGAAGCAGGCTCCAGGCTCTGAGCTGTCAGCACAGAGCCTGATGTGGAGTTCGAACTCACTAGCCATGAGATCATGACCCGAGCCAAAGTTGGATGCTTAACTGACTGAGCCATCCAGGTGCCCCAGGAATCCCCATTCTTTCTAACAGTAATTCTTCAGGACATTAATAGATGTTGTGCCTAAAAGGAATTCTATGGGCAAAACAGTGTGGGAAATACTGAGTTAAACAATGTTAAAAAGATTTATTTCATGTAAGACTCCTCATAGTCTTGAACATGTTACCTGTGTATTACGAATACACCAGAGGAGACTTGTTAAGGAACATATACCACATTTCTTTAAACAAGGAATTTTATTTCAGAAAATTTCTAGAGAAGCCATTGTTTCTACAGAACACATCTTAGAAAAGCTGACCTTGCCTAGCCTCTTTGCTTTCTAGATGAATAAACCAGTTCTCATGGAATTTTAATGACCTGCTCAACATACAACTGGTCAGTATCAAATCCAGGACCACAAGATCCAACTCTCAATTCCCAGCGCCAAGCCTTGTCCTTTACACTGCATTCTCACTGGTGGCACCTCAGGCTTCCGGGGCTATTCATTCCCAATGAGAAAGATGAGGGTCTGCCCTGTGGCTGGAGGCAAGGGTAGACTCTCCAAGTGAACTTCATTCTATACAGGCTGAGCATCTCTGCTTTCTCACCAACACCTCAGAACTGAGGCAGCAGTAAAATCAGTTAGTAAACAAGGCAACAGCTTAATCAAGTGTTTGCACAGTGGTTGGTACATAGTAAGCTCTCAAAGTTATTGCTACAGAGAGCTAGGACCATGGACAACACTAAATATGGTCTTAGGTTGAGGTCCACAGAGGCAGGCATTCAAAAACATTTGAGTGCTGGTGGTTTATTTGGGAAGTGGTCCCAGTAAGCAGATAGGTAGGGATATGGAGAATAAGACAGGGAGGGGAAAGAAGCCAGTACAGGGTATGTTCATGTAAAGGTTACCAGAGTGGTCCACTGGGGCTAAATTCTGCAGGGTCATCTGTGGAAGCAGGATACAACACACCTCAAAGATATCCTGCCCAATGGGCAAGGAACTGGGGTATCTATCACCAATACAGAGCAAATGTCAGCTGGACCATCAGCCAAGTATATGAAATGTTTGGGTATAGCTTTTTTTTTTTTTTTTTTTAATTTTTTTTTTTTTAACGTTTATTTATTTTTGGGACAGAGAGAGACAGAGCATGAACGGGGAGGGGCAGAGAGAGAGGGAGACACAGAATCGGAAACAGGCTCCAGGCTCTGAGCCATCAGCCCAGAGCCCGACGCGGGGCTCGAACTCCCGGACCGCGAGATCGTGACCTGGCTGAAGTCGGACGCTTAACCGACTGCGCCACCCAGGCGCCCCTGGGTATAGCTTTTAATATCAACCTTGACAGAGAGAAATAATAATAATTTGGAAAGAATGCTTGTTGCAAAATTGATTCTACACAGTGAAACTTTGATAATTTTATTAATTAGTCATACAGCCAGGTATACTATTTGACAAGCCTGGATTCTAGAATGTGTTTAAAGGAGTTTAATTGTAGTGCTTTCTGAGTTCCAGTACCCATTAAAAACTTAGCTCTAAGGAGATACCATTTATAAGTCATGCCCTGCCTCAACCACTAGGTATTGTTAAAAGTACTTTGAAAGAAAATTTAATTTTTTTGAGTCTTTGGTTTGAAGTAGTTACTAATTATAGAAAGAGTTCCTTAGCTTATGAGTAAAAGTTAGCACTTTTAGGAAATGAAATTCTATGGAAATATCTATGCCACAGTCATCCTAAGCCCAGTTTGAATGAGGGAGTTTTGTGGGGGAAGGATCTGCTTTGAAGCTTATTCATTTGGGGATTGACAGGCCTCAGGCCCTTGATGGCTGATGGTGGACTATCTTAATTCCTTGCTATGTGGGCCGCTCCACAGGGTTACTTGCAACATGGCAACTTGCTCTCCCTACAGTGAGAGCTCTAAGACAGAGCAAGAGAGACTTAGGAGTTAGAAGTCAGTCTTTTTCGTAAACAACCTCAAAAGTGACATCCCATCATTTCTGAGGGATTGTATTGGTTAGAAGTGAGTCACTAGGTCCAGGTCACATTCGATGAGAGAGGATTGCAGAAGGGCAAAAATACTAGGACATGAGGTCAGGGAAGGCCATTTTAGAGGATATCTACCACAGTCTGCCCTCTGGCCCCCAGTCATTCATGACTCCCCACATGTTTTCCCCCATAGAACCTTTAGGTTTTTCTCAGTCACAATATTTTTGTAAATGCTCACTAATTCAATTGGATGTTTGGCAAGAAAATCATCCACTTGAGCCCTGGGTTTTGGGCTCCAAATTCATGGACATCATGGGCAGTGCTGGGTTTTGGACTCCAAATTCATGGACCCCCTTGGTAAAACCAGTGGAAGACACATTCCATCAGTGTAATATGTGGGAGTGAGACTAGGTCATGGAATTTAACTGGCATAGCAGGACATGATTTGTGCCTGTGCAGTGTTAATCAGGAATATGAGTCATAATGTCCATTTTTCAGGTTGAGAGAAAGAGGGGGGGGAGGGAGAGATGATATAATTTAGGGGGAAACAGCTTAGATTTGGGAGTCAAACCATCTGAACAGCATCCCACCACTGACTCTACAGTGTGATCTTGAGCAAGAAGCTTAACCTCTTAGGGGTATTGTGAGGGCTAAATGAATAATTGCTGTAAAGTGCTCAGCACAATGCCTGGCACAGGATAAGGGCTAAACCATACTAGTTATTGTCATTTTCACAAATTCTCTTTGAGACTTTAGGTAGGGCCCCAACTTCACTCTTAATTCACATGCGGCAATCATTTGTTAGGGAAGCTGCCAGATGACAGTGCTGGTTCTATAGCTGAGGGAATCAAACTTCTAGCCCCCTGGAGGACCTGCCATGCCTGGAGGACCACAAGAAAAACTCTTGTTTGTCCCAGGTGGTCTGTACATCTGCTGCCAGGCAGCTGGAGCCAAAACTCTGATTGGAGTATAATAATCACACAGTAACTGTCATGGGAAATGAGAAAGAGGCAGGTTCTGTGACTAATCCAAACCACACTCCACAGAGATCTCCCGTATGCAGCCAACCCCCAAATACAGAGCCCAGGCCTGAATATTCTCTGTAATCCAGCACTAAGCAGAACATTTGGCACACAAAAGGTACAATGAGCATTGGCTGGGGATAAGTCCCATCTTCTTTCCTACGTCAGGTACTACCTCAGTCCCCAGATAGTAACAGCTGCCATTCACTGAGTGCCATGCACTGTGCCAAATGCTTTCAAAACCCATTACACCCTATAAATTCCCCAATCAGTCCTTCATTATATGGATGTGGAAAATATGTGGCAGCAAACAGTCTATCTGACAAGAAAGGCTATGTGCATGTCCTAACCAAGCTGCCTGAAGCACAGGTGAAAATGCAAGATGGAGGGAAGTTTCTTTCATCTGCCTCCCTCACTCTCCAGGGAGTTGGAGAGGGACATCCTCTTCTGCTGACCCTAGATATACTCAAGATAAGGAAGCCACGTCTTCCTGCCTGCCCCCATCAGACATCTGCAGAAACTACTGGAAAATCTACTCAGGCTTTGAGCTCCGGGTCCACCTCCACCTTGTATCACCAGCAAAAAAAGCAGCTCGAATGGGCTGAAAGAGAGCCAATTATGTGCCTTTCTTCCCAACTCCTCATTAGTGGTCTGAAATAAACTATGGTGGGAATATTGACACCTTGGAAATTGGTAAACACTACAAATCTGTACTTTTTCCTTTTTCCTGAAGAGCTGGTTCTTAAACATTTACCAGCACACCACTGTTACAGAGTAAGGAGATATAAAATCTTACCATCCTGAGACAATGTTCTCATCAACGTGCAAACATTTTATGCTGCTATGAAAACTAGGAACATGTCAGATGGAGCCATATGCTACCTCTGGGAGACCAAACCTTTCAATTGCCTTGCTTTAAGTATTACAGCTGTCATCCTAGAATTTTTCATTTACCAATATAACCCTTAATCCACCTATAAAATATGATTCACATAATGAATCCAGGTATTTCACCCAGTGCTAAATCCAAAAGCAATTAGCCTTTTTGTTTATTTCATGTGGGAGTTAGACTAAAAGCTAAATGAACATACAAGAAAAGAGCCAGGCATTGGTCCAAATGTCTGAATGATGTACTAATTAAATTGTATGACAACACTGCTATCTTTATACATACACTTTATTACAGGTTGGGGAATCAGCCCAGGCCTTCCAAGTCAGCCTCTAGGAAAGCACTTCTTTAAAACTAGAGCAGTACAGGGTAAGGCTCTGGAAGGCAGATTTAGCTACACATCCAGAAAGAACAGGTAAGACTTTGAGTAATATTTGAAAAACCTCAGTTAATTTTTCTCCGTTCTGTGTTATAATATGATCTTAATCAGGAGTAACTTTGAGTAATATTTGAAAAACCTCAGTTAATTTTTCTCCTTTCTGTGTTATAATATGATCTTAATCAGGAATAAGAATTTAAAAGTCTGTTTATTTATGTATTCACTAAATAAATATGATGAAGCTTAGTATAGATGCTGGGGATAATATAAAATTAATAGGATCTGATCCAGGCTCCATAAAAGTCTTCAGATAGTCCCAGTCTGGCAGAGAAGTGTATATTTATGAGAATCATATCCCTAAATGTGATCTAGGACTCATGGGTTTCTTGTGGATCCCAGGGAGGATTGTTAACACTTCCTGGGGGTGATGGGGGGAAGTTTACTGAAAGGCTCCCCAGAGGAAAATAGATTTAGATGTGTTTCTCTGTCAATTCTTTCATCCTACTTCATAGGCTCCCATGAAAACCTAATGAAATATAGTGAAACCTTGGTTTGCAAGCATAATTCATTCTGGAAACATGCTTATAATCCAAAGTACTTGTATACCAAAGTAAATTTCCCTATAAGAAATAATGAAAACTCAGATGATCATTCCACAACCCAAAAATATTCATATAAAAATGATAATACTGTAATATAATACAAAATAATAAATAAAATACAAAATATAAAGAAAAATAAACAAATCAACCTGCACTTACTTTGAAAACTTTCATAGCTGGTGTGAAGGAGACAAGAGAGAGGAGGGTTGTTGTGTAGCACAACTTCCACTATCACTAACAGATGCTGACTACAACACAGTATTAATCAACTCTTGCCATATACTATATGTAATATAACTGGCAATAAGGCAGCAGAGGAAGAGTCTATATCCGCAGGTAGCCTGACCTAGAATGAAGTAAAGCATGCCTAAGTTTACTCTTGTATGGAAAAGCAAAGGACTGGACATAGGTGCTTTGAAATGACAAAAAATACACTAGTGCCAGTTGTGGGCACCTTCCAATGTTCTGAAAAATCACTGATTTCTGCCAAACACCATGGCCTGAAACCGAGCATCCAAGCATGGGAGACAATCACCCACAATCCCACAGGGAGAAAGAGAGAGAGAAAGAGAGAGAGAGAGAGAGAGAGAGAGAGAGAGAGACAGAGAGAGAGAGAGAGAGAGAGAGAGGATCCATTGGCTCAGTTGTGATCATGCGACATTGAGCATCACATACTATTTGTATTGCAAGATGTTGCTCATATATCAAGTTAAAACTGAATTACAATTGAGAGCTTGTTTGGAGGTTCTAGCAGGGGAGCGCAGCTACTCGTATACCCTTGACCGAAGAACGGTCCTCCTCTATCGGGGAAGGTCGTCCTCTTCGACCGAGCGCGCAGCTTCAGGAGGGACGCACATGGAGCGGTGAGGGAGGAAGGGGACACCCGCCTAGCCAGCCAGATCAGCCGAATCAACCCTGGCGATCAATGGGGTGACAGATGTCGCAGCCAGATCGCCCTCACATCCAAAACTGAATTACAATTGAATTGAATTGTATTAGAAATGTTTGCTCATCTTGTGGAACACTCGCAGAACAAGTTACTCACAATCCAAGGTTTTACTGTATATGTTGTTGAAGCAGTTTGTTTCTAAAACTCATGCTGTTTTTTACAAGGAAAATCTAGAAAAAGTAGTAACAGTAATAATGACCAATATAGGGATGCCTGGGTGGCTCAGTCAGTTGAGCATCCGACTTCAGCTCAGGTCATGATCTCACAGCTCATGAGTTCAAGCCCCACAACAGGCTCTGTGCTAACAGCTCGGAGCCTGGAACTTGCTTCAGATTCTGTGTCTCCCTTTCTCTATGCTCCTAACCCACTCACATTCTGTCTCTGTCTCTGTCAAACATAAATAAACATTTAAAAAAATTTTTTTAAATAATGACCTATATTGAGGCTTTCCAGAGACCAGAAACTGCTTCAAAAGCTTCACAATATTTAATTACATCTAATTTTCACAACAACACTAGTTAAGTACAGCTGAGCAAAGTAAAGCTTAGTGAGTGATGGAGGGAGTCTTTGAGTTCAGAGGTCTAATGCTCCCCATCATCATTGTCTCTCAAGAATTACATAGCCAAGTGCAAGGGTGCCATCACAGATCTCACCCTACTTATCATAATATCATCTCTGTATGTTTCTATTCTTTAAAGACATTGTCTGATATAATAAATAAATTATTACATGAGCCCTGGAGTCCATCTTGAGTCCTCCTCCTGGCATATCACTTCCTAGGCTGTGGCATGATGACAAGGTGTCTCTTCAGTCTCAGCTGCCACTATTGCCCAGCCCCAGGGAGGACTCACATGTTCCCTAGATCTGTCCTCCATGCTCATCTGTTGCCCCTGACAGATAACACTGCTCTCACCCACTGGTTTTCACTAACTCTGCAGTTTCCTCACAACACACTTGGTGGCTTCTCTATCCATCACAATTCTCTTGCCCCAATTCCATCCAAACAGGGACACAAGCTCTTCCACTGCTATAATAAGAAGTAACCCTGGGGCTCACTAGGACAAATCAGCCTCAGCGGTCCCGACTAGTTCTTACACATCAAGTACTAGAACAGACACCCACAGAAATCTCCAGCTCTTCCTCCTCCAGTGCCCCACTCTCCCTATCCCCAAGGAAGACAAAAATTCCCCTTTTCCAAGCCCATGAGGAACTTCCATGGAGGAACATTTATTCACTTAAGGGGAAACCCCACACATGGCCCAGACACAGAGGCAGCACACTTTAAATAGAGTGTGATCCAGTCAAGCTAAATAGCATTAGGTATGGGATCCAATAGAACAATCTAAAATGTATCTTCATTTAGAAAGGGATAAAAAGCATTTCTCTAAAGTTTCAAGAGCATGTCCTCATGCACATTCTACCCAATTTGCATTAATAATTAGGGCACCTAACAACTTGGACTGCAGCAACTATAATCAGCTTTTTGGAGAATTCAGTTTCCCTCCACAACAATGAGTGGTCTAGGTCAATTCACAGAAAGCAAATTTGAAAAATCTGTGTTGGAATAATTGGCAGGACTGAAGAGGCTGTTGGGAGCCATGACCCAGTGTCTTCAGACTGTCATCTGTCCTCAGCTTTCTATCTCTGTGTCCCATCTTCCACCACCCATACCCACCTCAACCTCAGCTTGACCTGCAGCCCGGACTCCCCCAGGGTCAGCAGCCCATGCTGGGTTGGGCACCAACTCACCCCTGCTAACCTTCTCCTGTAGAAGAGCCCCTCCTTCTGCCCCAACTCCCCCCAACTGGGGCAGATACAAATAGAAGTAACACTTCTTAAACACTGTTAGAAAGATAAATGAAAAGCTATAAGTTATAACTTTTTCCAAAGTTGCTAAAACCATCTCAAATTGCTGTAAACTTCATAGTAAAAAGTCCTTATGAATCAGTGCACTTGTCATTTGGTAAATTCAGTGAGCTGGTGATTTGATGAAATTTGTAAAACAACCTGTAAATATGAAAATGTTATCAATAGTAAAATGACTTATATATTAGAATAATATATAAAATAAATAAATACATCCTAAGAAAATTTTATATGAAATCCATAAATTTTAGTTATATTCAGAAAAAGTATATATCCATTTATTCAACAATATTACTAGGTAAATTCTATAAGCCAGGGCTTAATCTAGGAACTTGAAAAAGAGCAATGAACAAAATATTCTTGCCTTCATAGGATAATAAATATAATAAATGCTACACTGTGCGTGCGAGAAGAAAGTGAGTGATATGGGAAAACAAAGAAAAGGTATAGGGCAAGGGAATCAAATGCAGAAAGAGAAAAGGCAGTTGGACGGACAATTGAGAAAAACTATCTTAATTGAATCTATTTACGAAAAACAAAAATATTCATAAACTATATTCAAAAAATTCACATTCGTTAAATATATTTGAGAAAAACAATTCTTAAAATAAGTTTAAAAGATAAACTTGTATATTTAGTAAATTCAGCAAATTGACTTGCATTTGTGTACTAAAAAGACCCACTCTAGAGATTTTTCCCAAATGAACAGTCTACCCCAAGAATGAACTGATGACTGTCAGAACAAAATTGCTAGCAACTTCAAACAGTGCTTCTCTTGACGGTGACCAAAAAAAAGGTAAAAAGATGGCTGCTACAGTTCCAAGGAGGGTGCTCAGGAAGAGCTGGGATGGTCCTTGGTGTGGACAGGCAGATTAACATAAGCAGAGAGGAGAAGCAGCCAGCTAGGGAGCTCTTTCAGAGATAGGACCACGGCCTTTCCTTCCTTATACAGGACCTAGCACACAACAGTTGCTCAATCTAAGTTGATAGAATAAATGATAACATTATGCTTTGTGTCAAACAGGTGCTGAGGAATATTTGCTACTGATGACAAGGTGTTCCAAGCAAGGAAAGAGAGAATGGGTATGGTCTACCTAAAGCATGGAGAGAATACTGAGCTGGCTGCAGTGGGAGCAGATGTGTTAAATGGTTGGGGACAATATTTGAGCAGGTGAGCCTGATACTACCAACGAGAAACCAGACATGGGATAAGAGAAAGAGAGGGAGAAGACTGGTGCTTCATCTGGGGGCTGCAGTATTTATCAAACTGTGATACGCCTACAAAATGCTTGAGGAATTACATCAAAATGTAGATTTTGATACAGCAGATCAAGGTTGGGGCCTGAGATTGTGCATTTCTAAAAAGCTCCCAGGTTATGCTTATGCTGTGGGATCACACTTTGAGTAGAAAGTCCTAAAGAGTCCACATAGGCTTCACAAGTCTGTGAACTCCCTAAAATCACCTGCAAAATGCTGTACTCTGTACACCTGTGCATTTTCCTATAGAGAAGCCACAGATTGCATTAGACTCCCAAAGGGGCCTGTTATTGGTGAATTGTGGCCCCCCCAAAAAAGATCCACTGTAGTCCTAACCCCTGGTACCTGTGAATGTGACTTTCTTTGGATACACAACCTCTTTGCAGGTGTAATGAAATTAAGATGAGATCACTAGAATGGGCCCTAATCCAATGTGACTGATGTCTTTGTAAGAAGAGACACACAGACACACAGAGAGAACGCTGTGTGACAAGAGAAGTAGAGAATGACACAGTTGCAAGCCAAGGAACACTAAGGATCACCAGAAAATCACCAGAAGCTAAGAAAAGGCAAGGAAGAATCGTCCCTTAAAAGTTTCATAAGAAGTATGGCTCTGCTGACACCTTGATCTTACACTTCTAACCTCCAGAACTGTTAAGATTTCTGTTATTTTGAGTCACCCAATTATTTCTGGTACTTTGTTACAGCAACCCTGGGAAACTAAAACAGGATCTAAGACACACACACACATTGAGTTAAGAATTATCATACAGATACAAGAATCATTCATGATTTTGAGACTGAAACTGGCAGCCATAACTGGCAACTTGCAACCACTACACCTCCACTTACCTTTGCTACCTTACTTAAACCATAAAAATGGCTTCTTCGCCAATCAGATCTTTGGGATCTCCAGCTTTTCCTTCTCCTTAAGCCTAAAGGAAGATGTACATTCTTTCTGGACTTGTACTCCCAAAGAGCCTGCTATTTTCTTCTTCATAAAGAAGGTGGAGAAACTGAAGCTGATGGCTTTCCTTCCTGCCCCAAGTTTTGTCTTCACCTTGGTTCATACAATCTGGTTCCCCTTCTTTATTTTTGTCCTTCCTCAATATGAGGAAAGAGGCAGCCTTCCCTCTGTAGAGGAGTAGATTTAAAACCTAGAGGTATTCTGCCCCATGCCTTACCCAGACTCCCAGACTCACTGGAATGAGGGACAAGACACAGATAATTAGCTGTGTTTCCAGGAATTTCCTCTGCCTCCAGGCATCTTCTGTCCTCCACTGGTGTCTGGATTTTAGGAAGTCTATTTCTCGCATCTGCAATTATGGTAGCCACTAACCACCATCACACTTCTCAGCTTTTGCTGAGAGGGAAGGATAAAAAAGGAAGAACAAGCATTTACTGAATATGCAGTACACAGTTCTGTATACATTTTTCCTGTTAACTCTCAAGTATACAAAGTGAAATTAGTATCATTATGCCATTGATCTCATCTTCCAAACTAGGACACCAAGTCACAGGGCTCACAAGGAACAGAACCAAGATTGCAATCCAGCTCTGTCTGCTCCAAGCCCACGTTCTTCCCAGCACTCTAAGCTGCCTCACTGAGGCTGATCTAAACAGTCAAATCAGCGGAAAATATAAAACAAGTCAGGCTCAATTCTATTGTTCCAGGATGTTGTCTTTAAGACAAATATATTTTGGTGTCATGTAAATACAAGCACCATCTGTTCTGTGTGTGCTATCTGTCTGATCCACTTATTCCATCTGATGCAAAAATAACCGCCATCAGCTATTCAACAGACAAAACAACCAGAGCAGCACTTTTCCATTGGTTATTATGAACATAGGCATAGCTTTGGCTTTTCCACAGTAATCCCCAACTCTGAACTTGCAACACCCCAGGGTATTTCCAGTCACTGTAAGGGATTTTGAAAAATTCTTTAAAATTCTCAAAATCAAGTAAGTGTCAATGTACTTTAAGAAATAAAGAAGCTCAGCACCATACTTTTCAGAAGGTAAGAGAAGGACGTATGGTGAAGGCCAGCAATGGTGAGAGTGGCCAAAATGAGCACAAGGAGGAGGGTGGGTCTGCTTTCTGTTTCTTCATTTAAGTGCCCCCACCACCACCAAGAAACAGATTAATATGTCATTCTTGCGTATAAACATGCATGACGACCTTGATGTGGATATGAAACTGTATAAAAAAAAGTGCCCAAAAGGCTACAAAGATTTCTGGGTGAAAGGTAAAAGAACATGAAGCTAAATTTGTTTGGAGAAAGGAAACCTAAGAAGCAAGGTTGTTTGTTATATTCAGAAGTGACAAATAAGCACCATTTATGCCTCCACTTCCATTTCCCTTACCTGTGGCAGACACCGCTCAATTATCACAGAACTTTAGCACTGAGCCAGAACTGAGCCTCTGAATCCTTCTCAACACAACTCTCCAGGGAAGCGCATGAAATCTTTTGGCCATATCCCTGATATGGAGCAGGCTACCAATCAGCATGTTGATATATACTGTTACAGCGTGAAGGGCAAACAGGACAGTAGAGTCAGTACCCAGACCCTCTCTCTCTCCCCCCCTCTTTTCCCTTGCCTTTCATCCTCTAGTTTTCTCTCTTCACCATTTCTAGACAAACTCATCCATTTCAAATTATTCTAAATTTGTGTTCATTTTTATCACTGGGCATCCACCCACCTACCCTCTCTCTCATAGGTGTCCAACAACTAAAGTCACATTTATAAGAAATGGCTCCATACTGGAAATCTGAGGACCTCATTTTGAATCCAGCACATTCCAGCTCTCTGACTCTGGGTGAGTCCATTTGCCTCATCTACACAAAGAAGATACTTGCAGCCATTTCTTCATAAGGCTACTATGAATATCAAATAAAACAACATAAAAGACCTCACACAGTACCCAGAACAAACAGACATTCAATAAAAGTTAGTCTAATCTGAGGAAACAATAGGTGTAAATATTTCGAGACAAATTCTCCACCAGAGTTTAAGTACTCTAATCCACCATGTTACTGACATTGAACACTTTCTCTTGAAATGTAGTCAGCTGGGGCCTCTCTATCCCTTGAGATTTCAGCAAAATTAACATGACCAATTGCCTTTGGAAACCCAAAGCCCTTCCCACAGTCTCCATGGATTCCAGAGGCTCATGTACTCAGGACCTCCCTTCCCTCCTGGTCTCCTATGACCTCACACACAGATTCTGCTCAAAATCTCTTCAGTTAAGAAACAAGTTTAGTTCCTTTCACTGTTGGGGAATGCAAACTGCTGCAGCCACTCTGGAAACAGTAAGGAGTTTCCTAAAAAAATTAAAAATAAAACTACCCTTTGACCTGGGAATTGCAATACTAGGTATTTATCCAAAATATACCAAAATGCTGATTCAAGGGGTACATACACCCCAATGTTTATAACAGCAATATTGAAAACAGCCAAATTATGGAAAGGTCCCAAATGTCCATCAACTAACTAATGGATAAAGAAGATGTGGTATATATATATATATATATGAATATTATGAATATATATGAATATTACTTTGCAATGAAAAAGAATGGAATCTTACCATTGCAACAACATGGAAGGAATTAGAGTGTATTACACTAAGTAAAATAAGTCAGGCAGAGAAAGACAAATATCATATGATTTCACTCAGAAGTAGAGTTTCAGAAACAAAACAGAAGAACATAGGGGAAGGAAAGCAAAATAATATAAAAAGAGAGCCCCAGCTGATGTATACCGTGAGTGCCATGACATGAAGGCGTGTGTTCTGCAACACGGGAATGAGGTCTGTTGAGTTGGTATCCAACCTGGATGCCTAGGTTCCAGGCCCTGCTGTTGTGGCACTTCACAAGTCATCCAGCTGAAGATGGAGACCTGTTGAACTGGCTCTTCTTGGGAATTTGTTCCCAAGGGGCCATGATGGCGAAACAGCATGGAAGTTTTTTTGGCATCTCATGTCCATGAAATACAGCCAGATCAACACTAAATCATCCTGCACACCTAGAAAACTGATTTGAGGATTAACACAACAATCTGCACAACCTGAACCACAGAACACAGCAGGTACACAGCACAGAGAGGTGAGCTGGGTGAGAGACAAGCCGTGGAGAGCAGGAAACTGTTTGTGCCTGTGGAGAGAGGACTGAGATGGGGGGAGAGTATGGGAAAAGCACCCCTCGCCAAAAACAGCTGGAGAGAAAGTAGAAAAGTGGCAACAGCTGCAGAGACTGAACATAAAAGGGAGAAAGGAGAAAGGAGAGGGTTTAAATTCCATTAAGAGTCTATAAACAGGGGGGTGCAGAGTCTGAAACTCTGCAGTTCAATACCTGGTGGTGCTCTGGTGGGAAGGGCGAATCACCCGGAGCAGAGGATGAGGTCAGGGCATCTTCAGCCACACGGGAAGAGGCGGCTCCCCTGCTGTGAGGACATTTGGTGGAAACTGTGCAGCCACCCCACAAGCAAAGGTGCCAACAGACCCCAGAGCACAAACATATTCGCTGGTGCTGGAAAAAGGATGTTAAGGGGGAAGCCTGGTGCCAGATGTGTTGTGACTTACCATAATCCCTGAAATGCTGCTGCTACATGATAGCGTGAACTTTTTCTGGGGTGGGCTGGCACCCAGCCTCAGTCTCTGGGCATGGGCACCAGCACGGTCCTGTAAACGTTCCTGAGTGTGGCTGGCACCCAGCCATTGCTCATTGAGACCCTCCCTCAGAGGATATGAGCGGGTCAAAGCCTCAGTCCCTCAGAAGTGAGGAGTTGGGACACACAGCCACATCTGAGAAAAAACTGAGGAGGGAGGTACCACCAAGCAACCTGATGGCCTGGTCACAGATAGTGTAAAAGCAGAGAGTGGACAGAAGCTGGAGACAAAAAAATGGGTGCATGATTACTAATGGGGAAGAAGAGTTCCGATACTAGATACTGGGTACCTGGGTGACACCATTTTCACTCCTCCTGCGCATGTGCATACACACCTACAAGCACCACAACAATCCACCCCAGTAAGCTAAGGAGGACCATCTAGTGGAAAAAAAGCCATTACACTAAGCCCCACCCAAATGGGCCAATCTCCCTCTTCAGGAACACCATAAGTCTCTCCGCCTGCTTACTTTACAGACTATAAAGTGCTTCCAAGTTTGACTTCTAGGGGAAAATGATGTAATTTCAATCGTATTTCAATCTGTTCGCTTGTCCATCTATTCAATTTTTTTGTTTTTCATTTCTTTTCTTTTTCTTAAATACAGAAAGAGAAAAAATTCATTTTTATTTTCAATTTTTATTAAGTATATTTAATTTTTTCTACTTTTTTACTTTTTTTGTAAATTCTTCAAATTCTATTTTACTTCCTTTTCATTTTAGTCTATTCATTGTATTCATTTTTTCAAATTTTCAAACGTTTTCCTTTTTTGTTTTTCTCTCCCCTTTTTTCTCTAATCTATCAAGCTCCTTTCAACAACCAGACCAAAACACACCTAAGACCTAGCATCACTAATTTGATTTTTGTGTGCGTTCCTTTTAATTTTTTTATTTTAACTTTTTTACCTTATTAAATCTTTTTCTTCCTTCAAAATGATGAAACAAAGGACTTCAAACCAAAAGAAAGAGCAGGAAGAAATAACAGCCAGGAACTTAATCAACACAGATACAAGCAAGATGTCTAAGAATTTAGAATCATGATTATAGGAATACTAGCTGGGGTTAAAAATAGATTAGAATCCCATTCTGTGGAGATAAAAGAAGTAAAAGCTAGTCAGCATGAAATAAAAAAATGCTATAACTGAGCTACAATCTCTAATGAAAACCACAGCAGCAAGGGTGGAGGACACAGAACAGTGAATCAGTGATACAGAGGACAAACTTATAGAGAATAATGAAGCAGAAAAAAGAGGGAGACTAAGGCAAAAGAGCATGATTTAAGAATTAGAGAAATCATGGGGCGCCTGGGTGGCTCAGTCGGTTAAGCATCCGACTTCGGCTCAGGTCATGATCTCACGGTCCGTGAGTTCGAGCCCCGCATCGGGCTCTGTGCTGACCGCTCAGAGCCTGGAGCCTGTTTCGGATTCTGTGTCTCCCTCTCTCTCTGCCTCCCCCCGCCCCCCGTTCATGCTCTGTCTCTCTCTGTCTCAAAAATAAATAAACGTTAAAATTAAAAAAAAAAAAGAATTAGAGAAATCAGTGACTCATTAAAAAGGAACAACATCAGAATCATAGCGACCCCACAAGATGAAGAGAGAGGACAAGGGCTAGAAGGGTTATGTGAGCAAATCATAGTGGAAAACTCTCCTAACCTGGGGAAAGACACAGACATCAAAATCCAGGAAGCACAGAGGACACCCATTAGATTCAACAAAAACCAACCATCAACAAGGCATATCATAGTCAAATTCACAAAATACTCAGGCAAGGAAAGAATCATGAAAGCAGCAAGGGAAAAAAAGTCCCTAACCTACAAGGGAAAACAGATCAGGTTTGCAGCAGACCTATCCACAGAAACTTGGCAGGCCAGAAAGGAGTGGCAGGATATATTCAATGTGCTGAATTGGAAAAATATGCAGCCAAGAATTCTTTATCCAGAAAGTCTGTCATTCAAAATAGAGGAGAGATTAAAAGTTTTCCAGACAAACAAAAATTAAAGGAGTTTGTTACCACTAAACCAGCCCTGCAAGAAATTTTTTTTTTTAATTTTTTTTTTCAACGTTTATTTATTTTTGGGACAGAGAGAGACAGAGCATGAACGGGGGAGGGGCAGAGAGAGAGGGAGACACAGAATCGGAAACAGGCTCCAGGCTCTGAGCCATCAGCCCAGAGCCTGACGCGGGGCTCGAACCCACGGACCGCGAGATCGTGACCTGGCTGAAGTCGGACGCTTAACCGACTGCGCCACCCAGGCGCCCCAACCCTGCAAGAAATTTTAAGGGGGACTCTCTGAGAGGGGAAAAGATGAAAAAAAATAAATAAATAAAGACCAAGGGCAACAAAGACTAGAAAGGACCAGAGAACACTACCATAAACTCCAACTCTACAAGCAACATAATGGTAATAAATTGATATCTTTCAGTACTCACTTTAAACGTGAATGGACTAAATACTGCAACCAAAAGACATAGGGTAATAGAATGGATAAGAAAACAAGATCCATCTATATGCTCTTTACAAGAGAACCACATTAGACCTACTGACACCTTCAGATTGAAAGAAGGGGGATGGAGAATCATCTATCCTACTAATGGTTGACAAAAGAAAGCCAGAGTAACCATACTTATAACAGACAATCTAGACTTTAAAATAAAGACTGTAATGAGAGATGAAGAAGGGCGTTATATCATAATTAATGGGTCTATCCACCAAGAAGACCTAATAATTGTAAGCATGCTCCAAATTTGGTATAACCCAAATATATAAATCAATTAATCACAAACATAAAGAAACTCATTAATAATAATACCATGATAGTAGGGGACTTCATCCTACTTACAGCAATGGACAGACCATCTAAACAGAACATCAACAAGGAAACAATGGCTTTGAATGACACACTGGACCACACAGACTTAACAGATTTATTCAGAACATTACATCTTAAAGCAGAGGAATACACATTCTTCTCCAGTGTACATGGAACATTCTCCAGAATAGATCACGTACTGGGACACAAATCAGCCTTCAACAAGTACCAAAAGATCGAGATCATACCATGCATATTTTCAAACCACAGTGCTATGAAACTCGAAATCAAACACAAGAAAAAGTGTGGAAAGATAACAAATACTTGGATACTAAAGAACATCCCACAAAAAAACGAATGGGCTAACCAAGAAGTTAAAGAGGAAATTAAAAAGTACATGGAAGCCAATGAAAATGATAACACCACAGATCAAAACCTGGGTTGACAAAGCAAAGCTGGGCTTAAGAGGGAAGTTATAGCAATCCAGTTATTCCTAACGAAGGAAGAAAGGTCTCAGATACTCAACATAACCTTACACCTTAAGAGCTGGAAAAGGAACAGCAAATAAAACCCCAAACCAGCAGAAGACAGGAAATAATAAAGATTAGAGCAGAAATCAATGCTATCTAAAACAAAAAAAAAAACAAAAAACACACACACAGTAGAACAGATCAATGAAACCAGAAGCTGGTTCTTTGAAAGAGTTAACAAAATTGATAACCCACTAGCCAGTTTGATCAAAAAGCAAAAGCAAAGGACCCAAATAAATAAAATTAAGATTGAAAGAGAAGAGATCACAACCAACACAGCAGAAATACAAACAATAATAAGAGAATATTATGAGCAATTACACGCCAATAAAATGGGAAATCTTGGAGAAATGGACAAATTCCTAGAAACATAAACAATCAAAACTGAAACAGGAAGAAACAAAACTCGAACAGACCCATAACCAGTAAAGAAATCAAATTAGTAATCAAAAATCTCCCAAAAAACATGAGTCCAGGGCCAGATGACTTTCCAGGGGAATTCTACCAAACATTTAAAGAAGAGTAAAACCTATTCTCTTGAAGCTGTTCCAAACAATAGAAATGGAAGGAAAACTTCCAAACTCTTTCTAGGAAGCCAGCATTACCTTGATTCCAAAACCACACAAAGACCCCACTAAAAAGGAAAACTATAGACCAATTTCCGTGATGAACACGGATGCAAAAAGCCTCAACAAGATATTAGCCAACTGGATCCAACAATACATTAAAAATATTATTCACCACAACCAAGTGAGATTTATACCTGGGAGGCAGGGTTGGTTCAATATCTGCAAAACAATCAATGTGATTCATCACATCAATAAAAGAAAGGACAAGAGCAACATGATCCTCTCAACAGATGCAGAGAAAGGATGTGACAAAATACAGCATCCTTTCTTGATAAAAACCCTCAAGAAAGTAGAGATAGAAGGATCATACTTCAAGATCATAAAAGTTATATATGAAAGACCCAACACTAATATCATCCTCAATGGGGAAAAACTGAGAGTTTTCCCCCTAAGGTCAGGAACAAGACAGGGATGTCCACTCTCACGATTGTTATTCTACATAGTATTAGAAGTCTTAGCCTCAGCTATCAGACAACACAAAGAAATAAAAGGCATCCCATTGGCCAGGAGGAGGTCAAACTTTCACTCTTTGCAGATGACATGATACCCTGTATGGAAAACCCAAAAGATCCCACCAAAAAACTGCTAGAACTGAACCATGAATTCAGCAAAGTGGCAGGATATAAAATCAATGCACAGAAATTGATTGCATTCCTGTACATCAGCAATGAAGCAACAGAAAGAGAAATCAAGACATCAATCCCATTTACAATTGCACCAAAACCCATAAAATACCTAGGAACAAATCTAACCAAAAAGGTGAAAAATCTATACACTGAAAACTATAGAAAGCTTATGAAAGAAATTGAAAAGACACCAAAAAAATGGAAAAATATTCCATGCTCCTGGATAGGAAGAACAAATATTGTTAAAATGTCAATACTACCCTAAGCAATTTACATATTCAATGCTATACATATCAAAATAACACCAGCATTCTTCACAGAGCTAGAACAAACAATCCTAAAATTTGTATGGAACCAGAAAACACCCTGAATAGCCACAGCAATCTTGAAAAAGAAAACCAAAGCAGGAAGCATCACAATCCCGGACTTCAAGCTGTATTACAAAGCTGTAATCATCAAGACAGTTTGGTACTGGCACCAAAACAGACACTCAGATCAATGTAACAGAATACAGAACCCAGAAATGGACCCACAAATGTATGGACAACTAATCTTTGACAAAGCAGAAAAGAATATCCAATGGAATAAACACAGGCTCTTCAGCAAGTGGTGCTGGGAAAACTGGACAGCGACATGCAGAAAAATGAACCTGGATCACTTTCTTACACCATACACAAAAAGAAACTCAAGTGGATGAAAGACCTAAACATAAAACAGGAAGCCATCAAAATCCTGGAGGAGAAAGCAGGCAAAAACTTCTTTGACCTTGATGCAGAAACTTCTTACTCAACACATCTCCAGAGGCAAGGGAAAGAAAAGCAAAAATGACCTACTGGGACCTCATCAAAATAAAAAGCTTCTGCACAGTGAAGAAAACAATCAGCAAAACTAAAAGGCAACCGACAGAATGGGAGAAGATACTTGAAAATGACATATCAGATAAAGGGTTAGTATCCAAAATCTATAAAGAACTTATCAAACTCAACACCCAAAAAACAAATAATCCAGTGAAGAAAAAGACATGAATAGACACTTCTCCAAGGAAGACATGCAGATGGCCAACCGACACATGAAAAAATGCTCAACATCACTCATCATCAGGGAAATACAAATCAAAACCACAATGAGATACCACCTCACACCTGTCAGAATGGCAAACGTTAACAACTCAGGCAACAACAGATGTTGGAGAGGATGTGGAGAAAGGATTTCTTTTGCACTGTTGGTGGGAATGAAAACTGGTGTAACCACTCTGGAAAACAGTATGGAGATTCCTCAAAAATTAAAAATAGAACTACCCTATAACCCAGCAATTGCACTACTAGGTATTTATCCAAGGGATACAAGTATGCTGTTTTGAAGGGGCAATGCACCCCAACACTTACAGCAGCACTACTGACAACAGCCAAAGTATGGAAAGAGCCCAAATGTCCATGAATGGATAAAGAAGATGTGGTGTGTGTGTGTGTGTGTGTGTGTGTGTAGAATACACACACACACACAATGGAGTATTACTATGCCATCAAAAAGAATAAAATCTTGCCATTTGCAACTATGTGGATGGAACTAGAGGGTATTATGCTAAATAAAATTAGTCAGTTAGAGAAAGACAAATATCATATGGCTTCACTCATATGAGGATTTTAAGATATAAAACAGATGAAAATAAGGGAAGGAAGCAAAAATAATATAAAAACAGGGAGGGGGTGAAACATAAGACACTCTTAAATATGGAGAACAAATAGAGAGTTACTGGAGGTGTTGTGGGGGGGGGGGGGGATGGGCCAAACGGGTATGAGGCATTAAAGAATCTACTCCTGAAATCATTGTTGCATTATATCCTAACTAACTTGGATGAAAATTTTAAAAATATATGGATTAAAAACTGCATAAAAAATAAAAAATAAAAATAAATTTAAAATAAATTTAAAAAATAGAGAGAGGGCTCTTAAAGATATAAGTGACTCTTAAATACAGAAAACAAACTGAGGGTGCTGGAGGGGTGTTGTGTAGGAGGATGGGCTAAATGGGTGATGGGCACTAAGGAGGGCACTTGTTGGGATAAGCACTGGGACTTATATGTAAGTGACGAATCACTAAATTCTACTCCCAAAATCATTATTACATTATGTGTCTACTAACTTGGATTTAAACTTTTAAAAAATAATAATAATTAATTAATTAATTAAGTTAAAAAAGAAACAAGCTTAGCTCCTTTCTTGTGCATGTGTGCGTGCGTGTGTGCGCGCGTGCGTGAATGTCTCAAAAAAAGCTTCTGGAAACAAAAGAGCCCTTGTCTCTTCTACTTTGTCACTGACACTGACTGTAGCCCCACATATATGGTTATCCATTTCCAACCTCTGTGCGTTGAGGGCCATCACCCTACCCATCCTAGAATACAGGACATAAAGCAACCTCCTACCAAAAGTCTCTCATGTGACACCCATATCTGGTCTGTAATACACGCTCATATCTTTTTAGCCATGACAACCTGTGACTGCAGAATGACCCCAATGTGGCAGTTCAGCCAGTCTGAGATTTTTAGATTTCTTTTAGATTTCTCAGATGTAGACTGAGAAAAGTGGAGCCACCACATTCCCCCACCCCCACCTACCTGCAATCTGCACAGAGCTTGAGCCTCCTTGAAAGGCACTCTCTCTTGAGATGAAAGGGTTGTATTTCCTCCCACCTAGCCCCATGACCTTATAAATATTATTTGTTCCACATAATCTTCTTGAACTATGCCATTCCCCCATCAAGAAATGAAGACTTTCCTTCTCCTTGAAATTAGGGAAGCCATTATGACAGTCTCAATGATAGAATATCTGGCAGAAATGACACCACATGATTTCTAAGAAAAGGTCATAGAAGGCAATATGGCTTCTTTCTGGCTCTCTCTATCCAGGATTTTCAATCTTAGAATCCAACCATGTTGTAAGGAAGCTCACACTATTTGGAGAGGCCATATGTAGGTGTCCTGGACAACAGACCCAGCTAAGATCCAGTCAATAGCCAGCATCAGCAGTCAGACACACGAGTAAGTGAGACTTCAGATGATCCCAGCCCATTTCTTCAAGATGCCCCAACTGATTCCAAGTGGAGAAGAAAAAAGCTATTCCTGCCAAACTTTGTCCCAATTGCAGATTCAGGAGCAAAATAAATGTTGTCCTTGTTTTAAGCCACTCAGTTTTAGAGTAGTTTATTTTGCAACATTAGATAACCAGACCAATAGGCCTATCAATCACTAGAGATTATATAAATGTTGACACTCCATACTTCAATACTAATTAGTTAATCCTGAGAGTTAGGAGTCAGCACTCTGGCACCAGAACATGTCCCAGCCCCAGCAATACAAGGACCAGAACCTCACCTGCTCATTCTCTAGGATCAACTTTTAAAAACCAGGGAAGAGTGGTCCCAATGTCCTCCCTAAGATTTCTGTAAAGTTCCATACAACCTTCTTTCTCATAGTCTCCTTCTCTATGCTTCTGTTTTTGCTGAATTAGTTCTGTCAGCAGGTCATCTCTCCTAAGTTAATAGGTGTAAGCTTACTCTGATGTTTACAAAAAAAAAGTCACATAAGTCTTGGTCTGTGAATCAGACATTATTGTGTGTTTGGGCATACTAAGGTGATTTACACAGCAGAACTAGAAATTAAATTTCAGACAGCCTTATTTCTTTCAGGCACCCATCCTAGCCACCTCAGGCCATACAGAGACCTGAATCTCTCCAGATTCAGATCTCTCTCTCTCTCCACTCTCAACTCTAACATGTTTCACTCTTCACTGCCTTTCTCCCCAACTACCATGAGGAATTCCATGTCCAAATATCGTACTTTTCTACTGGGTAGGTCAGTAGCTCTCAAACTTGACCATGTATCAGAATCTCAAGTGATGCTGATGTTGCTAGTCTGGAGACGACATTTTGAGAAGCACTGGTATAGATTACATTTCTCTCCAGCCCTACCAGGTCTACCCCAGGTCTACCTTTGTTCATCAACTGATTAGAAAAAAGCATACACCCAGTTAGCTGCCCAAAGGGTGCTTGAAAGTATCCAGAAATCACTTCTGCTGTAGAAGTCAGTTAAGGTCTTAATTATAGTAATTTCCCCCTCTAATTTGTTAGAGAAGCAATATAAGTTAGTCACACTGGTTTAGACCTGGCTCTACCAGTCACTAGTTGTATAATCTTGGCCATGTTATTTAACATCTCTGAACTTGATTTCCTCATATGTAAAATTATGGATAATAATGATTACTGTTTAGAGCTGTACAAGTAATAATGGAGATAATGCATGTAAAGTACTAACCAGTTTCTGGACATAAAAAAAAAAAAAATACTCCCTACATCTTAGCTATTTCCCACAAACCTTGACCAAGCCCCTGGAGTATTTCAGGTACCCTGCTGGGCACTGGAATGAATAATGAAGCCACATAATAGGAGAAAGGAAGGACAGTAAACAAACACAGGTTGTCAGGTTTATGCTATAGATGAGCTCTTGAAGCCCTCCCATAATTCAAGACTAATTCTTCTTAGAAATAAAAGTTAAATGGGGAATGTATCCTAAGGGTGCATAAATCTACAAACATTGTAGAATAATGTGTTCTAATGCAGCTTTTTATTTTCTTAGCATTAGCTCTAATATTTTGCAGAGGGCTTGTTCTTACATTAATAGCATATCATGGCAGTTGTGAGGCTTCCTTATAGTATTTCATCACTTCTGACTTCTATTTCAAAGTTATTGATCTTTCTGGTAAGTTTTTCATCACTTGTACAAACATCACCTAATGAATGCTTAGATGACTTTGCTAAATTATAACAGGTGGATGTTAAAACAACAGGACAACAGCCACCAAAAATTATTCACAGGAGTTCAGGTGCTTGAAAGCAACAGAAGGGCCACAAAATGCAGATGCCACAGATCAGCTACAGTGGCACCATGATGTGATAGCAACAAAAACACATTTCTCACTTCATGGGTCCTCCAAGTCTGGGATGAGTACTTTATTTTTTATTTGTTTTTTTGATGTGATCATTGTTTTAATTTTTTTAATTTTAATTCCAGTATAGTTAACATATAGTGTTAAATTATTGTCAGGGGTAAAATATAGTGATTCAGCAATTCTACATATCACTCAGTGCTCATCAAGATAAGTGTACTTTAAATCCCCTACTCCTATTTCACCCATTCCTCAACCCACTTCCCCTCTGGTAACCATCGGTTCTCCATAGTTAAGAGTCTGTTTCTTGGTTTTTCCCTTTTTTTCATTGTTCATTTGTTTTGTTTTATAAGTTCCACATGTGAGCAAAATTACGTGGCATTTGTTTTTCTCTGACCTACTTTGTTTAGCATCATACTCTTGAGCTCCATCCATGTCATTGCAAATGGCAATATTTCACTCATATTTAGGGCTGCATAATATTCCATTATATGTATCTGTACATACACATATACACATCCATACACACACTACCTCTTCTTTATCCATTCATCTATCAATGGACACTTGGGCTGCTTCCATAATTTGGTTATTGTAAATAATGCTGCATTAAACACAGGGGTGTGTGTATCCTTTTGAATTAGTGTTTTTGGGTTTTTTAGGTAAATACCCTGTTGTATAATTACTGGATCATATGGTAATTCTATTTTTAATTTTTTATGGAACCTCCATACTGCTTTCCACAGCACCTTTGCATTCCCATTAACAGTGGGAGAGTTCCATTTTCTCCACATCCTTGCCAACACTCATTGCTTCTCTTTAGATTTTAGCCATTCTGACCACTGCAAGGTGATATTTCATCATCGTTTTGATTTACATTCCTCTGATGATGACTAATGTTGAGCATCGTTTCATGTGTCTGTTGGTCACCCGCATGTCTTCTTTGAAGAAATGTCTTCTATCCACTTTTAACTGGATTATTTGTTTTTTGGGTGTTGAGTTATATAAGTTCTTTATGTATTCTGGACACTAACCTTTTATCAGATATTTCATTTGCAAATATCTTCTCCCATTCAGTAGGTTGTCTTTTAGTCTGGTTATTTCTTTTGCTGTGCAGAATCTTTTTACTTTCATGTAGTCCCAATGGTTTATTTTTGCTTTTGTTTCCTTTGCCTCAGGAGACGTATCTAGAAAATGTTGCTATGGCCAATGTCAGAGAAATTATTGCCTGTTCTCTCTTCTAGGATTTTTATGGTTTCAGGTCTCACATTTAAGCCATTAATCCATTCTGAATTTACATTTATGTATGGTATAAGAAAGTTGTCTAATTTCATTCTTTTGCATACTGCTGTTTGGTTTTCCCAACACCATTTATTGAAGACTCCATCTTTTTCCCATTGCATATTCTTTCCTGCTTTGTTGAAGATTAATTGACCATGCAACCATGGGTTCATTTATGGGTGTTCTATTCTGTTCTATTGATCTATATGTGTCTGTTTTAGTGACAGTACCATACTGTTCTGATCACTATAGCTTTGTAATATAACTTGAAGTTAGGAATTGTAGTATCTTCAGCTTTGCTTTTCTTTTTCAAGGTTGCTTTGGCTATTCTGGGTCTTTTGTGATTCCATACAAGTTTTTTCCAGCTCTGAAAAATGTTAGTGGTATTTTGATAGGGATTGCATTAAACATGTAGATTGCTTTGGGTAGTATAAACATTTTAATAGTATTTGTTCTTTCAATCCATGAGCGTGGAAAGTTTTTCCATTTCTTTGTGTCTTCTTCAATTTCTCTCATCAGTGTTTTATAGTTTTCAGAGTACAGGTCTTTCATCTCTTTGGTTAAGTGTATTCCTAGGTAACTTATGGATTTTGGTGCAATTGTAAATGGGACTGATTCCTTAATTTCTCTTTCTGCTACTTCATTATTAGGGTATAGAAATGCAACCTGGTTCTCTTTGTCGATTTTGTATCCTGTGACTTTATTAAATTTGTGTATCAGTTATAGCAAATTTTTGGTGAAGTCTTTCAAGTTTTCTATATACAGTATCATGTCATCTGCAAAGAGTGAATGTTTGACTTCTTCCTTACAAATGTGGCTGCTTTTTACTCCTTTTTGTCATCTGATTGCTGTGACTAGGACTTTCAGTACTATGTTGAATAAAAGTGGTGAGAGTGGACGTCCTTGTCTTGTTCCTGACCTTAAGGGAAAGGCTCTTTTTTTTTTTTTTTTTACCATTGGGTATGATGTTCACTGTGGGTTTTCATATATGGCCTTTATTATGTTGAGGTATATTCCCTCTAAACTACTTTGTTAAGGGTTTTTGTCATGAATGAATGTTGTACTTCTTCAAATGCTTTCTCTGCATCTGTTGAAGTGATCATATGGTTTTTATCCTTACTTTGTTGATGTGATGTATTATGTTGATTGAATTTGTTTATACTGAACCACTTTGCAACCCAGGAATAATTCCCACTTGATTGTGGTAATTTTTTTTAATGTACTGTTGAATTCATTTTGTTAGTATTTGTTGAGGATTTTTGCATCTATTTTCATCAGAGAAACTGGCTTGTAGTTCTTTTCTGCTGTGTCTTTATCTGGTTTTGGTATCAGGATAATGCTAGCCTCATACAAAGAATCTGGAAGCTTTCCTTCCTCTTCTATTTTTTTGGAATAGTCTGAGAAGAATGGGTATCAAATCTTCTTTAAATCTTTGGTAGAATTTACCTGTGAAACCGTCTGGTCCTGGACTTTTGTGTGTTGGGAGTTTTTTGATTGTTGATTCAATTTCATTGCCTGTAATAAGTCTATTCAAATGTTCTATTTTTTCCTGATTCAGTTTTAGACAGCTATGTATTTCTAGGTATTTATCTACTTCTTCTATGTTGTCCAATTTGTTAACATATAATTTTTCATAATATGCTCTCATAATCCTTTGTATTCTGTGGTGTTGTTGATTGTTATTTCTCCTCTTTCATTTCTGATTTTGAGCCCTCTCTCTCTCTTTTTTTCATGAACCTAGCTAAAAGGTTATCAACTTCATTGTTCTTTTCAAAGAACCAGCTCCTGATTTCACTGATCTGTTCTATTGTATTTTTAGCCTCTATTTTTATTTCTGTTCTAATCTTTACCATTTTGGTGTTTTCTTTGTTCTTCGTGTGATGAGTACTTTGGTTTCCATTGTTGCTGCTGTTCATTTAGGGGGAGTTGTATTCCTTTACACTTTGTACATAAAGTGAAAATTAGTGTTTCTATGTTGCACTGTTTGAAGTTTGTCACTCGGATTCCCATGAAATGTATATGCCCTTAATCACAATGGCCTGACAGAGATGGCCAAGGGTGCTGAGATCACTCTGGTGTGATCTGCTCCCAGCATGAGCAATGCCATCTTCTATTCCTGCAGCTGCTCTTTCCCTTCCTCATGGGCTCGCCTCTGCTTTCTCTGTGTGCTCTCATCAGATGAGCAAACTAAATAAAAGCAATAATCCTACAAGATACATTGTGTCATGGGCTGCAGTCTGGAGCCAACGTCTTGCTTCTGACAGTTAAAGCAATCAATCCCCTAGGAATTAGTGGAAATTAGAGAGAAAAGTGTATCCTTTCAAACACGTGACTATAATAAAATTATTAAAAAACAGCTAACCCCTTTCTAGTATAAATACAGCCAGCTTGACTTACTTTTTAAAAGAATGAAATCTCTGAATATATTTTGAATGAAAGTTTAGAATTATGATACAGAATAGTGTCAACTATTTGGTAACTAAAATTAGAATAAAACAGGCAGGATTCTAGAAGTTACATTTTAGGGAAGTTAGCATCTGCCTTTCCATTGATGTTGTACATTTTTTTTTATGTTTATTTATTTATTTTGAGATAGAGAAGGGGTAGGGGTAGGGGAGGGACAGACAGAGAAAGAGAGAGAGAATCCCAAGCAAGCTCCATTCTGTGGGTGCAGAGCCTGACACAGGGCTCCATCTCACCAACTGTTAATCATGACCTGAGCCAAAATCAAGAGTCAAACACTTAACTGACTAAGCCAACTAAATGCGCCTGCATGTTTTTCTTTAGCAGTATTTCAAATAGAAGGAAAATACTTCTAACATTACTTAATCCAAGCATACTTCAAGCTGTAGGAAAAAGAAAGGTACTTACTAATAATCCTCACTGTCAAGATGTATAGTATGGATCTAACACTGAGTGATTCCTGAAATCCTAGACTTTTGGGAGTCTCTGATATCCAACTAAGGATATGCAACAAGAGTGTGTGGCAGAATAACTAGGAAACTATTAGTATGTTCTCATTGTATCTTTCTTTCCTCATTCAGCAAAGAAGACTATTTTTGTGTTCCTTTGTCTCAGGGGTACTTGTGTTACAAGGCAGAAAGTTGAAGTTACCTGAAAAGGCCCTCTTCCTAGCTCTTGTTGAAAGCCAAAACTCTTTGAAGAGATTATGCTCCCTCACTCTCTAGGGTGTGAAGATAAAAAAGCTATTGTTCCTGCGTTGGGGGACTGGTAAACCAGTCAAAGTACCCACTAACAATTGGGGCTAGGACTGGGTGCTCCCTGAGAACATTTTCTAAAAGTCATATCTTTTCAGGGTGCCTGGGTAGCTCAGTCGGTTAAGCGACTGACTTCAGCTCAGGTCATGATCTCATGGTCCGTGGGTTCAAGCCCCATGTCAGGCTCTGTACTGACAGCTCAGAGCCTGGAGCCTGGGTTGGATTCTGTGTCTCCCTCCATCTCTAACCCTCCCCCACTCATGCTCTCTCTCTCTCTCTCTCTCAAGAATAAATAAACATTTAAAAAAATAAAGATTATATTATAAAAGTCATATCTTTTCAAGTTTTTTCTTTAGGTTAAGAGGTTGACATGATTGCTATTAAGAAAGTGATGAAAAGATATTGTAGTAAACTTGTGAACTATTCCATGAAATGTTAACAGTCAGACACAGAGAGAAATAAGTCTCAGGAAGGAGCCTTTCCAGTTTGGATGATCCTTTTCCCCAGCAGACCTTGGAGGCAGAGGCCTCCACTGGGTGTAAGGAGCGCCGCTGAGAGCCTCAGCCCAGGTGCCTGCCCCTGGTGGTAGAACCTGGCCTTGCCTCCTAGTAGAGCTAAAAGAGGTTGTCCAGGACTGTAGTGTTTCTATGGAGAGCACTCTCAACTGAGTGTAGCATAGGAGCAGCTGAGACACCCGCCTTCAGGGAAACACAAGGGCTTGGACAATAAGTATCTCAGTAGCAATCAGGGCACTGATCATCAAAAGCTCCTCCTCATCTATTCTGGACTGGGCAAGCCCCCTCCCACTGTGCAACCTGGCAGCCTGGCAGAAACACAAGCACATTTTACAGCGATCTCCTTATGAGGCATCCTATATGATTAACCCTGGCTATCTTTCCTAAGAGGGACTGGGGCCCTTATAACAGAATCTTAATATATCAAAAATGGTAAAACTAATTAATACTAGACAAAAGGCCACAGGCAAGCACAGTTTATAAATGTCAGATGTATCAAGTACTGGTGATGAGCTCTAAGCAGTATTTAAACTATATTATTAAATGATTAATTTGAGAACATTTGATGGTTACTCCTCAAGCATTTAGAGGAGCTCACTATGTGCCAAGTACTACACAAAATATTAATCCTTAAAGTATGAAAAAAAATTGTTCCTCCCCTCAAGGAGTACCCCGTTTAGTGTGGGTAAGATAAGCCTAGAAAATGCTTTACAGAGGTATGCTATATTTCTATGTCAGCCTTATTGGTAGCAGAATGGCCCAAGATGAACCAAATCACTGACTTTTGGGGCTATAAGTGAATTTCTGGATTTTATTCAAACAATAATGGAAGAATACACTTCCTCTCTTGTTACAGTTTCAACCTTTTCACAATTTGTTTCAGCGAAACGGTCTTTTCTAGATTTAAGGGTTCATGGGTCTTTAAATGGATTTCAAGGAATCAGTGAAGTGGAGGAGAGACTTACCATATTTACGCTCCTTCCAAATAGTATGAAACTTGTCTCTGTGGAAAAAAATTAATTTTTGTCAAATTTTGTGGGTTTTTTAAATTTTTTAATGTTTATTTTTGAGAGACAGAGCATGAGCGGGGAGGGGCAGAGAGAGAGAGGGAGACAGAGAATCCAAAGCAGGTTCTAAGCTCTGAGCTGTCAGCACAACACCCAATGTGGGGCTCGAACTCACCAACCGTGAGACCATAACCTGAACTGAAGTCAGACATTCAACCAACTAAGCCACCTAGGCGCCCCTGTCAAATTCTGTTTCTAGGGAATTCTTTCCTACCTCACAAGTGTAAAGCAACATGGGATATTACTATACTTCATCAGGTAGCAAATAGTCATCATCATCAAAGTGCCTTCCTACTGATACATATTTCTACATGTAAGCTTCCACTGTAATTGTGAGCATCAATTCTAAGTACATGGCCTGACTTGGGTTGGAAAACATCAAAGAAAATAAAGTTGAAGAAACTGTGTTTCCTTGTGTTTAATCCCAAATGTGATGGACACAACAGAGTCGGGATCTTGAATCATGCTTTATCAATTAATTTGTCAAGAAATAAACGCTGGGACTTCCACAAGATGGCATATAGGAACTCACCTTCCACAGACACACCAAATCTATAGATACGTAGGGATCATTTCCCTATGAAACAGATCTGAAAATTAGGTGAACTGCTTCTCCAAATAAAATATAAAAAGACCACATCGAGATGAGTAGAAGAGGCAGAGACACAATCTCACCAAAACCCCACTCCCAAGGCAGCAATGCACAATAGGGAGTGATCTCACTAGTCCAGTGCTTCTCCCAGAAGAGTGAGTCAGTCCCTCACTGATGCCCCACATCAGGCACCCCAACCCCTGGGATCTGCACCAGAAAGATGAGCCCTGAAAACATCTGGCTTAGAAAACAAATGGGACTAAAATCCAAGGACTCAAAATGCTACAAGAAACAGAGATTCCCATTTTAAAGAGTTTGTATGTAGTCTCACTTGCCCCAAGACCAGGCAAAAAAACCAGCAATTTGAAAAGTGCCTGGACTACATGTGAAGGAAATTTATTTGCTGATCTAAAAGTATCTGCAAGACAGGCAGTTGAAACTCTCCCTAAAGACAGAAGCACTGGCAGATGACAACTTTCTACACTCTGCCTTCCTGGCTAGCACAGGTGAGCAAGCTCCAGTATGGCATCCTCCCTGCCCTGCTAAGACAGGAGGGGGTGAGCAGTCACCTTGATAAAACCATTGAGCATGGGTGGTTGTATTTCTCCCCCTCCCTAGCTTGGGCAGATAAGCACCAGTGATCATGGAGTTCTTCTACTCCCTAGATAAAGTCAGCAGTCATGGGGTTTGTGACACTCCCCTACTCCCTGACTGGGGCTGGCAAGCATAAGGGGTTGTGGCATTCTACTACCAGCCTAAAGCTGGTATACATGCACAAACAAGGCACTCTCCTGCTGCATTCTTAAAGCCTGAAAGTGCATGCAGTCAAGACACTTTCCCGCTGTCTTTCTGAAGCCAGTGAGTGTGCCCAGACCTCTATATTCTGCAGCTGTATAGCTAAACCCAGCAGGTACATACAGTCGACACAGGGGGCACTCCATGATCACCTAGTCCTTGAGGCCAAAGGGGCTTGTTTCCTGAACTCCACAGGAACATAGAAATTGGAAAGACAGTTCCTGGCATGTAACTACCCCCAGAGCACTGCACAGACAGCAGGCTGAGATACAACCTCAGTCTTCCTGTGAAAAACGGCCTATTTACTTAGCCTTGAACTTTAGCTTAAGGTTTAGACTTCAGACTTCCCACATATCTAAAGGCTATGGAAGCACTCTCAGAGAACATAAGAAGGGCAACACCATCCTGATACACACTCTTGACTTCATAACAGCTCAGCAAAACTTCCCAGAAATGGATTTTTACACTATCCCAGAAAGGGATAGTTTTTGCAACTATCACCCAGGGAACATCTTCAGAACTCCTGGTCTGGAGCCCAGCAGGGATTACAAATGCAGCCCAACAGGACTGTATATATTTGCATACTTTAAAAGCTGCTGCCTGAAGGTCTGGCTTCCAATCATCCAGAAACTAGGTGCTAAATGAGATTCCTCCCCTTGGATCACTGACAGGTCTTGGCACACCCTCAATAATGGGAACATGTCAAAAATAAATCAGATAGTTTAGACAATCACAAAGGTTTGAGAGGCAACCAAGAATTAGGACAAGGTTGAACAAGAAGGATCACCACCTACACAAAGCCACCCCTTCATGACTGACAGAGGTAGCTGCTTTGCTTAATATATAGAAACAACACAGATAGTGCAGCAAAATGAGAATAGTGAAGCAAAATGAGGAAACAGAGAAATATGTTCCAAATAAAAGAGCAAGTGGAAACCTCAGAAAAAGACCTTATTGATACAGAGATAAGTAATCTACCTGATAAAGAATTCAAAGTAATGGTCATAAAGAGCTCACCAAACTCAGGAGAAGAATCAATGAACACAGTGAGAACTTCCACAAAGAAAGAGAAAATACAAATACCAAACAGAAGTCACAGAGCTGAAGAATACAATAATTGAACTGAAAAATACACTAGAGGGGTTCAAGAGCAGACTGGATAAAGTAGAAGAATGGATCAAAGAAAAAAATATTTTTGAAAAGTAGATAGCTTAAGGGACTTCTGGGCCAACAACAAGTGAAACAATATTTGCATTATAGGGTTCCCAGAGAAAGAGAGAGAGACAGAGAGAGAGAGAGAGAGAGAAGCAGAAAACTTATTTGAAGAAGTGATAAATGAAAATTTCCTTAACAGACATCCAGGACCAGGAAACCCAGAATTCCAAACAAGATAAACCTAAAGAGAACTGCACCAAGACACATTATAATTAAAATGTCAAAAGTTAAAGAGAGACTCTTGCAAGAAGCAAGAGAAAAACAAAGTGTTACATACAAGGAAACCATACAAGGCTATCAGCAGATTTTTCAGCAGAAACTTTGCAGACCAGAAGGGAATGGCATGACATTTAAAGTGCTCAAAGAAAAAAAATGTCCAACCAATAATATTCTACCCAACAAGGTTATCATTAAGAATTGAAGAAGACATAGAGCTTTCTATACAAGCAAAAGCTAAAGGAGTTTATTAATACTAAACTTGTCTTGAAAGAAATATTAAAGGAACTTCTTTAAAATGGAAAAAAAATGGTACTAACAAATAACAAGAAAATATATAAAAATGAAAACCTCCCTGGAAAAAGGTAAATATATAGTAAGATGTGGATTAGTCACTTCTAAAGCTACTATGAACGGTAAAAGACAAAAGTAATATAATTAAATAAAATTATAATAATTAGTTAAGGGAAACATAAAATTAAAAGCTATAAAATATGACATCAAAAACACAAAATTGGGGAGCAGTGAAAATTTAGAACTTTGGAATATGTTCAACTATAGAAGTTACTATCTACTTAACATAGACTATTATGTTATGTTAAAATGATATATGGGAACTTCACAGTGACCACAAAGCAAAACCTTATAATATACACACAGGGAAAAATAAGAAAAGAATCTAAACATAGCACTAAAGAAAGTCATTAAATTGAAAGAGAAAAAAGAGAAAAAGAAAGGAACAGAGAGAAACTAAAACAAAGCCAGAAAACAATTAACAAATGCAACAAGTACATACCTATCAACAATTACTTTAAAGTGTAAATGTACTAAATTCTCAAAAGACACAGAGTGGCTGAATAGATAAACAAACAAAAGACACACATATACCACCTATAAGAAACTCACTTCATGGGTGAAGAAGTCTAAAGTAAATAGACAGAAAAAGATATCCCATGTAAATGGAAATGAAAAGAAAGCCAGTATAGCTACCTGTATCAGACAAAATAGAGCTTAAAACAAAGCGTGTAATAAAAGAGAGGATCAATCCAGAAAAAGATACAACATTTATAAAAATACATGCATCCAACATAGAAACACCAAAATATATAAATCAAATATAAACAGACATAAAGGGAGAAACTTACAGCAATATAATACCAGTAGAAGATTCTAAAACCCCATTTACCTCATTGGATCAATTGTACAGGCAGAATTAAATAAGGAAACATCAACCTTAAATAACATATTAGAACAAATGGATTTAATAGGCATATACAGAGCATTCCATCCAAAAGCAGCAGAACACACACTCATTTCGAGTACACATAGAACGTCTCCAGGATAGATCATGTGTTAGGTCACAAAACAAGTCTCAAGAATTCAAGAATATTAAAATTGTATCAAGCACCCTTCTGACCATATCAGTATGAAACTAGAAATCAATTATAAGAAAAAAAAACTGGTGGGGCACCTGGATGGCTGTCAGTTGAGCATCCCACTTCAGCTCAGGTCATGATCTCATGGTTTGTGAGTTTGAGTCCTGTGTAACATTCTGTGCTGACAGCACAGAGCCTGAAGCCTGCTTCAGGTTCTGTGTCTCCCTCTCTCTCTGCCCCTCCCCTCCTCGTGCTCTTTCTCTCTATCAAAATTAAATAAACATTAAAAAAAATGTAACTGAAAAATTACAATTACATGGATATTAAACATGTCCCTGAACAACTACTGAGTCACAGAAGAAATCAAAGGAGAAATTTAAAAAAAAAATACCTAGAAACAAATGAAAACATAAATATTATATACCAAAAACCATGGGATACAGCAAAACTGGTTCAAAGAGAAAAGTTCATAGTAATATAGGCCTACCTTAAGAAACAAGAGAAATCTCAAATAAATAATTTAACTTTATACATAAAAGAACTAGAAAAAGAACAAATGAAACCCTAAGTTAGTATATCAGAGCAGATATAAATGAAATAGAGACTAAAAAGACAAAAGAAAGATCAATAAAATGAAGATATTTTTCTTTAAAAAGATAAATAAAATGAACAGTTGTCTCTTGAAAAGATAAACAAAATATACAAACATTCAGCTAGCTTCACCAAGAAAAAAAGAAAAGGGACTCAAGTAAATAAAATCAGAAATGAAAGGGGGAAGTTACAACTGATACCAGAGAAATATAAAGGATCATAAGAGACTACTATGAACCATTATATGCAAACATATTTGATAACCTGGAACAACTGGATAAATTCCTAGAAACTTACAACCTTCCAAGACTGAATCAGGAAGAAATAGATCTATTGCAAATAAGGAATTGAATGAGTAATCAAAAATCTCCTAACATCCAGGATCAAATGGCTTCACTGCTGGATTCTATCAAACATTCAAAGATTTAATACCTCTCCTTCTCAAACCTTTCCAAAAAATTGAAGAGGAGGGGATACATCTAAACTCATTTTATGAGGCCAGCATTACTCTGATACTAAAACGAAACAAGGGCCACAAAAGAAAAATCACAGGCCAATACCCCTTATGAACATAGATGCAAAACTCCTCAACAAAATATTAGCAAACAAATTTCACCAATACATTAAAAGAATCATACACCATGATGAACTGGGATTTATTCCAGGGATGAAAAGATGTTTCAACATCTGCAAATCAATCAACATGATACACACTAGCAAAATGAAATATAAAAATCAGGAACATCTCAAAAGATATAGGACAAGCAGTTGATAAAATTCAACACACATTTATGATAAAAATTCTCAACAAAGTGGATACAGACAGAATGTACCTCAACATAACAAAGGCCATTTATGACAAAGACACAGCTAATATTATGATCAACAGAGAAAAGAAATAGTCATGAAGAGCTAAAAAATGCTACAAATGGGGTGCAAAATAAAATGGAGGCAACCACAGCTTGGACTGAAGAGGCAGAGGAGAGAATAGGTGAATTAGAAGATAAAATTAGGGAAAAAGAGGAAGCTGACAAAAAGAGAGGTACAAAAATCCAGCAGTATGAGGGGAGAATTAGAGAACTAAGTGATGCAATCAAATGGAACAATATCTGTATCATAGGAATTCCAGAAGAAGAAGAGAGAGAGAAAGGGGCTGAAGCTGTACTTGAACAAATCATAGCTGTGAACTTCCCTGATCTGGGGAAGGAAAAAGGCATTGAAATCCAAGAGGCACAGAGAACTCCCTTCAGACATAACTTGAATCGACCTTCTGCATGACATATCATAGTGAAACTGGCAAAATACAAGGATAAAAAGAAAATTCTGAAAGCAGCTAGGGATAAATATGCTCTAACTTTTAAAGGGAGACCCATAAGACGAGTGGCAGACCTATCTACTGAAACTTGGCAGGCCAGAAAGGAATGGCAGGAAATCTTCAATGTGATGAACAGAAAAAATATGCAGCCGAGAATCCTTTATCCAGCAAGTCTGTCATTCAGAATAGAAGGAGAGATAAAGGTTTTCCCAAACAAACAAAAACTGAAGGAATTCAACACCACTAAACCAGCCCTACAAGAGATCCCAAGAGGGATTCTGTGAGTGAAATGTTGCAAGGATCACAAAGAACCAGAGACATCATTACAAGCATGAAACCTACAGACATCACAATGACTCTAAATCCATATCTTTCTATAATAACACTGAATGTAAATGTACTAAATGCTCCAACCAAAAGACACAGGGTATCAGAATGAATAAAAAAACAAGACCCATCTATTTGCTGTCTACAAGAGACTCATTTTAGACCTGAGGACACCTTCAGATTGAAAGTGCGGGGATGGAGAACTATCTATCATGCTACTGGAAGTCAAAAGAAAGCTGGAGTAGCCATACTTATATCAGACAAACTAGACTTTAACTTAAAGGCTGTAACAAGAGATGAAGAAGGGCATTATATAATAATTACAGGGTCAATCCATCAGGAAGAGCTAACAATTATAAATGTTTATGCGCCGAATACAGGAGTCCCCAAATATATAAAACAATCACAAACATAAGCAACCTTGTTCATAAGAATGTGATAATTGCAGGGGACTTTAATACCCCACTTACAGCAATGGATAGGTCATCTAGACACACGGTCAATAAAGAAACAAGGGCCTTGAATGATACATTGGATCAGATGGACCTGACAGATATATTTAGAACTCTGCATCCCAAAGCAACAGATAATGCTTTCTTCTCGAGTGCATATGGAACATTCTCCAAGATTGACCACATACTGGGTCACAAAACAGCCCTTCATAACTATAAAAGAATTGAGATCATACCATGCACACTTTCAGACCACAATGCTATGAAACTTGAAATCAACCACAGGAAAAAGTCTGGAAAACCTCCAAAAGCATGGAGGTTAAAGAACACCCTACTAAAGAATGAATGGATCAACCAGACAATTAGAGAAGAAATTAAAAAATATATGGAAATAAACGAAAATGAAAATACAACAATCCAAACCCTTTGGGATGCAGCAAAGGCAGTCCTGAGAGGAAAATACATTGCAATCCAGGCCTAGCTCAAGAAACGAGAAAAAATCCCAAACACAAAATCTTAACAGCACACCTAAAGGAAATAGAAGCAGAACAGCAAAGGTACCCCAAACCCAGCAGAAGAAGAGAAATAATAAAGATCAGAGCAGAAATAAACAATATAGAATCTAAAAAAAAAAACTATACAGCAGATCAATGAAACCAAGAGTTGGTTTTTTGAAAAAACAGACAAAATTGATAAACCTCTAGCCAGGCTTCTCAAAAAGAAAAGGGAGATGACCCAAATAGATAAAATCATGAATGAAAATGGAATTATTACAACCAATCCCTCAGAAATACAAGCAATTATCAGGGAATACTGTGAAAATTATATGCCAACAAATTGGACAACCTGGAAGAAATGGACAAATTCCTAACACCACACACTTCCAAAACTCAAACAGGAAGAAATAGAAAACTTGAACAGACCCATAACCAGTGAAGAAATTGAATCAGTTATCAAAAATCTCCCAACAAATAAGAGTCCAGGACCAGATGGCTTCCCTGGGGAATTCTACCAGACATTTAAAGCAGAGATAAAACCTATCCTTCTCCAGCTGTTCAAAAAATAGAAAGGGAAGGAATACTTCCAGACTCATTCTATAAAGCCAGCATTACTTTGCTTCCTAAACCAGACAGAAACCCAGCAAAAAAAGAGAACTACAGGCCAATATCCCTGATGAATGTGGATACAAAAATTCTCAACAAGATACTAGCAAATCGAATTCAACACCATATAAAAAGAATTATTCACCATGATCAAATAGAATTCATTCCTGGGCTGCAGAGCTGGTTCAACATTCGCAAATCAATCAGTGTGATACATCACATTAATAAAAGAAAAGATAAGAACCATATGATCCTGTCAATCAATGCAGAAAAAGCATTTGACAAAATTCAGCATCTTTCTTAACAAACCCCCCCCCCCCGAGAAAGTTGGGATAGAAGGAGCATAGTTAAACATCACAAAACCATTTATGAAAAGCCCACAGCTAATATCATCCTCAATGGGGAAAAACTGAGAGCTTTTTCCCTGAGATCAGGAACATGACAGGGATGTCCACTCTACCGCTGTTATTTAACATAGTGTTGGAAGTTCTAGCAACAGCAATCAGACAACAAAACAAAATCAAAGGCATCAAAATTGGCAAAGATGAAGTCAAGTTTTCACTTTTTGTAGATGACATGATATTATACATGGAAAACCCGACAGACTCCACCAAAAGTCTGCTAGAACTGATACATGAATTCAGCAAAGTCTCAGGATACAAAATCAATGTACAGAAATCAGTTGCATTCTTATACACTAGCAATGAAGTAACAGAAAGACAAATGAAGAAACTCATCCCATTGACAACTGCACCAAGAATCATAAAATACCTAGGAATAAGCCTAACCAAAGATGTCAAAGGTCTATATGCTGAAAACTATAGAAAGCTTATGAAGGAAGTTGAAGAAGACACAAAGAAATGGAAAAACATTCCATGCTTATGGATTGGAAGAATAAATATTGTTAAAATGTCAATATTACCCAAAGCTACCTACACATTCACTGCAATCCCAATCAAAATTGCACCAGCATTCTTCTCGAAGCTAGAACAAGCAATCCTAAAATTTGTATGGAACCACAAAAGACACCGAATAGCCAAAGGAATTTTGAAGAAGAAGACCAAAGCAGGAGGCATCACAATCCCAGACTTTAACCTCCACTACAAAGCTGTAATCATCAAGACAACATGGTATTGGCACAAAAACAGACACAGAGACCAAGGGAATAGAACAGAGACTCCAGAATTGGACCCATAAAAGTATGGCCAACTAATCTTTGACAAAGCAGGAAAGAATATCCAATGGAAAAAAGACAGTCTCTTTGACAAACGGTGCTGGGAGAACTGGACAGCAACATGCAGAAGAATGAAACGAGACCACTTTCTTAAACCATTAACAAAAATAAACTCAAAATGGATAAAGGACCTGAATGTGAGACAGGAAACCATCAAAACCCTAGAGGAGAAAGCAGGAAAAAACCTCTCTGACCTCAGTCGCAGCAATTTCTTACTTGACACATTTCCAAAGGCAAGGGAATTAAAAGCAAAAATGAACTATTGGTATCTCATGAAGATAAAAAGCTTCTGCACTGCAAAGGAAACAATCAACAAAACTAAAAGGCAACTGATGGAATGGAAAAAGATGTTTGCAAATGGCATATCGGACAAAGGGCTAGTATCCAAAATCTATAAAGAACTCACCAAACTCCACACCCGAAAAACAAATAATCCAGTGAAGAAATGGGCAGAAAACATGAATAGACACTTCTCTAAAGAAGACATCCAGATGGCCAACAGGCACATGAAAAGATGCTCAATGTCACTCCTCATCAGGGAAATACAAATCAAAACCACACCAAGATATCACCTCACGCCAGTCAGAGTGGCTAAAATGAACAAATCAGGAGACTACGGATGCTGGAGAGGATGAGGAGAAACAGGAACCCTCTTGCACTGTTGTTGGGAATGCAAACTGTTGCAGCCACTCTGGAAAACAGTGTGGAGGTTCCTCAAAAAATTAAAAGTAGATATACCCTATGACCCAGCAATAGCACTGCTAGGAATTTACCCAAGGGATACAGGAGTGCTGATGCATAGGGGCACTTGCACCCCAATTTTATGGCAGCACTTTCAACAATAGCCAAATTATGGAAAGAGCCTAAATGTCCGTCAAGTGATGAATGGATAAACAAGATGTGGTTTACATACACAATGGAATACTACTTGGCAATGAGGAAGAATGAAATATGGTCTTTTGCAGCAACGTGGATGTAACTGGAGAGTGTTATGCTAAGTGAAATAAGTCATACAGAGAAAGACAGATACCATATGTTTTCACTCTTGTGTGAATCCTGAGAAACTTAACAGAAGACCATGGGGGAGGGGAGGGGAAAAAAAAAGTTAGAGAGGGAGGGAGCCAAGCCATAAAAGACTCTTAAATACTGAGAACAAACTGAGAGTTGATGGGGGGTGGGAGGGAGGCGAAAGTGGGTGATGGGTATTGAGGAGGGCACCTGTTGGGATGAGCACTGGGTGTTGTATGGAAACCAATTTGACAATATATTTCATATTAAAAAAAAACAATCTAGAGATTCTATGTAATACCTATCAAAATTTCAGCAGCATTTTTCACTGAACTAGATAAAATAATTCTAAAATGTATATGTAACCTCAAAAATCCCTGAATAGCCAAAACAATCTTGATAAGGGAGAGCAAAGCCAGAGGTATCATGCTCCTTGATTTCAAACTATACTACAAAGCTACAGTAATCAAAATAATATGGTAGTGGCACACAAACACAAAGATCAATGGAATAGGATAGAGAACACAAAAGTAAGCCCATATATATATGGTCAATTAATTTTTTAAAAAGGAGGCAAGAATATACAATGGGGAAAGAACAATCTCTTTAGTAAATGGTGCTGGGAAAATTGGACAGCTCCAGCAAAAGTGCTGGTGTAACTTGGCCACTATGTTACACCATCTATAAAAATCAACTCCAAATGGATTGAAGACTTAATTATAAGACCTGAAACCATACAACCTTAGAAGAAAACATAGACGGTAAGCTCCTTTACATTGATTTTGGTGATTTTTTTTAACCTGATTCCAAAAGCATGGGAAATAAAAACCAAAACTAACAAATGGGGCTACATCAAACCAAAAAGTTTCTACACATTCAAGGAAACCATCAACAAAATGAAAAGGCAACCTGATAAATGGGAGAAGATATTTGCAAATCATATATTCAGTAAGGGGTTAGTATTCAAAATATATAAAGAACTCATATAACTCAATAATTTAAAAAATCCCATTTAAAAATGGGAAGAGGATCTGAATAAACATTCTTCCAAAGATGTACATATGGCCAACAAGCAGATGAAAAGCTGGTCAATATCACTAATCATCAGGGAAATGCAAACAAAACTACAATGAAATATCATCTTACACCTGTTACAATGTTTACTATCAGAAAGAAAAGAGACAAATGGTAGCGAGAATATGGAGAAAAGGGCACCCCTGTACACTGTTGGTGGAGGTTTAAATTGGTTGTCATTATGAAAAAGAGTATGGAGTTTCCTCAAAAAAATTTAAAATGGGACTACCATGTGATCAGCAATTCCACTACTGGGTTTCTATCTGAAGAAAACAAAAACACTAATAGGAAAAGATATGCATCCCTATGTTCATTGCAGCATTATTTATAATAGCCATGATATGGAAACAACCTAGGTGTCCATCAATGGATGAATGGATGAAGAAGATGTGGTATATACATACAATGGAATACCGGTCAGCCAATGAAATAGAATGAAATCTTTTCATTTGCAACAACATGAACGGATCTAGAGGCTGTTATGCTAAGTGAACTTTGTGAGACAAAAAAAGACAAATACTGTACGATTTCACTTACATGTGGAATCTACAAAACACAAAACAAACAAAACATAATAAAACCTAGACTCATAGATACAGAGAACAGATTAGCAATTGCCAGAGGGAGTGGGGTTGGGAGGGATGAAATGGGTGAAAGGGGTCAAGAGGTACAAAGTTCCAGTTATAAAACAAATAAGTCAATGGGATATAATGTACAGCATGGCAAATGTAGTTAATAACGTTGTGTTAACTTTGTATGATGACAGATGGTAACTAGATTTATTGTGGTGGTTGTTTCACAGTGCATACAAATGTCAAATCACTATGCTGTACACCTGAAACTAATAAACATTTGACCCTTGAACATGGGTTTAAACTGCAAAGGTCCATTTATACAAGGATTTTTTATAGTAAAGTACTATAAATGTAACTTCCTCTTCCTTGTAACTTTCTTAATAACATTTTCTTCATTCTAGGTAACTTCATTGTAAGAATATAATATATAATACATATGACATGTTATATGTATTATACATATATACATACAACATGTTATGTGTATATATGTATAATACATATAACATATAAAATATGTGTTAATCAACAGTTTCTGTTATTAACATAAGGCTTCCAGTCAATAGTAGGTTATTAGTAACTAAGTTTTCAGGAAGTCAAAAGTTATACACAGATTTTCGACTGCACAGGGGTCAGCACCCCACAGCCCCCATATTGTTCAAGAGTCAAGTGTAATATCATATATCAATTACACTTCAATTTAAAAAAGAAAGAAATGCTGGAGTTCACTGGCTTTCTAAAGTACAGGTGTTGAAGCAATTAATTAACTTCGGGCAGAAAGTTTTACCTTGCTTAAACGACTAGAAAAGTCCATTCTCGGACTGATTTGACAAAGGGTTCCACTCATGACTTGAGGGACTTGAGTGACATCTTGGGCCACCTGAATGAGCCATAACTCTTGACTCAAGGTCCAGCAGATTCCATTACGGATGCTGTTGAAAAAACTTAGTCTCCTGACCAGGCTACCATTATGGAGAGGTGTCTGGAGAAAGACAGGCATCTGGAAGCCAGAGCCAAGATTGAAAAGGCTTTGCTGGTTCTTGTGCAGGTTCCAACGGGCAGACAAAAAAAACCCTGAAAAATATTTCTGTTGGGTGACTTTAAAATTAAAATGCATGGTCCTGATTCTTTCATATGACAAAGACAACATTAATGATTCAGGCATTGACAAAGTTGATCTCATTAAATTGAAGACAAATAAAATAATATTACATGATTTCAACTCAAAGTGTTTTTAGAGAATTTTGTATTCCTTGATGTAAGCCTATCCTCATCCATCAGAATAACCTCTGAAAACTCTAACTCTTCTGTTAGCAAATACTACAGTAAGTAGAATTTGCTCTTTGTTACTACTAAAGCGAAAAGTCTAAACTGATTGGATGTGAAAGATATTTGCATTATCATGTAAAAAAAACACTCTATAATTTTAATCTCTTGTTCTAACCAAGCAACAGCAATCTTATGAAACTCACTTTTTAAAATATTTATTTATTTCGGGAAGAGTGCAAGTGGGGGAGGGGCAGAGAAAGGAAGACAGAAGATCTGAAGCAGGCTCTGCCCTAACAGGCTGACAGCTGTGAGCCCAAAGTGAGGCTCAAACACAAGAACTGAGAGATCATGACCTGAGCCAAAGTTGGACGCTGAACCGACTGAGCCACCCAGGTGCCCCTTATGAAACTCACTTTTGAACTAAATTACATTTTATTTTTATTTGCACATTATGACTTATTAAGGTTTTTCAGGAAATGGCTACTAATTTTTGCATGCAAATTGAGATTAAAAGAATTACAAAGACTTTTTAAGTATTGTTTTAACATTCTAACTATGTGAAAGATATGTTTGCAATGCAGCAAAATAAACCATATGCGGAAAACGTGTGTAACATGTTTATGTGCATTTTTCTGGAGAAGGCATCTATAGCTTCTATCACATTCCTGATAGGATAGGATCAAGAATCAATGACCTAGTGAGGCACCTGGGTATCTCAGTTGGTTAAGTGTCTGACCCTTGATTTTGACTCAGGTCATGACCTCATGGTTTGGTTTGTGAGGCTGAGCCCCACATTGGGCTCTGTGTTGTTAGCACAGAGCCTGCTTGGGGTTCTATCTCTCCCCCTCTCTGTCCCTCCCCACTCGCCCCCCCCCCAAAATAAATAAATAAATAAACTTCAAAAAAATCACTGACCTAGTGAAATGCATATTTTCTGATGGGCTCTGAATTAGTAGAGAGAGCAAACCCAAAGTCATATTTGGTGGCATATCATAATATAGTGGACAATGTCACCAAATGTCACCAAGGTCACCATATGCCACCAAATATGACTTTGGGTTTGCTCTTTCTACTAATTCAGAGCCCATCAGAAAATATACATTTCACTAGGTCAGTGATTTTTTTCCCATATAACACCCAGTGCTCATCCCAACAGGTGCCCTCCTCAATGCCCATCACCTACTTTCCCCTCTCCCCCACCCCCCATCAACCCTCAGTTTGTTCTCAGTATTTAAGAGGCTCTTATGGTTTGCCTCCTTCCCTCTCTATAACTTTTTTCCCCCTTCTCCTCCCTGCTGGTCTTCTATTACGTTTCTCAGGATCCACTTAAGAGTGAAAACATACGGTATCTGTCTTTCTCTGTATGACTTACTTCACTTAGCATAACACTCTCCAGTTACATCCACGTTGCTGCAAAAGACCATATTTCATTCTTCCTCATTGCCAAGTAGTATTCCATTGTGTATGTAAACCACATCTTGTTTATCCATTCATCACTTGACGGACATTTAGGCTCTTTCCATAATTTGGCTATTGTTGAAAGTGCTGCCATAAAATTGGGGTGCAAGTGCCCCTATGCATCAGCACTCCTGTATCCCTTGGGTAAATTCCTAGCAGTGCTATTGCTGGGTCATAGGGTATATCTACTTTTAATTTTTTGAGGAACCTCCACACTGTTTTCCAGAGTGGCTGCAACAGTTTGCATTCCCACCAACAGTCCAAGAGGGTTCCCGTTTCTTAGAGTGGACTTTTTTTTATCAACAGTCTATGGATCTGGGTTAAAATGAAGTTCTTATTCTTTTCTTTTCCTTCATAGTGCTCAAAGTCCATGTCCGTATCTCTGAGGCACAAGGCAATTCTAGCAGTCCTAACCCTGAAATCCATGGGATACTCATTAGGGATCTTATGATAGCAAAATGTATTTAAAATAATTAACCTTTGAACCAAATATTAGAGCATAAGAATACATTGCCATTCAGTTCTCCAGAAGACTCATAGCCAATAAAGAAAAAGAAAGACTTAAAGGAAATAAGGACAGATGAAGTAAAACACAGAGAAGACATTCAGGACAACTTTCCCAGAGGACCAAATACATATACACATAGACCAGGGGCATGCTGTGTGTGTGTGTGTGTGTGTGTGTGTGTGTGTGTGTGTGCGTGCGCACCTATATTTGTATGAGCATGTGAAATGAGCAAACAGCAGTGATTTCTTCCAGCCGAATGCATATCTTTGAAAGTGGAGAGTCAGCCCTGGTGATGCTAATGGAGTGGAACATAAATATTGGCAAGCTAGTTGTCAAATAGAGGCTTTTAAAGGTTGGAATTTTTCAAGGGAAATGTTAACTGCAGTTAAAGGGCCAAAGTGGTCTTAACCTGATCTCAGAATCTAGAATTTCACTTGAAGTTCTAAACACCCAGGACTGTTATGCTAAATTTAGCCTTCCCAGCTCTGCAAATGGCATTTTGGAACGTTTGGTCCATAACGATAAATCACCACACTTGCTGAATATGGGGTTAGAAGGGGACTAGCGGGTATAACCAATTAATATATCAGCCTCCCAAGCATTTCTGGAGCAGAGGTGAGGGTGCAGGTCAATAATGAACTGTTTTGCCACATTTCAAATAGCAAGTGCTCTCACCCCTAGCCAGACCTCCCACCCTCCCCCACCCTACACACCCAGCATGTCTTTGCTTCTCACCACTGCCACAGTTCCAGATCACACCCATCCCCCAAATCAGCTCAGTTTTTACCTTCCTGAGACTTTCTTTCCCATCTCCCCACAACCACATTGATCTCTACCTTCTCTAAGTTCCTGTATATCTTTTATTCTCAGTCCTGCTCACTAGCTAACCCAGGTTGCTATCTTTCCTATAATAGCAGCTAATAACACTTACTTGAATTTTTACTATGTGCCAGTCACTATGCTAAATGCTTTACAGGAATGACCTCATTTAATCCTCACAGCAACCCCATGATACAGTTTTTATTATCATTCACAGAAGAGAAATGTTCATATGAAGAAACTAAGGCTTAGAGAGGTAAAGTAACGTTCCCAGGGTCCACAACTAATAAATAGCGGGACATGCAATCAACCAGGTTGCCTGGCTCAAAGCCTGCCCTCTTAATGGTAAAATGTATAGCTGCTGTATATGTGCATATACTATCTACCCAGCTACATTTTAAGCTCCTCAGGGCACCTGTATCACATTTCCTTCATGTGAACCACAGAGCTGGCATTATGTTACACCCATAATCAATCAATACTTATTGAGGGAGTAAATGAATTAATAAGTGAATTTTAAAAATCAATGCATCAGCTGCAAAACCTAACAAATTTAATTGACTTGGACCTCCAAATAGCATGCAGAATCAGGAAAAAAATGTTCTTGTTACTACATTTGGCAGTAGAAAGCAGATAAATTGCTGACTTGCTCCCCTGTGCTCAGCCCAGAATTGGAGCTGGGGAATAGGTCTCTGTGAACAATCATGACATCCCTCATCTTTGTCCCTGGAAGCCCTCCAACCCCTCAAGTCTATCCAGATCCTCAGAATCCACAAGGTTCACTGGAAGAGAAAAGAATAGCACAGAGGTTTGCCAGTGCCGAAATCAATTCTTCCCTAGACCCAACACTCCCCACATCCATATATTCATTCATATACACTCAGAGAAAGATGATTCTAGTTAGTTTACTTCAATAAATGTTTGTTGAGCAACTAACCCAGATAGTCACAAACTTGGCTACACATCACAATCATCTGCAAGATCTGAAAAATTGCTGAGGTCTGGGCCCTACCCCAAAGCAATGGACTCAGAGCTCAGGCACTGCGATGCATTAACAATCACCTATGCAATTCTGATGTGCAGCTGGGGTAAAGAACCACTAAAATCCATGCCAGGCACTGGATGCCAGGAGCTGAGTCACAGAGATGTGAGTGTGAATAGGGAAGTTTGCAGAATAGGAGAGTCACAAAAACAATTAAAAACATCATGAAAAATTAATTGTAATGAACACACCACGAAGGACGCAAACAGCAATAACCACAGTCCACCATGGGATGTCAGAGGAGGGTTACCTGCCCTCACCAGAAATTTTTGAGTTGGCAGAACTGAAGGATACAGATGAATGAGGGAGATGTATTTACATAATGAGATGCTGGATTGGGTTAGAGGTGTCAGGTTGAAATGTAAGCTTTCAAGAGTAGAAGGTTAGACCTCCATAAGCTCTGATGTCCTCCTTCTGCATATTTCCAAATGCTCCCAATCTCTGGCAGCAGCTATGACTGCATTTCAGAGACCCCTGAATTCCTCTGAATCTCTCTGAATCTCATACACGGAATGGAAATAGCAATTATTAAGCATTAGTCCTTGGGATTTAACATCAGATTTTAAACTTTTGGGAACTTTTAATGAGCCGTCAGTAGATATTGAGAGATTTTGCCCTAAATTTGTTCATCTGTAAAATAACCATAATAATCCATACTTTTCCACAGATTATGAGGATTCATGTATTCACTCAATAAACATTTATTGAGCCCCTCTGTATTCCTGGCAAGGTACAGAGATATAATGATGAACAACCGCAGAGCCAGACCCTGTTCTTGTGGACCTCATAGTCTAGCAAGGAAATAATCACACAAATCCATGTGTAATTACCTACAGAGTGCTGTGAAGGAAACATGTATCCCTTAATGCCATGAGAGCACCTAATAGGGAAACCTGGCCTGGTCTAGGGAGTCAGGAAAGGCATCCTCCCAAAAAAGTAGCACTTAGGCTGAGATCTGAAAGATGTCTAAAAGCCAAGGCGATGAAGAAAGAAGAAGAGAAACCAAGCAGGGGGACGCCTGGGTAAAGACTCTGTGGCAGAAGTGAACCCAGTGCAGGGATTAAGCAAAAGCAGGCTGGTGTGCCTGCAGCACAGAGAACAAAGGGATAGTGTGCAACACAAACTGTGAAGGCAGTGGGGGCCCTGCCAGCCACATCCTTATACCAAGAGCAGAGGAAGTCACTGGGAGGCTTCCAGCCTGTTACATGATCAGACATGAATTTTAAGAAGCCCCTCTGGCTGCTAAGTGGAGAATGGATTGGAGGGGTAAGAGTAGACCTGGATGAACCAGTTAGGTTGTTACTGAAGTGATCCAGACCAGATGTGGCCATGTTTATAGTCTTGAACATACAAAGTTTGGGGTTCCAGGTGCAAAAGAGAATTGAATTTGAGATAGCCTATGGCCCATAAATGGTCACTATTTAATTAATGCTATATAGATATTCAGGTATATAGAAACAAGGCTATTATTTGGAAAGGGAAATAGGTTGCTTTTGACACTTTAACCTAGGTAAGCAGTGTCAATTCCACCTTCCTTAGACCATCATTTTGAGTGAGGCCATCCATCAGGGCAAGAAGGTTGAGCCAAGAGCTCCAGACGCCCCTTCAGAATGTCCTTGGTAAGTAGCAGGTTGACCCTGGGAAGGAGCCAATGAACCAAGCCACATTTCTTACCCTGGGACAGATGCAGAGATGTTGCCTTCAAGTTCAAGAAGAAGGAATTTGCCTCCATGTACCTAGAATTATAATTCCAAACCTACTCAGGAATAACAAATTCCGAACTCAGAAAGCTTTGGTCCTGGCTGAAGAAGATGAGGGGGGTTAAAGGCCACCATCCCTGGTCCAGAGGGATTTCCGTTGGAAATCCTAATTAATGAGAGTTCCTAAGGTCATAATGTAGGCAAGCCACGTACAATCAAACAGCCAGTCCCAAAAGGGGCAACCAGGGACCTGTTTCTCTTACAAACTGGCCAGTCTCTTTATAATAAACTTTACATTCTTAGGTAGGTAATTCTATAAGGTTGTAGATGGAGGCACCCACGCCCCACAGGGGGTTCATTGCATGGGAGCTGTCAGCAGAGGAAGATAGAGAGCCCAGAGGCTCTTGATACAGTCACCATGGCAACCAACCCAAATCTGGTCCATTTTATTCACAGACAAAAAACCCAGTTCAGTGAACACTGTAGGAATGTAGGAGCAGTTTAGATTAACCAGGCTATCTTCTGGCCCCAAGCAATCTGCAGGATAAGACCTTGCATTAGGCAAAGGTCTTCACTGTGACAAAGCAGAGGATTTGTTAAGCTTTTTGGATCTCAGTGGGCCCATTTAACTTCTAGTGTGGGATAAAAAATTACTCTTCTCCAGACAGGTGGCCTAAAGTTTCACATGAACTCAGTTTGAAGTGGTAATGGTCATACCACAATAAACAATCCTTCCATACCCATTTTCTTCTTCATCACGTGGGAAGTCAGGAAACTATACAATAAGCAGCTTGTGATCTCTGACTTACCAGATAAGAAAATAGATCACATTTTACAAATATGGAAATATGTCCTGGAATCAGCTTGAGTATTAACATATAATTCACATGTGAGGTGTCCCATTTTTTCCTTGGTAATGAGAACAAACAATGTCTCTGAGAACTGAACTAGGAGAAGCAGCAAGAGTCTTTTCAAGTAAACATTCAAATCATTCATTCACTCATTTAATTTCATTTATATTTATTGAAAACCTACTCTGTGCCATAGGGCTACAAAAATGACTAAACCAGGACTCTATTCACAGTTCAATGAGGTAAAAGAACTTGATTTAAAATAAATAATAAATAAAAGATGCAAATGTGTTAGCACTGTGTAAGGCAAAGTAAACTGCAATGGCTCAAATAAAATGGAAGCTAAATCTTGCTTGTGCAATAGTCCCAGACACAGGGTCCCCCACCATACTGACAAGAGAGTCCACCATCTTCATTATGTGGCTGCCATGATAGTCTGGTTGCTGTTCTATGGGAGCTCTCATGGACCAGACTTGGACGTGGCACATATCACTTCCACTCACATGCATTGGAGAGAGGTTAACCACATCTCCACATCTTTTTGTAAGGAACCTGGGAAATGTAGTTCACGGCAGCTCCTGTGTGCAGTGCTATGATCCTATTGCCAAGGAAGAGGAAGAGAGCAGAATTTGGAAAACGAGTCCTCCTGACATTAACAAAGACATAAACGAAGTTTTCTAGAAACAGAGAAGAGAACCTAGGAAATACATATCATACTCAAAAATATTTCAAATATCTATGAAAGAAAGATTTAACTTTACTTGTAATTCAGTAAGTGCTAATTATAGCAACAATGAAGTATCACTTTCCCCTCTTAAGTTTCAAAAAATAACAGTGGTTATTATTGCCAAGGGTCCAATAAAAAGAGGTACTTATAACTACCGAAAGCACTAATTAGTACAATCTCTCTAAAGGGCAGTTTGAAAGTATGCACATAGCAGATTTTTTTCAAAGTCACAACAATAAAGGAAATCAGGTATATAATCCTGTAACCTCCTTCATTAATCTATATTTTAACCTGGATTCTGAGCCTACTTCCTACTTCATTCAGGAGGGAAAAATTACACCTGTCAGTTCAAGGTACTACTGACTTCCAATTTAAAACTCAACTCTTTGGGGGCTCCTGGGTGGCTCAGTCAGTTGGGTGTCCGACTTCTGTTCAGGTCGTGATCTCACCGTCCGTAAGTTTGAGCCCTGCATCAGACTCTCTGCTGGCAGCTCAGAGCCTGGAGCCTACTTCAGTTTCTGTGTCTCCTTCTCTCTCTGCCCCTCCCCCACTAGCGCATGCTCGCTCGCTCTCTCTCTCTCTCTCTCTCTCTCTCTCAAAAATAAAATAAAACAAAAATAAAATAAACATAAAACTCAACTCTTTGGAAGGAAAAATTCATCAAATTCAGGATTCCCTCTACAGGTGGCCTCCAAACTGGAAATAGGTTCTCCACTGAGGCCTCCTGCCCTGGCACTACCTAGATTTTAGAATTTCAACCTCCAGAACTCTAATAGAATAAATTTGTGTTGTTTTAAGCTACTAAGTTTGTAGTAATTTGTTACAGCAGCAGAAGGAAACTAGTGGCCCTTTCCTTTGCTCCCCCAGAACCCTCTCACCCAGCATATTGATCCTACAGCACAGACTAATATGCTACAGGAATTTGGAGTTAGGAGTAAACAGTGCAGCCTAACCTGTTTGGGGAGCCATTCTCAGGTAGAGCTTGAGCCAGACCTGTCAGATCTGAATTTGCTGAGTTGAGAATAGACATTTGGACCACAAACAGTAATTGCAGAACCAAGGCAGGAAGGTAGGAGTGGTAGAATTTATATGTTATGGTAGGTGAAGACAACTGGCCAGACCACAGAGGTGACTCAAAGAGATTCCACAGATCTTATGAAGAAAGCTGGCACCTTCAGCATATTCCTAATGCTTTGAGATTGATGTCAGGACAAATGGGACCCCTTTCATCTGTTGATGGCATTTGCCAGAGGCAGAATCCTGATGGTAAGTCCCAAAGCACTGAATGTAGGAGAACACAGACACCCCAGTAACTATGAATTTGTGATGTGTGAGCATTGAGCCTCCTTTGGAGAGAACCTCCAAGCCCTGCCCATACCGTGCCCTGCTCAACTGAACAAGTCACTCAACCTCCTGGGCTTCATTCTGTTATAAAAAAAAAAAAAAAGTCTTGGAGCCCATGGATGCAGAAGAACAAACAGCAGGACCTGGTGAAATCCTGAGGTTCCTTGAAGCTCTTGGGGCCTGGGTGTCTATACCAGAAATTACATATATTTGGACACACAACAAGGCCTGGTCACAGCCTGGAAAGCTCAGCCCCATCCCTTAAGCAGGGACATCCAGAAGCTGATGTTCATGAGGGATAATTGGGGGTAAAGTATTTTAGTTAGTCTGACCTGTGGGTATACAGTAGAGGGAAGACTGAAGACATGAAGAACATAGAAGAAAGCACTGGCTGGAAGGGGTATGTGGAGGAAGTGTCTTGGACAGGAGGTGAAAACAATGTCAACCACATTTCCAAACACTGGTTGTGTAATGAATTATTCAAAAGGCTGGTCTTTGGCCTCTTAACATCCTCTAGTAGGGTACTTTTATCACAAGGCTTACTGAGATCAAGAACTGGGCAATAAATTTTCCATTCTCCTTTATTTAAGTACACATATTGAAGAGCTGAATATAGCACATATTAGTGGCATGATCATTGCTTAAAATAGTTAATAAATCAATTCCAATGTCTTCCAGTGCATTTCTGGGTCAACTCTGCCATTGACTAAGGCAGAGCCTGACCCTTGGCACTTCAATGAGCACTGTAGGTCAAAGCAAATAGAGATCCAGATATGTCCAGCAGGGATTAAGGAACAAGCAGGAGATCAAAACAGGCAGCAAGTCAGAACTGTTGGTCATCACACAGAAGATGCACAGGCCAAGAAGATCATAAAGAAAATGTATGACCTAACCTGAAGATTCTTATATACTTCCTGTTGCGGGTGGACAAAGCCAAGGGTATAAGCAGCACAGAGTCCTTAGGTAAAACCAGGTGACTACACTTGAGGAAGGGGTGGTAAAGCTACAACCACAGAAGATATACTGGCAGCCCCTTTCTAATTCACCTTATATTTTACCATGGTGTCAAGTCCCATTAAGGCCTGGGAAACATCCCTAAGAATATAGAATAGTGCAACATCAAATGCCTCTCTAATCCAGGTCCTATAGTTGCTGGTAACTTCTCTGCACTTGAGGCTTCTTTGTCAGCCATGAGAAGGAACCATCAGAAGGATGGAGAATTGTGTCCTCTCTACTTCCCTCTCATTCTTCTTCTCTTTCTTTCATTTGGCAGAAGCAGAGAAAGAGGAAAAATCATGCTGCTGAAGTGTGAAAATTCCATGACTCATGCTATTCTTCAATGAAAGTAGCTTTCTTCTCAACTCCTAGAGACATATTCCCTCCAGTTAGGTGTTTCCCACAGTAGCTGCTGGATAGGTATTATTTGAAATTTGCATTCTTTGCCACCCACACAACCTACACATTTTAAGCTGTTTCTGACATAAGTGGTTCCCAAAAATCTTTTATAAAGCATCTGTATCTCTTACCATGGAATATTTTATCCCAACATTTAAACATGGATTTTACAGTATAAATGTAAAGCAATCTCTTCACACAGACACATTCTGGGAGTGTGCAAGAAAGAATGGGGGGATAAATAGGGACCAGAAGGCACAGTGCTGGGAGCATGCATCAGCTGGACTTCACCAGACTCTGAAAGTAGATAGAGTTTTTAAGAAGTTTGGGCATGGCTTAAGAAAAGATCCCAAGATGATGTGAATGGTATGAATGATGCAACAGCTATTCTCACACTCAACCTGGTAAAGCCACAGTTACAAAGCACCCAGAATCTGAAAAAGGGCAACACATGGGACCAGGGGTAGTAGCTGCAATGCATGAACGTTGACCAGGCCAGATGTTCTCTGAAGCAGAGAGCTATAAATGAAAGAGGACACCCTCAAAAGAAAATATCCAGAATCCTCCAGGGAAACCCAGATAACCAGAGTGAAGGGAATAGTTTAGGTGAAGGCAAGGGAAAAGAATAAAGGCCAAAACTCTAGAAGAGAGACAAACCTGGGTTTAAGACCCAACTCCACTGCCAAATTGCTAACATAAAACAGGTAATTTATTATGAAAATCTACAGCCAAAAAATTGGATAAACTGAAAGAAATGGATAAATTCCTAGAAATATATAAACTACCAAAACTGAAACAGGAAGAAATAGAAAACTTGAACAGACCAATAACCAGCAAAGAAACTGAATCAGTAATAAAAATTCTCCCAACAAATCAAAGTCCAAGGCCAGGTGACTTTGCAGGCAAACTCTATCAAACAAACATTTAAAGAAGAGTTAATACCTATTCTCAAATTATTCCAAAAAAAAAAAAATAGAAAAGGAAGGGAAACTTCCAAATTCATTCTATAAGGCTAGCATTGCCCTGATACCAAAACCAGATAAAAACTCCACTGAAACAGAGAACTACAGGCGAGTATCCCTGATCAACATAGATGCAAAAATCCTCAACAAAATACCAGCAAACCAAATCCAACAATACACTAAAAGAATCATCCACAATGACCAATTGGGATGCAAGAGTTGTTCAACATTTGCAAATCAACCCATGTGATACAACACACTAATAAAAGAAAGGATAAGAATCATATGATCATTTCAATAAGTGAAGAAAAACCATTTGACAAAGTACAAAATCCGTTCATGATAAAAACCTTCAACAAAGTAAGTTTAGAGGGAACATACCTCAACATAATAAAGGCCATACATGAAAAACCCACAGTTAATATCATCCATAATGGGAAAACCTGAAAGCTTTTCCACTACAGTCAGCAAGAAGAGAGAGATGTCCACTTTCACCACTATTATTGAATAATAATTATTCAATTATTATTATTATTATGGAAGTCCTAGTCATAGCAATCAGACAACAAAAAGAAATAAAAGGCATCCCATAAGCCAAACTTTCATTATTTGCAGATGACATGATAACTATAAAAAAAAAAAAAAAAAAAACCTGAAGGACTGCAGGACAAAAAATTGCTAGAAGTGATACACGAATTCAGTAAAGTCACAGGATACAAAAGCAACATACAAAAGTCTATTACATTTCTATAGATTAATAATAAAGCAGCAGAAAGAGAAATTAAGGAATCAATACCATTTATTATTGCACCAGAATCCATAAGATACCAAGGAGTAAACTTAACCAAAGAGGTGAAAGACCTGTATTCTGAAAAGTGTAAAACCCTGATGAAAGAAACTGAAGAAGACACAAAGAAACAGAAAGACATTCCATGTTCATGGATTGGAAGAACAAATATTGTTAAAATGTCTACACTACCCAAAGCAATCCATACATTTAATGCAATCCTTATCAAAATACCACCATCAGCTAGAACAATCCTAAAATTTGTATGAAACCACAAAAGACCCCAAATAGCCAAAGCAAACTTAAAAAAGAAAAGGAAAGCTTTTCCTTTCTTTCTTTCTTTCTTTCTTTTTTTTTTTTTTTTGAAGCATCACAATTCTAGACTGCAAGTTATATTACAAAGCTGCAGTAATTTAAACAGTGTGGTACTGGCACAAAAATAGACACATAGATCAATAGAACAGAACAGAAAATCCAGAAATGAACTCACAACTGTATGATCAATTAATCTTTGACAAAGCAGGGAAGAATATCCAATGGGAAAAAGACAGTCTCTTCAACAAATGGTGCTGGGAAAACTGAACAGCAACATGCAGAAGAATGAAGCTGGACCATTTTCTTACACCACACACAAAAATAAACTCAAAATGGATTAAATACTGGGAGACCTGAAACCATAAAAATCCTAGAGGAGAACACAGGCAGTTGACATCGGTATTTCTTACTAAATATACCTCCTGAGGCAAGGGAAACAAAAGCAAAAATAACCTATTGACACTTCATCAAAATAAAACACTTGTGCACAGCGAAGGAAACAATCAACAAATGGGCAGAAGACATGAACAAACACTTTTCCAAAGAAGATGTACAGACAGCAAACTGACACATGAAAAGATACTCAACATCACCGATCATCATGGAAATACAAATCAAAACCACAATGAAATATCACCTTGCACCTGTCAGAATGGCTAAAATCAACAACACAAGAAACAACAGGTGTTGGTGAGGATGTGGAGAAATGGGAACCCTCTTGCACTGCTGGTGGGAATGCAAACTGGTACAGCCTCCCTGGAAAACAGTATAGAGAGTCCTCAAAGAGTTAAAAATAGAACTACCCTACGATCCACTAACTGCACTACTAGGTACAAAATACTAATATACAAAACACAAAATACAAAAATACTAATTTAAAGGGATACATGCACCCCAATGTTTATAGCAGCATTATCTACAATAGCCAAACTATGGAAATAGCCTGTATCTTTCAAATGATAAATGGGTAAAGAAGATGTGAAATACACACACACACACACACACACACACACACACACACACACACAAGAATATTATCCAACCATAAAAAAGAATGAAATCTTGCCATTTGCAACAACATGGATGGAGCTAGAGAGTATTATGCTAAGCAAAACATGTCAGTCAGAGAAAGACAAATACCATATGATTTCACACATATGTGGAATTTAAGAAACAAAACAAACAAGTATAGCGGGGGAAAAGAGAGAAAGAGGAAAAACCAAGAAACAGACTCTTAACTACAGAGAACAAGCTGAGGGTTACCAGAAGGGAGATAGGTGGGAGGATGGGTGAAACAGGTGATGGGGATTATAAGGAGTGCACTTGTAATGAGCACTGGGCATTGTATGTAAGCAATGAATCACTAACTTGTACACCTGAAACTAGTATTACATGGTATGTTAACTAACCGGAATTTAAATAAACATTTTTAAAAAAATAAATGAAAGAGGTAGCATTACTATTGATCATATAGAAATAAAAAAAATTATGAGAATACTATGAATAATAGTATGCTAACAAATTGGATAACCTAAGTTAAACAAATTCCTAGAAATAGAAGGAAAAAAAATGGTCACTTAGCCTCTCTCAGTCAGTTTCCACATCTATAAAACAGTGTGGAGAATAACAGAGGTGATTCATATAAAGCACTTAGTGCAGTACCTAATACATAAGTGCTCAATAAATGTTTGCTAGTTTTGTCCTCGTTGCCATTCTCATCACTATATTTATTGTTATTATTATTATTAGAGAGCAGGACCGTGTCTCATTCCTATTCAATCTCCAGTGCTGAGCACAGAGCCGGACATATAAAATTCTTTCAGTAAATGTATGGAATGATTGAGGGCAGGGCTGGCTTCAGGGACATGCAACTTGTGGAGTCACCAGGGCCCTGTGCTTAGAAGGGTGCCAGGCTTAGAAGGGTGCCAGGCTTTGCTGTTGCCATCTTGAAATTCTTAATTTTTGAAAAAGGGACTCCACATTTTCACTTGCTCAGGGCCCCACAAATTATGTAGCTGGTTCTGAGAGGATACGGTTATAAGGAAGATGAAAGGAGGAAACTAAAGTAGGAATAATTTAGAGAGACAAGAAATCTGCAGAGAGGCTATTAAGAATTATGGTGTATTTTCTTACCAAGTATTTCCTCTCCAGAATACAATAGCCTTCAGTGGATCCAGCAACTGTTCACATCCTGAGTTTTCATCAGTCCCCACATTTGCCATATATTGGAGAGATATTTACCAAAAATGTCTGGGACCCAACCTGTTCTTAATCAATAATATTTCCAGAGTTACAAAGTCTTGACTCTAAAAGACCAAAATAATAGGGAAGAAAAGCCAATTCAATAACGACATTTTCTAGATGCTGGCTCCTGATTTTGCTCTCTATTATACTGACTAAGGAAACGACAATCATAATACACATAGTTTCACAATCACAAATCAGTATTTTAAAATCATTGCTTCCTCTCAAAACACATGACCCCAAACCATCACAGCACCTGTATTACCAGGCACTCCACATCAGAACCAGAATTCTCAGCAGCACTGAGACTGGCTGCCTTAGTCCACACCCTTCCTTGCTGGGGTCAATAGTTGCAACTTCACAAACCAGTCACTTCTGGTTTTGCATTTCTGCCCACCACACTGTCACAAGTTGCTAATGGAGCAAACTACGCTTCACTGTTTACAATGACATTAAGGACTTTTTAAAATGTGGGGCCATTTAAGCCCCTTTAGAAAAAGGTCTTTGTTTGAATATGTCAGGGGCTAGACTCCTGGATGAGCTATCATCAACCACTAGGGGACCGTATCAGTAATTCACTCAATCTGTGGCCTGTCCTGTGCCAGATGCAGAGGTCCCAGGAATGAGGGTGACACTACTTCTCACACAGCTCATGAAGGAGCTAAAACAACCCACAAGTACAGGTCGAAGACAATAGTACAGACCCTAACCCAGGCAGGGGGAGAAAAAGACATACTGGATGAGAGGATACCTGAACAGAGTTTTGAAGAACAAGCAGGGGGAAAGAACGTTCTGGGAAAATAGCAGCAACACATAGGGTATAGACTAGGGAGAACTTGGCTTGCTTCTGGGGATTTAGGTGCTTCCTCACCCAGGACTTCTGGTGTGTAGGGAACAAGAGGAAAGGGCAGAGCAGGGCAGACAGGATCTCCTGAGCCAGGCTGTTGGGTATTTACCCAGAGGGCAGAAGGAAAACTGCAAAGTATTTTGTTTTGTTTTGAGCTGATCAGATTTGTGATGCAGAGACACAGCTTATCTGCAGGTTAGGTGGGAGGATTGAGTTGGGAAAGGGACCATGCTTGTGCTCTGGTTTTTAAGTTAGCTTTTATTTGTTACCAGTTTAGAGGGTATTTGAGACAGCTGCTACAGATTGGGAAAGGAATGTTGCAACAGACCTAGGTGTTTACAGGATTTCAGGAAGATTTGCTCAGCTAAGTGTGATGTAACCCTCTCCCCACCTCCCCCTGAAATCTCCTGTAAATGTTACATTGTCCATCAAGGCTTTCAGAAGGCTTGCATTTGGGGAGCAGATGTGACAATATGCAAAGAAGAGTTTCACTGCAAGGTTGGCATTTGATGGAGCCTGAAAACTCAGTTACTTTCAGATTATATAAAGATCACTCAGGTGAAAGCCTGGAGGATGGACTGGAGCAGATGGCAGTCTGAGATTGGAAATGAGGAAAGCAGAATAGAGACTCCTACAGTTGTCCTGTGAAAAGACTTAAGGGAGTGGCCATGAGAATAGAAAGAAGGAGCAGAACTGAATGTTATCTAGGAAATGGAAGCCAACGGATCTTGTTGCTAACCAGATGTAAGAGTTAAGGGGAAGGAACTAAAGATGCATCCAGGGAACCCAGAGAACATAGCCTCCCGCCTCTGAAACAGGGAACACAAAACAGCGCAGTTTCAGGAACAGTCTTGTTTGGGATATGGTGATTTTGAGTTATCTGTGGGACATTCAAGTGGACATGTGCAGTGAGCAGGTGGATATATGGACTATGCTAGAGATATCCACCACCATATCTCAGCTGGATTATTGTATTAGCCTCCTAAGGGATCCACTGTTTCTGCCTCTGATCTCCTACCAGTTCGGGTCTCAGCAGAACAGCCAGTGTGATTTGATAAAACATGAGTTGGAATACGGCACTTCTCTGCGCAGAACTTCCCAAAGGTTCCTATCACACTGAGTTGTAACGACAGTCTTTACTGTGTGACCTCCCTTCTCTAGTCCATTCCATCATTTTGCCTCCTCACTGCTCCTCCCTGGGACCTTTGCAGATGGGAGGGGAGTTGAGGGAATTTCCTCTTGGAGGCCCCTGTTTCCCTGAGAGGTAAGAAATGGGTCATCTTCTCAGAGTATTTTGGAAGATTGAAGGATAATGGCCATGAGGAAGGGGTGAAGGTGGGTTTCTGGAAGAGTTCCATTAAGAATGAGAGAGGGAGCTGGTGGGATCTCTCTCAGATGCTACTAAATGATAAACATAGGGAACACAAGAAATACCTCATCTCCTCTCAGAGAAAAGCATAAAGACAATAACATGGGCTGCCTTTACATTCAAATCAAGTTATACTAAAGTATGAGAAATTACCCACTGCCCACAAATACTGGGGCCAAAGCCAAAAACATGGACATAAACTTTAGCATGAGAAATTAAGTTGACTTCAAAAGTTTGATATACATATTAATTACACATATTCTAGGTAGCCTTAAGACTCAAGAAATCAAGTTTTGGTATGGGATTAGGCCCATTCCCATCTTGACATAATAATTTACATTTGTAAGTATTATAAATGTTTTATAGTATAATGATTAGAAGTGAGAACCAGAATGGAGACTCCTATGATTGTCCTGTGAAAATAACAATTAATATGGTCCTTTTATATAAAAATACATTAATATTTTTATAATGTAAATGTTAAATACATATAAACTTATAAAGTTTTTTATAACAACACAGGCACTGAACAGGTATTAACACCCCTCTCGTAGGGTATTAGAGCAGTTGAATTGCCTAAGGTCAGTGACAGGAGCCAGAACCCAGGCTCTATCCAGCCTGTTTGGCCACTGTTTTCCACTAACCAACTAACTGCTTTTTCAGTCCGATCTTGAGGTTCTTCTCTTATAAATGAGGGTCCCTGCCAAAGAGGATGGGGCTGACTGGCATAGGAAGGAATTGACTTGGGGCAATACTGTGGCAGATAGGACAGGGATGTCCTTGAGCTGATGGTGACTCATAAGGTCGCTGCATCTCTGCCCAGCAGGCACAGGGTGTGGCACACGAGTGTCACTCAGTGGCTCCACTTCAGAGCCCCCTGAGAGTGTCTGATCACCAGCCCAGGCCTAAGGCTCAGCCCCACAGGGACTCTCCTGATGCATGTCCAACTTCTCACAAGCCTTTCCTGATGTAGCAATGATGAAATCTTACACATTTGTTCCCCAGCCTGAAATGTGTTTATGCTCCAAACTTAAGGTTTGTAATGGGTTTTGCTCACGGGAATGATTATTTTAGGGCTGACTTTTAAAAAGGCAATTGATAACAAGTTTACCCAGCCAAAAGAGCTCTGGCAATTATCTGCAAATTCAGAATCCGTGAAGAGCCAAACCAGATCATTTAAGACCCCCTGAATCCATTCTGGGGCCAAGATTATCCAAATTGACAAGCTAAAAATGAGATAATTTATGCTAAAATGGTGTTTATGAAATCAAGATGCTATTCTGGATGGCTGCTGCTGGGAGCTAACACAATCCCTTCTTCCCTTACTTTTCTCCTTCATGGGTTCCTTCTCTCCCATATTCACTTTCCCAGTTGGAGTTGTATGGAGGGAGGGTATGTGGAATGCTTTTAGACTGAAAACTGTGACAGTTTTTAAGTTTTTCATGTGAAGCCTTGAATTATTTGTATTGAATAAAAAGGTCTCCAATGTCAGGGTTTGTTGTTGTTGTATGTTTGTTTTTCATTACAGCTCTGGGCAGAGAAAAACAAAAACCTCCAAACTAAAATAATAACAGCACTGGCACAAATGAAAACTTGAAAAAAGTAAGCTCAGAGACATAAAAGTTATGAAGAGACAAAGAACTAGTGAGGGTTTGGCGGGGGGGGGGGGGGGGGGGGGGGGGGGCAGGGGGGAATTATATGACAACAAAAATTTTAAAATCAGCACAAGAATAGATACAAAATCAAGAAACTCTACCAGAAAATAGAGCAAAAGATAAAGAATTTAAAAGAGAACTAATAAGAAAACTTGAGAAGTATATCCAGACAGGATATCCAGACAGAACAAAATAAAAACAACAGAAGATATTTTCAGAGAAAGTATATAAGAAATGAAGGACTTGAGTTTCCAGATTAAAAAAGTCCACTGGGGACCCAGTACAGTGAGGGAATAAAGAGCACACCTCATCATGACATTTTAGAATACTGGGTTAAATGGAACATCCTTAAAAAAAGAAAAATCACACTCAGAAGAATAAATTCCAAAAGACATCCTACTTCCCAACCACACAACTAGATGCTAGAGAACAGTAGGGCAATGCGTTCAAAATCTGAAGGGAAAGGTCTTCAACATAGAATTCTATAAATAACTAAATTATCAATGAATCACAAGGGTAAGATAGAACTGTCAGACACAGAGCTCCCAATTTTTTTTCTCATTTAAACAATTTCTCTTAGAAAGCTACTAGAGAATACGTTTTGGCTAATTACAGGAGGAAACCAAAATATAAAACCAAAAAGGTAAGACATGGAGATCCAGAGAAGAGGGGATCCAGCCCAGGAGTAAGGGGAAATAAAAATCCCAAAACAATCTCCTTCAGCAGACTTGAGTCCTGATTGAGCAGAAGAGAGGCCTGAGGATTTCCCAATCCATGAGCATGGGATATCTTTCCATTTGCCTGTGTTATCTTCAGTTTCTTTCATCAGCATTTTATAGTTTTCAGAGTACATGTCTTTCACCTCCTTGGTTAAGTTTACTCCTAGGCATTTCATTCTTTTTGGCGCAATTGTAAGTGGAATTGTTTTCCTAATTTCCCTTTCAGCTACTTCATTATTAGTGTATAAGGAATGTAACAAATTCTGTATATTAATTTTGTATGCTGCAACTTTACTGAATTCATCTATCATTTGGGTGAAGTCGAGGGTTTTCTATATATACTTTCATGTCATCTGCAGATAGTGAAACTTTTACTTCTTCTTTGCCAATTTGGATGTCTTTTATTTCTTTTTGCTGTCTGACTGCTATGGCTAGGGTTTCTAGTACTATGTTGAATAAAAGTGGTGAGAGTGGACATCCTTGCCTTATCCCTGACCTTAGGGGAAAATCTCTCAGTTTTTCACCACTGAATACAAGGGTTTTTCATATATGGACTTTATTAGGTTGAGGTGTATAGAATTTAAGAAACAAAACAAAACAAAAAGGGGTGGCTCAGTTGGTTATGTGTCTGACTTTGGCTCAGGTCATGATCTCACAACTTGTGGGTTCGAGCCCCATTGTTGGGCTGTGCTGACAGCTCAGAACCCAGAGCCTGCTTCAGATTCTGTGTCTCCCTCTCTCTCTGCCCCTCCCCTGCTGGAGCTCGCTCTCTCTCTCTCTCTCTCAAAAATAAACATTAAAATAAAAAATTTTTTTTTTTTTTAAAAATTTTTTTTTTTCAACGTTTATTTATTTTTGGGACAGAGAGAGACAGAGCATGAACGGGGGAGGGGCAGAGAGAGAGGGAGACACAGAATCGGAAACAGGCTCCAGGCTCTGAGCCATCAGCCCAGAGCCTGACGCGGGGCTCGAACTCACGGACCGCGAGATCGTGACCTGGCTGAAGTCGGACGCTTAACCGACTGCGCCACCCAGGCGCCCCTTAAAATAAAAAATTTTTAAAGAAAAAAGAAAACAAATGAACAAAGTAAAACAGAGAAAAACAAAAGAACATATTCCTCGGGGCGCCTGGGTGGCTCAGTCGGTTAAGCCTCCGACTTCGGCTCAGGTCACGATCTCACGGTCCGTGAGTTCGAGCCCCGCGTCGGGCTCTGGGCTGATGGCTCAGAGCCTGGAGCCTGCTTCTGATTCTGTGTCTCCCTCTCTCTCTGCCCCTCCCCCGTTCATGCTCTGTCTCTCTCTGTCTCAAAAATAAAAATAAAACGTTAAAAAAAAAAAAAAAAAGAACATACTCCTCAATATAGAGAACTGGTGGTTGCCAGAGGGGAGGAAGGAGGAGTAAATAGGTGAACGGGGTTAAGAGTACACTTATTATGATAAGCACTGAGTAATGTATAAAAGTGTTGAATCATTATATTGCATACTTGAAACTAATATAACACTGTATGTTAATTATACGTGAATTTTTTAAAACAAATAAAATAATGAATGAAAAAAGAGGACAGAGGAACCAATAGCACTGGCACCCTACTTTGCTCAGCTGTGAACAGTATCTACATATTCATCATAACATACTGCTATATGTTATAAAATATGTTATAGCTATTTTGGAAGGGTGAGGGGTGGTGATAGACGGAGCAAATTAAGAGAGCTAGGTCTTCAACTACCAAAACAGGAGTGATTAGATACTGTACAAAATGGATTAATGAAGAAAGATGAGAATAATCACATCTTTACATATAAGAAACATTTTCAAGAATGGAGAGGGACTGGGGGATATGTAGGAGACTTTTTTCCACTATTTAGTAATATGTAACTATATTACATCAATAAAAATGAAATCTAAATTAACTTTGTAAAGTAAATTCAAACATCAGTCCATTTTCATACACATAAGAATGATTAAAAGTCTCCATTTAATTCTATTATGATCCCTGAACATCAACAAAGGAGGTGGTACCACTCCTTTTCACAAGTTTCTGGTAAGTCACCCTATAGGATTCTTTACGGGTTTCTGGGAAGAACTTTTTTTTTTTTTTTTTTTTTGCCTTTTTTTCAGTGGTAAGAGGCAAAGGAATATTAGTTGAAATGTGTGAGGTCTAAATCAAAAGTGAGATTCCAGGCCTCTACCCCATCTTCCTACCTGATTATATACAACACAATCAACAGGAAACCAATCTTCAACCCTATTTCAAGAGTTGACTAGACTTCTGACTAAATAATGCATGATTGCCTATATGTATGAGACTGAACTGCTGATGGGAACATAGAAAGAAAGAAGCCACAGAATCAAACTTCACCTCCTTTCTCTTATCTCTCCCCTTGCCAGGAATGCCAATAGGGAAATGGCCCTAGAAGACCCCAGTTCCCATTCTGGTTGGACTATATTGCTGAACCTTTGCATCCATAGAAGAAATTTGTTGGATGGAATCTTCCTCAGCCTCCAGAAGACCAAAGAGTCATGTCATCACCCAGGAAAACTAAGAACACAAAAGGACTTCCACAATGAATTTTAGTGACCAACACATATGGGGACCAAAATGATTGCAAATTACACTGAGGGAAAGACAGAAGAACATTCTATAGAGCTAGCAAGCAATGTATCTGTTAATCTTATCTGCCAACAGCCCTGAGTGGATGTGAACCACTGAGTTAGAGGGAATGAAACACCTTCAGAATAAGCAATGAAGTTGGACAACACTTGTGTAGTAAGGAGGCCAACCAAGGGCTCTGCCAGTCCTGATGGTGACAGAAATAGGGCAGAAGCTCCAGCTCTCTCAGCAATATTCGCTATTAATGATGCTAATGACTCTCAATAATTCTGTTCTTTTTTTTCCTCTTTTCTCCAATTATGAAACCCCTGACCTCAAGCCTTTGTCCTATGCTTTGGGGGCAGGGGGAGGGGAATAAGTTGATTCATATAGCTAAAGAAACAAATCTATATCAATAAAAACTAAAGGAAATAAATTATAAGGAGCACCCATTAAAGACCCTTAAAGAGGATAAAATGGTTTCAATTTTACTCTGTCTCACTCACTTCTCCCCACTTCTTCCCCAGATATACCTGCATCTATATATTTATACAGGGTTTTTTTTTTTATTATTTAGTTAATATGAATTACAGGCCTCATGCTTCCTCCCTTCTAAATCCAAAATAAGGAAGCTTTCTCTTTTCTCTTGCTCTCTTTTTTTCTCCGCTCCCCCTCACCAACACGATTTACATTCTCAATGTAATGTATTAAAAAGTTGACAGGGACGAAAGGATTCACACGATGTCTGCTAAGAAACCCAATTTCCATGATGAATTGCCCGAAGCCCCTGAATCACAAACCATTTTTTCCGCTGCTCAGAAGTTGGGTTTTTTTTTTTTAAATCTTCTTAAAGCCTCTTTCCTAATCTTCGGCTAGAAGAGATGGGTGAAAGGATTTTTTTTCTAAACTAAGGAAAGTATTAGCATCTTGGTTGTTGTGCATCAAATTTGAAAATGCAAGGTTAGTAATATTTCAAATCGGCCATGGTCCAAACCTCTTGATAAGTGAGTGTGCTCTTTCGTGTTCTCTCTCACCTCCTTCCCCACCCCACCCCCTAGTCTTATAGCCAGTAATAAGGAGGAGCTTCAGGAGAAAAGATAAAATTAGGGTGATTCTATAAATATCTACCCCCTTTTGGAAAGTTATAAAATTACAAATAAAAGATATCCTCTTTCCTAGAGTTGGCTGGTTTGGCCATACCTAGGTAAAGATTTCAGCAGCAAAACCCTGACCCAACTCTCATGATATATCTCTCAGCTCTGGAGCAGATGCTGTGATCAGAGCTGCAAACATCACTGAGCATGTTCTTAAGACACCGGATTTCATGTGCCCAGAAGAATTCACCCTGGGCTACCCATTACCAGAAGGGTAAAGTACAACACAGCATCCATCTGAGTTTTTGCTGAAGGTTTCCACTTTAAAAAAAAAACCCACTCATTCACAAGCATTCTGGAAATCTGGGGCCCTCCTAACTATCTTTGATTTCAGCCTCACATTCTCACTGTGTGCTGTGAAGGAGTCAGTCAGGTGCCACTCCCCTACAAGGCACAGTTGGACTTTCCCTGCTACCCAAGCACCCTGACTTTCCCTATAACCCACTCCCCCCAGAAAACTTACCAAAAAGGACCAAGCACTAATAAAACTTTAAGAGAATTAAAGAAATTTTTCTTTAAAAAACATATTCAACATTATACATGGGGAAAAAATGGGACTCTGCTATTGTCTATAAATTTCCAAAACATTTGTTGATGTATTGAGAGAATGAAGAGTCCAGATTCTGGAGTTTAAGTCTAAAGTCACAATCCCCAAATTTGAGAGTCATATGAAAGCTATGAATTCTCTTTTAAGAAAAATTTACAATGAAGATATTCAGAAAAGTTTTGCAATTCAAGAGAGGATATGAACTTGAATGTATGTTTTTACAATGGTAAAAACCTCCATTTTGCAGGTGAAGATACTGAGGACTTTAGAGGAAAAGAAACTGGCCTCAGCTTCATGGCTAGTGAATGACAGAACCAGGACATGGTCAGATTTGGTTCCTGGCTCATATATTTCCAAGCATGTAACTCCTGACAGTTTATAGATAATGCATCTGGGTGACTAAGCAAGGGTTTTGCAGCTGCACAGTTTTCCCTAACGGTTATTTATCCTGAACATTGTCTATGCTCTCCTAACCAAAGAGAAGTAACACAGTGAGGCATAGTTGGAAAAAGATAGGTGCTGCCATTACCTTTCCAGATGAGCTTTAGCAAGTAGACATAATGGGCCACCTAACTGTAGTCTTCAAGTTGGCTTGGTTCAGAGCTAACAGGATGTCATCAGGACTCATGTCTCCCCAGCACCCAAGAAGAGAGGAAGGTAAACTTCACTTGAATGTGGAGATAGTTTACTTTAAAGGAAAATCTTTGGGTTGATCACTCATATTTGCTTCCCCAAACAATCCTTATAAATTTTTTTGAAGTTAATTTATTTATTTTGAGAGACAGAGAGAGCGAGCTGTAGACCAGCAGAGAGACAGGGAGAAAAAGAACCCCAAGTAGTGAAGATACTTCCACTCTACCAGTTCAGAGCCCAAAACGGGGCTCAAACTCATGAACTGCAAGATCATGACCTGAGCAGAAACCAAGACTGACCCATCCAGGCACCCCCCAAACAATACTTATACAGTCATTATCCTCATACTACCTATATCCCTTAAACAAAGAGACAACTGCATGGAAATTAAATATAAAGAAGTTGGCAATACAATGGAGAAAAGACAGTGTTTTCAACAAATGGTGCTGGTACAACTAGACATTTACATACAAAGAAAATAAGATAGGCAAATACCTTATACCGTTCACAAAAATGAACTCTGAATGGATCACAGAATTAAATATAAAATACAAAACTATAAAACTCCTAGAAAATAACGTGAGAAATAACATAAGAAATGCCCTAGACATGGCAATGGCTTTTTAGATACAACACCAAAGACATTATCCATGAAAAAAATAATTGATAAGCTAGACTTTGTTAACATTAAAAACATCTGCTCTACTATGATATTGTGATATAATAAGAAATATATATTAGGTCTTCACCCCTGGTTCCTGACACAAGAGCTTCTAAAGCCCTTGGAATTTCCTGAATGATAGGAGTGAGAGAAGCATCTTTTGTTATTCAAAATAAGTCCTTCTCAACCATACTTGAGTTTCTGCTAATGAGATAACTCTTGTTGGGCCCCAAGATAACTTCAAGACGGGAGCTAGTTGCCACAGGAACCAACCATGTGATTAGAGGGTTGAAAGTTTCAGCCCAATTCTCTGACCATTGCAGATAAGAGAAGGGCTAGAAAATGAGATAAACATCAAAGGATTTAGTCAATCATGCCTACATAATGGAACCTCCATAAAAACTCTAAACACTATCTGGAGAGTTTTCCAGTTGGTGAACACATGGAGGTACTGGGAGGGTGACACACACAGGACAAGGAAGCTCCATATACCACCCTGCCCATACCTAGCCCTATGCATCTTTTCCACTGGGCTGCTACTGGGTTGTATCCTTTATAAGAAACTGATAATAGTAAGTAAAGCTCTTTCCTAAGTTCTGTGAATTATTTTAGAAAACTATCAAACTTGAGAAGGGGGTTGTAGGAACTTTATAGCCAGTTGGCCAGAAGTACAGGTAGCCTGGACTTGTGATTGGCATCTGAAGGTAGAGGCAGTCCTGTGGGACTGAACTTAACTTGTGAAGTGTGCATTAATTCCACGTAGTTAGTATCAGAATTTAATGAAACTGTAGGACACTAAGTTGATGTTAGCAGAAAATCATTTACTGTGGAAAACCCACACATTTGGTGTCAGAATGCTGTGTGTAAAGAAACAGACCAGATCTCTGAAAGACATTATCAAGAGAATGAGAGCACAAGCCACAGACTAGGAGAAAATATTTGCAAAAGTACATTTGATGAAAGACTGCTATCCAAAATATATAACGAACTCTTAGGACTCAACAATAAGAAAATGAACAACTCAATTTTTAAAATAAGCAAAAGACCTGAACAGACACTCCACCAAAGACAATACAGGTGGCAAACATGCATACAAAAAGATGATGCCCATCACATGTCATTAGGGAAATGCAAATCAAAACAACAATGAAATGCCACCTTACCTATTAGAATGGCCAAAATTCAGAACATTGATACCACTAAGTGCTGGTAAGGATGTAGAGCAACAGGAACTTCCATTCATTGTTGATGGGAATGCAAAATGGTATAGCCACTTTAGAAGACAGTTTGGCAGTTTCTTACAAAACTAAACATTTCTTACCATAAGATTCAGCAATTGCACTCCTTAGAGTTTACCTACATGAGATGAATACTTATGTCCGCACAAAAACCTGTACATAGATGTGTATAACAGCTTCATTCATAATTGCCAAAACTTGGTAGCAACTAAGATGTCTTTCAGTAGGTGAATGGATAAACAAACCATGATACACTCAGACAATGGAATATTATTCAATGATAAAAAGAAATGAAGTATCAAGCCATATAAAGATATGGAGGAACTTAAATCCATATCACTAAGTAAAAGAAGCTAATCCAAAAAGACTATATACTCTATAATTACAACCATATGACATTCTGGAAAAGGCAAAACTGTGGAGACAGTAAAATGATCAGTTGCTGTCATGGAAGGGGGGCAGAATAAGAAGAGCAAAAAGGATTTTTCAGATAGCAAAACCGTTCTGTATGATATACAAATAATACATGTCATTATACATTGGTAAAAACCCACAGAATGTACAACACCAAGAATGTACCCTAATGTAACCTATTTGGGTGACAGTGATGTGTCAGTATAGGTTCATCAACCATAAAAAGTATACTCCTGGTTCAGGATTTTATCAACTATCTGTGGGGGAAACTGTGCATGTGTAGAGACAAGGAATATATGAGAACTTCCTGTACTTCCTGCTCAATATTTCTGTGAAGCTAAAACTGCTCTTAAAAATAAAGTATATTTAAAAGAGAAAAAATAAATTATGATAAAATAAATGAGTTGTACAGGGCTGGTGGTACCTTTTTATGTCAAAGCCTATGGAATTGTGTTAAGACCTGTGCAAAGACAAAGGAAGGGAGGAAGGGAAGAGAGAGAGAAAGAGAGAGAAGAGCAAAATTCAGAGGTCATATAAGGTCAGGGATGAGAAAGAAGGTACATTTGAAGTCGATTCATCCTCAGTGAGGTAAAATGTAAGAAACAGTCGAACTATTCTGAACGTAGCCCTCCTGCAAGATTTAACAGTCACTAAAATTGGAATGGGAAAAAGGTACTAGATAGTAGTAAATAATCATATTAGAAAAGAAAAAGGAAGATTTCACTTCATTGGCTAATAAGTATGTTCACCATTGATGGAATAATAATAAAAGAAGATTCCATCATGGCAAAGAAATGGCCCTATAGAAAAGAAGTGCCATCAGAAGAAAGACTGTCTTTCATTCACTTTTGTGTGACCAGTGCCTAGAATGTGGCTAGCACCCAATTAATGTTAAATTAAAAAATGATTTCATAAATCAGAAGGTTTATGTTTAGGAAATAACTAACTAGAATATATAGAAAGGAAAAATATAATGACCAAAATTTAAAACTCAGAAGAGAAAAAGAGAAAGGGACAGAGGTAATTTGTGAAGAGAAATGGCTACGATTTTTCAAAACCGATTAAAGATTTTTATCCACAGATTTGAGAATCCCAGAAAATCCCAAGCAGGATAAATAAAAAGAAATTTATCCCTCAGACAAATCATAGAAAATTTGAAGAAAACAAAAGATAAATCAAAAATCATAAATTCAGTCACTGAAAATGGAGTGATTACCTTCAAAGAAATGGCACTTAGACAACCAACTTCAGAACCAAAATCAAAACTAAAAGACAACAGAGAATCTTTCAAAGTCCTGCAGGGGGAAAAAAAACACAACCTAGAATTATATATCCAACAAAAATATCTTTTAAGAGAGAAGATAAAATATTATTTTAGAAAAATACTAAAACATTTCATTATCAGCAGAGCTTCACAAAAAAAATTCTGAAGGATATGCTATAAGCAATAATCCCAGACTGAAGGTCTGAGACACAGGAGGTAAAAAGTGAAAACTGAGTGGAAATAGAAGAGGAATTATAAATAAACATGGGCATAAACAAGTAATAATAATGCCCGTAGGGTTAAAAAATTTAAAGGCATTATTGCCAGAGAGTAATAGTCAAAGCTATAGTGAATGGAATTACAGTGTTCTAAGGTATTACTTGGAAGATGGAGAAAAGTTAACTTTTTCTTTTATAATTCAAATATGCATTTTGCAATTTCCAGAGGAACTTCTAAAAGAACAAAATAACACTAATACCTACCCCCTAAATTTAGGAGGGATGGAATTAAAAAAAAAAAAAAAACAGGAAAAACTAAAATGGAGGAACATAAAAGGATGTAGAAAATAACACAAAAAATCCAAAAATATCAGTAATTATGATGAATTTAAACCAACAATGCTTCAATTATGAAAACGAGGTTTAAGGGGTGCCTGGGTGGCTCAGTCGGTTAAGCCTCCAACTCCTGGTTTCAGCTCAGGTCATGATCTCAGGTTTCATGGGTTCGAGCCCCATGTCAGGCTCTGTCTGCACTGGCAGTACAGAGCCTAGTTGGGATTCTCTCTCTCCTTCCCTCTCTCTGCCCCTCCCTGATTCGTGCTCTGTCTCAAAATAAATAAATAAACTTTAAAAGAAAGAAAGAAAGAAAGAAAGAAAGAAAGAAAGAAAGAAAGAGAAAGAAAGAAAGAAAGAAAGAAAATGAGGTTTAAGAAAAACAAAAGGGTGCCCGAGTGGCTCAATTGGTTAAGTATTGGACTCTTGATTTTGGCTCAGCTCACAATCTCATGGTGGTGAGATCAAGTCCATTTCAGGCTCCACGCCGAGCCTGTTTAGATTATCTCTCTCCCCCTCCCCTGCTCACACTCTTGCTCTCTTGTTCTGTCTCAAAAAAAATTTTTCCTTTTTAATTTAAAAATGAAAATTTAGGGGCGCCTGGGTGGCGCAGTCGGTTAAGCGTCCGACTTCAGCCAGGTCACGATCTCGCGGTCCGTGAGTTCGAGCCCCGCGTCAGGCTCTGGGCTGATGGCTCAGAGCCTGGAGCCTGCTTCCGATTCTGTGTCTCCCTCTCTCTCTGCCCCTCCCCCATTCAGGCTCTGTCTCTCTCTGTCCCAAAAATAAATAAACGTTGAAAAAAAAAATTTTTTAAATGAAAATTTAAAAAAACCATGAAATCCAACTATACACTGTTTTCAAAAGACACATAAAATATAAGGGTATAGAAAAGTTCAAAGTAAAAGGTAGCATAAAAATACTAATAAAAAAGATGGGGTAGCTGTATCAGTATCAGACAAAACAGAACTTAAGGAAAATATCACTCCTAGAGATAAGATCAGTCACTTCATAATAATAAAAAGTTTCAATTCATGAGTAAAACAGAAAATATTAAGTTTATGTGCATTTATAATATGGCCTAAAATATATAATGGAGAAATTAATAAAATGAACAGAAAAGTAAATATCCATCAATCGTGAAGATTTCAACACTCTTTCAAGTGTTTCATAAAATATGCTGATAAAAAAATCAGTGGGGATATAGAGGATTTGAAAAACAGGATTGACAAACTTGACCAAATGTTTATCTAGAGAACACTATACCCAACAACTACAGAATACGCTGCTTTTTGCAAACTTACACCTATATTTACAAAAATAGACCATATAATAGGCCATAAAGCAAGTCTCAACAAATTTCTAACAATTGAGATGAGAGTATATTTTCTGACCAAAATTCAATTAAACCAGAAACAATATTAAAATGATCTTTAAATTCTCAAAAATTTGGGAATTAAAGTTATATTGTTAAACATGGGTCACAGAAGAAATAATGGAAATTTCAAACACTTCAGGCTAAGTAACAAGGAAATTACTATATACTGAACACTACACACTGAAACCTATATGAAATATTGGCCTTAAAATGCATCTATTACTTAGGGAAAATGATTGATGAGTGAAGCATCCATCACAAAAACTTAAGAAAAGAGGGGGGAAGAAATCTACAAAAGAGAGAATAACAGCTATCAATAAAACAGAAAGCAAATATAAAAGAGATTGGCAGGAAGAAGGGAAGAGGAATAAAAAACAAAGCCAAAGCTCATTCTCCAGAATAAGAGATGGCACAGATAACAGCAGGAATGAAAAGGAAATCCGTTCAGGTGCTAAAGACATCAAACAGGTAGGAGAAAATTATGAGCAACTTAATAGTTACAAATTTAAAAATACATATGAAATGGAATACTTGGCATATCTGATACCCAGAATATATAATTTTTAACACTCCCAACTTCTATTCAACAAAATTGTTTCCAGGAACAATCGTGTAATCGAACAAATAATAATAATGCCAGAAAAGAAACACAATGAAAATTTATTTTGCTGAACTTTGTATGCTAGTAAACACATACCAAAAATTTTTTTCAATAAAATATTACAGGAAAGGGCTGCCTGCCTGAATGGCTAAGTTGGTGGAACATGTGACTCTTCATCTTGGGGTTGTGGGTTCGAGCCCCATGTTGGGTGTGAAGGTTACCTAAAAATAAAATCTTTAAAAATACATATTACAGGGGTGCCTGGATGGCTTAGTCAGTTAAGTGTCTGACTCTTAATTTCAGCTCAGGTCATGATTTCACAGTTCATGAGATCAAGCCCCACATCAGACCCTACACTGACAGTGCAGAGACTGCTTGAGGTTCTCTCTCTCCTCTCTTTGCCCCTCCCCTGCTCGCTCTCTCTCTCTCTCTCTCAAAATAAATAAATAAACATTTTTTAAAAAATATTCAGGAAGGGGCGCCTGGGTGGCGCAGTCGGTTGGGCGTCCGACTTCAGCCAGGTCACGATCTCGCGGTCCGTGAGTTCGAGCCCCGCGTCGGGCTCTGGGCTGATGGCTCAGAGCCTGGAGCCTGTTTCCGATTCTGTGTCTCCCTCTCTCTCTGCCCCTCCCCCGTTCATACTCTGTCTCTCTCTGTCCCAAAAATAAATAAACATTGAAAAAAAAAAAAAAAAAATTTAAAAAAAAAAAAAAATATTCAGGAAAGGGTCGCCTGGGTGACTCAGTCAGTTAAGTGTCCAACTTCAGCTCAGGTCATGATCTCACAGTTTGTGGGTTCCAGCCCAGTGTCGGGCTCTATGTTGACAGGTTGGAGCCTGGAGCCTACTTCAGATTCTGTGTCTCCTTCTCTCTCAGTCCCTCCCCACTCATGCTCTGTCTCTCAAACATAAATAAATGTTAAAAAAAAATAATATTATAGGAAAAAAGGATGAAAAAGTAATGGAGTAATACTTTTGAATTGTGCTAATATATTTTAAAAGAGAAAATACTTACATAGGAATCTGTCATTGCAGTGAATAGAAATAATTTCTGATTTTGAGCCTAAACTCCAAGTTTTTCAACGACTTCATCAGAATTGATCTTTCTCACATATCCATACACACAGGCAACTTAGCCAGATTTGCCAAACTATCTTCACTCAAAGTTGAGATAAAAACACTTCATTAATTTTAATTTTTAAAAATTATCTTTCATATGAATGGGCAGATATTCAAGCAGTTAGGAAAAGCCTAATGTTAAAACACAATGTTAAGCTTGTACATGATTAATAAATGTACCACTCCATAATAAATTCCAGAAATTTCAAAACTGTCCATGCCTCTGTTCTTTGGGATCCATTCTACTTCCTTTCAAATATCTCTACAGATGTTTGTAAACTCCAAAGTGGTCACATAGAATGATAGAATTCATGTAACTCAAATTCTGTTCCTTTGCATTTCCAATCACTGTACTATCATTGTTATTGTTAATTTCTAAATCACTATTTAAACCTAGGAATTAGAAATTCCTATATATAAGAATGTTCCTAGCAGCACTATTCATGATTGCCAAAAAAGAAAATCAAAATAACCTTAATTTCCATCAATAATAGGATGGATAGTATGCGGTGTAGTCAGACATGGAATACTGTACAGCCAAACCCTCTTCTAACAGTGCCCTTTTTCTTTATAACACCTAACGCAATTTGTTACCACATATGCGTCCATTTACTTACTCTCATTTATTGCCCATTTTCCCACTAGTTGGTAAGCTCCATGAAGGCTAATACCAAGTCCCAATTTACATTTAGCAACCAGGCTAGTGCCTGAGACATGGTAGACACTCAGAGGTCATTTCATACACGCATGCATGAGTGAATAAAGAGTGATTACAGTTAAGCCCTGCTTGCCTAAGAACAATTCTGTCACTTTGAGGTGACCGTCGTGATTTCCTATGTATTTATCTCTTTGGTTTGTCCTCAAAAGAAAACTTTATTTTCCTCACTTCCAAAATCCCAGAAGACTTTCAAACGTGGCAATGAAGTAGAATTGATTTATTCTGAGGACTTCCGGTCATCTAACGCTAGTCAGAATACAACAAATAAACGTTATTAGTGTTTATTGCATGCTAATTGCACTACAACCCTAAGGGTCTCAATCCTATGAGGTAGGTACTACTGTTATTACCATTTTGCAGATGGGAAAACTGAAGCAAAGAGTAACTTTTCAAAACTCATACTGCTGGGTAAGTGGTAGAGTTGGATTCAAGCCCAACAGGCCACACTGTGCTATGCCGCATCAAATATTCAGGGTTGTAACGAAGAGTATTATTAATTGTAACTCACACCACAAATTGGTAGCAAGTTGAACAGCATAGTCTGGGTTGTGCGGTGAAGAGAATGAGCTGATGGACGCCACATGGGGCCTGTGAAGCCAGGCTTCAGAAAGCCAGCGCTCATGTGGGCTTCCAATAAAGAACCCTTCAGATCCCACCTTTTTCCTGTGCTGGGTAATCACAGGATTTACCTGGAGGAGCCAGGATTGTGTCTCTTGTGATCCTGGCTGGGGGCTTAGAGTTCCTGTTGCTACTGGAGTCATCTATAATTAGAGGATTAAACCATCTCACATTTGGGCTGACTGCAGGCATCCTTGACAAGCATCAGTCTTCCTGATGGGTACGGATGTCTCTGTGGCTTGTGGCTCCATGTAGAGATGGATAGAACATCAGAAAAACAGAAAAGGAAAATGAACTGCAGAAACGTTTCAAGTTTTCACTTCTGCCTGCTCAGATTGTATTCCCTTTTTTGAACATTTCATGCACCAGTGATATATAGCCACCCTTCCTTCCTCTGCCTCTCCAGAGACTGGCTGCAGCACAGCATATACACAACTTGTACCACAATGCACTGGATTATACAGAGTCTAGAGACACTGTCATTCATACCTCCTGGTTTGGCACAGGTAAAGCATTGGGGGTCTCTTCCAAAGCTGCCCTTCCTTTCACTGGCTCCTCTTGATACACTGGCTTCTGAGCTGAGCTGAGCTAAGGCACAGGGTCTGTTTTCTGCCCTCAAGCTGTAGAGCTCCTCCATTAAGTCCCTAGATCCTTAAATACTCAGCCCCCAGTCTTTGTGACCTCCCTCTGATGAGAGGGAATGCAGAAAGGGGCTGAGACAACAGCGTCCCCAGACAAAGAGAGCACAGAGGAACAGCTCAGTTTGTTAGTAAAAATATCCCATTTTTGTTAGTTCCCCAAGGGATGGAGTCCCCTCAGGAACTTAAAGCATGGTCATCCTTTAGTTTGGGTTTTCAGAGGGAGGCTAACAGAGTTATAATGGGGAGGGGCTTAGGCACCAGGTGTAGATTGCATGAATCACCTATTGCTGTGTAACAAAGTAGGTAGGTTGGAGATGAATCCCAAATATAATATGTATAATTCCCAAATTGTAACAAGTTTATTACAAAAACATCAAATGACATTAAAGTATATTAAGGAGATCAAATGATCCCCAATCATTCCACCCGCACCCTAAAGATGACCACTGTTATGAGCCTGTGCCTATATTCAGAAATCCCTCCAAAACATAAAAATTGGTAGATGAATGTTAACAAATTGTAAAATATTATTTATACTACTTATAATCTAATTTTCTTACTCAATAATATGTTCTGGAGGGGCGCCTGGGTGGCGCAGTCAGTTAAGCGTCCGACTTCGGCCAGGTCACGATCTCGCGGTCCGGGAGTTCGAGCCCCGCGTCAGGCTCTGGGCTGATGGCTCAGAGCCTGGAGCCTGTTTCCGATTCTGTGTCTCCCTCTCTCTCTGCCCCTCCCCCGTTCATGCTCTGTCTCTCTCTGTCCCAAAAATAAATAAACGTTGAAAAAAAAAATTAAAAAAAAATAATAATAATATGTTCTGGACATTTGTCTATGTCTGGGTAATTTGAATGATTGGTCTACCTTATTCTTATTAATCACTGCGTTGTATTTCATACTCCAAAACAAACCTCAGTGAAGAGAATCACTATCCATCCAGTCACTTACCAAGTCCTGGTGTATTTGATTCCTGAATTCACTCAAATTCACCCCTCCTCTCATCTTTATCATTACCACTTGAGTCCAAGCTACCATATTTTTTCACCTAAACTTCTGTAACTATCTTTCAATAAGAAGCTTTTCAAATTATAAATCCGATCAGATCATCAATCCCAACATCCAGTCCCTCTTGCTTTAAAAACATTGTAATAGCTTCCCTTTGCTCTTGAGATATGAACAAGATGCCCACAAGACCCTCCTAAGGTGGCTGAAGCAAAAGGTCATGCACATTTTAAATTTTGATAATCATCATCAATCGCCCCAAAAATCCAAGCGAGGTTACATCACCACCAAAGGTACTTGAGAGTATAAGTGAGAAAGAGATGTTTTTAAACTCCCCCACCTCTATCCCACCGTCGCCACTATCCTATACCAAAAAAAAAAAAAAACCTCTCAGGGACTAAGTGTTGATTTAACTAGCACTATGTCTTTACATCCATAAAATAATATGACTTGAGGCAATTTCAAATTAATACAGAAAATGCTGCAGTAGCTTCAACTCTGCCAGCTATGTTTCCACACAAAGGCTCAGTTGGGAGGTAATTACAAACCATAGAATCCTGGGCCTCCTGCAGACCTGAAAGAGGGCAGGTCTGTTTGGCTACTGAGCACTTCCAATTTCAGTATCTCTCAGGCAGCCAGCTGGAGGCTGCCATCTGGTTTGTGAAGGGAAGTCCCTCGATGGTTCTTTCTTCAATCTGGAAAAGCATTTGCTGTCAATTTCCTCTTTTTAAGTGTTCACTGGATCAGTTTGAAGCCACACCTTCCCCGCACATTTTCTCCAGGTTAATTCTTGATTAATGCTTAGCAAATTGTGAGGCCTCTAAGAGTGAAGTCACATTTTGAACCCACACTTAGATTAGATTATGATTCATCTCCAACCTACTTTGTTACACAGCAATAGGTGATTCATTCAATCTACAGCTGGTGCCTAAGCCCCTCCCCATTATAACTCTGTTAGCCTCTGTCTGAAAACCCAAACTATAGGATGACCATGCTTTAAATTCTTGAGGGGACTCTATCCCTTGGGGAACTATCATAAATAGGATATTCTTACTAACAAACTGAGCTGTTCCTCTGTGCTCTCTTTGTCTGGGGAAGCTGTTGTCTCAGCCCCTTTCTGCATTCCCTTCAGCGAAATAGGATAGAATTCTTCTTGGAGGAGCCCTGAAAGGGAACTTTGGCTTTAGAGGAACACAGGCCTGCCTTTGAAGTAGGACTCTCAGGTTTATTAGCTGTGTGACCTTGAGCTTGAAGGTGATTTAAAGTCTCTGAATCTCATTTTACTCAGTTAAAAGTGAGACTATTACTTATCTCAAACTAAATAATATCATCTGTGAAAATCTTGACTTTGGGCTCAATTGTAGGATCCAATAAAAGTTGTAGGATGTTTTTAGCTTTGACATTTTTTATGGCTGTTGTTAATCTGTGTTTTTGTTTTCTATTCTTAGCTATCACCATTCTTTACTGTATCTGGGGAATTGTCAGAACCAAAGAAGTAAAAAGAGAATCTCCTACACTTTCTAGAACGTAAATATACATCTGAAAAAACTGCCTTGTATTACCACTTTAAAATTTCAAAGTAAGCAATCAATATATATAACTATACAAAAACAAAGTATGTCAGGGCTTGAGGGCAAAAGGGGCAAAAAGAAATAAAACATAATCTCCTCTCATATCTGATGAACTAATCTGAAATTAGCAAATAATAATAATACCAGCAAAAAAAAATTCATCAGCAACAATCCAAACATCTGCAAATTTCAAAAAGTGGTGACCAAGAAGTGAATCAAGTTTATGGTGTGGCTCTGTAAGGTCCTAACATTGGCCTCAGCTCCCAACTGGCAAAAGAGGTGAGTCAACAAAATTCTGAGACTTCCTCCAACAGCCTCCTGTCTGCAGAGAAGACTAAGGGCTGAGCCAAGTCAACATCATAGTTAAAACTCTTGAGATATCAACCCCCTATCTCTCACAGTACCATCTTGGGATCTCCGTAAAGAAGCAGTAAAATAGACTTCTAAGGTGCCAGGCTGCATTGTGAGGATGGTCTGAAGCCTGTTCCTCCCTAGAAAACAGACATACCCTGACTAGAAGGTCTAAACTCAGAATGAGGCCTTTAATAAAATCCCAGAAGACAACCCAGAGTCCAAGCCACACAGCAAAACTAGCCTGCCTTCAGAAGTCTTCTGCTTTTCCACCTCTCAACCCAGCTCCTGCCCTGTGCCCTGGGGGAAATTGAAAAGTAAATAAAACTGCAGTAGCTCAGCCTTTAAACTGTAGTTGAGAAATACAGATCTCAGTTACAGAGGAAAGAGAGCCAAAAAAACTTCATCCACACTCAATCAGATAAAAGAGAAGGACAAATGGAGCTGCCCACATTAACATGAACGTGATACAATAAATAAATAAATAAATAAATAAATAAATAAATAAATAAATAAATAAATAAATAAGTAACAGCTATGCAAATATACCACATCTAAAGGAATGTAGCACGCTAATGACAAAGTACTCATTTTAGAAGAAAATTTCATGCATCTGAGTTGGGCTACAGAGATACTTCATAAAAACATAAAATCAATAATCAAGAATATGAAGGCAAAATTACAAAACAACAGAATGAGACCAAAAGAGAGATTACATAGCTAATGACATAATGTAAAGACCAAAATCACATCATTAAAGAATAATCAAATTAGAAACATCAATGAACAATCCAGGCCTTGTTGACTGAGAAATGACATGAGATAAGAAATAAATCTTGGGGGAAAAAAATAAAGAGTTTTAAAAGCACTTAGAAAATAATAGAGATGAAGGACAAAGGCTGTCTAACGTAGAAATTGTCCCCGAAGAAGATCCCGAAAACAGAATGGAAATGTAGTTAGAGATATAACACAAGAAAAATTCCCTGCTATAAAGAACTAATACCATGTGCCAGAAAATTCCAGTTCAACAAGACATCACCTTCTTGTACTATTGAGATACAAAGACTATGAAAGAATTATTCAAGCATCCAGCACACTCCAAAAAACTACAGATCACCTATAAAGAGGCAAATGCCAAACATGTAAAAGTAACAAATATTCTCAACATGAAAGAATTTGAAGGATAAAGCATCTAAGAATCCTTCTTGAAAAACCTAACTAATAATGCATCCAGCCAGCCGAGAATGAATGGAGGAGCACCAATAAAGGGAACAGTGCAAAATCCAATACCTATAGACAGTGGACCTGTGCCCACAGCCTCATGAGAAAGAAACTGGGACACCAAACCCAGCCAGGTCAATGTGAAGGCAACCAACAGAAATTTTCAGGGATGCAAGAATTCAGAGAGTAAGTAACATGAGTTCATCTCGAAAAAACTTGACAAGAAAATCCAGCTTACTGAAAATGAATCACAATTTTAAAAAATAATTCAGAAAAGCAGAAACTGTGGTATAAGGACAGGTAGGGCAAGGGGGAGTAGCAAATTCATTTAATTATAGATGTAAGACTAAACCTTGATAATTATGGAATTAAGGAATTATAAATGTAGAATATAAATGCTTTATACTCTGACATTTTGTTAAAATAATGTCACTAAAAACTCATAAGATGAGGGGAGTGGGAAATGAGGTGAGAGGAAGATTAAAAGTTTTAATTTCCTTATCTTTCATAGCAGAGAGTCAATCAATATGTCTAAAATTAAACATGGATCTTTAAAAGAAAAAAAAAACCTCTAGCTTTCTTAATTTTTTTTTATAATCTTTCTTTGTAACCTTAGGGAGAACTTTTAGGATCTAATATCTCTGTGGTGAAAACACATTATCTGAAGTTCCATAATTCCTTTGGTTTCTCTTTGGTTTCTTTTTCTTCTGTTAAATTCAACAAAAATTCAATTTAATGCTTTTTTTTCCTTTTCTAAAAATATAGAGTAAGACCCAATTTTTACAAAAATATTCTTCATTTTTCATTCCATTTACACACAAAAAGAGCTACTAGGAATGATGTTCACCTGAAGTTACTAGGTTACTTCTTCACAGGATGAGGTGATATTTTGGGGTGTGTGTGTGTGTGTGTGTGTGTGTGTGTGTGTGTTTGGATTTTTTTGCTTACATATTTTATATTTAACATATATTACTTAAATAAGAACAACAAAGCCATTTAGCCTTAAGCACTCAAATACTACATTGCAAAATTGGTCATAAAATCCTCCCATCTCTATATGCATGCCCCTTTACAAAATGACTTTGCAGCTCCATCATTAAGGGGCAGAATCTACTTCTCTATCCCTTGAATCTGAACTGGTCTTATGATTTGACTTGTTCTAATCCAGCAGAATGTGGCAGAAATAACACATGACTTCTGAACATAGGCTTTAAAAAAACCTTGCAGCTTCTTTTCTCATGGTATTAGAATACTTCCCTGACTGCCATGTGGAGAAGCCTCAGTTAACTTACTGAAGGAGGAGAGGCCATGCAACAGAGTTGAGCAGTCAAAGCCCGCTAGACTAGCCAGCTGACAACCAGCATCAACCACTACATGTATGAATGAGGATATCTTTGACCATCCAGCCCCTGTAGAGCTACCAGATGACTAAGGCCACTAAGTGACCCCAGATGAGGCTAGCAGAAAAGCTGCCCAGCTGAGCCCAACACAAATTGCTTCCCCACCAAATTATGAGTAAAAAAAAAACAGCTATTGTTTCAAGCTGCTAATCTGGAGGTGGTTTGTTATGCATTAATAGGTAACTGATACATGTCAACATAGGCTCAGTGTGTTAAAACACGGTCAGGCTTTCGATTTAAATGGAAGACTAAGCACATATATTTGTCTCCCCAAGTCCATTGAGTCAACATTAAAATAATACAAAAGGAATAAAGTCATAATAACAAACTGCAGCCAATTCAGGGATAAACCAACCTGTGGCAAAGAAAATGAGACCACAGTAATTGGCCCCTAGGTCTGGGAGGGGATCAGCATAGGGTTTGACAGATGCTAAATGTCCAAAATATTAGGGGGCGCCTGGGTGGCGCAGTCGGTTAAGCGTCCGACTTCAGCCAGGTCACGATCTCGCGGTCCGGGAGTTCGAGCCCCGCGTCGGGCTCTGGGCTGATGGCTCAGAGCCTGGAGCCTGTTTCCGATTCTGTGTCTCCCTCTCTCTCTGCCCCTCCCCCGTTCGTGCTCTGTCTCTCTCTGTCCCAAAAATAAATAAACGTTGAAAAAAAAAAAATTAGACGTCTTCCAGAAAGGAAATATGAAGGTCACTCACATCTACTGACCAATATCATGAAAAACATATTCCACCAAACATTTTTCTAAGCAATAGCTAAACCCTGAGAAGTGAGATAAACACTTCATGTAGAATCAAATATCAAATCCATATTTACAGGGGAAAGAAGTGGAAAATGAGCCAAGAAAAGAAACATATATGGAATAATCATAAAAACAGAAGACACTAGCAGAGTATTCATTCAACCACAAGTATTTATTGAGTGTCTCCTATGTGCTAGACACTATGCACACAGAAACCAAAGGAAAACATCTGCAAGAAAGAGAAGGTGCTAATGTTGTCAAATGCTGTAAAGAAGTCAAAGAGAGTGAGTTCTGACAAAGAGCCAGCAGCTGCAGTGAAAGATGGGAGCCCTTGATTACTCTGGAGAGTGCAATTTTAGTAGGGAGCTGGAGGTGGATGTAGATAGTGAAAGTTACAGGGGAAAAGTGAATACAGGGGTTATAAGACTACTTATTGTAGAGACTTTGGGGTGATGAAAAGGTAAGGAATAGGATAGCAATCACAGGGAATAAATGAATCAAGTAAAGGCTTTATTAAGGTGGCAGATTTGCTGAAGAGAGAGAACTTGAGTTTAAATAGAGGGAAAGACAAGTAGATGTATATACAGACTTAGATGTCCTGAGGTGAAATGGAGAGAAAACAGGGCCATCCCATTAGAATAGTCCAGATCTCTCAGCAAAAGAGGAATGATGTATTTCAGAAGATAAATCTGTCTATATGATCAATTCAGAGAACCTAAAGCCTAGAGGGTGGCTCTAGGATGTTTTCCACCTTCCTTATCTAAGTATATAGAAAATCTGGCCCAGGCTAACAGGTTGTGGCCACCTAGAGCTGTGCAGAGGTACTACCTATCCCAATCCCAGAGTAGGAAACATCTAAAATGGTTCTGGTGATCTTTTACTTCCTGGTATGCATGCCCTTGCTTAGTGCCCTTCTCTTGTGTGTGGACTAACCTGCTGACACACTCCTTATGAATAAAATATGATGAAAATGATGAGATATCATTTCCAAGGATACATTAAAAAAGACTTTGGCTTCCTGTTAAACTTGTCCTCTTATTTACTCCAAAGAAGACAGATACCATGTTCTTATCTGCCCTGAGCGGAGGACCGCATGGCAAGAAACTGAGGAAAGGTTCCAGCCAACAGTGAGTGAGGAATTGAGGTCCGTCAGCCCAACAACCCATGAGGAACTTAACCTGCCAAAAGGCTGGTATTCGAGTTTAGAAGTGAATCCTTCCCCAGTCTCACCTTGAGATTACTGCAGTCCTAGTCAACACTTTAACTACAGCCTGGTAAGAGACCTTGACCCCTGGAAAACCACATCTGGATGACACACATAAACTGTGAGACAATAGGTGTTTCTTAAGTTACTAAATTTGGGGTGATTTGTAACATAGCCATAGATAATAATTATACCTGGTATCACAGTGCCAACAGGATCTAACAAAGCATCTCAACAAAGGGTTTCTCTGGACCCCTGATGATAGCCCCTAGTATTACAGATAATCTCCAAAATACCAACTGTTCTCCCTCAAGAATATATAATACAGATACTTTCCAAGAGTAGAAATATACTTTGTTTAAACTCTGTCATTTTCCGTGTTTCTAAATTCTCAGAACCATTTTACTTATCATCCAAAGACTAGCTCCTTCCACAGGTAAACTGCCCCATATATGAGGTTTCTTCCTTTTTGCGTTTCCATGCTTCTGTCCCACTGGAATCCTGATCACCTTAGCCCCCAAAGCTCCTCATTTCTTTAGTACTCGCCACTGTCAGTTATCTATTACTGTGTAACAAACTTAATGACTTAAAACACCATTAATGTATTACTTTCCACAATTGTGTGAGTTGGTTGGGCAGCTCACCTCATCACTAACTCCCGCAGTTGGAAGGTCTGCTTGACATTCAACTCAGCTGGGGCAGTAGGGTCAGCTGGGATTTCCACGCTTCTCTTCATGTGTTTTTTAGCCTCAAAGAGACCATACCACGCTGGGCTTACACACAAGGTGGAGGCAGCATTCTGATAAGGTAAGTCCTGATGCATAAGCATTTATCAAGCTTCTTCTTGCTTTATGGATGCTGATTACCCATTGGCCAAAGCATGTCACATGACCAAGCCCAGCATAAATGTGGGCGGGAACTACAGGAGCATGGATAGTGCTCCAGGCACAGGGATTGAAATTACTCACTGGAGGTGAATTAGGAGGAGCAAACTACCAAATTTCTTAACTCAGTCCTAACCCCATTCCTAGATTAATCTTCCCCAAACACTTGTTCCATTATCCCAAACCCTTGCTCAATCCTCTCTTGGATTCAATGAGGCATTGAACAATTTCTCTCATACCCACCCTGTGGATAAAATGTTGAAAATGTTACATTTAGGGAGGAAGCCGTCCTGCTGTGCTACATGCTACTCATTGATTACATCTGAGAATTACAACCAACCAGGCAACCAGAGGACAGTCAGGATAGGGAGGGCTCTCAAAACCAACTCTTGTCTGAGTGCACAAACTAGCCTTCATATCTTTATCCCTAGTCCCCGTCTACAATGTATTAGGCCTATAAGTACTGGATGGATGGATGGATGGATGGATGGATGGATGGATGGATGGATGGATAGATGGATGGATGAGTTACAGCTGGAGCACTGAATGAAGGATTCTTAGCCAGAGCAGTGGTTCTCAAATTTAAACATTAATCAGAAGTACCTGGAAGACTTGTTGAACCACAGGTTTCAGGGACCCATGCCCTAGGTGCAGGGAGGAAAGCTGAGAATTTGCATTTCTGGCAAGTTTTCGGGTGATGCTGACATTGCAAATTGGGGACCACACTTTCAGAACCCCTGACCCAGAGAAGAGGGAAGAGAAGATCAAGGGACGACACGCTATCATTCAAATATCAGAAGAACTGCTGTGACCCAGAGAAAGCTGATTTGTTCTGCATCGTTTCAGAATACAGGTTTTGGAAACTTACCCAGGGATAAATTTTGATTTAACATTAAAACACATTTTTCTAATAACTAGAGTTGTGTAACAATGGAATGGTCCTCCCCCTCCTGCCTCTTTTCCTGCCTTCCCTTAACTTCCCTCCCACTGCCATACTCCTGTTCCAATAACAAGTTTACAGCCCTGGCTGAGAGTATAAATCTCGCAGTTCCACAATCAGAAATGTCCCTCTCCCAAGAACCAAATGTCAGCAATTTTCTGAATACAATCTTAGGAGAGAAAGAATCAGGCTCTAAAATGTCCATTTGTCTCATTTTGTGCTGTAATATTATGATGATGAGTTTTGGTTCCATTTGGCCATTTCTGTATGTTTATCCCATACTGCTAATTTCTAATATAAAATCAAATCCCATTTTCACATGACACTATTTTGTTTCCCTGTGGAATTATACGAACATTCGTAACAATTTTCCTTTTGAACAGTGTGCCACACAGGAAATGCTGATAACACAATTTCTTAACACACACCAAGTACACAGGTTACACAAAAGCAGATTCTATTTTAGCTTTCTTGAGAGGCTGTTTAAAAGTTAAGTTCCCCTTAATGAAACAGCAAGAAAAGGGGCTTTGCTTTTCTTCTCTCAGCATCCCGGCTTTCCTCCCTTTGTGGGCTTATGATGTTTTCCTTCTTCCTCGTGTTATCTGTGTTTCCTGCTCATCTCAACTTGATGACATGTTGCTGAGACAACTAAGTCGCTAACCTTCTTAACTTGGCTTTTGTTATGTGCTTGCGTGTGTTTAGGAGGGATATTTTCATTTCTCTTAGAACACTCTGTGTCTGCTCTGAGGAGGGCTATTAGACCTGAAGGCGGAGAACAAGGGAGTCTTTTTAAGTGCTTGCTATTCAAATCGCCTTTTTACTTCCTTTAAGCCCATCATTTGTACAGGGTAGGGCACTGGTGGAAGCTTCCCTTGCTGCCTACGGTCAGGATTAATTCACTCAGTGATGTCCTGTCTGTTCCAGCCCAGACTCCTTTAGGGGAGGAGAAGGTCTGAGGACAAGCAGCACACAAAGCGTCCATCACATCAGTTCCTTTATTTTGTCTTTCATCCCGTTGCCAAAAGTGGGGAGGCAGCTTAACTGTAAAATAACTACTCTGCTGTGCCTTCATCTATTTGGTTATCAGATAAAATAAGATTTGGACATAAACAAAACCCTCATTGGCCTACCTCCACACTGAGCTGTCTATAACACTAAAATAACTTGTTTATTTGCCTGGGCTTCCTCCCTCCCCCACACCACTCTATGCTGCTCCCCTTGAGGTCTAACCTCTGTCTTTTCTATCTTTGCCCCCTTCAAGTTAATCTTCCCCCTCACACAGTGATTGTACAACAGAGAGCTCCTCCTGCTGCACAAGTAAATGCATACGAACAGCAGATCCTGGAAAGTCATTTCTTACGACGCAAAACTAAAGTTTCACTCTGTTGATACAAACTCACCTAACTAAATTTAAATTGTGATGGATAAAGAATATAGAATTTAGAACCAACTTTTAACCCATCTTCAAAATATCTTACTTGTCTAAATTTTTCACTTTTCAACTAGGTTGTTACTTTGGTTATTCATTTGTTTATTTTATGGTTGTAATTTCAGGTGTCACCTGCATAGATGTCCCCAGATTTCCAGCCTCTGGGGTTTCCTTTCCCACATCCAGAAGATGTCCAGCAATGTCTTCTAGGACAATGCTCACAACCATTTCTGGCTCAAGTTTCCTCCCTCTGCTGAACTCTCAATCTCTCTCTCTCTCTCTCTCTCTCTCTCTCTCTCTCTCTCTCTCTCATCTCCTGTGGTAGGTCTCTTATCTAAGCTTCTGGTTGATTTAAAGGTGGAGCACAGGCCCTTTATCTTTACTTCCCCAAGTCAAGCACTAACCAAGATTGGTGTATACAAGAGATTTACAGAAGTTTGGGCTTGGGGTCAGCTAGGCCACAGCATATACAACAAATACTTTTCACTGCTTTCCTTCCCAGGATTAAATAACTGACCCACCCTGCAGCAGTGAGGCAGTTCCAGCCCTCCATATGCATTCAGAGAAGGGCTGGAGAAAGAGACCAATTGTCTTTTGAGCAAGTAAAGAAGACCTTGAAGTTCCTAGAAAGACCTGAGCTTTCTGGGAAGGAAAAGGAATTATGATTTCCAAGATCTAGAGCCTAGAGCATTTCAACACTAATTGTGAAATATATTCAAAAATGGAATAGAATGCAGTAATGACAGAAGAGTCATTTCTCTGCCTGACAATAAAAAAAAAAATTGTTTTTAATAAAAATAAAATACCTTTCTGGTCTTGCAGAAAAGAGCCTGAAGAAAGAAGAAATCCCAAAAGAAAAAGGGACCAGTGCTGCACTTTTTCAGAGCAATGCCCAGGACAGAGTGCCAGCTTCATAGAGAGGTCCTACATCAGAAAAGCCTTAGCATGACCAGGGAGCCACATCACAAGGTGGGACCATGGCCACAAGGACCTCCTTACAAGGAGCCATACAGTTCTCAGTGAAGCAAGAGCTTGAGTTTACTGCTGCTCAAAAATGTGCCCACTCTAGTTACAATCAATAAATCACCCTTTTTTTTTCATTGAGATAAAATTCATATAGTATAAATTCACCACTTTAACCATTTTTTATCAGACATTGGTGACTACCTCCCTCCCAGATCCTTATATGCTCCCAGAGAAATTGAGATTCCAGGACGCTGAGGATGAAAACACTGAGAATAATTTTTACATATCAATGTCCACTTGCCCTAGTAAGAACTAATGTATTTCTCAAGTACCTCTCTCCAAATATCCAGGATGATAAAGCTTTAGCTTCTCCTGGGACAACATCACACCACAACACACATCCCTGCCCTGACTCAATCAACCCCTCTTTTAATCGCTATATTAGTCAGCTTTGCTATATCATGTCTCAGGAACATGACATAAACCCAGCTCCTCAAGAAAGTTTCTTTCGGGGCGCCTGGGTGGCGCAGTCGGTTAAGCGTCCGACTTCAGCCAGGTCACGATCTCGCGGTCCGTGAGTCCGAGCCCCGCGTCGGGCTCTGGGCTGATGGCTCAGAGCCTGGAGCCTGTTTCCGATTCTGTGTCTCCCTCTCTCTCTGCCCCTCCCCCATTCATGCTCTGTCTCTCTCTGTCCCAAAAATAAATAAACGTTGAAAAAAAAAATTAAAAAAAAAAAAAAAGAAAGTTTCTTTCAATATTTGAGAAATTTCAGTTCATGGTGGTGATAGTTGGAACTTAATCAGAAAATATGTGAAAAACATAGTACTGTCTACCTTGTCCTTTCATTCTTTCCTGTAGGTTAAGTTTATTTCAATACTAGATTTTAAGTGGTTTGAAGGCAAGGATTCAAATGTGCCTATTCCTCCTGTTTCCCTACTCCTACTTACCTGGAGTGTGCTTAATTAAATATGTGCTGAATGAACCAATGAATAAGTAAATCTATTGGAGAACTGTGAACAGGTATGTGAGTTAATAGGCATGAGACTTTACATTAAGCTTTCTTGTTAAATGGCAATTAAATGCATTGACATTCATTATAGCCTGAATATATTGAGAATCTAATTGCTCACATGTTGCCCATGCAATTTCTAGTTATTTCAATGACAACTTGATGTCTTTCTGACATACTTATTGTACCTGGATCAATGGCTATTTAACTGCTAATTGATCTTTTATTAACATATAATAACTCTTATTAAATCTAAATTAAAGTCTTAATTGAGACACTTTATCTGCAGTGTTTCAACACACAATCCTCGTAACATAATGGATAATCGACAGAAAAGCTAGTAACATATTATCTGTCACCTTTCTCATTGACCTCAGAACGGATTTTCAGCTTGAAGATTTTTTTCACTTCATTAAGAACACTGAGTGGCAACTACACCCAGGAATGCATCAACAACATCAAATTTCTCACTTTTCACACACAGAACTAGTCTCTCAGCCTCTGCTTTCTTCCTCACCCCTCAAATGAGGCCACTTGGCCATCAACAGCAATCAATGAGCACTATTCCTTTAAACACAAATATGGCCAGCAAACAACTAAAGAGGCTGCAGTAAGTAGTAATGACACCTCCCCTGCTCCCAAACTACCCTTTCCTCCTTCCCAGCCCCACCACAACCTTGCCTCTTCTTCTTACTGTGTGACTCCGCCCAGTCAAGGGAATAGTCCTAACCATTGGTCTGCCACTTGGGCAACAGCTCACCTTACTGAATCAGCCCAATTTCCCTCTCTTACTCACTCTTGTCTAATCCATGCAGTGATGTTCCTAAACTCCACTGCCCCACCAGGGCCCATGCCGCTAGCCCTTAAAGGTACATATCTGAGGCCAATCCTGATCTCAATTATCAGTTCACAGTGTGCTGATCTGGATCCAAACTTGCGTCCCGGTTGTCTAATCTAGGCTCCTGGCCTATCACCCTGTCCATGGACCATGGTTTTAGTATCTTATCTATATCCCATTCCCTGAATAATATCAGCCCTCTTTTGGTGCCTAGGACTTTACTAACTGTTCTCATACTTCACTGGTGCTCACAACATATCTAAGTTTTTAAGGGTCACTTGTTTCTGGATTCCCAACCAGATAGCCTACACAGCACCTATTCCCCACATCATCCTCTAAAAAAGCCCCCCTCCCACATAGCCACAATGTTCAGGGGAAGCAAATAGCTCCCCCAACTTCAGTAATCCAAAGGAATCCAAAGGAATCTCATCCTCCTTGCTAGTGATTGGTTTGAAAATGAGCCAATGAGTTGGGGCGCCTGGGTGGCGCAGTCGGTTAAGCGGCCGACTTCAGCCAGGTCACGATCTCGCGGTCCGTGAGTTCGAGCCCCGCGTCAGGCTCTGGGCTGATGGCTCGGAGCCTGGAGCCTGTTTCCGATTCTGTGTCTCCCTCTCTCTCTGCCCCTCCCCCGTTCATGCTCTGTCTCTCTCTGTCCCAAAAATAAATAAACGTTGAAAAAAAAATTTAAAAAAAAAAAAGAAAATGAGCCAATGAGGATAAGCTTTCTAGAGACTTCTGGGCAAGTGCTTCCTTGCTTTTCTGGGAGACCTTCCCAAAGGGACATTCTCACTCTTCCTCTGGACATTATCATACCCATACACAATGCCTGGGAGTGGTTAGTCACCTCATCATCTGTCTAAGGATAATTCTGGCATGGAGGAGAAACAGAATGAAGAAAAAACACAGGAATGCAGCCTAAACCATTGGATAAATCAACCCTGAAGCCAGCCCTGCCTCTGGGATTCCAGTTATATAACTTAATGAATTTCCTTTTTGTTTATGTCCATTGCATTGGAGTTTTCCATCACAGCTGAAAGCATCTTGGCTGATGCACCATTTGCCACATGCCTCTCAGAACTCTGATTCCTTTAGATGGACACATGCCTTTCCCCTCCAGTGCCCGCTACTGGCGTGGTCTTCCAATCAGGCCAATATCCCAGTGCACCCAATATTCTCTGCAGGATTGGCCTTTCTTAGCCATTGTAGGTGGGGCTACACTTAGTACCTGCTCTCTTAAGTTTCAGCCCTTTACAATTGTCTGAGCTCGGCTAATAGGACATTCACATTTCAAAATAGAAGAAAATGAAGAGAATTCATGTAAAAGTATGTATTCCAACTACTAGGAATTCCAAATCAGAGTGAGGATGTAGGCACATACTTTAGAACATATAACATTACAAAAGGTAGTAATTTCTTAAAAATCAATCCTTACAAACATAATACTTAGAATGAAAATACTAAGCATAAAATCAAGAGACAAATGAGAAAATCTGTCTAACAAATAACACTATTAACTATATACTTGGCAAAATGGCCTACAAAAGAAAGTCTTCCTTGAGAGCAGTTATCAGAATGTAAAATCACTGAGATTATATATATTTGATTGGTCCTTTTATAAATATTTTATTCAATAATGTTCATTAACCATTTTGCTCAGAATGATCAAAATGTACCTTCTGTTTTGAAACATTATGTTGAAAATACTACTTTATTGACATTTCCCAGTTTTCATAAATAGGGTTAAGGATCTCAAAGAAAACCATTGAGAAGAAGGTTTGTGACTCACTGGCCAAGTCTCTAGCAGAAGTCATTCCCAGTCCCTCCCACACCATCACCACCATCACCTCGCCTTTCCATCCACATAGCCATCCTGCTATGACGAATACTCATGAAACAGTGTTTGCTCGGATCATCCTTCCCCTAGTCCGGCCATCAACTACTTCCAGAAGTAAAATGAGTGTTCACTCATGAAGTTTGTTTTGCAGATTAAAAACAAACAGCATGGTACCCACTGGTGACAGAGAATGGATACTTCTATTTTCTAAATCTGCATTTCTATACTATTTTAAGTAGGGAAACTTTATTTAATAAAATACTGAAACCATTAAAAATAAATAAATAGCACAATTCTGTGGGGAAAAATTAACTGTTTGCAAAATTCAAATAAACAATTAGAGATAAGCTATATTAAATAGTGATAGGAACCCAGTCTTTGAAATGCCTTGTATTCAAATCTTAACTTCACACTTACACACTTACCAGCTGAGTGAACTTGTCAAGCTAATGACACAAGCTCCTGACCACACTGCCCTAACTTGTAAAAAGGTAGTTGTAAATGAAGAGGGCTGCATTTAATAAATGTGAAAAACAATGCACACATAGTGGCATTCAATTAATGGAACAGTAGTCCCCCTTATCCATAGGGGATGTGTTCCAAGACCCCCAGTGGATTCCTGAAAAGTCAAATAATACTATACCCTACACATACTATGATTTTTCCTGTACATACATATCTATGATAAAGTTTAATTTATAAACTAGGATAGTAAGAGATTAACAACAATAATAATAAAATAGAACAATTATAACAATAAGCAGGCATACCTCATTTTATTGCACTTTGGTTTATTACACTCCACAGATACTGAATTTTTTACAGATTGCAGGTTTATGGCAACCCTTCATCAAGCAAGTTTATCAGCACCATTTTTCCAATAGCATTTGCTCACTTAATATCTCTGTGTCACATTTTGGTAATTCTTGCAATATTTCAAACTTTTTTCATTATTATTATATTTGTTATGATGATCTATGATCAGGGATTACTACTCACTGAAATCAGATGAGGATTCACATTTTTTAGCCATAAATAAAATATCTTTTAATTAAGGTATGTACATTATTTTGTTTATTTTTGAAAATAAGAGTGCACATGAGTGGGGGAGGGGCCAAGAAAGAGGGAGAGACAATCTTAAGCAGGCTCCATTCCCAGTGGCCCAGCATGGAGCCCAACAAGGGGCTCAATCTCATGACCATGAGATCATGACCTGAGCAAAATCAAGTCAGACGCTCAACCGACTGAGCCACCCAGCACCCCAAGGTATATACATTATTTTTTTAGACATAATGCTATTGCACACTGTATAGACTACAGTATAGTGTAGACATAATGTTCATATGTGCTGGGAAACCAAAAAATTCATTTGACTTGTTTTATTAGGATATTCATTTTATTGCAGTGGTCTGGAACCAAACCCACAATATCTCTGAGGTATGCCTGCACTGTAATAAAAGCTATGTGAATGTGGTCTCTCTCTCTCAAAATATCTTACTGTACCTTCTTCTTGTGATTATGTGAGATGGTAAAATACCTGTGTGATGAGATGAAGTGAGGGGAATGATTGGCATGGTGATGTCAGTAGGAGGGCCATCTGCTTCCAGACTACAGTTGACCATGGGTAACTAGAACCACAGAAAGTGAAAACACAGATAAGGCGGACTACCATAGCTATTATTTGAATTTCTTTAGTTCATTATATTTTTCTACCCATAATAGGAATCGGTGTCATTAATGGGTTAATTTAATTATAAAACAAACCAAGTGTTTTAGTTGTCACAGTATCCCCATCTGTGCTGTTATCCTTTCAGTGCCCAATCTCCTACTCCTCCACTCATTTCCTAGCCCTAGGCATCATTATTGCCACTCCAAAGGGCCAGAGACTGTCCCTGACCCTGTTCTCCATGGCACTGGGTGTTTGCATGTCATTCTTCCCATCAAGCCTGTTCACTTCTCTCATAAAGAATATGAATTTTTAGGGGCACCTCAGTGGCTCAATCGGTTACGCGGCCGACTGCAGCTCAGGTCATGATCTTGCGGTCTGTGAATTCAAGCCCCGCTTTGGGCTCTGTGCTGGGAGCTCGAGCCTGGAGCCTGCTTCCGATTCTGTGTCTCCCTCTCTCTCTGCCCCTCCCCTGCTTTCTCTCTGTCTCTCTGTGTCTCTCTCAAAAATAATAAATATTAAAAACAAAATTTAAAGAATATGAATTTTTATTTTTATGAAGATGCAACTCTTTCAACTAGTTAAGTGACCCTGTGTACCCTCCTATTTTAAACATTTAAAAATCACTGTTCGTAGGGCCTTTCATTTCCCAGCTCCCTCTCCTGCACCCCTCCCCACCTTCATTATGACCACAGGCATGCACAGCCAGACCAGCTCTCACTTACTGTGAGTGCCCAACCAGTTCACAGGCTTTTTGATAAATCCTTTCCTGAGCTAACTGTTCTAAACTGGGTTGGATGGCCCTTTCCGGTTCCCACAGTGCCCCACATTTGCCTACTGCACAATCCTCATGACAATAGGTTGTACATTTTCATTCTCATGTCTAACTTCTCTCACTCAACTATGAGCTCCTCAAGAACAGGGACCATGGGTTATTCCTCTGTATGTCCAGAGACCACCATGGTGTCTAGCAGGTAAGAGCTCCTAATAATTAAATGGATGGGTAGATGGACATCTGTATAAAAATGGAATACTTGGAATGAAAGCATATGTTTTCTAATTCTGTAATTACTATCTTTGTTTGGCAAACATGATCCAGATATGGAATAAGATTTTTTAATTATTACATCATTTGTTATTGAGGTATAATTTGCATACCAAAAATGCACAGGTTTTAAGTTTATAGTTCACTGAATATTGACAATTAGATCAATGGACTAGGATAAAATGTCCAAATATACGCCCACATATATGGACAATTTTGACAAAGATGCCAAAGTACTTCAGCAGGGAACAAAAATCTTTCAACAAATGATGTTGAAACAATTGAATATATGGGTGGAAAAATGAACCCAACTCCTACCTCACATCATACATAAATATTAGAGACGGATAAACAGCTCTAGAAGTAAAAATTTAAACTACAAAAGTTAAAAAAAAAGGAAAAAATCTTCATAATCTTGGACAAGATACAAGATACAAGATAAATTGTTCCTCATCAAAATTTATTAATGTAGTCATCAAAAACACTAATAAGAAAATCAAAAAGGATAGATGATTTTTAAAACTTCAAAAGAATGCTGTTTTTTTTCTACAGATACTTTTTCTCAGTAGATTTCACTGAGACCTTTCTCTCTCAGACCCAAAACCGTCCATGTATGAACATGTAAGAAATGTAAGAAACCATGTTTCTTACACAAGCATGTATAAGTAAGAATAAGCAGAAAACCAAAAACATAGTTGATACCCAAGTACTTTAAATATTCTCCAAAGCAGAATTCAAAATAAATATTATAAAATGATTAAAGAAATAAAAGGTAGACGTAACTAAAAAGTATCAGAATGACCTAGATTTTTCAAGGCCACTTTTATCACTTTTAGAAATAAATATGTAATCATTGAAATTAAAATTTAATGGATGGGTTAAACATCAGGTTAGTCACATGTGAAAGAAACAACAATGAACTGAAACATGGAGCTGAAGAAATAATCTCAGTTACAGCATAGAAAAACTCATATAAAAACATAAGAGTTTAAGAGATGTGGGCAAGACAGTAATAGGCATCAATCGGAGTATACCAGAATAAAAGAATAGAGAGAATGGGGGGGAAAATATTGAAGAGAAAATGGCTAAGAATTTTCTAGAACTGATAAAAAACATTACCCTTCAGAATTTATAAAAATAAGTCCACAGAAACATAATGGTGAAACTTAGACCACCAAAGACAATAAGAAGATCTTAAAAGCACTCAAACAGGTGAAAAACAGATCCCCTAAAAAAAAAAAAAAAAAAAAAGAAAGACAAAACTGATTCCCCAACCGCAACAATGAAACCTTGAAGTTAGTGGAATAATGTCTTCCGAGTGCTGAGAGAAAGAGATGATCAACCTGGAGTTATGCTCAGCAAAACTATCGTTGAGGGTGTACCACCAAGAGAACTCCAGTAAGGAGCTTCTAAAACATGTACTTCAGGTCTCAAATGGTCTTTTATCCAGGGCATGCATTCTCAGTGAGGTTATAACACCCCCTGGGAGAGAAAATGTGTTCTTGGTAGGCAAAAATCAAAAATAAAAACAACCTCACTCTATGTATTAAGTTTAGGTATGCCTAAAAAATAGATAAATATACAGTCTAACCATGGTATTGAAATTGACTGGGGGGAGGGAGCAATAAGAAAAAAAATCTCAAAAGGCTCATAGAGAGTGGAGGCAATAGTGAAAAGAAGGCTGAGAATTCAAAGTTTTGGAATTAATAAGAGAATTTCTTAAGGTGGCTAGATTTAAGATCAATATACAATAATCAGTTGTATTTCAAATACATTACCACAAGAAATTAGAAAGTATAATTCAAAAAAATATAATTTGTAATAGCAACAAACAATCTAAAATAAACCTAATAAAATATATGTAAAAACTGGAAGTAGAAGTGTATAGAACTTTACTGAAAGTTGTGAAAACAAGCCAGAAAAAAAATGGAGAGGTAACCAATGTTGTATTTAAGAAAACTCAAAATCCTAATGCTCCCAAAAAGATCTATGGATTTATTGTAAACTCAAATCAGGCTTTAGGGTTTTCTTGTCTACTCTTTTCAGTTAGTTTTTATCTGAGTTTTTATTTGACACACAACGTTACATTAGTTTCAGGTATATAACATAATGATTCAACAACTCTATATATTATGCTATCATCATCACAAGTGTAGCCGCCACCTGTCACCATACAGTGTATTATAATACCACTGACTATATTCTCTATGCTGTACCTTTTAGTCCTGTGACTTATTCATTCCATAACTGGAAGTACCTCCCACTACACTTCACCCATTTTGCCTATCCCTCTGGCAACCATCAGTTTGTTCTCTGTATTTATGGGTGTTTTCTGCTTTTTGTTTATTTGCTCATTTGGGTTTTTTCAGATTCCATAGATAAGTGAAATCAGATAGTATTTGTCTTTCTCTGACTTCCTTCACTTAGCATTATACTCTCTAGATACATCCATGTTATCACAAATGGCAAGATTTCATCCTTTTTTACAGTTGCATTATATTCTGGGGTGTGTGTGTGTGTGTGTGTGTGTGTGTGTGTGTGTACATCTTTATCCATTCATCTGTTAGAGGACACTTGAGTTGCTTAAATTTATATGAAAGAGCAGTGTCCAAAGACATTCCTAAAGAATAAATTGGGGGAAACTGTGCTATCAAATACCATGACATCTCATAAACTACAGTACTGAAGATAGGACAGAGTCAGCACAGGGATCAAAAAAGTGATTGATTCAGTAGCATAGAAAACCCAGAAACAGCCCCTGCACATGTGTGGATAGAGAATGCTCTACCCCTGCATTGCCAATAAGAGCATCATTGTTTCTCACTGGTTCTCCTGGACCAATTGCTATTGCCTGCACTATTTGTGGATCTAATGGCTTATGTGACATGGTACCACCTCTAGATCCAGAGAAGAGTCAGCCCCAGTTGAGCCACAAGTACTGAGAATGGGAAGAGAGATCCCCCCCAAAGAAAAAGAGGCAACCATAAACAGAAAAGGGTAATGGGTCCTAAAAGGAGAAAAAACAGTCCACCACACATGCTATAGACCAGTCCTCATAAAAGTGACATCCTTGGTGATCAGAGGAACACAGATGTTGGTACAAAGTAGTCACAGCATGCCACGTAGGCCCACAGACACATGCACAAGTAAGGGGGCTATTCGTTTCATGTGTGCCCTTGTCTAATTACCATGTCTTTTGCTTTCAAGTGAATTATTTTGTTATTATTTTTTAATGTTTACTTATATATGAGGCAGAGAGACAGAGCATGAGCAGGGGAGGGTCAGAGAGAGAGAGACAGACAGAATCTGAAGCAGGCTCCAGGCTCTGAGTTGTCAGCACAGAGCCCGACACAGGCCTCGAACTCACAATCCATGAGATCATGACCTGAGCCGAAGTTGGCTGCTTAACCAACTGAGCCACCCAGGCACTCCAAGGTGAATTCTTTAGTCCCACTCTGGGTCCCTAAGTCAGCATCTTAGAAAGCATCTTTTTTTTCAACCCAGGCCTCAGGCTCATTATCTCCTAACATTTTCTTAAAAGAACATATTTTCTTCTTATTGCTCTATTGAAGCATTTCCCAAAGTATGTTCTGCAGAATCCAAATGCTTGGGGTGTTTCTGGGTATTAGATTTTTTTAATCCACTATGAAATAAATCTGGGAACAGTTCACTCATGTCTTGACTGCCATACCACTAGACCCTGAGGCTTTTAACATGACAATGGACACTGAGAATCTTCTAAAATGGGATCTGACCCTAAACTCCTACCACTCACACCCTCTTACAACAGTGACCCAGGGCATCCTCTCTTCTCCAGGCAGTGATAACCATCAAGAATAGAACTTCTTTAAAGATTCTAGGGAGCAGATTCCCTTTGGCTGTATCCCTACACCAGAGACATTCCCAAACAGGGCCATTATTTCCAAGTCACAGAGTCATGGCACCACCAGACAAGATAAGGGGGAAAAAAGGAGGCATGGAAAAAGTCTTTCTGGCTGCCCCCACCTCAGATAAGCTGTCTCTAAAGCATCCTCTTGAGAAGGCAAACACCCTGACATTCAAGACTGCCTCCATAGGCATGTGACCTGTGCAGCCCCACAAGGACCCCCACTAAGAAGGGGACCTGCACTTGATTTAATGTTCTGCAGTCACTGTCTTGAAATTCTTGGTAATTTTAACAAAGGGCCCCACATTTCTATTTTGCACTGGGCCTTGCATATTATGCAGCCAGTTCTTCTACCAGTGCAGTCCACTTACTTGCTACCACATTTATAAAGTCTCCAGGTGGGACATTCTGTGGGAAAAACTGAAATGATGATTCTGGAAGAACCCTTGGAATCTCCCAGGAAAGGAAATGCTGTGTTGGTCTGTGCTCTGAGCAGCATACTGGTGACTCCAGGAACATTAGCACACAGCCCTGGACCAAAGGGCCTCATTGGCCTCTCTAAAAGAAAAAAGGACAAGAACAACACAATGTCTCTGGTGGTAAAATACAGCATTCCATCTTTCCATAGTTTATCTCTGCCCTCCAAAAACAAATGCATCAAGGGATGGTCCCAGCAACCAAGGTTATCATTTCGATTGGTGCCAAAAATTGGGACCCAGCGATGGTCTTATGATTGATTCTGAGGCCCAGAAAGGAAAACATTAATATTGATTTATCTGTTCATTCTCTTTATTCATTGTTCATCCATTTACCCAGACTAGCCATAGCAACTAGACGCTAGAAAATTAAATTTAAAACAACTCCTATATTCTAGGTAGACTCATTCTCCTTTCTCTGCTGCTAGGACTGTGGCTCTAAAAAGCTAAAGTCTCTGTTGATTTCATATTTTAAATATTGTGCAATCCACTAAGGGAGGGCCAGAATACTCACAAAAATAACGTTAGAATAATATAAACCCCAAAACTGCAAGATTGACAGACTTTGTTCCTTTGCCTTACTGTGAAACATCTCAAAAAATCATAACAGGGGGCAATGGCAGCTTTTAAGCAGGTAGACACTTCTTACAGCATCAGAATAATAAATATCATTTCATCCTCACACAGCATCCTGTGGTACAGCCCAGCCACTCCACATGACAAAAACATGGGGCAGAACATCTCCCCGTGACCAATTCTAAGATCAGAAACCTGGAGTATTTACATTTATATTGGGGCATCTTTAACGTGGAGCCCATCAACTACAAATAGGTATTGATCAAGGTACAAGCACTATACTTATAATATTGAAAAAGGAAGATTATGGCTTGCTCTCAAGGGGTACAACACTGAGATGAATTTTGCAGAACTGCTCTTATGTTCAGCTCCCATTTTGGACAAGCCATAGAATGGTCTTTAGTAATTACTGCCTTGCTTATATCGGGCTAGCTGCCCTAGTGCCCTAGCCACCTAAGTCCAAAGCTCCCAACATGAGATCCTTCTTTACATCACATTTCTAAACCCTACTATAAAATGATACTACAACCTTCTTTCTCTCTCTCTCCCTCTCTCTCCTTTGCACACACACACACACACACACACACACACACACATGCACACACATACACATGCACACACACATGTGTACTTTGGTAAAAAAAAAAAAAGTACCAAAAAAATGCCAGATATTGAAAAGAGAGTTAATAACTGGCACACTAACAAGATATTTGAATCCTAAAGTCATTATTAATGGAAAGGATGCAGGACTATGTGCATCCTAAGTAGAATACAAAGGAGCATGGACAAAGGTTACACTAACATTAGCCGTACAGGCTAACTTGGTCCAGGGGAGGACACTGGAACCTCTTGCAATGAAGTATGCAAATACTTCCTATTCCCTTTCACTCAACATGAGATTTATGGTTGCCTCTGAATGAGCCCATTAAGATGAAAACATTTGTCTATCTGAACAGAAAGACATCATTATCATTCCAAAAGAGTGCTTTCATTTGAGGCCACTTTTGCCTGCCTAGTATACAGTAATGTAGTTGCCCCTCAGGAACTGGGAATCCATATTGGGGCTTGGGAACAAAGCCTGGCCAATAGCAAAGTGTATCGTACCCACTTTGCTACTCTGGTGTCTAGCCCAAAGAAGGTCAGATTCTTCCTTTTCTCCTAAAACAAAATCCAAGAAATCCAATCATGTCACTTTACATTGAGAGCAGTAAGAAAAAAAAGACTAAGAATTAACTTATTTGCTTATAAGAATTAGTTCTCCCTAGGCTAAAATGACAAACTAAGACAAAATCCAGCTTTCCCTGGCAATTAACTAATGGCACTTGAAAGGATGCCCTTCCTCCAGCAGGTGTTTTTGGCATACTGAATAAACAACAGGAGATAAAGTTTGTGTTTTTATGACCCAATTTTCAGTGCATTACCCTTGTTTTGAGATAAGACAATTGATATACTTAAAAAGACTTTCCTTCAATCAGATCTGTACCTATGTTTCTAAAATAAGAGGTTATATTAAAGGAAATTTATGTCCCATTGCCACTCCTTTATAATACATTAAGTACTTTGAAAGTCATTACTTGTTTCTCTTCAAAAGAGAATTGAATTTAAGAAGGAAGCTTATCTAAGTTCTTTAAGATTTGGAAAGTAATTACTGAGATAGGACTGTATTCATTTCAAGTGAAAATTTTACTTAAACACAGGAAGCCACATGATTAAAAATGAAGGTTCTTTATAATGTTATAAATTTTACTTTGCAAATTAAAAAAAAAAAAAGTGATCCCAGAAAAAATGTAGCTTCTCCTGAGACTGTTTCCAAAAACAACCCTCTGACCCAATGCTGCCTATGTCCTTGCATAATCACAGGTCTGGAATCAACTCTGTTTACAAGACAACTGACCGATCTTCTCTCAAGACTGCAAAAGGACATTGGACAGTGTTCCATTTTTAACCTTAAAGGCTGTGGGACTACAGATGTCCAGATGATATACAGTGCTATTTTTTTTTAATAATGCACATTTAAATTAGAGAACAAACTTAGCGTCATTTGGGGTCCATTGTAAGTCATTGGCATTTATTAGTGTCTTTCTCCTTCCCTTTTCTATGGTAACACTTGTTTTTAGTACTCTGAAGCCAACATACTTGAAAAAGATGTACATGACAACCTCCAGCCTGGCAAAGAGCATCTTCCCCTTGGTACCTGGCTACAGATCTATTCTAATTAGTTTAGTCAACTCAGATGGTAAACTGGTCTCTGTACATCACAAAGGAGTCCTTTCAGAGTCTTGCAAGAAACTGGAAATGAGAAATGGAATCAGCTGTCAAAATTTTTGGCCTACAAAAGCCACCAGGGTCCATTTTGTTTTATAAATTATTTTTACCAAAACTTCAAGGAAGGGATACCCTTCATCTTACAGAAAACGTTTCAAGGAGGGAAGAAAGGAAAGCCACCAACTAATTTTACTAAGTTTATAACTTGTAATAAACTTGTAATATAACTTGTTATAATTTGATAACGAAACTAGAGTACAGTGAAATAAAATACAATTACAGACCAATCTTACGTAATTGTTCATATATGCAAAGAGTCCTAAAATATTAACAAATTAATTTGTTAATAGTATATTTTTAAAATTACGTCATAATCACTTGGGGTTTAGCCCAAGATGCAAACAAGTTTCGACATCAGAAAATCCATTAAGACGTAACTCCCATTAAGGAAGTGAAGGGGGAACCTCAGTAGGTGCTGACAAGTCATGAACATTCATTCGTGACTTTTTAAGTGGTCTTCATGAACTATGAATAGGAGGGAATTTTTTAATATAAAAAAGGTATCCACCAAAAACCTAGAGCAAACACAACACATAATGTTAGAAACTTAGAAACACTGTCATTAAAGTCAGAAATATAATAAAGATATCCGCTCTCCTGCTACTGCTCAACACTGTTGTGGAGGTACCAGGCAAAGCAGTAAGGCCAAGGGGAGAAAAACAAGAAGTCTGGAAAGAAAGACACTAAATTGCTGCTATTTGCAACTATTATTTTCCATGTATAAATGCAGGATAAACTACAGACCAAATATTAGAAGCAACAAGAAAGTTTTTGCTGGCTACAAAATCAATATACTAAAATCAGTAACATTCCTAGCAATAACAATAATCATCAGTAACAAGTTTTAAATACAATAGGGTGTATATGCACATGCAATTCACAACAGCGGCAAAATTTTTAAGGAAACTTGGAATAAATCTAACAAAATATTTTAAGAAAGAATTATAAAATGTTATGAAAGGATAAAAAAAGTCTTGGATAAGTAAGATATACCTTGTTCATGAATGGGAAACTGAATAAAGATGTAATCTGGGGGGGCACATGGGTGGCTCAGTCGGTTGAGCATCTGGCTTCAGCTCAGGTCATGATCTTGCAGTTCGTGGGTTTAAGTCCCAAGCTGGGCTCTGTGCTGACAGCTCGGAGCCTGGATCCTGCTTCGGATTCTGTGTCTCCCCCTCTCTCTGCCTTTCTCCTGCTCTCTCTCTCTCTCTCTCAAAAATAAAATAAACATTAAAAAAAATGTTTTTAATTTTTTTTCGTTTATTTATTTTTGAGACACAGAGACAGAGCATGAGCAGGAGAAGGGCAGAGAGAGGTAGACACAGAATCTGAAGCAGGCTCCAGGCTCCGAGCTGTCAGCATAGAGCCAGACGCGGGGCTCAGGCTCACAAACCGCGAAATCATGACCCAAGCCAAAGTTGGACGCTTAACTGACTGAGCCACCCAGGCGCCCCTAAATTTTTTTAAAAAGAATGTTAAAAAATTTGAATTCTTATCTGGAAAACAAAAACAAGCAACAACATTAAACTACACATAAAAGTAAATTCCAGATGAATTAAAAATAAAAATGTGAAAATCAAAACTTTAAACTTGAAAGATGAAGCAAAATTGGTTTCCGATTAAAGACAGAAAGTCAGATGCATATGTTAGTATTTGCTTCCTCTTTAAATCCCAGTAAAATAACAATTAGTGGATTTCCAAGACATGAAACCACAAAACAAAAGGAATAGAAAGATTAACAGCAACAGCATAATTTGCAATCTGAAACGCAGATGAGTGAGCAGTAGTTTACTTAACAGACCCCAAGAGGCCAGATTCTAAACTGGCAGTGAAGACACCAAGAAGCAACCTGATTTACTGGACAGAATATCAAAAAGTTTATCGTTGGCTTTACCAGGATGTGAGAATAACATTGAGTTATAAACAAGAAAATTGTTAAAAGACTTTTAAAGAAGCATTTAGGGGGTGCCTGAATTGCTCAGTTGGTTAAGCACTGGACTCTTGGTTTTGGCTCAGGTCATAATCTCACCATATATGGGTTCAAGCCCCAGGTTGGGCTCTGTGCTACCAGCACAGAGCCTGCTTGAGATTCTCCCTTCCTCCCTCCCTCCCTCTCTCTCTCTCTCCCCACCCCCACCCCAACCTGTAAATAAATAAATAGACAAACCTAAAAAAAAAAACAAAAAACATTTAAACCCCCAAATACCATCCTCATTTCGCCAGCAAGGGAAATTGCCCATTCCTTACCCTGTACTTTATTCATTGAGAGGATAGAATAGAAGGTCTATGGATGGGGGGCATCAAGCTAGTTGAGGGTACCTGATGAAAATAGTAAGATTAAAGTAAACATTTTAATTCTGAAGGTTGAGACTCTTGGCTTATTTTCTCCACTTAGTTTCCATAATTCTGATAGCCAGGTTTATATATGTTCCAGTCAGTAACATAAAAAGCTTTTCTAGGGAAAATTCCTACCAAAAAGATCTAAAAAATATTACACTGGGAGTTTCTAAACACAATTTTCCAATCCAATCTTCCTACAGTGACACCCACAGTTGACAAGTCCCAATCAGGTTTAGTGCCCCATTCAAATACTAGACAGCTGAGGATCCCCCCCACCGTTTGTAAAAGTCCTAATTGAAAGACCAAAGGTTAAAAGGAAATTTGAAGGAAAAAGACTCCATGTGAGAAGAATAAAACTTTGAAAACCATTTAGTATCATTACAGACATGAGAAGACATTATATATCCATGAACTAATAACAAGATAGCATTTTTTTTAAATGAAAGAAAATGGAGAAGTTGTTTTAGACCCCCAAAATTAAAAAGACAATAGCAAAATGAAAAACCTCATGTTGAGGGTTAAAAGATAAAGGTGAAAGATTATCCCTTAAAGTAGAACAAAGAACTAGAGACAGAAGATACGAGAGAAACTATAAAACCTTGAGAGGAAATTATCACATAAATAATTCAAAAATTTTCCCAGAAATGAATAATATGCATTTTCAGACCAAATGGGCCCAGTAACTGCCCAGAACAATGGATCACAATTAACACGCATCAGGACCTACCTTCATGAAATTTCAGAACACTTGAAGATCCTTCAAGCTTGCAAAAAGGAAATACTTAACCGACTGAGCCACCCAGGCGCCCCTATTGCAAAAAGGAAATACAATAGCGAGAGGCATCAAATAAAGTACAACTATCAGAATAGCTTCACAGGCATAAATAACAACATTCTAAAAGTAGAAGACAGTAGAGCAATACTTTCAAAATTTTTCTGAAGGAAAATTATTTTCAACCTAAAAGTATATATCCAATAAAAGTATTTTAAGTGTGAGGGCAAAACAGGACATTTATAGACATTTAATTTTTCAAAAAGTTTCTCTCCCATGAACTGCTTTTCAGGAAGCTACCATAATATGGCCTTTGCCAAACTAAGGCAAACTAAGTTTTGGCAAACTAACTTAGTTTTCTTTGTAAACTAAGAAAGTGGAAGATAGAAGACGTATGAAAGAAGAAATCCAATACAGGAAATGCAAAAGGAAAATTCTTAGGATAGTAGATATGCTGCCAATGTAAAGGTAACTAGTGCTAACTGGAGGAGGTTAGAGGCCCCCAGGGACACTTCTTCAAGAAGATGACTTTGGCAGAACACCTGATATATTTGAACATATCAAGAGGAAAGTTCTATATACTCATACAATTAAATACTATACAGAAATTTAGATGACTCAACACACATACATATCTCAATATGGGGAGATTTGGAAGACAAAACGCTGAGTGAAAAAACAATGAAGGTACTATGAACATTGTGACACCATTTGCATTTTTTTAATTCATGGTACTAAAAACACTGTAGGCTTTTGTTGGGGTGTTGGGGAGAACCAAGGTCATAAAGTTCACTCTTCTGTGGGAAGGGGAACATGAATGGCACTGGGGAGGAAAAATAAAGGGGACTTCAATTTTATCTGTAAGGTACTATTGCTTTTAAATGGTTTTAAAAACCTAAAGCAAAAATGTCTAAGTGTCAATATTAGTTAATTCTGGGCAGTGAGTATACAAGTATTAATCTTACATTGATCTTTCTATTTTTCTGTATTTTTCTTTTCCAGAAAGGAAAGGTGGAAAGACGAATGCTACGATCACAGCCTTTCAGAGGGCCTAGGCTGATGGGCCAGGAAAACAGGGGCCAGACAACATGGGTCCATTGCCATTGCCCCTCCTAAACTGTCTTCTCTTCATCTTGTTCAGTACATTGCTTATAACAGAGCACAACCATTCTGCAAGGTGCATGTTTCATTGTTCAAATAAAATCCCTTTTTAAATCTCAGCTTTTTTTGTTTTCTCAACATAGTCCATTGAATCACAATTCATCAACAACCCAGGAGTAGGAAGGGTGCATCACTCCCTTTAACAGCAGAGAGCTAAGACTGAAATGATGGTTTGGGAGAAGGCTTGGTAATTAAAACATAGTTAATTGTTCATATTATTACTTAGGATAGCTGTTACTTTAATGGCAAAAATATCAGTAGCCATGTATTGTCACTTGCTTGCTCTCATCTACATCTAGCAAACTGCTGTCATGCCTCAAGATTCTACCCTCACCTGGTGGCACCTACCTCAAAGACAGGTAAGTGCCTAGGAGAAAAGCCACATGACTCGAGGTTAGTATCTGTCAGTATCCCCTAAAAAGTGATTGGAAACATCACAGTGATCAAGGGGCTTGGGAGAGGGTAATGCAAAGAAGGCATTTGTTCTGTTTAACATAGAGATTTGCCCTTGGCCATGAAAGGACCTGATAAATACTCAGCTTCAAGTGCATGTTCACAGCTTCTGCAGAAAGCCAAAAAGCTGAGCCTACAGATACCAGTGCGTATGGTCTCAGATATACTCGAAATAGTTCATCATCATACTCTTTCATTTGATTTGGAACTGGAAGAATTGCAAAAAAGACGAAATGAAAGGTAATGGACAGTTATCCTTTCTCTATTAGAAAAAAAAAATAACTTTGAAGTGTGGTGAGAATGTTGTGTGCTTGGGTTCAGGTCAGTGCTTATATTCACTGACGCTTGATGGGTTTCTGGCTTCAAATGTTTTATCAAGACAATCCACCTTGTAGCAATCTCCAAAGAAGGCTGTGTGGCTCTATTAGGTCCGCAGTTTGCTTTTTAAAAGTGACTAAATGTGCTTTTTCACAACAACGACAAGTCATCTCCCTCCTAGAGCCAACAGAGTTTGTCACCCAGCTTCCCCCGCTTTTCAAAGCCAGCCATCAAAAAGCAAAGGAAACGTCATGACTTTGGAGCGGTCAGAAAGCTCTTAAGTCGCGGTGCACGCTATTTCTCCTTTTGTGGCACAGAAAAGAGTGGACAGACACAATGAATAAATAATCCCATTGTACTTACACATGTGTAACAATCCTTCAAAATGAGGTTAGGAACAAAGATAGGAGATAGCAAAGCAGCCCAGTCTTAACAGCTTGCAATTCCAGGGCCTAAACTGCTTTTGCAAACACAAACACACACACAGCAACCATGAGAAAATAAAAATTAAAAATGGCATCCGATTCAGAGTGCCAAGAGGCTCAGCCTAAATGGCCTTCTGTATAATTCACTTTGGACACCTTCAGCCTCTGTGGCTAAAGGCAGCCAGGCCGGGCCAAGGTTAACACCTTAAACTATTCAAAATAACTGACTTTGAAATAATCATCAGGGTCACCAGTTGTTGCTAAAAACACCTCTTCATCACTTTTACTTCACCACGGCCTTTCCTTTCCCTTAAAAGAAGCCTCGTGGTTTGATGCTCTAGCATTTGTGCAAGGCCTCCATTTTTCATCTCTGGTGCCTACAGCCGCCTCTCTCTACCTTGAACTGCAGAATGCAGGGCAACAGCAGGGAGCACAGTCCCAGCAGAGAAGGTCTAACACTTGACAGAGCAACCAGTACTGAAAATACAGATGGATAAAGCTCAAGCCAGAGGTTCAAGGGTTCACAGAAAACAAAGAGAATTCCAGGAACTCAGAACCTCAAATGACCTTAACGAATTAACAACTGCAGGGGCATCTGGGTGGCTCAGTTGGTTAAGCATCCGACTTCAGCTCAGGTCATCTCATGGGCTGTGGGCTTGAGCCCCGCATCAGGCTCTGTGCTGAGAGCTGAGAGCCTGGAGCCTACTTTGGATTCTGTATCTCCCTCTCTCACTGCCCCTCCCCTGCTTGTGCTCTGTCTCTCTCCCTCTCAAAAATAAATAAACATTAAAAAAACTTTTTTTAAAGAAAATGCTTGTGCTTTAAAAAAAATTAACAGCTGCAAACTTTAAAATATATATATATATATATATATATATATTTTTTTTTTTAACTTACATCTAAGTTAGTTAGCATATAGTGCAATAATGGTTTTAGGAGAATTCAGTGACTCATCCCCTACATATAATACCCAATGCTCATCCCAACAAGTGCCCTCCTTAATGCCCCTTGCCCATTTAGCCCATCCCCCCACCCCAACCCCTCCAGCAACCCTCAGTTTGTCTCTGTATTTAAGAGTCTCTTATGTTTTGTCCCCCCTCTTTTTATATTATTTTTGCTTCCCTTCCCCTATGTTCATCTGTTTTGTATATTAAATTCCACATATGAGTGAAGTCATATGATACAACAACTGCAAACTTTTAATTACATTTTTAAAGAAAGTGGGTGGGGTGATGCAGTTTGGCATAAAAAAAGAACTCTTCATTAAGATAGTGTTTTTTAAAACACATTTAAAAAAGAGCGTTTTATTCTCTCTTCACAAGACCAAAAAATTGTTTTCTAACTCTGTAGACAAAGGAAAAGTAGAATTTGCAAACTAGAAATGTTAGGTATAGAAGCAGGACTGCCCAGTGTTCCTCTCCGTGATAGAAGGGGAATGTTGGCAGGCCTCATTCCCGCCTTGCACAGCTTAGTGCTCTTCTTAAACTATACCTGGGTAAAAGATTTGATACTCCCATTGATGTAGGAGAATATCTTTCCTAAGAAAACACAACACTGGGGCGCCTGGGTGGCGCAGTCGGTTAAGCGTCCGACTTCAGCCAGGTCACTATCTCGTGGTCTGTGAGTTCGAGCCCCGCGTCAGGCTCTGGGCTGATGGCTCGGAGCCTGGAGCCTGTTTCCGATTCTGTGTCTCCCTCTCTCTCTGCCCCTCCCCCGTTCATGCTCTGTCTCTCTCTGTCCCAAAAATAAATAAACATTGAAAAAAAAATTTAAAAATAAAAAAAAGAAAACACAACACTATGTTTAAGCACTTTTCTTCAACAAAGCTCAAAGAATTCTATTTAGTACTGGATACAATATATTTCTCTTTCTTCCATTGATTTACTGATTTTAGATCAATAAATATTTATTAAGTACCTCCTCAAGTCCAAGCACTGTGTAGGGCATAATATAAAATTATATATAATTTTAGGTGTCCCATATAATTTTGAAGAAGACATGGCCTTTGCCCTCTCAGAGTTTATAATTTCAGACTGCATTAGAAAAGAGAATGTTGCATGTGGTAATGCGAAAATCCTTAGCAGCTAGTCAGGATTAGAGACCTCTCAAAATCAGATATACAAATGGCTATTTGTCCCAGTGAAAGGCGGTCACTGAGCCCAGGGTTTTTCCTTGGTCTATTTTTGGTTTCTTCTTTGCCCGGCTTCATTAAGTTTTCATCCCCAGCTGCTGTCAGAGTCCTAACCACCTCAGGGAAACCAGAGAGCCTGAACTTCATTAAGGCAGCAAAGACGATTAAGAATACAGCCTAAAGTTGTGGTTCCCAAACTGAGCGATGGGGTACCCCAGGATGCTACAACAAACACATGGATATTTTAAAATTTCAAGGGAAATACAGGGATATATGTTAGACCCTGTGCAAACCACTACTACAAATTTGTGTATTGATCCAGAGAAAGAGAGAGAAGTTTTATTTTCTATATTCCTAAAGTTCTAAGTGTTAACATTTTGAACTACATTATCAATGTGCCTATAAGCACACAATTATTTGAAGCAACATAAATTATTATATATGTTGGTATGTAATTATTAAACATATAGCATTTCACTGAATATACTACATTACTGATTTTAAAACACATTTTTTAATACACCTGTAGGGGGAAAAAGTCCTGTCAATTAAACCATGATATAATACTTTCTTATCACCTTGGATTTTTTTTTTTTTTTTAGATTTATTGGAATAGCTCTTTTAGACTTTAGACACAGATTTTAACTACATATCATTCTTGTGCATTCATAAAAAGGGTAACGTAAATGAAATAAACTGGCTACAACATCTTCACAGTCTGAGGCTAGGTCTTCAGAATGAATTTTCAACCTAAGGATTAACGATTACAGTTTTGTACCCACTATACTCTGTGCTATCAAGAACATCAGTGAAGCAACATTTCTTATAAGAGTGCTCCACTGTTGTCTTTGGGATTTTCTTCCAAGCCATGGACACTGTTCCATAAGTTTTTATTCTGGAGCTTTCTTACATAGAATTATCAGGCTATAAAGCAACTTCACAACTAAGATCTAACTGAAAGAATTATAAGGTGCCACTGACTCTGAGACACATCTTGATATCAGACATAGTCAATGCTCTAATAGACATAATAATTACGTCTGTAATGCTACCCTGGGTAAAAAGGAAGGTTGCAGGCCAGGGACGACGGACACACATCAATATTGACGAAAGTGAAGAGTCATTAACCAACTGAGTAGTGAAAGGATTTTTAACCCAGTCATTAAAGCCAGTCACTTTCTCAACCAAAAAAAACCTTTTGTTTATTGCCACTGGAGGTTTATCCATCATGAAATAAAGCACCAGAGCAGAAAGAGGTATGCCTATGTTTTCTGAAGTAAAAGGAAATGAAAAAAGAGTATCTGCAGTCTTCAGGTATGTTCCCAGGCAGATAAACCTTAGGAAAGAAAATATGTGGAGCCTGGGCACCTAAACTCTCTGTGTACCCTCTTGCTGCATGGAACATCACCGGGTAACCCTAGGAGCATGCATTCATCGGTCCTAAGATTACAACACCATGGTGACTTGATGTCTAAAGTGCAGGGCAGTGAAATCTCTTAGAGGTCTGGCCCGGAATGGACAGACTGCTTCATAGCTCCTAGATGCCTAGGACAGAATTCCTCATGGAAGCTGTGATGTCTTAAGAGAAGCTTCAATTCCCAGAAACACCATCATCTGCCAAGCCAAAATAATGCCAGACTTTCCCTCCACCCCATGGGCCAAGCAACCAAAACTGAGACAAGAGAAGAACACTTCCTGGTACTTTCGCAAGGCAAATATTGATATTCCCCCACACACACACATAGAGCTCTTTTGCTTCTGTCACAGTTTTTGTTCCAAAGACCCATCATCACATAAACATCTAGCCAGGGAGTGTGCCTAGATGCTTATGAAAATGCATGATGTTTTAAAAATGTTCTTCTGTGCTTTAATCCCCCTTTAAAATTAATGTTCCTAATTCCTGGGGCTGCCGCGATAGGATCTCGGCCATCTGCCCTTGCTGGTTCCTATGGCATCCTCTGATTAAACAAAGGGGGGCCAGCTGAAGGTGCAGGGGTTTTATTTTACAGGAGCCCATACATTCTCCACAGGCTTCATTGAGGAGTATGAGGGGTTTTTTTGTTTTGTTTTGTTTTGTTTTGTTTGTAACTAAATGAACAAGTTGTCTTCATCTCTTCTTCATTAGAGAACTGGAAAAGAGACTCTCAAGACTTCTGGTATTTCCCATACTCAGAATTTAAGACGTGACTTCTCCCCAGCAGCTCCCTGTCTCTATCAAAACGCTGTTTCCATGTTTGCACAACCTTTTGTCCACTCCCTTGTCATCTCTCTGATACATCCTATATGTACAGTGATGCCCCTGACCTTTCTACTTCTCTGAGAATTCAAACACTAGCACTGTAAACCATGAAACAAAATAAATAAAACCGTACTGTAGAATTTAGAAACTGAATCCTCTATTCCATGGGCACATCTGATCTAACTGCTTTGGCAGATTCAAGTTTTTACAAGCCACAAAATCATATTTACCAAAAGAAATGAAACTTCATTTTCTGTAACTCCGTTCAATTTGATCCCCCATTTCCATCTGACAGCAGCAAACAATTTAGCCATACCCAAGTAAATTTAAATTAGTGATCATTCCAATATTTTAAATTTAACTCTGTCAAGTTTTGTGGGTCCCTTGTCTTCCACCTCACCCTATCCCCCATTTTGTATCCCTTTTTTATTCAGGGTAGCCGCTGAACAAAGTTTGGGATGTGGGAGTGAGCATGGAGGGGACCTCTGGACCACAGCCAACTTCACCCATCTGTTAGCATCCACTGGCATGAACTCTTCACCTTTTATCAGCCACTAATGTACTTCTCCTTGTGATGCTCTCCAAGGGTAACTTTATTCTCCTGCCATTGTGGCCAGGGAAATATTAGCCAGGCTACCACTTCTAAAATTCAGACAATAAATAGGTTATAAGTCATTACTATTCTTAGAAACCCAAATTTAAAGGTGTTTCTAGGTACCCCTCCTAGGTCCACCCCATGGTGGTGCCCAGGGAGGGAACCTCACTCCCACTTCTAACCTCTTCCTTCTTCCCCAACTCCATCTCCTTCTTCCCTCTGGACCTATCACTTATGGCACCAGTTCTCAGTGGGAGTGGTACTACCCCCCATGGCAATTTTGAAAATTTGTGAGGGCATTTCCCCCAAAACATTTTATCTTGAAAGCTTTCAAATCTGTGGAAGAATTGCAAGACTAGAACAATAATTATCCCAGTGATCAGGAAATGTAACATCAATACTATTATCTATTATCTATTATATAATTTGTTAAATGTCCTCAATTATCCCAATAATGTTCTTTGTAGCTGGTTTTAAGTTCCATCCAGGATTCAATTAAGGATCATAATTGAATTGAGTTATCAAGTCTCTTTAATCTCCTTTAATCTAAAATAGTTCTGGAATGGGGCACCTGAGTGGCTCAGGTGATTAAGCATCTGACTCTTGATCTCAGCTCAGGTCTTGATCTTAGGGTCATGAGTTCAAGCCCCACATTGGGCCCCATGTTCAGCATGGAGCCTACTTAAACACACACACACACACACACACACACACACACACACACACACTTTAAATATCTGGCACTTAGTGGGCAGGTAGCATAAGTAATAGTCATCTCACAATGCATGGGATGGTCCTACCAATAAAGAATTGTTCTAAATCCCACATGACTTTTGAATATTTCCCCAGACATTCATAGCAGTTTAAAAAATCATTTATATGGTGGGAGGAAACTTTTGGAGGTGATGGATATGTTTATGGTAATAGTATATGATAATGATTTTAGGAGTATATACTTCTCCAAACTCATCAAATTATATACGTTAAATACCTACAGCTTTTCGTATGTCAGTCAGACCTCAATAAAGTTAGGGTTTTTTTTTTAATTTTTTTAATGTTTATTTACTTTTGAGAGAGATAGAGTGTGAACTGGGGAAGGGGTAAAGACAGGGAGACACAGATTCTGAAGCAGGATTCAGGCTCTGAGCTGTCAGCACAGAGCCCAATGCAGGGCTCAAACTCACGATCTGAGAGATCATGACGTGAGCCAAAGTTGAACGCTTAACCAACTGAGCCATTCAGGTGCCCCAACTTGGGTTTTTTAAAGCAAATAATAATAATAAAATATAAATGAAAATTGTTTAATTTTTTTTTCAACGTTTATTTATTTTTGGGACAGAGAGAGACAGAGCATGAACGGGGGAGGGGCAGAGAGAGAGGGAGACACAGAATCGGAAACAGGCTCCAGTCTCTGAGCCATCAGCCCAGAGCCCGACGCGGGGCTCGAACTCCCGGACCGCGAGATCGTGACCTGGCTGAAGTCGGACGCTTAACCGACTGCATCACCCAGGCGCCCCAAAATGAAAATTGTTTAAATAAAATAAAAAATAACTTAAAATTATCTGCACTGAGAGCCTAATTCTGTTTTACATATAAACACAAAGCAATTTTTACACACTTTGAATAAACCCTGAATTTTCAGGAAGAGCAACAATATAAATTAAGGGAAGACTGTACCCTATTTTGTTAGAAATTTTTTCAAGAGTTTATTTCCAAAACATATGTCACTAGTGACAGTGTCATTCATAATAATTAGGTTACCACATGATACCTCTATATCAGTCTGTGTTCAAGTCTGTCACTTTTATAGCAGTTCTGTGTTAAAGTTCAAGCATCGAACTATATTAATAGTGTCCAACTACTTAAATGTTGAAAGACATGCTTAATTTTATGTTGCTTTTATTTTATTTCTCTTTTGTATTCAGTTAGGGCATTGTATTGGATTTTGCTTGTTTTTTATTCTATAGGTAGGTCATACTTATCTATCATTTTATTTCAGGATAACAAGGGCGACTTTGCAAAGTACCAGTTATACAATGGGGTTTCAAAGGGATTGTTTAAAATGCAAAGGGATTGTTTAAAATGTATAAGTTAATAAAGAAAATGTACATAGAAATTAGGGAATTATTGATTATATTTAGATGTAATGCTCATGTTAGAGTTATGTTTTCTAAAACAGTCTTTTATTTTAGAAGATTACATACAGAAGTATTTGCAGATAAAATGCTCCCCTTCCTGGTCTGCACTCCACCTATTCCATCAGCAGTGTCCCTGTCTGGCTCCTCTCAGTGGAAAGCCTCACCTCCCTAGTGGAGAAGATGGAGCTCACCCTGAGTGAATCAGCCCCATGCCAACTCAGCACCTACAAATAGGTCCAGGTGGCCAGACCTGAGGAGCCCTTCCTCCTGCACAAAACCAACCCCTCCCCAAACCTGGGTCTAACACCCTCCCCTCCAGTATCCTTCCCTCTACTTACCTCCAGCTGCACCAAAGGTCTCTCTCCCTCTGTGCCCTCTCCCTAGTTCCTCTCATGCCCTCCTTGCCACCTACGCTATCCTCAGACTGCCCATTTGTTTTCACTTCTTTGCTTCCCATTTACGCTTAAACCTGGTCTCTGCCCCATCGTGTCTCGGAACTGCTTTCACAAAGCACACCAATGGCCCTGACTGCCAGATTCCACAGGTGCTTTCTAGGCCTGTGCAATGACAGCATGGAACTTTCTGCCAAGTTTCATGCTGATTTCCTGCAGTGCCTCCTCACATTTCCTGACCTGACCACCTCTTCCTTCCCCTCCAACACTCTTAGGAGCTTCCCCAGAACCCTCAGGTTCATCTGTGGGCCCTTCCTCTGACACTCCCAGGACTGGCACTCACCCCCATCTTAACATTTAGTATATGTTAGGAGTACTTCCTAGGGGACAGGAACAAGATCTCATTCACCTGTGTTCCTCCAGGGTCCAGCCCAGAGTCTGGCACAAGGTAGGCCAGGTGTTTCCTGGCCTGAGCTGAATGTCTGACGGCAACACACCCAGAAATGCCCTGGCTGGCTCTGGACACCTTGTGGTGACACAATCACAAGTTTCTGTCAAAGTTAGATACATTTTGGCACTGGCACATGTGAAGGGTCATTACAGGTTTCAGGACACCCCTCAAGGTGATCCATTGACCTGAGAGATTCTGAAAAAACAAGTCCCCATCTGTGCTCAGGTGGCATTTCAAACACCACCTCCACATATACACATTGAGTCCCCACCTCCACATATACACTTGCCAAGGGTATATGTATGATAGGCAAGGAAGGTTGAGGCAATCTCAGACCACATATAAAGTATGTAAATGATCTATTAATACCCTCTATTTGTGCCTGAACTTTGCAGTTGAGGGTAAAAACCAAGAGTATTTCTTCCACCACATGTGCCTCCCTCCTCTACTAGCAGGGGTGGAGGGGAGTCGATATAACCCATCCAGGGCAGGGGCTTTTCTTCTTCCTCTTTGAATGTTCTCAGCAACTTACTTAGCTCCTTGCTCAGAAGAGGCACTCAATAAATAAAATGAAATTTTAAACCAAAACCTGAAGATTTACACCTCATTGTTTTGGGTTGTTTTGTTTTGTTTTTTCCTAAGAGCTGGAATTTTCAGGGAATAAAATCATACATATCTTCTGATTAGTGATTAATGACAGACAATTCACAATTCTTTCCTGCATTAAAATTGTTCTTTAAAATGCAAAATTAGTCAACTCTCTCACTTGGGGAGCAGAGGGGCTTTCTGGAATCCAACCAAGTCTGCCTCTCTCAGTACATTTCCCTGCTAGCAATGCTCTTAGGAATCAAATGTGGTTTATTTCATTTTAAGTCGCTTTTTTTTTTCAATTCAGGAAAATGAATGTTGGAGCCAGATAAGAAACTATAGTCTGCTTTCAAGAAGGTTACAAGAAAACTGCATCTTGCATTACTAATCCTTTATCTTCATGTTAACAAAAAGATTACTGACACATTTTTGAATGAAAGAAAATAAAATAGCAAATGCATCTTAGGAAATGTGTAACTTTCATGCAACACACAAATCAGTTGTTAAATATTTTTTAAATGAAGGAAAATGCATAATAAATTTTTCCTTTGGAAGTAAAGAAACCAACTTTTGAGGATAAGAGAAAAAAAAAAGAAAACTATGATTGGGAATCATCCTTTCATAGAAAGGAAGATATGAATTAAATGATTATACCCATAACTTCTTAATAGATAGCATGTTTCCAAAAATTATTTTATTAGCCCACGTAAGTGTTGTTTGTGAGGGGAAACATTTCAGAGGTGTCTCTGTGCTTCTCTCCTACAAAGTCAGACTCCATTTCCCAGAGTCCCCTGAGGAGGATTCTAGAAGAAGCCAGCCAGATGCATTTACCCAAGAACTTCAAGAAAAACACCAGAGATAGAGAAGTGACTCAAACCAATTAACAGTGCTGACCAAACTGGCCCCACTGCATGGGGTCAGGTTAGGACTACCATCCTTGGCATCAGACAGAACTTCCTCACTCTCAGCCATGCCACTCACAAGCTGGACGTCTTCAGCAAGTTTCCTAACCTCTCTGTGCTCCATTTATCAATTGGAGATAGTAATATACTCACCAACAGAGAATTAAATGAGCTAATTTGAAAGATTAAATAAGTAATTGAGGAAACATACTCACACACAATAAAAGAGAGTTACTACATTTGCGCAAGGAAAAGAGAGAAGCCTGAGAGCTGCAGATTACAGGATGGAGGGAGGATGAAGGAAATGGGGCTGGCCCTTCCCTCAAAAGATGATCCATGCCCACCGACAGAACTCAGAAGATCTAGAGGGGCATCTGGTTGAGGGTTTTGTTTTCCTTTAAAAGTGGTGAAAGATGCTTAAGTCCACTTTAAAAGTTGGTTTTCCAGTGATAGCATGATAATCTAATCATAAGAAATACATCAAAGTTGTCTTAAGTACTTTTTATATCATCTCAATCTTATAACAGCTCTACAGGGAAGATGTTTTTATCCCTATTTCACAGATGAGAAAACTGGGGCAAAGAGCATTTAAGTAACTTTCCCAAGGCTGGTAAACAAGTTGTAAGATCTCATTACCAAACAGATGCACGCCAATTTGTCATTTATTTAAATTTTTCACATGCATTATTTCATTTAACAAATCTGAGACAAATGTTTTTTATAGATGAAACTCAAAATAACTATGAAATACTTATTAGCATGTGTCCAGAGAAATACGGTATGTTCTTCTACAACTCACATTTCTGTCATGCAAATTAGTTCATACAAGACTGAGAAATACAGAAATGATGTTAATTTAACACAGAAGTCATGTTAATTCAACACAGAAGTCATGTTAATTCATGTACAATTTTTGCCAACATTTTCATGTTTCTCAGCAAATGTAGGAAGCTGGGTGTCTTACATGATACCCATCATTCATCCGAAGTTCTTTCTGAAGGCAGTAAGACTACCTCCTCTGTCTCAGATGTGCTATTGCAGGCTTCTTTCCACCTTTATTTTCCCTTGTTTCTGCAACCCATCATCCTCAGCACTTCCTTATCTGTATTTCCATTGAGCATTTTTTTAGGGTAAGGCCTACATTTGCTGCAGTATTTTTCATATCTCAGGGATTTAACATGTCTTTTTCACTGTGCTAATATTTTTACTAGAGTTGCAACTGCTTTTCAGTGTTATGGTGACAAAGTTTTGAGTGGCCTGTTTCTCATTCTATTTTCCCATAATCCTTGTTATTTCTCATATACAATTTTGTAGAAGGTGGGTTTTGTCAAAAAAGCTTACATTACATTATTAAAGACATGCTTATTCAAGATAAAATGCTTGAACTGGCTCACCATTGTCTTTTGTATATATGTCAGCAGTAGGTAAATTTTTTGGTTATGTTTTTAATGGTCTGAGATGGCCAACAACCCAATGTTTTTAGATTTTTTAATTAGGCCAGAACGTGGAACAAAATAAAATCCTGGGGAAAAATTATTTCAGATCCCTCTCCCTTGCCAGATCTAATTCTGCCTTGTGGGGTCTCAGTTATTTGCTCCCTTCCAAGAAGGTGTACCGATATGATGTGTCACTAGTCCAGACATTGATTAGGCCATAATTACCATGAGTGAGACCACGGAAGCTTAAAGGTCTGCACTCACTTTTCTGCATCCTCCTCTTGATGTAGAAGAACCAGAAATCTTGCCAGGGCCACAAAAGAGCCCTATTATTTCTTTTTCTCTTCCTTCTCACACACAGCTGAAAGAAGAGAATGAGTTCCAGCCTGGTCTACAAATCTGACTATATCCATCCCTCAACACATCTTCCATTTCATTTCTCCATGTGGCCAACCAGAGGGTAGTAAGAATTCCAAAATTTTTATTCTTGGAAGACATGGAGATACCCACTTAGGTCTCAGGCCCATGCAATATGCTTTAACCAAGCCTTTTCCAGAGAACCTGAATGGAGATATCAGCTACTTATGGTGTCCTGAGGATAAGGTTCTCCAGAGGAATGGAGTCAGCAGGATGGAAATACAGAGAGAGATATACAGATAGAAGGATAGATAGATAGATAGATAGATAGATAGATAGATAGATAGATAATGAAGAATTGGCTCATAATTATGGAAACTAAGAAGTCCCACAATATGCTGTTTACAAGCTAGGGAACCTGGAAAGCTGGAACCAGGGGAGTCAATGGGTTTAAAACCTAGTCCAAGGACTGAAGAAGAGGAGATGTCCCAATTCAACAGTAAGGCAGGAAACAAAAGGGGACAAATTCTCCTTCCTCCACATTTTTGTTCTGTCCAAGTCCTCAGTGGATTGGATGAAGTCTATCCATACTGAGGAAAGCAACATACTTTACTGAATCCACTGATTCAAATGCTAATCTCATCCAGAAACACCCTCACATCCATACCCAGAAATAATGTTTCATCCCTTGACCAGCCAAACTGACACACAAAATTAACCATCACAGGGAGTGACTGGCAGGGCAAAATTTGGGCACATTTTGGTCTCTAATCATAATATTAATTTATTCCACAAAATCTGACCCATAACAACAGCTACAAGATTGGAGCCTCACAAGGTCTCCATTATGGAATGATACATATAAATTTTTGGCCCTCCAGCTAGGTTACCAAAGCACAATATCATGTTTTTAAAGTCATAGCCTTACCACAAGCTCCCCAGAAGCAGCAGTGCTTGTCTCCCTCACTACCTGGGTGAAGTCTGAAGTTTCATCACCCAACACACTTTTCAATCCTGGAGAAAATGCCTAGGAAAGGAGCAACTAATCATACTAATAGTTCAGATGATGTTATCATATTCATTATTTCCTTACAGAGACATTCCCAAGGAATCCACTGAGCGTTCACCATTCGAACTTACATATGGGAGAAAGGTTAAGAGGTCTTTTAATTCTAATTAAACACAACAGTGGAGGAAACTGTATTACATGTGAGGAAAACACTTAATGAAAGGAGCCCTCTAGAGAAAAAAATAATAATAAAGGATAAGGACTGTGGAAACTGAGACATTCTGTATAATAAATCACCATATTTATTTGCCTGGCCAGTCTCTTCCTCTGGAGACATCCTTCCCTAGCCTATGTGGACCTGAGAGGCTGTCAATCACAAGGAACTCCCTCTTCCTCCCCCATCCACACAGGCATGGGATTGAAACATAGTCTGGTCAATCAGAATTCCCACCTACCTTCTAACCCACAATGCTGATTTGCTCAGGAATAGGCATGTGACACAGATGACCAATTAGATTCTTCACCAGGACTTTTCTGGTAGAGCCACTAAGATAAACTGTTTCTTGCTTTGAGGGTCATAGTGCTGGAAGGAAGTAAGACAGGAACTTCCACCACTTTGCCTGAGAGAAGTAAAGGGGAAACATGTCTATTATGAGAAGGAAAAAAAAAAAATGAGGCCAAGAGAAAAAAGAAGCAAAGCTAAGAAATTGCATCTGAGAAAGTTCTGTTGACAACTAACGGTCACCTGGATCCAAGTGAGCCTGAGTCCAGGGTTACCTCTGGACTTCTCAGTTCAATGGGCCAATAAACCCCCCTGTCTGCATAAGCCAATTTGATTGTGGCTTTCTCCACTTATAATTGAAAGACTGCTGGCTAATGCAAGGGACTTTCTGCTATGGTACAAAAATGAATTTATCAGGACAAGAAAGATCCCACAACCAGGAATTTTCTAGATAAAATGTCCTGTTAAAACAGCAATAAACTAATGCAATCCACTTAAATATCTTACTGTCATATATTACTCCTCACTAATGGGCTCAGGTGTGAGGTTTAGGGCTGCCTAAAAATAGAGGGAAAAAATGAAAAAGGATTCTACAGAATCTCCAAATATCTTTCTAGGGGAAAACTACAAGGGTTAGGTGTTCTAGAATGTCTCCTCCACAACCTGTCAGAGACCACCTTCACTCAGCTTCTAACCCTGCTTTCCCAAAAGGACTAATTAAAGAAGAAAAGGAGCTAGCACTGCTTGGCACCTGAACTATACTGGACACTGCTGGGTGTTTGACATATGCTATCTAGTCTTCATAGCAAGCCTATAATGTAAGAATTACCCATTATGCAAATGAGGAAACCAAGACTCAGAAAGGTTTAGTGGCTTGTCTAAGGCTACACAGCTAGTACATAGCAGGGCCAAAAATTAAAACTTTTATCTGTATGAATCCAAATTCCATGTTCTTTCCAGTTCAGGAAGCTAGAATACCCACTACCACCACCATTTCTTGGAAGTGGATGTAGAAGGAAAGCCTCAATTCAGTTACACCATCCTTCACCAGGTTTTCTAGTAGTTGTGAGGAAAGACACACACATCAGGATCACTACCCTCATGGAGAATACAATATTGTAGAGGAAACAGACCATTATACAAACTACCACACTTCAAGTATGAATGAGTATAAAGTCATGTGGGATCCTGAAGAGAGAAAGACAGACTCCAATGGAGTATGGCAAAGGAATGTCTTAGGGAGAAGGAATTTAATCTGGGCTTAAGAACGAGTGGGATTTCAATATGTTGAAAGAGTATGACTCTTTCAACAATGAAACAATTGTGTTTCACAATAACCCATGTCACCCTGATCCTATATCCTCACACAGAAACCAGGGGCAGGGCCCTGCCTCTTTTTGGAGGTAAAGATTCAGGAGCATCAGGTAGCTTCTTCGATAACCAGTCATGGTCTAGCAGGTCCTCATGTTACTCAAGGCAAGCACTATGCAGAAAGATTCTTAAAAAGATGTCTGATAGTTTACCTCCTTAAGGATACGCATGAAAAGAGAATGTGCCAAGCCTGATACTATTACTTACACCCTATTATCCTCTTTGGCCATCAGCCTCTTCACACTGCAGCCCTATACAAGCAATAATTTTCTGAGAGACTCAAGAATTCCACTTTATATCGGATAAAAGCAACACATTGAATAAGCAGAACACGTGGAATGCAATCGCAAAGCATTTCTATTTTGTCTTTCTGTATCCCTTTAAAATTTACCAGTAAAGTACTTCTGCCCCTGTATAAAACTCATGCTGGCTCCATGACTTTTCTAATGACTTGTAAGAAAAAGAGGACTACAGGCACAGTTTCAAAAGGGCAGTTAGAATGTCTAGTCCCATGTATAGTCAAAACTTCTAACTTCATTCCAGGCTACAGCTGCTCTTTCTCTCCCCAGCACTGGCTTGCTACCTGGGAAGAGGGAATAGTTGACTTCCATCTTCCTTGCTCATGTCTCTCATTCCCAGTTCCTGTTTCTGACTTTCCAAGAATGGGGGCCCAGGGAGAAGGGTGAGGGGCACTATCCTAAGTTCCATAGTTATTACTCATGGCATATACTACCCTGATATGCCTGTGAAGCACTTTCACACGTATTCAGAGTTCCCCATTGATTTCTCCCCTGCAATGTCCTTGACCCAAGCAAATCCACCTCTAGTCCAGTTGGTCACTTTCCTGTGTCCACAAACCCTGGGCAGTCTACCTCCAGTTTCTGTCACTTGGGTCTCAATGACCCTTCCAGAAGTCCCTAGTGGGTGAGACTCAGCTCTTGCATACACACACAGTCGTCTAAGAAACACTCATGCCCCTCTGCCCTGACAAGGGAATCCCAACACAGACACCACCTCAAGTCATCCACCATTAGCTAGCCAGCCCATCTCTCACTCTTTTAAGATTTACCCAGTGGGAGCCAGCCCCAAAGCCACTGTCATGAGGTCATAGAAACTCTGAGTAATCCCACTGATGTGCCTTTTTCTAGGCTTGAGGCAAAATCAGGCATAAGTCACCGCTCCCATGGTGAGGACAGGAGCTACTCACAATGAAGATCTTACCAAAGAAATTCTCCTCACAAATTCTCTCTAATCTCCAAAAACCCAACTGTTTTTATCCCTAGTGTAAATGTATATTTAAGAGAAACTAATTTTTAACATTTTCTCTGAAAATTTGTATCATGTTTGGCCCCTTGCTATGGTATCTCTCACTCATTGTCTTTGAGTTTCAGCTAAAACTTCCATTTTAATATTCAGTTACTCAGACTGTGATGGGCAGAATTGCCTTCATGCCTAAAGAATCTACACCAGGAATCCAGAGATTTCAAATAAGACTCCCCATAGTTTTCAGAGACCTGAACCCAGTCTCACTACTGAATTAACATCACAGAAGGACTCTTCTTCCTTTGTGGGGCTTCTTCAAAGAACTAATTCCGTCTGATCTCTTTATTGTCTTTGGTTTTACTAATCCTGATTTTGAAGTATTTAGATTCTAGAGCCAAAGGCTGATACCTGTGTCATTTAAATCAACCAACTGAGAGCATGTGTTCTGTCTGTAATGCACTAAGATTAGAACTCATAAGAAAAGATGACCTCACTGGAAGAAAAGACCCTTGAATTTGGAAATTTACAAAAGACACTTCTAAATAATCCATGGGACAAAGAAGTCACAACAAAGTATAGAACATTTACAAGTAAATGATGGAAAAGCTACATATAAAAATTTGTGAGATATACCTAAAGAGGTACTTAGAGGAAAATTTGTAGTCTTGAATGCATATTTTTAAAAAGAGAAAAAGAGAAATGTAACAAAGTGGGCATCCACCATAAGAAGTTATTAGAAGAAACAAGTAAAATCAAAGTGTAGAAGGACAGAAATAACAAATCATAAAATTAATAGTAATAAATTAAAGAAATTAATGAAATTGATAACAAAAGGAAGTAGAATGAGCAATAAAATAGACGAATCTCTGACAAGACTGACAAAGGAACTAAAAATAAAAAAGAAAGCATATGGGGTACCTGGGTGGCTCAGTTGGCTAGGCGTCTGATTCTTGATTTCAGTTCAGGTCATGATCTCACAGTCATGAGACTGAGCCCTGCATCAGGCTCTGCACTGACAGCACAGAGCCTGCTTGGGATTCTCTATCTCCCTGTCTGTCCCTCCTCTGCTCATTCTATCTCTCAAAATAAATAAACAACTTTAAAAAAAAAAAGAAAGAACACAAAAATAATACTAAAAGTCCTTAAAAAAACACAGATTCAGTAGATATTTAAAAATCAAAAGGCTGGGGCGCCTGGGTGGCGCAGTCGGTTAAGCGTCCGACTTCAGCCAGGTCACGATCTCACGGTCCACGAGTTCGAGCCCCGCGTCGGGCTCTGGGCTGATGGCTCAGAGCCTGGAGCCTGTTTCTGATTCTGTGTCTCCCTCTCTCTCTGCCCCTCCCCCGTTCATGCTCTGTCTCTCTCTGTCCCAAAAATAAAATAAACGTTGAGAAAAAAAAAATTTTTTTTAAATCAAAAGGAAATGCTATAGAAAACATTATGCCAGTTGGTTGAAAATTGAGGTGACATGAAAAAGATAAATTGCCAAACTTGTCTAAAGAAGAAATAGAATACTGAATTAGAACCATAATCAGTAAAAGCATCAAGCCCTGACAGTTCTACAATTAAGTTTTATCAAACTTTCAAGAAACAGATAATCCTTACCTTATCAAAATGTACCAAAGAGTAGAAAAAAGGGAAGGATGCTCAACTCATTTAATGAAGTTTATATAACCTTGATACAAAACAGGACAAGGAGATTTCAAGACGGAAAAATTATAGGTTAATCTCTTTGGAAAAAAAAAAGGTTTAAAAATAGTAAATAAAATATTGGCAAAGTTAATTAAAAGAGTATGAAAAAATTGATGATGAGTAAGTAGTTTATTCCAATACAAGAGGATGTTCTAACAGTTAAAAATTCTTTTTCTTAACAAAATAAGTTATCCAAATGGCCAATTAGCATATAAAAAGGTGCTTAATATTAGTCATCAGAAAAATGCAAATTAAAATTATAATGATATACCACTTCATACTCACCAGAAAAGCTAAAATTAAAAACTAACAATACCAAGTGATGACAAGGATCTGAAGCAAATGGAATTCTCATTTGTTGCTGATGAAAGTGAAAAATGATAAAACTTCTCTGAGAGGCACTTGGCATTTTCTTATAAAATTGAATATATTTCACAGGCCAAAATTGTGTCTCATGTGACATTTATGTAACTAATATAATTTATTATTATAAAATAATTAATCATGGGGCACCTGGATGGCTCAGTCAGGACAACATGGAATTCTTGATCTGAAGGTTGTGAGTTCGAGCCCCACATGGGGTATAGAGATTACTTAAATAAATAAAACTTTAAAAATTAAAAAATAAAATAAAGTAATCTTAACATTAATTTTCTAATATGCCATATTTTACACAACATATTTGCAGTATATATAACCAACAGATGACTATTATCAGGATATTAAAGAGTAATATATAAAGAAAATTACAAGAATAATCTACTAGAAACAGTTAAAAGTCAGTTCTATAAAAGGAAAACTCAAATGGCTGATAAACATATGCACTATCAGGAGAATGTAAATTGAAACATCAAACTTCACCAAATAATCAAATTACCAGTTGCGCAAGTGGGAATAGGCCATTCCAGGTAGAAGAAACAGCATGTGCAAAAGCATCTAACACTATGAGAACACATTTATACCTCCATTTGTGCTTCTGTCTGAAGAGAGCAGCAAAAATTTTACATGCAAGTAATCATCAAATCTGGACAAAGAAATACCTTTCTCTGCATTCCCTAGCACAAAGCCACATGGAAGTCTAGTGGCTCAGCTAAAAGAAGCTCCCCAATGACAGGCATTCCTAGGATCCTGGAGGTCTCTCTCATGGGTTATGTTTACCTCTCCTATATTAACAAATGAGTTCCAAGTCATTCAGCCATTTATCCTGTTGGATGAAAGGACTCCATTTGTTGTGCCTGAATCAGACACAACCAGCGGATGGGATTACTTCCTGTCTTCCTCTTGCAAAAGCTGCCCCTTCCTGGCCTAGTTCCAGGAGCATCTGATCTTTGGAGCATCCTTGAGCCATGTCCTGCGTGCTGACCTTCTCTGGCATAATCGTATATTACCTCAGAAGGCTGTGTTACATTGCAAGTCCAAAACAGAGACAAAAATAAATTGTGAAGAGAGTATAAAACAACCAGGGGAAAGTAAAATTACACATCCCCAATGTTGCCAAACTAAAAAATATCTTTCATTATCTACTTGTTCGTCATTATTGTCTCTATTTTTTTTTAATGTTTATTTATTTACTTTGAGAGAGAGCATGCAGGGGAGAGGAAAGGGGGGGTGGAGAGAGAGAAAATCCAAAGCAGGCTCCACACTGTCAGCACAGAGCCCAATGTAGGGCTCAATCTCATGAACTGTGAGGTCATGACCTGACCCAAAACCAAAAGCCAGATGTTTAACTGATTGAGGCACCCAGGCACCCCGTCTCTATTTGATAATTGCAGGTTTTTTAAACTTCACTGAAATATTACTAGTTTAAAAAAAAGTACAGGTAATCATGGAAATGGACATTTTTTAGCCCAAGAAATGAAGATTTAGGGCCATGTGTGATTTTTGGCATCATTTGCGTATAGTGAGATAAGAACAAAAACATCAGAGGCCTAAACAAAATCCTGTATTGGAAGGAGGGAAGGCAGGATCAGTTCTGCCTGGCCATGAGGAGGGAAGGAACACACAGCACCAGCCCCACAGGCAGCAAGTGGCTCCTTTTCCTGCAGAGCCCGGCCCTGGGTGAATGGAAAGAACAGCCTATAATCTGGATTAATATAGTAACTCACCCACCCAACTAATTATATCCTGTTTGAAAGTTAAGAGTCATAGGGTCAGGGGCACAACTGAGATTCACCCATCAGTGGGACTCTCTCTCTCTCTTATTTTAGAAGTAAATAGCAACAGCAGGAGAAGTATAAAAGGGATAGGTTTTGAAGGCCAAATTGAAGAGCAGAAAGAAAATGAGGTAAGGCAGCTGTTGCAAGCAGGTTCATTAAGGTAACGTGTTTATGGAGTATAAAAGCTGCTAGAGGATTTTACTCTAGGCCCCTCCAAGCAGAAGGCCTGGTGGGGGAGTTGAGCATGTTCAGGGGTCACCCAAGGAAAGCTGAGAGTGAATCTTTGGGTCTAGAGAATCCATCACTTCACCAGACCAGAATCAGCCCAGATGAACCACGTGAAGCGAGGCCATGTTCCTCAGCCTTTTTCTATTTTCATCTCTCTATGCAGCCATTTTAGGTATTTTTCCTTAATAGCTCTCCCATTACATTTTAATACCATAGATATGCTGTATACCTGTTTACATATACATACATATCTGTACTGGATACATAAAAAGTGTTAGATTTTTTTCTTTTTTTTCTTTGCCTCCCAATCACCAATTTTTACCCCATTCAAAGTGACATCGTGCTCTTGGAAAATGTGTGGCCTAGCTCCAACTCTTTTCTTCCATCTTGCACAGAATTTTCTTATAACCACAATCAATAGATTACATTAAATTATATTTTCATAAAACAAGTACAACAAGCAAATTAGCCAGGAACAGATTTATTATCCTGATTATAATCATTGCGGTGGTTAATGGCACTCACATGCATCTAGTGGCAGGTAACAGAATTGCAGAAATATAGATGAAATGGAGAATCACTCAGGTCTAAAGCTGTTTTGTGTTTATCACAAAAATCTCACACATACCTGTCTCACCCCACCTTGAAGACCACTCTTAGAATCTATATTCCGCATAGCCCCACCAGTCAAGATTTTGTCATACTTTCTGACCACAATTAGTGTGGAATAAAAATAAGTTTTGTTTTTATAAAAACAAGTTTTTATTTGCAAAATTTAAATCATGATATAAAATGTAATAAATATGATTTTGTGGGGCCATATTTTCTCAAAATCCTGATTAAGCATCTCTAGAGGTGGGGACAGGGTACCCATGTGAAAATCGTTCTTCTGGAAAAATTGACTCAAGCATAAAGCAAACATCTCAGAGTTAGACTGAAAACAACTGGTTAAAGCCAACTATACAACCAATTGGTTCCCAAAGCAACCACTTGTGTGATTCAACTGTATCTTTGCAAATTGGTCTGCATTATAATAGTTGTAATAATAGTTACCATCGTTCCAGTAACAGAGAAATTTTAAAAAGTGCTACTGTTGTCCCCATTTTGCAGCCATAGAAAATGAGGCTTATGGTGGTCTTAGGTGGTCATACCTCGTCCAAGCCCGCAGGGTTAATGAGTGGTTGAATCACAGTTCAAATCTAGCTCTGCCTAACCACGAAACCCACATTTAACTACAGCACAGCCTCTCCCTTTGTGCAGACAAAGCCTTGGTAGATAGCAGTGTTAAATATTTCTGCTAAAATATAAGCTGTGTCATTCAACTTTGTGGATTTTTGAAAAATTTGGACAACAGCTCCATCCTTCTAAAATCAAGCAGGCTGGAAAAGCCACTGGGAAGATTTGTTTTCAAATTTGAGACCCACTCCAAGAGGGTGTGCTCAGAGTTCAGCAGACAATGAAAAATCGTCCCTAGCTCTACCCACTAACAATTGGTGCGCACAACTCCGGCTCTCTATCAACCTCCCGGCTCTAGCCAGCTAAGAGGACTCTCTACTTTGCATGCGACTGCACAGAGGCAATTTATTTTCTCATTGGAAATGGTGAAGCTAAGAGAGCAGAGCCGTGTCACACATGGGGGAGCCACCACTATAGGGAACAGAAGCTCCTTCCAGCTTGGCTTAGCTGCCATCTTTTAGGCTGCTGTGATAGCAGTGAGAATGGTGCATACCCAATCCCTGTCTCAAGCAGGATTGAGAGTGTCTCAAATCCCTGCCTTCTTAGAGAGAATAATGGCAAGGGTTCGTGGGGGAGAAAGGGAGGGGAACCTCTGCCTTGAAACTCTGACTATTGGGCTCCTTAAAGATGGATTAGCATTTCAGAGATTTATTCAGTTTCTTGGGTAGAGAAGCTGACTCACAGATACTATAAGTTTGGGTGTGATAGCTTAGAGCTAAATCTGTGTCCTCAGGAAGAATCTCAAACCAGTAATTTTAAGAAGGCATAATGGAGTGCTGTGATAACCCCAAAACTCCATAAATAATGAAGTCACACCCCTCTTATCCGATAGTCAAACATCAAACACCCTCAGCCATCCAGAGTATCTGAAAACATCCAAGTATCCCTAGCAGTCACCCTGCACAGACAGAAATTAGAAGCCAGAGAGAGCCTGAGAGGAAAGATTACAGAAAGAATGACATGATTGGTGAGCTGGCAATGAAAGGTGCTCCTTCACAGGTAAACACAGACTCTAAAAATCAAGTGCCATTAAGAGCAAAAAGAAGGAATGGGAAAGAAAATGAGAAAAATACACAAAACCCAAACCCTAGAAACCTACTAAGAGTAACCTGACCAATAGAAGTATGTGAGCCACAAATGCAAGCTCCATGTGTAATTTTAAATTTCTTAGTAGACACACTAAAAAAAGGAACAGGTAAAATTCACTTTAATGCCTTATTTTACTCAGCCCAGTATATCTAAGATATCATTCCAACATATAATCAATATTTTCAAAGTACAGATTTTACATTCCTTTTTTTATACTAAAACTTCAAAACCCAGCATGTATTTTACACTCACGGCACAGCCCAATTTGGACTAGCAACACTCCAAGTGCTCAACAGCACAGTGTGACTAGTGGCTAACGTCCTGGTGGAAAATCCTTAGCCATATGCTCAAGAGAATCACCAAGAGTGATACAAGGACATTTTGTTGCAGCATTGCTTGTAAGTAATGAGAAATTGTAAATAATCTAAATGTCCATCAAAAGGTGTCTAGATTATCTAATTTTGCTATATTAAATTATGAAATACAAAGGAGTCGTTAAAATGAATAAATTAAAGCTAAATATATCACCATGACACTGCCTCAAAACATAACACTGAATGAATGACAAAAGCAGTCTGCAGAATCATGCAATATAGCATACCTTTATGTAAAGTTTTAGAAATACTCCCACAAAAGCAATATACTACTTTTTGAAAGAAATATATACAATGCAGTGAAAACATAACATCAGACAGAAGGAATATGCACAGACTTTGAGAAAGTGGTTAGTTCTGGGAAAGGGGAAAGGAAGGAAGGAGGAAGAGGGAGGAAAGGGTTTTAAGACACAACAAAGAGTCCTCCATCGAATGTGTAATGTTTTATGTATTTAAAAAATAATCTGGCACAAACATAACAAAATGTCCAACTGCTAAATCTCAGTGGGGAGTATAAAAATACTTATTAAGGTAATTTCAGTTCTTTTCGATACATTTCATATATTTTGTGAAAGAAGAAGAGAGGAAGGGGGAAAAAAGGAGAAGACACATGATCACAACAACAACAACAAAAGAGACAAAATAGTTTGAACAACCCAGCAGAGGATTCAGGGTCATATTCTACCTGCCTCCTGCGGACAGCAGAACCCATTTGACCTTTTCCAAGGATGCCTAGTATTTGTTGCACTCCAGCCAAATGCAAGAGAAGCAGCACATTCAGAGATGCTCATGAACGTAGCGAAAAAGAAAATACTCTCTTGTTTTTCATACGCTCTATGAAGCCTGAAAAGCATCTTATCGAAAAGAATCTATTGTAGAAGGTTTACACAGAACTTTCAGCACATAAAGGATTAACTTAACCTGCAGCCCTCTGGAACCCAGGCTGAGCAGACCCCCTATCTGGCAGTAATGGCTAACTAATGAGTTAGGTTTTTACACAGCCCTCACAGCCACTCCCTGGCTTTATCACACTGGTGCTGCATCACCTCATTCGTAACTTTGAACTTGGCACATCTACTCCTGGTCCACAACAACAGAGGTCTCTAAACTCTCTCTCTCTCTTTCTCTCCCTCTCTCTCTCCCCACTTGATTCTGCCCCCTCTATTCCCTGCTGAGAGTGTTTGACTCTCAGCCCAGTGAGGATTCTGTTCATTTGGTATCCTCCACAAACCTGAAGAGTTTCCTGTCCTTCATCTCTTTCTGATGCATCTATTACAGATGCATCAAAACACTGATCCCACAAAATCCCCACTTTTAGCACTTATGTATTCACGAGGTACTCATTTATCCCTAACCTTGTTTATTATCTCTGTGCCTGGTTCCTCTCTTGTATAAAAACAGCTTCCTCAGTTCCATGGAAACAGCATTCAATGTTAAGCACTATCAGAGATTTATTGTTTAGTGGGATCTTTTTAAGCTTAAGCAAGCATCACACCCATACAACTTTTTTTAACACCCTCACCAATAAGGAAAAAGAAAAGAAAAAATATATGGTCAGCGAGGCACAAGTTTTCACTCTAGAAACCAGTCTCCCAATCTGACAAATTAGTTTACAGTCTCTGGTCAATCTATTTAAAGTTGTCTAGGTATCCAAAGAAGACCAGACAGCATAAGGTTTTCAGGGTCTTTGGGACTTCCTAATGGATGGTTATTTATAAGCTGAATTCCTCTGCTTTCACTGGGAGATGTGGCACCAGAGAAAGAGCTCCATTTCCTTAAAGGAGCAATTCTTGCGTTATACTCCTGGAAAAAAAAAAAAAAAAAAAAAAAAAACTCAAGATAAATTCCTGTGTTATTTAATAAAAATTCCAAATAGTCTGTCACGAATCATAGAATTTTTTGAAATCCATTTATTTTAATGAAGGTTAGCATTTTAGCAGTTCATAAATACAAACTACTGGGAAAGGAGAGGTAAAAAACATTTAATTTTTCATCATCCAAACAGGCATTTTTAAATAATTTGAATAAGTCTTAAAGTCCTATGATTCTATTAAAGTTTTCAATGCATGGGCATTGCTTATACATGTTAACATCACAGAAATAAAAGCTGAGAAGCCTGAGATGTGCCTCAGTAATTTGAAAAACAAAGAACAAGTATTACTATTTAAGTGGCTCCTGGACAATTTAAATATATTGAAATAGAATTTCATCTTTCCCCTAAGAAGCAACCCAGGAAGAAATGTCCTTTCTCCCGGTTTCAGTCTGTCCTGACCCACCAACTGAAGGGATTATCTGCACTTAGAGCCTGGAGAAAGACAGACATTGTCTTCAAAGAGGAGAGGCCTATTCACCCACAAATGCTTTCAGGGTCTGGAGGCAAAACACAAACTATACTCTGGAAAGATATATATATTTAAGTCTCTTTCTAAAATCTTTTAAAGCAGACTCTACTTGAATAATGGGTAGATTTTGTTTTGTTCTATATTTTCCCACTTTGCTACCAAGACTAAATATGAATCTGTAACCCTCTGTCAGTGAGTTTATCCTTTCTTCTTTTTTCTACTTGCCCTCTTCAGATCTCTCCCCTTCCCTTTCATGCCCTATTTTAAGATAGTGCTCTGTTGAATTCATTCCGCCAGAAAATAGCAACATACTTTTGTCTTTGGCGCCCTCTTATGGTCACTTTGTTATTATAACAGCATGTCGCAGCCTCTTAGTGAAGCATAAATCCCCAACAAGGAACTTTGTCATTTTAGGGTTGAAAGCCATAAACAAATTCACTTTAATCTGTTTGCACAGAATGCCAATAAACCATTCACCCAACTGGTCAAGGACAAAACCTCAAACCCAAATAGGCCCAGGGGATACTCTTTCCATCTTAGGTAATGCTCCCTCTCCCCTGGCTTTGCAAAGGATGTGAAAATTCCATGTTGTTCATTGTTAGCCAACTCCCATAGACTAATCTTAGCTCCATGCTTCCATATTTTTCACTCATTCCTGCGTCAGACATTTTCTTCCACAGGCCCAAAGCCTTTCCATTCACAGCAGTGATTCACATCCCAGTGAAACACATCCTGTGTGATGTGTGAGTGTGCTCATCTCTCTGAGCCAATTATGGTGCCTGGAGCACACTTCCACCCCTTCCCAAACTTCCCCCAGCTGCTGCTTATCCAACAGGCAGACTCCAACATACTTTTCAAGTTGCAGCTGAAAAGCCACCTTCTCTGACCTTCCCATTCTGTGAGATGCTCCGTGAGAAAAAGGTTCTGTGAACAAATACATTTGGGCAATGGAATATACTACATCCCCTTCTTTATTTTAATGTTTGTTTATTGAGAGAGAGAGAGCTAGCAGGGGATGTGCAGAGAGAAGGGGGGTGGGACAGAGGACCCAAAGCAGACTCTGTGCTGACAGCAGAGAGCCTGATGCAGGGCTTGAACTCACAGACCTTGAGATTACAACCTGAGCCAAAGTTGGACACTCAACTGACTGAGCCACCCAGGCACCCCTCCCCTTCTTGAATAGTATTCACAGAACTATACTTTGGGAAATATGGCTTTTTTGCTATACTGGTACAGCTGAGTCACCTCTGAAGAGCCATATCTCACCCACATCTGCATCCTGAGAATGGGAAAAACTGGTGGGAATCCTTACTTATCCAGTCTCCTGCCCTCAGTAGGAAGCCGAGAGCACTCCTACCCTCATAGAGAGTTCAGAGAACCCTGCTCAGTCAGAATCATGAACCAGCACTAAGGCTTCCTTGTACTTCTAAGTGGCCTTTAGCTGACTTTCTTGCCAACCACCTGAATTCTTGACGCTCTGACCCTCCACCCCACTGCTGTCTCTACATCAGAAACTTGTTCAACCCTGGGCCTTTGAAACACAATTTCCTGATTCTTACATTTGCCTGGATGGAGACTCCTATGGGCCCTGACCTACAGGAACTGTGTGACCATGGGGGTTCCTTCTTACTGGTCACTGTCCCACCATCCCTGTCTCATCTTCCTCTACATACTGCAGCCACTCTCACCCCTGGAGAAAACACTCTCTTTCAGGAGAACAAAATGGCACTTCAGTCAATTTTGTCTTCCTGTATCTCCAAACTCTTCCCACTTCCTTCTGACCCCACCAACATGTATTCAGGCCACCTCATCTCTCCCCTGGATGAGTACAAGCTGGTTGGCTGCTTCCACTCTTTCCTCTATCCCTTCTAAGTGTTCTTTTTAAAAAGCAAATCCGATCATGTCATTCCCCTTCACAAAACCTTGCAATGATTTCCTGTTGCTATCAGGATCAAGACCTAATCTCTTCATGGCTGCAACCCTGCTGAATTCCCCAGCTTTGTCACACCATCTCCTGCCCCACATGGTATAGCCACACAGATAGTGTTCAGGTCCCTAAAATACCACTTTCCTCCCATGCCCAGCAGACACTACTTCCTTGTCTGGAGCTCTCTTCCCTTCTGGGCACTCCACATGGCTCATCCCACCCATTCTTTACTCTTGTCAACCTCCCCTCCCCTAGCAGTCTGACTCACATGCTCCCTGGATTAGGGTCTGCCCCGCCCCCCCAGACCTTCCCATTGCCCCTTGCACTCTGTTAAAAAAAACCCATGTTACTTTAAGTTACTGCTTAATGTATTCTCCTGCACTCAAAGCAGACACCAAGAGGGCAGAGGCCAGGTCTGTCTGGCTCACTCCTCCATCCCCAGACCCCAGCACACGGCCTGCCACATGACCGTGTTCCGTGAACATTTGTTGAATGAATTCTAGAGCACACAATTTCCTTGTAGCCACAGAACATTCACTGACAGTAATTTTGCGGCCTGTTTCAGGGTGAAGCCTCCTTAGATATCATGCAAAAAGCCATTTCTCTATGCTTCCTTAAAATGACTGGATTCCCTACCCCAAATTTAATCAAGCCTAAAATAAAATGCATTCCACATCATCAGAAGGGTCTTTCTCTTCCATATTATCTCACACCCCTCCAACTGAGGTCAAAACTGTGATAAGAACATTTCTCATAGCTAGCATTTCAAAGTTTAAGTGCTTTTGCTTGTATTATTCCACAATGTAAAATCACATTATTCTTGCATAATTTTAGATGCACAATTGCCAACTACTGTTTTTAAGTGGATCTCAAAATTACTCATCTATACCAATTCACGTAATCTGATCATCAGAAAGACCCTGGAGCTTTTAACACTAGGTGACAGAATATGGTAGACCAATAACTTCAAAAGTTATGAGGGAAAAATTATTTTTTTAATATAATTTATTGTCAAATTGGTTTCCATACAACACCCAGTGCTCATCCCAACAGGTGACCTCCTCAATGCCCATCACCCACTTTCCACTCTCCCCCACCCCCCCCCATCAACCCTCAGTTTATTCTCAGTCCTTAAGAGTCTCTTATGGTTTGCCTCCCTCCCTCTCTGTAACTTTCTTCCCTCTCCCCCTCCCCCATGGCCTTCTGTTAAGTTTCTCAAGATCCACATATGGGTGAAAACATATGGTATCTGTCTTTCTCTGCCTGACTTACTTCACTTAGCATAATACCCTCCAGTTCCATCCACATTGCTGCAAATGGCCAGGTTTCATTCTTTCTCATTGCCAAGTAGTATTCAAATATATATATAAACCACATCTTCTTTATCCATTCATCAGTTAATGGACATTTAGGCTCTTTCCATAATTTGGCTATTGTTGAAAGTGCTGCTATAAACATTGGGGTCCATGTGCTCCAATACATCAGCACTCCTATATCCCTTGGGTAAATTCCTAGCAGTGCTATTGCTGGGCCATAGGGTAGTTCTATTTTTAATTTTTTGAGAAACCTCCACACTGTTTTCCAGAGCAGCTGCACCAGTTTGCATTCCCACCAACAGTGCAAGAGAGTTCCCATTTCTCCAGGAAAAATTATTCTTAATCTCAAATTATTTCTACTTGACCAAACTATTGATCGAGTGTAAAGGTACAACACAGACATTTTCAGATATTTAAGGATTCAAGATTTGTTTTCCCATATATTGTTCTTAGAAAATTACTGGAGGGGCACCTGGGTGGCTCAGATGGTTAAGCAGCCGGGTCTTGGTTTCACCTCAGGTCATGACCTCATGGTTCATGGAATGGAGCCCCACATTGGGCTCTACACTGACAGTGCAGAGCCTGCTTAGGATTTTCTCTCTCTCTCCCTCTCTCTCTCTCTCTACCCTTCCCCCACTCGTGCTCTCTGTCTCTCTCTCAAAACAAATGAATAAACACTTTAAAAAAAAAAGAAGGGGCGCCTGGGTGGCGCAGTCGGTTGAGCGTCCGACTTCGGCTCAGGTCACGATCTCGCGGCCCGTGAGTTCGAGCCCCGCGTCAGGCTCTAGGCTGATGGCTCAGAGCCTGGAGCCTGTTTCCGATTCTGTGTCTCCCTCTCTCTCTGCCCCTCCCCTGTTCATGCTCTGTCTCTCTCTGTCCCAAAAATAAATAAACGTTAAAAAAAAAAATTAAAAAAAAAAAAGACAATTACTGGAAATCTTGCTTTGGCAAAAGAAGGGAGTAAACCAAAAAAAGGATAACATAGGATCCAGAAAACAAATGATGCAGACAAGGACAGGGGTGAAGGGAAGCCTGAGTGCCCCAGCAAGGGACTTGAGGACAAGAGCACAGACTAGAGCAGGAAGACATACAGGAGGGCACTGAGTGCAGCTGTACAGTTCATGTCTGGCACACAGGTACTCCACCTCCACCCAGATCAGTGGGGCTGAAATCCAGCCTATACTTGGCTCTCCAAGTCAGGTATTCTGAGGAGAGTGGAGTATCCAGGTTCTGTATTAGCCTGTGCTTTAACTGAAAAAAGGCAATAAGAGAAAAGGGGAGGAAAAGTGGAATTGACAGGCTGTTTGGAACTCTTAAGTGTTTGGAAAAAACTATCAGTAAGTTCATTGGACCATCTGGGAGGCTTAAACAATAGAAATTTATTTTCTCTCAGTTCTGGAGGCTGGAAGTTCAAGATCAAAGTGTTGGTAGGGTGGGTTTCTTCTAAGGCCCCTCCTTGGCTTAAAGACTCTTAAGGATCTGTGTCCTAATTTCTTCTTATATGGACACGAGTCATGTTGATTAGGGCCCACCTTAATGACCTCATGTTTACATAATCACCTCTCTACATGCCCTGTTTCCAAACACAGTCACATTCTGCGGTACTGAGGGTGAGGACTTCAACATATGAATTTGGGGAGGGGGCCATAATTCAGGCTATAACGGTCACATAGTAAACTAAACAAGTGAAAAAAATAAAGCAGTTATTAACTCCAGGAAAAATAAAGTTGTAGGAGAAATGACCACAGTAAATGATGGTCAGCAGCAAACAATATTTCCATTGTCATTACAGTGAAAACACTGACTAATTTCTTTTTTATTTAAGTATAGTTGACATACAATGTTAACACTAACTTAACCAAAGTTTGTGCTACTGAGAAAACGAGGAGTGGCAAAAGTGTAGGAGGCAGGAGAGAGTAGGGACCTATAAAATCCTCGGTCAACATAAAAGAAAGATAACAGATAATATTCCAAACAGGTTATTCAAGAAAAATTTGAACAAGATTATTGAGAGATGTGAAGGTAAACACTCAAAGAAACAGCTCAAGTGGTTGAAAGTAGTTGTATTTGTTGAGAAAGAATCGAGGTGGGGAGGGCTACAAAAAGCAACTACTATATTTTATGATAAATTTTTTGTACCATTAGTGTTTTAACTATGTGAAGATATATGACTGTGGTTAAGAAACAATTTTTGGAAGTTTAACTTTTAAGTAACTCAAATGTTAACACATTTGGGAGGTTGCTGACACAGACTCCTGCTACTACATTAATTTATTTATGTGCAAAATTCTGTATAATCTCTTCTTGCCTCTGTTTAATTGAAACACATTCTAAGTTGCAAAAACTGCTGTTTAAAATCTTCCACCATTTGCAACTACTGATTTGTGTGGGTTGGAATCTTCTCAGTATTTGCAGCCACAACAAAATTCAGAAATGAACTGGATTTTGAGTTTGAAAAGCACAATGATCACCCAGAACCTGATTTCATATGTATGTGTTCATGAAAACTGACTCATCGTTCTCATTAACCTTATAATAAGTATAATAAGTAAATGTCTTATGGTTTCCCTGATATAAATGTATTCTAAAGTTTTTTAAACATTTGTAAGTTTTGCAAAATAAGGCTGTTGACTTGACTCACCCCTGAGGATGGAGTTTCAGCTTCTGACTTGGATAATTATAATAGATTCTCTTTCCATTGATTAAGCCATAAACTATATCACAGAGGGTGTTAAGCAACATTTCTAAGTAAAATGGACACAAGTGTTACCAACCTGAACTCTTACAACTCCCTGCTTTGAGGAGTGACGTGGGTTTCTTTCCCCTAGCTACAGACTGCCTCAAGCCATGACCCTGTTTTGACTGAACCCTCCAGTTGATTAAATAATCATCTGTTGGCTCTCAGCTCTATTTCCACCACTTATGTTCTGTTTCGTATCACGAAGACTACAGTCTGCAGACTGCAGACTACAATCCCCACACTTGTTTCCCAGCTGAATTCCAGTCAAGTTCAGCCAATGGGAAGCACTGGAAGAGACTGAAGAGCAGGAAGATGGCAGAAACTAGTGTTCATTTTCTCCCTCCTCTCTCCTCTCTCTCTTCCCCTCTTTCTGCAGTCCACCCCAGCAATGACTAAGCCTCAGGTAGCTAAGCCTGGGAATCAACTCCAAAGCAGGTACCTCAGTAGCTTCTTGGTTCCAGATCACCCTATCTTCCCTTTTTTCTCCATGCCTCTTTGAGTAACCTCACCTTACTCTGTTTTGTTTTCCCAGCCCTTCCAACACCCTTATTACTAATTCCTGGATAAATTTCTCTCTTGAAATGCCTTATCATTTTTTTCCACTGTGTCAAGCCTGACTATTCAAGTACTCACATATTTCTATGTACATTTGGTTGTATGGATATTTGGCTCTGAAATTTGGTTGCATCTGCAAGGCATTCCTTGCACTCCTGCCATTCTTACTAAAATTCTAGGAACCTTCTTCTTCCAAAATCAAATTAGCTGCCACTCCATCAAAAGTTCTTGAAGTGGAAAGTAAGGCAGTTTTTTCCCAATTTTGCCTTATGATACAAATTGCTTGGGGTATTTGTTTAAAGGTAGTCTCCCCTCTACAAACCTTATGACTCAAATCTCCTGCAGAGTGGCTTAGAAATCTATACTTTTTACCAGCACTCCAGATGGTTCTAACCTTCAGACAAGCTTGGGAAACTCTTGTGAGGACCACATTTCTATGGGTGATTTCTATTCCCATTAATAATTAAGATTCAATGTTAACTAAACTTATTGTGGTAATCATTTCACAATTTATATAAGTCAAGTCATTATGCTATATACTTTAAAATTGTACAGTGCTTTATGTCAATTCTATCTAAAAGAAACTGTAAAATAAGAGCAGTAATTGTACTGAATGTTAAAGATAATGGGAAATCAGTAAAATAATTTGTAGAGGGAAAAAATTAAAATTAAATAATTGATACCTTCTGCCCCAGATAGTCATCTTGGCTTCAGTGGGCAATTCAAGCCATCATCTCCCCACTGGACACTTTTACACATAAAAAGCTAATGGTCACTGACAGCTTTACTTTTTTAAGACAAAATTAATCTACCAAAATGATGTAAATAGTAATAAAACTATCTAAGTACTTAAAAACTGGGACTATGTCATTGAAATGAATGGGTTTGGGAATTGGAAAGACTTGGATTTAAATACCAATGATATCATTTAGTAACTATATGACATACAGCAAGCTATTTAACCTCATAGAGCTACAGTCTTCTATAAAATGAGGACAATACCACCTACTTCACAGAACTGTTTTCAGAATTAAGTGAAAATATGTGTAAATTACCTTGCATGGTCCCTGGCCCATAAAACATATCCAATAAATATCTTTCTCTTTTCCCAACCCATAAGAACAATGCTAAATTTGTGGTAGATTTGTATTGTGTCAACCTACTTGAGCTAGAACTACATTTCCCAAAATCCCCCTTTCCTGCATAATCCTAGGTTAGTATGGAACTCAAGAGACATTTTGCTAGACATTTGGAAGATGGGAGGGAAGAAGCTATATTGCCTGTTCACAGTAAACAAGTAAATACAAATAAACAAATGGTGGTAGGTGAAAGGGGGCAATCTGATAGGAAATAAATGGGGAAAGGAGAGGATGTTATTGCTACCTTACAAAGACAGGATGCTCTAGGAAGGCCACCCTAAGGAAGTAATATTTGTCCCTTCATCCTGATGCCTCAAGGATAAGCTGATGGTCAAACTGGGAAGAGAACCGCCCAGGCAGATAGAACTGTAAATATAAAGATTTAAAGACAGGTCAGAGTTTAACTGAGTTTAACTGGGAAACAGAAATGGGCCAGTATGACCCCAGCATCTGAAATACAACAACGAATGGCACTAGGGGATGGTGGCGATTTGGCCAGAAGGCAGGCCATGTACAGCTTTAATAGGCTGTTTTTTTTTAATGTAGATTTTATTCTAAATGTAAGGACCCCTGATGGGTTGGGGGTAGGGATGGCATGATGTGACAGAATACTGTTAGTGTTTTTTGAGATATCACTTATTTCAAATCTTTTAGACTCTCAAATATTTTTTAAGTTGCACAATAAATATCAAGTGTTGGAGAATTAGAGGGAAACAAAAACACAGTGCTGGTGGGAATGTACTGCCATTTTGGAGAGCAGTTTGACAGTTTCAGGTAAAATTAAAAATGCATTACCATATTGTCTAGCACTTTCATTCATCCCTGGAATCTGACAGAGAAATTCTCAACTACTGCACAAAAAGACATGTCCAGGGATGCACACAGTAGCAGTCTTGATAATAATCAAATATTAAAGGCAGTGAACTATTGATCAATGAAAATAAAATGAGGCATACCCATCCAATACAATTCTATTCAGTAATTAAAATAAGTGAACTTGATCTCTATCAATATATAAATGTTTGTAACATGCAAAGCAATACCAGACATGGACGTGCTAGACTTTAGATACAAATATATGATAAATGTGTAAAAATGTGGACAAGAAAAAAATGTGGACAAGAATGTCATATAACAAGTTCATTTCAGTGGTTGCTTCAACAAAAGAAGAAAAGGGGGATAAGTGGCATCAGCAAGATGGTCAAGTAAGACATTCTTCACTTGTATCCCTGTTCAACAATAATTTGGCAACCACCCACAGACAAAAGTGCCTTTGGGAGCACCCAAATTAGAGGAGTAAAATTGTCTTTGTTTTCAGATGACATGAGATGTATACATATAGAGAGAAAACCCTAGACTCCACAAAAAAAAAAAAAAAAACTATTAAAATCATAAATGATTTCAGTAAGGTTGTAGGAAACAACATCAACATTGAAATATAAGTTGCATTTCTATACACTAACAACAAAACATATGAAAGAGCAATAAAGAAAACAATCCTATTTGTGATAGCATCAAAAAGATTAAAATACTTTGAAATAAATATAACCAAGGAGGTAAAAGATCTTTACATGGAAAGCTATAAAATTTGGTGAAAGAAATTGAAGAAGATACAAATAAATGGAAAGATACTGTGTCTGTAGAGTTAATATCGTTAAAGTGCCCATACTATTCAAAACCATCTACAGATTCAAAGCAATCCCTACAAAATTCCAATGGTATTACAGAAATAGGAAAAAAAAATCTAAAATTCATATGGAACCACAAAAGACCCCAAAGAGCCAAAGCAATCTTGAGAAAGAACAAAGCTGGAGTCATCACACTTCCTGACTTTAAACTATACTACAAAGCTATAGTAATTAAAATAGTGTGGCACTGGCTTAAAAATTGATATACAGACCAATGAAATAGAAAAGACAGGGGCGCCTGGGTGGCGCAGTCGGTTAAGCGGCCGACTTCAGCCAGGTCACGATCTCACGGTCCGTGAGTTCGAGCCCCGCGTCAGGCTCTGGGCTGATGGCTCAGAGCCTGGAGCCTGTTTCCGATTCTGTGTCTCCCTCTCTCTCTGCCCCTCCCCCGTTCATGCTCTGTCTCTCTCTGTCCCAAAAATAAATAAACGTTGAAAAAAAAAATTTTAAAGAAATAGAAAAGACAGCTCAGAAATAACCTCATGCACATACAACCAACTAATATTTGACAAGAAGCCAAAAATATTCAATGAGGAAAGACCAGTCTTTTTTAATAAGTGATGCTGGGAAAACTGGATAATCACATGCAGAAGAATGAAACTGGACCTCTATCTTATACCACTTACAAAAATTAACTCAAAATGGATTAAGGACTTAAATGTAAGCCCTGAAACCATAAAATCCCTTTTAAAAACATAGGGGAAAAAAGCTTCTTGACATTGGTTTTAGCAATGACTTTTTCAGTATAACACCAAAAACACAAGAAACAAAAGGAAAAATAAATAAGTGGAACTACATCAAACTAAAAAGTTTCTGGGGGAAAAAGGAATAATCAACAAAATGAAAAGGTAATCTATGAAATGGGAGAAAACATTTGCAAATCATATACCTGATAAGTATATCAGCTAACTTATAAGTATAAGCTAATATCTAAAATATATAAGGAACACATACAACTCAATGGCAAAAATAATAATAATACTTTTTTTAAAATAATCTGATTTTTTAAACGGACAAAAGATCTGAATAGACATTTTTCCAGAGAAAATACAGATGGCCAAGAGGTACATGAAAAGATGCTGAACATCACTTATCACCAGGGAAACAGAAATCAAAACCACTTCACACCTGTTAGAATGCCAATTATCAAAAAGACGAGATAACAAGTGTTGGTGAGGATGTGGAGAAAAGGGAAACTTTGGTGGTGGGATTGTAAATTGGTACAGGCAATATGGAAAACAGCATGAAAGTTCCTGAAAAAAAAATAGAGAGAAAGGAAATGATAAATGAAGGAAACTTAGAACATCAAGAAAGAAGTAAGAACATGGTAGCTAAATTATGGGTAAATAAAATAAGCTTCTTCTCCACTGGAGAGGTCTAAATTATGACTGATAATGAAGCAAAAATTATAGAATCATGTGGTTCTAAATGCATAGAAAGGGAATATTTAAGACAATTACATTATAAATGGGAGAGGCTAAGGGCACATAAAGAGGTAAGGTTTCTATACTCCCCTCAAACTGGTAAAATAACAACATCAACAGACTATAGTAAGTTATGTGTATATATAATGTAATATCTAAAGCAGCCACGAAAAAAATATATACAAAAATATATACTCAGAAATACCATACATAAATCAAAATGGAATTTGAAAAATATTCAAGCAGGAAATATTCAATATTGAATATGGAAAATATTCAAGGCAGGAAAAGCAAACAGAATAAAGAGAAAACAAAAAATGAAATGGCAGGCTTATTGACATATTAACATGTCAATATTTACATATCAATAATTGCATTAAACATAAATGATTTTCATGTATCAATTAGAAGACCAAGATTGGCAGAGTAGACTTCAAAACCTAACCCAATTATATGCTATCTACAAGAAACTCTCTTCAAATGTAATGAAATTGGCAGGTTGAAAGTAAAATAATAGAAAACTATATATCACATAAACAGTAACCAAGGAAAGTAGGAGTAGACTTCATAGCAAAGAAAATTACTAGAGATGGGGAAAGACATTATATAATGATAAAAGGGTCAGTCCACTAAGAAGACAGCAATTCTAAATGTGTATAGACAAAACAAGAGAGCTGCAAGATACGGAAGACAAAAGAGAAAAGACAAAGAGAAAGAGACAAATCTCTCTTCTGAAAAGAGAAAGAGAAAAATCCTCAATTACAGTTGGAGACTTCAACACCCCTTTCTCAGCAATTTATGGAACAACTAGACAGAAAATAAAATATAAAATAACTCAACAACGCATTCAACAACAAGATCTAATCAATATTTATGGAACACTCCACCCAATAACAGCAGAATACACATGATTTTCAAGGGCTTATGGAACACATACGAAGACAGATCATGTCTGGGGCTATAAAATAAACCTCAAAAACTTAAAAGAATTGTTATCTTAGGGTGTGCTCCACAACCACAATGGAATCAAACTAAAGTTCAGTAGCAGAAAGATAAAGGAAAAATCTTAAAAATACTTGGAAACTAAACAACTTCCAATAATCCTTAGGTCAAGGATGAAATCTCAAGGTAAAAAATAATTTAATTGAACTGAGTGAAAATGAAAGCACAAACTATCAAAATGTGTGGGGTACAGCTAAAACAGTGCTTAGAGGAAATTTTATAGCACTAAGAGTAACAGTCTAAAAGCAATAATCTAGGCTCCCAACTCAAGAACCAAAACAAGAAAAGCAAAATAATCCCAATCAAGCAGAAGGAAAAACATTAAAGAGAAATCAGTGAAACAAACAGCTGGCCTTTGAAAAGACTGATAAAATTGATAAACTTCTAGCAAAACTGAGAAGGAAAAAAAGACAATACACAAGTTGCCAATATAAGGAATTAAACAGGGGACATCAATTTAGACCATGCAAACATCAAAAGAAAAGTAAAGGAACACCATGAACAACTCTACACACATACATATAACAGTAAATGAAACGACCCACTTTCTCAAGAAACACAAACTCCCACAAATCACCCAATAGAAAGTAATTTGAATAGCCTTGTAAATGCTGAGAAAATTGAATTCATAATTTAAAAACTACCAAAACAAAGGAAGAAAAAAAAAAACCCTTCAGGCCCAGATGGTTTCACTGGAGAATTCTACCAATTGTTTAAGGAAGAATTAACAACAATTGTATACAATCTCTTCTAGAAAGTACAATAGGAGGATACACCTTCCAATTCATTTTAAGCCAGTATTATTACCCAAATGCCAAATCCAGACAAAAACAATACAAAAATGGGGCACCTGGGTGGCTCAGTAGGTTGAGTGTCCAACTCTTGATTTCAGCTTAGGTCATGATCTAACAGTTCCTGAGATCCAGCCCCACGTCAGGCTCTGTGCTAACAGCGCAGAGCCTGCTTAGGATTCTCTCTCTCCCTCTCTCTCTGTACCCTTCCACAATTCATGTGCACACATGCTCTCTCCCTCTCCTCAAAATAAATAAATAAACTTTAGGGGTGCCTGGGTGGCTCAGTCAGTTTAGCTTCCTACTTAACCTCAGGTCGTGATCTCACGGTTCATGAGTTCAAGCCTGATGTTGGGCTCTATGCTGTCAGCTCAGAGCCTTAAGCCTGCTTCAGATTCTGTGTTTTCCTCTCTCTCTGCCCCTCCCCTGCTCACACTCTCTCTCTCTCTCAAAAATAATAAACATTTTTTTAATTTAATAAATAAATAAACTCTAAAAACATACAAAAAAATAAAACCACCAACCTATATCCCTCATGAGAACAGATGTAAAAACCTTTAACATAATATTAGCAAATGGAACTCCAAGTAGAATTCAACAATCTGTTAAAAGAATGATACACCATGATTAAGCGGGTTCCCCCCCCCCCCCCACCCAGGGATGCAAAGCTGTTTATGGGTTCGAGCCCCACGTCAGGCTCTGGGCTAATGGCTCAGAGCCTGGAGCCTGCTTCCGATTCTGTGTCTCCCTCTCTCTCTGCCCCTCCCCCATTCATGCTCTGTCTCTCTCTGTCTCAAAAATAAATAAACATTAAAAAAAAAAAATTAAAAAAAAAAAAACCAAAACATCATGTCTCTCATTTGTCTTTGAAACTGAAGGACAAGTATCTGAATTTTTCATTTGCTTTTACTTAAACTGTTCATTAAGTGTGCTTTAAGAAAAAAAAATTAAGCGGGAGGCATCACAATCCCAGACTTTAGCCTCTACTACAAAGCTGTCATCATCAAGACAGCATGGTATTGGCACAAAAACAGACACATAGACCAATGGAATAGAACAGAGACTCTAGAATTAGACCCACAAAAGTATGGTCAACTAATCTTTGACAAAGAGGAAAGAATATCCAATGGAAAAAAGACAGTCTCTAACAAATGGTTCTGGGAGAACTGGTCAGCAACATGCAGAAGAATGAAACTAGACCACTTTTTACACCATTCACAAAAATAAACTCAAAATGGATAAAGGACCTGAATGTGCAACAGGAAACCATCAAAATCCTAGAGGAGAAAGCAGGAAAAGACCTCTCTGACCTCAGCCACAGAAATTTCTTACTTGACACATCCCCAAAGGCCAGGGAATTAAAAGCAAAAATGAACTATTGGGTCCTCATGAAGATAAAAAGTTTCTGCACTGCAAAGGAAACAATCAACAAAACTAAAAGGCAACCGACAGAATGGGAAAAGATATTTGCCAATGACCTATTGGACAAAGGGCCAGTATCCAAAATCTATAAAGAATTCACCAAACTCCACACCCAAAAAACAAATAATCCAGTGAAGAAATGGGCAGAACACATGAATAGACACTTCTCTAAAGAAGACATCCAGATGGCCAACAGACACATGAAAAGATGCTCAAAGTCACTCCTCATCAGCGAAATACAAATCAAAACCACACTCAGATACCATCTCACGCCAGTCAGAGTGGCTAAAATGAACAAATTAGGAGACTATAGATGCTGGAGAGGATGTGGAGAAACGGGAACCCTCTTGCACTGTTGGTGGGATTGCAAACTGGTGCAGATGCTCTGGAAAACAGTGTGGAGATTCCTCAAAAAATTAAAAATAGATCTACCCTATGACCCAGCAATAGCACTGCTGGGAATTTACCCAAGGGATACAGGAGTGCTGATGCATAGGGGCATGATAGGGTACCCCAATGTTTATAGCAGCACTTTCAACAATAGCCAAATTATGGAAAGAGCCTAAATGTCCATCAACTGATGAATGGATAAAGAAATTATGGTTTATATACACAATGGAATACTACGTGACAATGAGAAAGAATGAAATATGACCTTTTGTAGCAACGTGGATGGAACTGGAGAGTGTGATGCTAAGTGAAATAAGTCATGCAGAGAAAGACAGATACCATATGTTTTCACTCTTATGTAGATCCTGAGAAACTTAACAGAAGACCATGGGGGAGGGGAAGGAAAGAAAAAAAAAAAAAAAGGTTAGAGAGGGAGGGAGCCAAAACATAAGAGACTCTTAAAAACTGAGGACAAACTGAGGGTTGATGGGGGGTGGGAGGAAGGGGAAAGTGGGTGATGGGCATTGAGGAGGGCACCCATTGGGATGAGCACTGGGTGTTGTATGGAAACCAATTTGACAATAAATTTCATATTAAAAGAAGGGGGAAAAAAATTAGCATGAAATTCCATAGGAAGGGAAAAGCTAGTTGTTCTGCAAATATCCAGATGGATGAGTGTGCTGATTTCAACAGAGAAGACAAATACACATGTATGTTGCAAGGAATTAGAAATTTTGATTAGATTTACTGGATGTAAATTAAATTTCTACCTCTAATAAGATGGTAAGGCACATATTAAGGGAGAAACTGAGAAGAAATTACACCTGTTACATTTTATAGGGTTTTTTCCTAAAAATACTGACAAAGATTTGCAGCTGAAGAAAACGCATTTATGTTACATCACTACTAGTCTAAAGGTGAAAAGAACTGATAGAAATGTGTTTTTCAAAAATAGCCATCATCTTCCTAAAAACAAGCTGGAGTTGAATAAGCCTGATGATAGACAGTCTGGCCTCCCTATTCCGGGGTTATGCAAAGACCACAGGTATGGGGAAGGCCATGAAATGGATCACCTGCTTTTGCAGATTGCTATGGACATGCTAAACAAAGTGAATAGGCATCAAAGTAATTAGTAGCACCTGGCTCCTCTTTAAATACTAAGCACATTTAGAACAGTGGTTCTCAAATTTCAGGATCCTTCCAGAAATGCTTAGTGGGTTTGTTAAAGCTCAGACTGCTGAGCTCCAACCCGAGTATCTGATTCCTAGGTCTGGGGTAGAGCCTGAGAGTATGCATTCTAACAGTTCCCAGATGCTGCTGGCCCAAGGACCACATGAGGAGAGCCACTGATTTAGAGAAATTTACACACCTGTTTGGCATTTAGGGAAATCATAACAGAAAATGTTTCTCTGGAGATGTGCTGGTAAGCCTCCCTTTATCAGATACAATGTGTTTCCCTTTCTTCTAGGAAGCTCAGACTATATTTTAAAGATTATATTAAAATATCAACTGAGGTTTGAGGAACATCTATATTCCTGACCCTCCACGGCTTCTCTTTAATTGAAAAATGCTTCGTTTCTTTTAAGAAGTAGACAGGGTAGAATAAATGGATGAACAAATGAATGAACGCTGGTTGCACTTTATTTCTGGGCTAGAAAAATAGGTCTTGGAAGCCAACAGCACTCACGAACTATAAGCCTTAAAATTTGACATGACCTTCATAAAACTCCAGCTGCCAAGTGACCATCCTGCGCTTCTGCTATTCCTCCTTGGAAAAGCTAGAGGAAAGGCCAATGAAAGAAGTTCAGAACGTCCACGTGGGCTTTGATTTGGAGCTGGTTCACGCCGCCAATCCCACACCTGGCTTGCAGGTATGAGGCAGAAGATGCATTAATGCATAGATAACAGTGGCAGAGCTCTGGCCCAGTGCTTAGCTTGTGAGCCACAGAGCCAGCTTCCCACTGTCTCTTATTACACTGGCTGCTGCAAGGTTCTATTCAAAACTAGCTTTTGAATTTTCCATTGAGACATTTTCTCTGGGCCTGCTCTCTAGTGCAGACAGCCACAACAAGAACAGCCTCAACAGGGACCCAAGCCCCTCAGTCAATCCCTAGGAACCAGTCACAGGTTTGGCAAGGGTCCTACCACCTGCCAGGGGCTTCATCAGCTTCTATTCCCAGGTGAATGGCCCCTTCAACAATACCACTGTTCCTCTTGTTCACACAAAACACATGTGCACACAAATGCATACACACACATACACACTGTTTCTAGGACTGCTTTGCAAACTGCTAGGTATAAGGTTTTAGAATGTCATTTATAACAGGAGTCAATAACCGTATACACAAACTAATTTGGAAAATAAAAACACTGAATTCTGATATGTTTTCTCTAAACATATTTCTCAGTTTTGGCTAATTATTAACTTGCTGTCAGCTGAATTAAACCTGTAGTTTTCAAACTGTCCCTTATCAACTGATTTCAACCAGGGTTTTTCTTTATTTGGGGTGGGCTGAATGTAGACTCAGGTAGAGCAGCCTGACAGGGAGTCTAAAGTGATTGGGGGTGTACTCCCTGAAGGCAGGAGGATCTTGGAAGGCTGAGCCATGTAGCCTTGAAGCAACCTGTGGATAACAATAGCTACCATTAGTCAGCACCTCCCATATGCCAGACATTTTATCTTGCATTTAACCCTCACCAACAACACTACAGGATGTCTATCATCCTCCCCAATTACAGATTCTGAAGCCCAGAGGGACTAAATGACTCAAGCCAGCAAATGACAGAACCAGATTCAACCCTTTCAGCTCCAGAAACAACCCTTCTGTTACACACTGCTGGTTTCCTTCTAGACTCATCATGAACTTCATTTTCTCATGGTCCTATGACTCTCTAATCATGGTGCCACCAACTATATCAAATTCCAAAGCTATCTGGAAAGATAAAAAAAAAAAAAAAGTAATAACAACAGATTAAATATATTTTGGCTTCTGAACTAATTCTTACTAAAATTAAAAGATGCATTCCTGTCCAGATAATGGCTATGTTTTGTTTTGTCCTTCTTATCTAGGCTTCTCATCTTCTGGTGGCTAGAACTAATAAAGGAGTTTAAATGCACAAGCACATCCACATGAGGACATGCTTCCAAATTTGCCTGTCTAGCATCTACCCTCAATTTTATCCTTGCAGTTGAGCAAGGCTGGTCCCACCAATATACCAGGTGTTAACAGCCATCAAGATTTATTCAGAGACAGGTCCCTAATTCAAGTTGGCCTAATCCTCCTTCCCAGGGTTTTTTCCCAAGCAACTAAGAAGACACTCTATGTCTATAGGATGTAAACCTAGAGAAGAGCCTGCCTGAAGACCACACAGAAAAGAAGAGAGCAGAGACATGGGGAGACAGTCCTGATAACATTGTCCAAGGTCCCTGAATCCAGCGGGCCTCACACCAACCACCCTGGACTTTCCGGTTATGTGAGGTAACACAGTGCTATTTGGTCTTAAACCAAACTGAGTTGGGTTTTTCTTGCACTTACAACTGTAATGAGCTCTGATGAGGTGTTTATTTCTAAGCCCCAAGTCTTAGCAGATGGTACCTGCCAGGTTCTGGTCCCTGCTTCCCTCTGTGCTTTAGTTGGGGTCTTCCAGTTGCAAAGAATTCAAATAGGTTTGAGTCAGTGGAGGAGCACTGTAAGGCTCTCTGTAGATTGCTGAGGAGGAGGAAAGGATCTGAACTCCAGGAACAAAGATTCTGGTTGAATCATTCTCTACCCACAGAAAAAGAGGAACTTCAGGAGTGAGTGGATTTCCATTTTGCCACTCTGCACTAAGAGGATTCAACTATTGTCAGGTATCTTCTCTTACTGTGGTTTGTCTGTTCCAGTTACCTCACTGCTTATTCTTTCAACCTGCCATTTCTCTGCCTTGAGTCCCTGCTCCCCATAATGTTGACTGTCCATGATCCCTCCTGACTCCCACTTTTCCTCAAGGCTCCTCTTCACACAGCCCTTAAACTTCAACTCTGGCCCCTCAAAGCCTGTTTCTCTGGACATTTCCTAGTCCACGATCCTGAAAAAGAAACAAAATTGGATTGACCCAGCTCCTCTTTATGTGCAGGGCAACTTCATAGGTTGCTGACCAGCCTAGAAAGAAGCTGCCCTTTTGGGTCAGTAAGCACTTCTGATCCAATCAGCTTCAGACAGGTGTGGAATCTTTTGCTTTACTTATAAGGAACCTGGAGCAAGGCAAGTACCATGACTTGACTTCTCTAGTGTACTCTCTTTTCCCCCAGCTCTGCCAATGTGGCTTTTCTTTCCACCTAGAATCTTTTCTTCCCTCTCCCTCTTCTGTGAAAAATGTCATCTCAAAGGTCACCTCTTCCAGGGAGGCTGTGTTAGTTCTCCCTACACAATGCTACCTCTATCATAGTTCCAATCATCTGCTAATGTCATTGTACAGATAACAGATAAATGATTTAACTTTGTAACTGATGTCATTTTCTCTAAGATTACCTGATATCTCAAGGCTGTCCCTCTTTGAGGAGCTAGACTTTGGGACAGAGGAAACATAAAAAAATGTATTCCTTGGCTTTTGTGCTTCAAAAATCCATTTAGGGGACATAAATCTGGATTTCATATACTGAAAAAGAAAAACACAGCCCCTGACATTTGGGATCTTCTTAATACTATCAGCCTGGCCTTGGTTTTGCTAGGAGCGGCCGACACCCACAGATAGGTCTGAATGTTCTCTTGTCAATCATTAAGTTTCACAGAATGTCAGTATCAGACAGGCCACTATGAACTATAATGGATCAAGACAAAAACAAGACCAGTCCATAATCATGTCTGGACACAATCAAAATGCAAACCTGTCCAAGCCACAAAAATACCCCACATCCTCCTCCCCCAGCTAATATGAATGACTGCTGCTTCTTTACCAATTATAGCTTTAGCCTCTTTCTAATCTTCCTTCCTACTAGATAAAATGTATTAAGATACCCAACCATAGAATTACCCTACTTCCTGACAGCATCCAATCCAGAGCAAAACCTCATTTTCTTAAACCCTTTCAAAATCTCTTAACACAAGCCCAAATTCTATAATAAGTCCTTTCTAATACCCTCTTACAGACAACACCTTGATTCTTTATGGTATGTGCTCTCCCTCACTGCAACAAATAATAAGCCAAATTTGTTCAACTATAAGTGTGTTCCTGCTGGTCTTGGCTGGAGAGCATTGACATTCTAAGCTCTGAAGAAGTCAAGTCATAGTTTATGCCATAAATTAAAAGATTTGAGGGGCACCTGGGTGGCTCAGTCGGTTAAGCGTCCGACTTCAGCTCAGGTCATGATCTCACAGTTTATGGGTTCGAGCCCCGCGTCAGGCTCTGTGCTGACAGCTCAGAGCCTGGAGCCTGCTTTGGATTCTGTGTCTCCCTCTCTCTCTGCCACTCTGCCGCTCACACTCACTCTCTCTCTCTCTCTCAAATATAAATAAACATTAAAAAGTTAAAAAAAAAAGATTTGAAAAAATGTGTGATCAAAAACATTTAAAAACAGTTTTTTACCAATCCCCACTCATAGGAAAATGCATAATATTCTATAATCTGGGGATCTGAGGCAAAGGGGAGAGAAGATCAAAGGGAAACACATGGGCATTATGCTACTGAAAAATAAGTATACTCTGTGGGAATATTGGGACATCAAAAATCAGTATTGCAATCACTAAGTAGAAAAGAAGAAATAAATGTAGACCCTGGTGGGCCTCTGAGAGGGATACCCATGCCATTTATTCTCCCACCTCTTCCCACCTATCCCTAACAACCCACACACACACCAAGCCAAGTCTTTTGGAGGGAGTGTGCATAACAGAATTGCCAAATAGACCTGGAGATCCAAGAATAAGGCGGATCTGTGCTCAGTTCCCAGGTAAAGTCCAGTAATTAGCAAAAATAATGGAATTTCCTGAAGCCCAGCATCATGGCTCTCTGAACCCAGCCATTTAGAGATTTTTATGTAGATTTCATTACATAGGTGATTGATAAAATTATTGACCATTAGTGATTGAACTCAGTCTCCAGCCCGGAGGTCTGAGTATAGCAGTGGACCTGAAAGTTCCAAGCTTCCATGAGTTCAAGCCCCATGTCAGGTTCTATGCTGACAGCTCAGAGCCTGGAGCCTGCTTCAGATTCTGTGTCTCCCTCTCTCTGTCTCTGTCAGCCCCTCCCCCTCCCCTCAAAAATAAATAAAAACATTAAAAAAAAAAAAGAAAGTCCCAAGCTTCTAACCAAGGTTTGGTCTTTCTGGTGACCAGCCCCCATCCTAAAACTATCTAAAAGCCTGCCAACAGTTGCTTCATTAGCCCAAACTCAGTTACAGTTGAAAAGGACTTGTTATGATTAACAAAAGATGCTCCTATCACTTTCATCTTTCAGGAAGTTCCAAGGAGCTCTATGCCAAGAACCAGAGACAAAGACCAAATATACATTTCTTATTATACTACATCAGCACAGTGCATGGAACAGCCAACTGTCTGGGTATAACCAAAACTATTGTGGGAGCAGCTAAGACCCAGATCTAAAAAGCCTTGTGATTAGGATAAAAAAAATACAGCTACCATCTAAATGAGCCAGCCCTTATGGACCAGACGGAATGAGATGAGATAGTCAGCAGTTGCAGGGTAGAAGACGGTACTAAGTTCTCCCCAGCCTAGGCACTCTGATGCCCATCCCCCACCCCCCCACCCCCCCACCCCACCCCCAGAATTCAATTCAAACTCATGGTAAGAGCCTGGGCAGGAAATCCTGAAGTGACTAAGATTACTTACATTGACCAAAATAAAGTGTCCATTTGTTGTTAGAATAAAAGTTTAAAATAGAAATTAAGTTCTGTTCTGGAAAAATTAAAACAGTTTCATTTTGGGGCACCTGAGTTTTTTTAATGAGATCTTCCCACTACTTTTTATCACTGCTCTAGTCTGCAGGTATTTTGAGTCATGTCCACAATACGTGTCTTTCTCCCTCACTAAACTCTAAGTCCTTGGAACATTAGAACCCTGTATTATTTGTATTGATTCACCAGTGCCTATCACAATGCAGGCTTTGAACTTGCCCTGGATCAGCCATTAACCATCTATATATCCTTAGGAAAACTGTTTAATTGCTTTGAGATCCCATTTCCTTACCTTAAGCTTAGGGAATCTATGGCAAAAATAAAGCACATGTTTTCACCAATTATAGCAAAGACTAGTATTACATTGGTAATAAGTATGAATTATAGAATATTTTAAGAAAATGTGTTTTTCTATTTTATAGCTATATACTAATCAGAACTGGGTTAACTAGATTCAACTACTCCTTTAATCCAAGGGATTCAGAGTAGTCCTTAGGGAACCTAATTTAATGACTAGATAAGGCAAATTTGTAATTAGCGTATCAACTGCTTATATGGAATTAAGTCTTTCCAAAGTGCTTGAAGGTACTTGAAACAGTTTATCTTAAGTAGACCAACTGTTCCCAAACCTGGCTCATCATCAGAATCATATATGGAACTTTTTAATCACAGATATCCCTGGGCCCACCATGGAGATTTTGATTCTGTGGGTCCTGGTGGGCTCTGGAACCTACGTGTTTAAAAAGTTTCCCAAGAAATTCCAGTGATCAGTCAGGTATGAGAATCACTACCTTAAAAAAAACTCACTAGGAGATGGAAACTCCAGCCATATTTGAATTATTACAGATTCCAAATTAATTTCTCTTTTTTTATTTTATATTAGAACATGTTTCTTTTTTCCTTTTTTAAATTAGTACACTACTAGTGAATGCTATACCTGGGAGTTGTTTCAAAATAAGCTGGAAAGTTAAGAAATGGGCTGGAGAAGTAGGGTAAAATGAAACAAGATTGGCCATGAGTTGATAATTATTGAAACTGGGGCACAGTACAAGTATTCTATTTTGTTTTTATTCTCTCTACTTTTGTATGGTTTGGGAACATTCCATGACAAGTTTTTACAAATAAAACTGAGGTATGTGAATATGTAAAGCCTCCTGTTTCTCCCTTCTCATAATCTCATTCCACAATAATAACTATTATAAGTTACTGTGTATCCTTCCAGATATTTTTCTGTGCACTCTATAAGAATCTCCATTTTTTTATTCCACTTAATGTGTCAACCTTATGCCAAATCCCATAATGAAACTGGTTTAGGAGATGTGGGAAATTTTTCACAGAGAAATCACTGCAATCCCCACACCAACCTTCCTCCTGTTTCCCTCACTCCCACTATTTCCTGCTTCTCCCACAGCAAACAAGGAAGCCCCTTAAATCCCAATCCGTCTGCCTGAGAGCGATTATTGCATTTTTTACACAGCGCACAGGACCATGTCTCCTCTGATTCTCCCCCTCCTTGGGACCTATAAGATGGATGGATGGATGGATGGATGGATTGATGGATGGATAGGTAGACAAACAGACAGACAGACAGACAGACAAATAGGTAGATAGAAGAGACAGGAAGAGGACGGAGGGAACAAGAGAGAGAGAGAATGTTTCCAAAAACTTGGGTCAGTCACCTGAATTTCTCCTTTATAATCCAGATAGATCTGGCTCCATGTATCACAGGCAGAGAAACTATACATTCTACGTGCACATCCTAGCATGAGTGCACACACACACAAACACACATATATCTCTTTTGACCCTATCATGTTACATACTTTGAAAAAGTTTGTTAGAAGAACCAGCCTGGTAATAATTCACTGCACCTCATGTATAATAAGCAGAAATGCACCGGCCTTTATGATGAATTGCCAGGGTAACACAGGGACATCTTGTTTGCATTTCAATGCACCAAGTGTCAGATTCTTATTTCATTACTCGCCGGCACATTAGTGGACGGTTTTTAATTTCTTTTTTTTCCCCTTTAGCAAAGCTCTGTGGAGACCTCTCGCTTTTGCCACTTGCATCAGGAGCAAGGTTGCATTATTTTTAAATGCTATAGTGTCTGGGTCTCACTTGAAATGTTGCTGAATTAACAAAATAAATGATAGCATACTACCAGCAGTTCTATCTGGCTTTTTTTTTTTTTACCACAAAATTTCTCTTGCTTTTATTGAATTCATTCTATAAAAAGGGGTTGGAGGATTTGTGGCATCTTCTTCATATTTTAAACTGGAAGGTGTTGTTTTTAGTTATGTTTTTTTTTTTCTTTTACCCAGGTCACACTGTTCCTATGTGAAACAATCTGAGAAGCTACAGAAGCTATTCTCAGGGGAAATGTGGTTCTGAATTACCTTGCAATCTGCTGGGAGCTGCTGGATGCTCAGACCCACCATGAAGTCCCCTGACCTGCCCCATATTCAAAGGCAGCAGACTAAATGTAGATGCCATATAGACTAAGAGCAGATTTGTTTTTCAAAATTCTCTCAAAAATGTGGAAGTGAATGTTTTCCTATATTTTCCAATATACATAATGAGATTTAATGGAATGTTCTTTAGAGCAGTGATTCTCAATTTTAGTGGGCATCAAAATCACTGGAGGGTTTGTTAAAGTACAGATGGTTGGATACCACCTCCAGAGTTTCTGATTCAATAGGTTCTGGGAAAATACCTGAGAATTTGCATTTCTAACAAGATCCCAGTTAGCTGATGCTACTGATTGGAATATACTTTGAGAGCCACTCTAGGCTATAAGCCCAACTCTATCATTTACCTCCTAAGTGGTCTTAGGAAAGTTACTTTGACCTCTCTGAGATTAAGAGTCCTCACCTCAAGAAGCAAGAAAAGTCTCAAATACACAACCTAACCTTACACCTAATAGAGCTAGAAAATGAACAGCAAATAAAGCCTAAAGCCAATAGAAAGTGGTAAATAATAAAGATTGAGCAGAAATAAACAATATAGAACATAAGCAGATCAATGAAACTAAGAGGTGGTTCTTTGAAAGAATTAATAAAATTGATAAACCCCTAGCCAGACTTCTCAAAAATAGAAAGGATCCAAAAATAAAATCATTAATGAAAGAGGAGATCACAACCAACCCAGAAATATAAAGTTATAAAACAATATTATGAAAAATTATATGCCAACAAACTGGCCAATATGGAAGAAATGGACAAATTCCCAGAAACACAAACTACCAAAACTGAAACAGGAAAAGAAATTTGAACAGATCCATAACCAGAAAGAAATTGAATCAGTAATCAAAAATCTCCCAACAAACAAAAGTCCGGGGTCAGATGGTTTCCCAGGAGAATTCTACATGTTAAAGAGTTAATACCTAGTCTTCTCAAAGTTTTCTGAAAAATAGAAATGGAAGGAAAACTTCCAAACTCATTCCATGAGGCCAGCATTACCTTGATTCAAAACCTGACAAAGACCCTACTAAAAAGGAGAATTGCAGGCCAATATCCCTGACGAACATGGATGTAAAAATTCTCAACAAGATACTAGCAAATCAAATCCAACAGTACACTAAAAGAATTATTCATCACAATCAAATGGGTTTTACTGCTGAGCTGCAGGGGTGGTTCAATATTCACATATCAATCAATGTGATACACCACACTAATAAAAGAAAGGATAAGAACCATATGATCCTCTCAATAGATGCAAAAAAGAAGTATTTGAGAAAATACAGCATCCTTTCTTGATAAAAACCCTTGACTAAGTAGGGATAGCTGGAACATACCTCAACATCATAAAGGCCACATACAAAAGACCACAGATAATATCATCCTCAATGGAGAAAAATTGAGAGCTTTTCCTCTCTGGTCAGGAAAAAGATAGAGATATCCACTCTCACCGTTATAGTACTAGAAGTCTTAGCCTCAGCAATCAGACAACAAAAAGAAATTAAAAAGCATCCAAATCAGCAAGGAAGAAGTCAAACTTTCACTATTTGCAGATGACATGGTACTCTATATAGAAAACCCAAAAGACTCCACTAAAAAATTGCTGGAACTAATACATGAATTCAGCAAAGCTGCAGGATATAAAATCAACGTACAAAAATCCATTGCATTTCTATACATTAATAATGAAGCAGCAGAAAAAGAAATCAAGGAATCAATCCCATTTGCAATTACACCAAAAGCAATAAGATACCTAGGAATAAACCTAACCAAAGGGATAAGATTTGTACTCTGAAAACTGTAGAACAGTTATGAAAGAAATTGAAGAGGACACAAAGAAATGGAAAAACATTCCATGCTCATGGATTGGAAAAACAAATATTGTTAAAATGTCATACTACCCAAAGCGATAGACACATTTAATGCAATCCCTATCAGTATACCACCATTTTTCATAGAGATAGAACAAACAATACTAAAATTTGTGTGGAACCACAAAGACTCAAAATAGCCAAAGTAATCCTGAAAAAGCAAAGCTGGAGACATCACGATTCCAGACTTCAAGCTATATTACAAAATGGAAGTCATCAAAACAGTATGTTACTGGCCCAAAAGCAGATACGTACAGATCAATGGAACAGAATAGAAAACTCAGAAATGTGCACACAACTATATGGTCAACTAACCTTCAACAAAGCAAGAAAGCATATCTAAATGGAAAAAAAGAATCTGTTCAACAAATGGTGTTAGGAAAACTGGACAGCAACATACAGAAGAATGAACCTGGATCACTTTCTTATTCCACAGACAAAAATAAATTCAAAATGGATGAAAGATCTAAATGTGAGACAGGAAACCATCAAAATCCTAGAGGAGAACACAGTAGCAATCTCTTTGACCTCAGCCACAGCAACTCCTTACTAGACACGCCTCCAGAGGCAAGGGAAACAAACAAAGCATGAACTACTGGGACTTTATCCAGATAAAAAGCTTCTGCATAAAAAAGTAACCAATCAACAAAACTAAAAGGCAACTTATGGAATGGGAGAAGATATTCGCAAATGACATATCCAATAAAGGGTTAGTATCCAAAATCTATAAAGAACTTATCAAACTAACACCCAAAAAACAAATAATCTAGTTAAGAATGGGCAAAAGACAAGAATAAACATTTTTAAAGAAGACATACAGATGGCTAACAGGCACATGAAAAGATGCTCAATGTCACCCTTCGTTAGGGAAATACAAATCAAAACTGCCACCTCATGCCTGTTAAAATGACTAAAATTAACAACACAAGAAACTACAGGTGTTGGAGAGGATACAAAGAAACAGGAACACTCTTACATTGTTGGTGGGAATGCAAACTGGTGCGGCCACTCTGGAAAACAGTATGGAGCTTCCTCAAAAAGTTAAAAATTAGAACTACCCTATGACTCAGCAATTGCACTACTAGGCATTTACTAAGGAATACAAAAATACAGATTCAAAGGGGTACACACACCCTCATGTTTATAGCAACATTATCAACAATAGCCAAACTATGGAAAGAGACCAAATGTCCATCAACTGATGAATGGATAAAGAAGATATGGTGAAGAGACTCTTAAAAACTGAGAACGAACTAAGGGTTGATGGGTGGTGGAGGGAGGAGGGTGGGTGATGGGTATTGAAGAGGACATTTTGGGGGATGAGCACCGGGTATTGTATGGAAACCAATTTGACAATAAATTTCATAAAAAGAAAGAAAGAGAAAGAAAGAAAGAAAGAAAGAAAGAAAGAAAGAAAGAAAGAAAAAGAAAGAAAAAGAAAGAAAGAAGATATGGTGTATATATATACAATAGATCATATTATATTGGAATATTACTCAGCCATCACAAAGAATGAAATCTTGCCATTTACAATGACGTGGATGGCTACAGTGTATAATGCTAAGTGAAATAAGCCAGAGAAAGAGAAATACCATATGATTTCACTCATATGTGGAATTTAAAAAGCAAAACAGATTAACATACGGGAAGGGTAAAAAGAGAGGCGAATAAACCATAAGAGACTCTTAATGAGAAAAAAAAAAGAGAGGCTCTTAACAATAGAGAACACACTGAGGGTTGATGGAAGGAGGGGGGATGGGCTAAACAGGTGATGTGTATTAAGGAGAGCACTTGTTATGATGAGCACAGGGTGTTATATGTAAATGATGAATCACTAAATTCTACTCCTGAAACCAATATTACACTATGTTAACTAACTAAAATTTAAATAAATTTTGGAAAAAAAGAAAACTGTAATCATAAAAATATACATTTAAGAGCCTCATCAATAAAACAAGATGGTAATGGCACTCTCCTCTAAAACAATTATTAGAGAAAGTGAACAAATAAATATAAAGCACCAAGAACAATGCCAGGCACATAGTAAGTGTTCAACAAACATTAATTCTTTTCCCTCCCTCTTCTTCCTTTCATGGCAGGGAGATAAGAGGCCCTATAATACATTTCTCCACACAGTGCAGAAGTCCCTCCTCCAACCTGCCTGAGTAATTACTCAGCTCCTGTCTGGTCGCCTCCAGATGTGGGGACCTCCCTACTTCAGGGAAATCCACCGCTTTGTGGTCAGCTCTCATCGGTATAAAGTTATGCTGACTTGAAACCTTGCTCCCTGAAATTACATGCTACTGTCCTCCTCAGTTACAAAGAATAACTATATATAAATCTAAATAAATATATATTTAAAATATAATTCCAAAATGTTTAATTCAGGACATCATATGGGCTTATCAACACAGTGGACTTCCAACAGGAATAGATCTTAAACTACTTGGTACACTTTGTTGTGTTTATTAGTGACTTCAATCATGAATTCATTCATTTATTTGTTCTCTTAGTAGGCAAAGTATGTGAGGAGAGCTCTGCTAAAGACAAGCTTGGCAAAATGGAAGAAGCTGGACTGTGCAACTCAGGTAGGCCAGACTAAGAGGTCTAAGCTTTATTCTTGGGTAGCAGGAGGCCTTTGACTAGTTTTATTTTTTTATTTTTTTTTAATTTTTTTTTAACGTTTATTTATTTTTGAGACAGAGTATGAACAGGGAGGGGCAGAGAGAGAGGGAGACACAGAATCTGAAACAGCCTTCAGGCTCTGAGCAGTCAGCACAGAGCCCGACACGGGGCTTGAACTCACAGACCACGAGATCGTGACCTGAGCCAAAGTCGGACGCTTAACCGACTGAGCCACCCAGGCGCCCCTGACTAGTTTTAAACCAGGGAGTGAAATGGTCAGGTTTGTATTTCATAAGATCACACTGTCAAGAGTTTGAAGAACACATTGCATGTGGCGAACTGGAGTCAAGGAAACTAATTAGAAGGTTATAGAGAAGAATGAACAGGAGAGATGTTGAAATGACAGAAAGAACAGGATGTGGTCATTAGTTGTATGTGAGGGATAGAGGAAAGGTCATTAGTGTCTAGGATGAGGTCTAAGGCCCTGGTGGCTGAACAAAGGGTTGGCATTTACTGATAAAGGTAATATGTAAAGAGGACCAGGTTTTCTAGGAAATAATCAGTCCAAGTTGGGACATGTTAAGCTTGAAACACTTCTAGAACATCCTGTAGGCAGCTGAATACATAGGTCTGAAATCTCAGGAGTACAATACAAACTATAGATGTTGATGTGGGAGTCAAGGACTTATATATTATAGCTATTATAGGTATAATTATAGAATTCTAAATATAGGATAATAATTGCATAATTATAGGAATGAATAAATACACTCAAGGTGAGACAGCAAAGAGGACCAGGAAACAACTTTGAGGAACAGCAACATCAGAAAGGCAGAGGAACCAAAAGGAATCCACCAAGGACAGCCAGACAGATGGAAGAAGACAGAGGAGAGAACAATAACACAGAAGCCAAAGAAGAAAACCTAGAAGAGGGGTGGTCAACAGTATCTGGTGCCACAGTGAGGACTTTAGGTAAATACTAAAAGAAGCCCACTGGATGTGGCAACCCACAGAGGATCTTGGTGAGCAAGTGTTTGTGGAATAAATGTGGTGAAAACTACATAGTTGAGCTCATGTGAAGAAAAGAGGGAATGAGAAACTGGAGACAAAGTATATTACTTCAAAGAGCTTGGAAGCAATAGAGAGACACAAAGATAGAATGGGTCAAGGAAGAATATTTTTAATATCAGAGAAAAATGAGCTTAATTTACTGTAAAGTAGAAAACAGCAGCTGTATCCAATACTGCTTATGAGTTTATATACGTGTTTATGGCTGAACCTTTGTTTTTTATTTATTTATTTTGAGAGAGAGAGAGCATGAGCAGGGGAGGGGTAGAGAAAGAGGTCTGAGCTGGCTTAGCGCTGCCCAGTGATGGGGGGCTCCATCTCATGAACCATGAGAGCATGCCCTGAGCTGAAATCAAGAGTCAGGCGCTTAACCAACTGAGCCACCCAGGTGCCCCAATAGTAGAGAACAAGGATGCATGCCTTGGCCTCATCCGAGATTTGAACCTGGGACCTCTCGTACCCAAAGCAAGATTCACACCCTTAGACCAACAAGTCTTGCATGCTATGGCTGAACCTTTGTGACTGAGAGACATCAGTCTCAGCAAAGTCTATAATAATAAGATGATTTACAGCAATGGAGGACTGAGCTTTGACTTGATGCCCAGACTATGCTGACTTGTAAGAAAACAAAAACTGTTAATTTCCATGCTACTGCCTCTAAACGCAGGGTTTCCAGAGTTTGTGTCTCTAGAAAATGTAGCCATGCTTCCTCAGAAACACTAACACTCAAGCCTGGGGAAGGAAGCAAGAAGATGACTCCCACATTAGGTGATAGGCACCTGTCCCATCACTTTGCCACAAGCCATGCCACGAAGGTAAAAGCCAGCTCTGGAGAGCAGGTTCTCTGCCAAGTACTCACCCATGACCCTCTTCACATTTATTCTCTTGATCTATCTCCCACTCTCCCCCACCAGCTGTCTTTCTCTCTGGCCCCAGTAAGTGTCTCTTACCCTCCTCATTTTTGTTGACCCATTCAGATCCCATTTTTAGTTCACCCTCCCATTCCTACCTTTACTGTACCCCCAGTTTTTAAAACATTCTTAAGTTCAGCAACCAAACCAATTCCAGGTAAAGGACAAACTCGTGGCCTGTTACCTCCACAGAGCACATCACCAGCCAGACCAGACACAGCCCCTATGAGGAGAGGGGATAATAGAGCTTAAGGGTATATATTACCCTAACTGCACCTCTACCCTTATATCCCCTACAGCACAGCACAATGTCTTATACATATGGGTCCTTGGTAATTATTTATTAAACTGAAATGTACCTAGTGGTCCTCTCCTTTACTGTATTTTCTTCCAATTTCCCAGGATAGAAGTGATTCACACTGTCCTAGGATTCTCAGTGCACCCATCTCATGAATAAGGGCCAAAACTAGACCTCTAGTGGAGCAGACGTCCTGTGGCATGCTTTGCTCACCACTCTCCAACAGATGAATTCTCATGTAGGTGCCTGAGGTCACACAACTAGCATATGGCAGAACAAGAATTTGAGCCTGGCTCATCTGGTCCCAAAACCTGTTCTCGTTAAGACTGTGCTGTCTTCATTCATCTACATGATGTGATATATGGAGGGTAATATCCTGCCCCCAAATGTCTCTCATACTCAGCAGGCATTATGCCCTGTCCCTAAAGAAGCTTTCAGGACTATAGTCATCGAGAGACCCCACCGATCCACCTAGGCCTGGGACTAGGGTGAGATGAGAGGTTGACTCTGCATGTGCATGACCCTCCTAAAATTATGTACCATAGAACTCTCAGTCACCTCACCCTGGTGCTGGTCCTAGATTCTCTTCAAGGATCTCCTTTTGCTATATTTAAAAAACACTATTTGAAGATACATAAAATTATCTCATTGGAGTGACATCACCCATATGACTAAGACATCCCTCATTTGTGTCCTCCCCCCACCTCAACAACAATTTGGCATCCATCCACAGACAGAAGTGTCTTTGTAGGAGCTGTCAGATCCAGCACCATTTGCCAAGGAACCAGGAGGACACACCCACCCAGGCATCAGATAATAGGCGTAGAGACCTCCTTCCTGGCTGTGTACCCTGCAGTGACCCCAAACCAGTTCCAGTCCCTCTCAGCTATGGTGTGGGAGCCCCTGGAAAACAGTCTTAGACAATTACCCAGGGAAGAAAAAGCCTTTGTGGAAGTCCAGGTTTCCAGTGAAGATGTTCCAGCATACCATTGGAAAGAGGGAAATACCAGTGTGAATGCATTAGAAAGGGTAAGAGGAACAGTTTGTTTTACCTGCATCATCCTTTCCCCAAGACGGCACAGCTCAAGGCCAAGAGACATCTTGGCCTGTGATTTCTCCTGTGGGGAGAAATGAGAGCATGTGAGTGAACACCTGGCTTCCCTAGCTGTGCAGGGTGCTGGCAAGGAGGTCCATTCCTCTCTCACTCCATCCAGAGACTTGAGTCATAAGCTTCATAAGTAGGGTGCAGGAAGACAGTGGGAAAGCAGCAGTTGGGAATCTTGGAGAGCATTAAAGGGATGTGATCTTATTAACAATGTCAAGGACTCCATCAAACCTATCCATAACTGCTGGAACACCTGGCCCACACGTCCTCACAACTGACACATGAGCATCCTCAGTGTTCCACGTACCTCATCCACACACACATACACCCACCCAGCGGCCAGCTCTCAAGGCATACTACCAATGGCAGTGAGAGCAAGCTTTGGCAGGTGCCTAGTGAGTAGACACAGAAAGTCAGCGCAAATCTACAGGCCAAGAAGATTCCATAAACTTGAGCCTTAGTACCACCTTCAGGAAAACAAAGGGGAAGCTGTCAGCACTTGATCTCCTCCCTTGTAGCCAGACAGAAGGCATATAAGGTTAAGAAATCCGCCACAAGAGGGAGCAAGAAGTGTGGAGTAGGTATATCCATAAAAGATCTGAGAAAGCCTCAGAAACCCTAGTAGGACTAATAAAAGGTATGCCTCTCCTGAAGTCAGTTAGTAAAGAGAGAAGGTGGTGACTGTTACCTCAAATGCAAAGACAGCAACTCAAGACTTCAAGGAACATGAAAAATCAATAAAACATGACACCACAATAACCTTCTAATAATCAACCCCAAAGACATGGGCATCTGCAATTTGTCTAATAAAGAATCCAAATAGTTGTTTTGAGGAAACTCAATAAAGAACACAGAAAGACAATTCTATGAGACCAGCGGGGAAAGCACTCAATGAGGAAAGAATAGTCTCTTCCATAAGTGGAGTTGGGGGAACTGGACAATCACAGGCAGAAGAATAAAACTGAAACCCTATCATACACCTCTCACAAAAATTAACTCAAAATGGATTAAAGATTTAAACATAAGATCTGAAACAATAAAACTCCTAGAAAGAAACATAAGGAAAAATCTTCTTCACATTGGTCTTAGCAACAATGTTTTTGGATATGACACCAAAAATACAAGCAACAAAAGCAAAAGCAAAGTAAACAAGTGGGACTACATCAGACTGAAAACTTCTGCACAGCAAAGGAAACAGCTAACAAAATGAAAAGGAAAACCTAAAATATATTTGCAAATCATGTATCTTATAAGGGATTAATATCAAAAATTCAGAAAGAATTAATATAACTCAATAGCAATAATAATTATAATCCAATGTAAAAATGAGTAGAGGATCTGAAGAGACCTTTTCCCAGGAAGACATACAACTGGCCAACAGGTATTTGAAAAGATGCTCGGCATCACTAATCATCAGTTAACAGAAATCAAAACCATAATGAAAAACCAACTCGTGCCTGTTACAATGGCTGTCAAGACAAGACACACAAGAAACAACAAGTGCTGCCAAGGATGTGGAGAAAAGGGAGTTTTTGCGCATTGCTGGGGGGGATTATAAATTGGTACAGCCACTATGGAAATAGCAGGAAGATTCCCTTAAAAATTAAAACCAGAGCTACCATACAATCCAGAAATACCACTTCTGGGTATATACCCAAAAGAAATGACATCAATATCATAAGGAGATATCTGCACTCCCATGTTCACTGCAGCATTATCACAATAGCCAAGATATGGAAATAATCTAAGTGCTCATTTACAGAAAAATGGATATAGATATATAGATATATAATAGATATATAGAGAAAGAGATATAGAGAGATGATATAGAGATAGATGATATAGATATAGATATAGATATAGATATAGATATAGAGAGAGAAAGACAATTCTATGAGACAATATATAGATAGAGAGGGAGAGATTCGGCCATGAGAAAGAAAGAAATCTTGCCATTTGCTACAACAGGGATGGACCTTAGTGGCATTATGCTAAGTGAAAAAAATCAGAAACAGAATGATAAAAACTGTATGTTCTCACATGCGGAATCTAAAAAAGTCAAATTCATTGAAACAGAATAGAACGGTGGTTGCCAGGGGCTGGGGATGAGAGAAAATTAAGGGATATTGGTCAAAGGGTATAAATTTCCGGTTGTAAGATGAATAAGCTCTGGGGATCTAGTGAACAGCATGATGGCTATAGTTACCAGGACCATATTATATACTGAAAGTTGCTATGAAGCTAATCTTAAATATTCTCACCATAAAAAAAAAAGAAATGGTAATCATGTAAGGTGATGGAGGTGTTAACTAATCCTAATGTGGTAATCATTTCACAATATATAAGTTTATCACATCATCATGTATACCTTAAACTTACACAATGTTGTATGTCAACTATACCTCATTAAAAAGAGAAAAAATTCTCTCATTCCTATAAATTTATTTCTACTTTTTATCAGTCTTGTATATGTGCACAGTAGCCCCAAGATAAGTAGCAAAAGATATTCAGCATATTGCTTGAGCCAAGGTGCTGTCAAAGGAAAGAAGTCAAACCTTACAAAGCTATTTGCTATGGCTGATCCTATAATAAGGAATGAAAGTAAGAGAATATCAAGTGTCCAAAATGGGATAATTTTTTTCACTTTCCTTTACCATACCATTTAGTTTGCAGGGATTTTTTTAATAGTAAGCATGTGTTATATTATAATGATAATATATAGTCAGGACTCTTTTTTAAAATAAATCTTTAGCCTGGGTGGCGCAGTCGGTTAAGCGTCCGACTTCAGCCAGGTCATGATCTCGCGGTCCGTGGGTTCGAGCCCCGCGTCGGGCGCTGGGCTGATGGCTCAGAGCCTGGAGCCTGTTTCCGATTCTGTGTCTCCCTCTCTCTCTGCCCCTCCCCCGTTCATGCTCTGTCTCTCTCTGTCCCAAAAATAAAAAAAAAACGTTGAAAAAAAATTAAAATAAATCTTTATTTGCAATGGAAGAGTCTTGCCAAGTAATCCACAATTTTTTTTAATGCTTATTTATTTTTGAGAGAGAGAGAAGAGCACGAGCGGGGGAGGGGCAGAGAAAGAGGGAGACACAGAATCCCAAGCAGGCTCCAGGCTCTGAGCTGTCAGCACAGAGCCCGACACAGGGCTCAAACTCATGAACCGTGAGATCATGACCTGAGCTGAAGTCGGACACTTAACTGACTGAGCCACCAGGCGCCCCTCCACAATTCTTTTTGAGCTAATTTCTACATTGTAACTGACCTGGGGGACTGACTCTGTGGCAAGCCTGAAGACATGGGCCATAGCGTCACAGAGGGAAGAACTTCTGTGGACTTCGTGGGATTCAACTTGGATTCTTTGTATACAAGTGCCTTTCCCCAGCACACACAGGGCAAATTCTCATGGCTTTAAATAAATTTTCAACTTGCCAACCATTCCTAAATTTGTCTCTGCAACCCAGACCTCATCTCAGAGCTCTAGAGTCTGTATATACAACTGCTTATATAACATTTTCATATATATATTATATATTATAGGCATATATATATGTGTGTGTATATATATATATATATATATATATATATATATAATAGGCATCTCAAATTTAATATATGCATTACTAAACTCTTTAATTTCCTCACAAAACTGCTCCTCTCTTGATGACTTCCATTGTTATGGGCTGAATTGTTCACCGCCCCAGTCAGGTTCTTACGTTGAAGTCCTAACACTCAGTACCTCCAAACGTGACCATATTTGGAGACAGTATCTTTAAAGAGATAATTAAGTTAAAGTGAGGTTATTAGGGTGGGCCCTAATCCAAAATGACTGGTGTCCTCGTAAGAAGAGAAAATGTGGACACCAACACTTACAAAAGAAAGATGACATGAAGACACGGGGAGCACAAGGCCATCTACAAAACAAGAAGCCTGGAACAGATTCTGCCCTCAGAAGGAACCACCCCTGCCAGCACCTGGATCTTGGACATCCAGACTCTAGAACTGTGACAAAATAGATTTCTGTTGTTTAAACCATCCAGTCTTTGGAACTTTGTGACAGCAGCCCTAACAAACTAATACACTATATAAGCAGTTGGTACCACCAACCTCTAATAGCTAAAAGCCAGAAACTAGAGTCAGTCCTGAGATGCCTTCTTGCTCAGCCCACATCCAATCTCTAACCAAGTCCTGTTGTGTCAACCTACAGAACACATCTCAATCTGTCTACTGATCTCTACTGCCATTGCCACCACTGGCCCAAACCACCATATCTATTGACAGGAACCATATCAGCAGCTTGATGACCAAGCATGGTTCTTGTCAGTCACCTCTAGAATAGTAGGAAATGGACTTTTGAGGGGAAACCTATAATTTCCTAAAGCTAGCTTAACAGGATAGGGGGTGGTTAGGGCCAGATGTTAAAGAGGCAGGTGTCACAACTCTTGACGGGTCCTGTGCCAGCAGCTGAGTGGGCCTCTAGCTTCTGACCAATTCTGACATATTTAGGCTTATTCTGACCCTCAATACCTGCCCCATTCTTTGAGCTTGACCTCACTGTGCAGACTTCAGATCCAGAGCCCTCAAGGCTTGCACACCCATGGATTCTTCCTTGCCCATCTACCTACCTGTCTGTCTTCTGGTTGTCTTGGTTCTGCTCAGACCCTCAGCATGTGAAGGTAGCCAGCACTGCTGCCAGCCCTTCAGTTCTGCCTCCACCACCAGCTCCTTCCCAGAGTTTCTGGGCCTGGGCTTCAGCCCTTCGGTTGCTCCTCGGACTCAGCACTTCCACCTATGCAAGGCATGCCCTTTTATTGATGATTCCCCAACACCTATAAAAGAAAGGTCAATCCCCTCCTCTGCAACATGGTACACAACCACCTGGGCCCTGCTTACCTCGCCAGCCCTGTCTTATATATCCCCCCTCCCCAGTAGGCCACTCATTTCACACTTCCATGTTTGTTCATGCTGTTCCCCCTGCTTCAAATGCTTGTCCTTCACTTTTACTCCTGGCTTCTCCAATTTGTTCCTTGAGATGCAGATCAGATGACCACCTCCCTCCATATTCCATCCCTCACCCTTCTATACCAGTTCTAGATGCTCCCTCCTCCTGCTCCTGCATTTCCTCTTCTCTCTGACTTTACCCATTATATATTAGGTATTTGTTTATTTTTTTCACCTTCATCACTCTACTGTGAGTTCTTTGAGGGCACAGACCACCTCTCACTGACCATTGTATCCCCAGGCCTAGCATAAACTGCTCACACACAGTAGGTGTCAAATAAGTGTTGGTTGAGCCAAAATAGCCTGATTCAGAGACCAGTGAACCCTGTGTCCCAGGCGCCAGCCCACAACAGGGTGCACGTTTCAACCCTCTCCACCAGCAGGGTATCTGGCTGCTGCTTTCCTGGACCAAGTCACATGATAGCTGCTACAATGAAGTACACAGGTAATGTAGCCTAGACAGCTTTTAAAGTTTCTCAAGGAAAAGAAAATTGTGAAATGCCCCACTGGGGCCAGGAAGCAATCTCTCCTAGTCCAGACTTGCGCCCAAAGCCAGCTGCTTGGGCAGGGAGATAACGGGGCCCCATGCTGAGCTGCCACCAGCAGACTCAGAAAAGTAACAAATTGACAACATTCAGGAAGAAGATTCCTCATTTCCAATAGTATCATCTATACCCTGTGGCATAAAGCACCTCCTGCCTTATTAACGTCTTTTACATTTTTTAGTGCTGAATCCAAGGTGAAAGGGAGGAGGGGGAGAAGGTACGTCTGTACCAGAGTCCTTTAGGAACCAGGAAAATGCCGTGGCAGAGATGAATTGTAGACCCAGAAATAGCATTTTTTGGATGAAATGTATAATGTTCACTCTTTCAAAAAAAATGTTTAATACAGCCCAAATGACATCATATCAGGTCAGACAGAGCACAGGAAGGAAGAAAAATACTAAGCATGAGAAGGATTTAATATAGACAGGAGCTTTCTAGAATGGATTCCACACTGCACACACTGAAGACCAGAAAGAAAAATCTTCATCAGAAAGGGTGTCTCCCCTTACCACAGTTAAATACCAGCTGGATTTACTTGGGTTTTTATCTGCTGCATTTCCAATACTAACATCAAAACTTGAAGAAGAATATTTAGCTAGTGTAGTCAAGCTCCCCCCATAGATATGCTTGCAAAGTAGTGGGGGAGGACCTTATCATATTCACTAAACCCAGTATAATTCACTCACACAGAACCCCATTCCCATTGCCCAAGACTTCGGTTCCCACGTTCCCCACCCCTGAAATCATAAGCAGCCCAATGTGTCACTGAATTACAGAATCCTAGAGATTAACATGTCTCCATTAGTAGTCTCTTGGTTGCAAGTTACTGTAGCCTACTCAATCTAGTTTAAGCAAAGAAAGGAGAGGGGGGGATTTTCTTTTAAGGCCACTAAGCTGTCTTAACAGAATCCAAGAGGAAGAATGCAGCCTTTCTCAGGAAAGAACTAGAACATGCAACTGGAAGTCATCATGATTTCGATTCCATCCCTCATCTCTGATTTTCTCTGCAAATCTGCTTCACTGTCCTATTTCTGAAGAGTGGCATTTCCTGATCCTTACCCACAGGACAGATTGTGCAGCCCACAGCTCCTAAGGCAGCATGTTGCAGCTCCACAAGGAAACTAAGTAACAGGTTGTCCTCCCAGTTCAATTCCAAATTCCTAGAGAAGGGAATCTGATTGGCCTAGCTTGAGTTAGGTACCATCTCTGTCTCAATCAGCTGTGACTAAAGGGCTACATCCTGCAGTGCATATGGTTGCCTTGGGCTCACCCGGAGCCACTAGGAGCAGTTCCCAGGGTACTCCAGGGTAGATGTGTTTGTGTGCTAAGGTCCAGAACCAGCACTGTACAGTGAACCACTGTATCTCACCTAACCCTAACAGTGTGAATCCTGTCCAATCTCTGCCCAGAAATCTGAACAAAGTGAAGAAAGACACGGTGTTTGGAAAAGTGATGCAGGAGAAGGAGACTGAGATAGAGATAGATAAAGAGATAAGGTATAGGCATCATGAGATGCCAAGAAATGAAAAAGCAAGACAAGTGTTTGGGCATGGTTTTCAAATAATCGTTTATCAATAAAGAAACCACAACCACGGCTGAAATTTTAGACAGCTAAAGAAGGGAGGTGCAGCCATGAAGAAACAATTCACACACAGAAACATGTGGAAAACTAGGAAGGGCAAGGAGGATATAACTGAAGTGTTTTCATCTACTGAGTTTATACAAAAGCGCTTATAATTTTGTTTTCCTTTTTCTACCTTGATGAAAAATTCTTGATTTTCATACTACTGTAGAACCAATAAATTCTGGTATGTATAGCATTACTGTTAATGATTCACATTTCTATTTAATAAGTTGAATCATGTGTAATTGCCATTTTCACACAACAAAACTGACAAATATCAGCGATTTCAAAATATTTTTCAAAATAATACATATACATATTTTAAATTTTTTAAATGTTTTTATTTATTTTTGAGACAGAGAGAGACAGAGCATGAGCAGGGGAGGGGCAGAGAGAGGGGGAGACACAGAATCTGAAGCAGGCTCCAGGCTCTGAGCTGTCAGCACAGAGCCCAACACGGGGCTCGAACTCACAGAGTGTGAGATCATGACCTGAGCTGAAGTCGGACACCCAACTGACTGAGCCACCCAGGCGCCCCATATATTTTAAACAGAACTATGGATTTATCAATACTGGGGACTGCTACCACTGCATCCCTAATTCAGCTTCTCAGAGACAACCATTTTTAATTTTTCAACAGTTTCTTCTGATGGCTTATTTCTAAATAATATTAGTCTATTCTTATTTCTTTTTTTGTTATTTTATTTTTTTTAATTTACATCCAAATTAGTTAGCATATAGTGCAACAATGATTTCAGAAGTAGATTCCTTAGTGCCCCTTACCAATTTAGCCCATTCCCCCCCCCACAACCCCTCCAGTAACCCTCAGTTTGTTCTCCATATTTATGAGTCTCTTATGTTTTGTCCCCTTCCCTGTTTTTATATTATTTTTGTTTCCCTTCCCTTATGTTCATCTGTTTTGCCTCTTAAAGTCCTCATATGAGTGAAGTCATATGATTTTTGTCTTTCTCTGACTGACTAATTTCACTTAGCATGATACCCTCCAGTTCCATCCACGTAGTTGCAAATGGCAAGATTTCATTCTTTTTGATTTCCAAGTAATACTCCATCGTGTATATATATACCACATCGTCTTTATCCATTCATCTATCGATGGACATCTGGGCTCTTTCCATACTTTGACTATTGTTGATAGTGCTGCTATAAACACGGGGGTGCATGTGTCCCTTCGAAATAGCATACCTGTATCCCTTGAATAAATGCCTAATAGTGCAATTGCTGGGTCATAGGGTAGTTCTATTTTAGTTTTTTGAGGAACCTCCATACTGTTTTCCAGAGTGGCTGCATTCCCAATTACATTCTTATTTCTTGATATTTCTATTTTATACTTTATTGTCAACTTCCTCCTGTGGATGATATGAACCATCTCAATGCCATCAAATATATCAGATAACCTACCAGTTCCAGTAATTTTCCTGGAAACATTCCTACCGGAGACTTCCATCTCTCTGCTCAAATTTCACCTGGTGCTCTCTAGATCTGCAAACTAGCCGCAGCGCTGGAACTTCTCTTCCCTACCATCCTAGGAACTCCCTTTGTCTCTCTCCTGTGTTGCCTCTCCCCACACTGACCTAATGTTCTCCTCATTCTTAGTTTGCCATCTTGTTTTGTGGAACACACATCCAGTAGCTCTCTGAACATCATGCAAAGGAGATACATTTGTAAGAACTTGTATGTCTGCAAATGTCCTTCTATCTTCGATCTTGATTGGTGGTTTGGCAGAATATGGGATTCTAGATTGAAATGTATCTGTCCTAGAATTCTGAAAGCTTTGTCTTCCTTCTAAGGTACCTACTGATAAGTTCCATGCCGTTTATGTTGTACATAACCTGCTTATTCTCCTAAGACAATTTTAAGCCCTTCTCTATATCCCTGATGCTCTGAAATTACTTGAAGATGTACTTTATAGTCAAACTCTGTTCATTTATTTTGTTGGGACTTTAAAACCAGAAGCTCCTATCCTGGAAATTATCCTGTATTATTTCTGTAAAATGTCTTGTATTATTTCTTGGATAGTTTCCTCTCCTCCAGTTTTCTCTCTTGTCTCTTTGGGGCTCCTATTAGTCAAATACTGACATCCTGATTTGGTTCTCCAGTTCCATCTTTTCTTTCCTATTTTCCTATTTTCATCTCTTTTATTTTTTATTATATTCCTGAGAAACTGTCTTCTACATTATCTTCCTCGGTGTTGTCTTTGAACTCACTTATTGAATATAATATGAATTTTTATCATATTTTAAATCCCAGGAGTACTTCCATGTCATATCCATTCTTATCTCTCTAAGAATACCTCACATTACCTCTAAGGATATTTAATTATAGGGAGGGTTGTTTTTTTTTTGTTTGTTTGTTTGTTGTTTTAGGCTTTCTTCTTTCTTTCACATTTGTGTTTCTTTGGAGTTACTTTTTCCTGTTTGCTTGTTTGGGTCACTATCTTTTCTGGGAGAGATTTTTTACAAATGTCTGCTGATCCAACTATTAGTTGGTTGTCCAACTAACAGTAAAGTCCTAAAAAACTGAATGGAAGCTGTGTGTGTTTAGATGCAGTTTGTTGACTTCTGGGCTTTATAGCAGGGGGTCAGGTGGTGACCTAGCCACTTTGTGTGGGGGATTCCAAATATCAATGTCTGGAGATCTGTTTTCTCTTGTATTCTTTGTCCTTGTAGGTTTGTATGTTTTTTATTCCTTCTGTCATTTCAGTGAGATTTGAGTAGGGAAAAGAAATAAGTATATAGACCCATCACCTTGAGCTGAAAGTGCTCTATTATACTTCTGACCAGTAACCTTTTTCTTTTTTCTGGGAAATAGGGAGTTCACATGTATCCTTTGTGTCTCCAATACTGTGTTTTTGCCTGCTGGTGAATCAGCCCTCAAAAGTCAAGAATGTCCCTGTATCTTTTCCCCCTGTGTCTCTGAAGCCATCTCTCTGGGTAGAACCCACTTGTGGGTTCTCGCTGGTTTTTCTGCTTCCTTGAATGCAGAGAACAGTCAGTATCTTGAGGAATTTACTCACCATATCTTCCTCCTTCCTGCTTTAACTGAAGCAGCAGGGATCTACTTGCCAGAACACACCTATTTATTGCCTGTACAGTTACCTTGATTCTCACAGTCCCACCTAGTCAACAATTCCAGTGTGACTTTGAGCCTGTCATACCCCATGGGGCCTTCTTTGAGGCCACCCCAAACCTGACAAGGAATATGGGCTTCCTATGGAGAGTAGTATGATTTGGGGGAGGGGGAATGAGAAGCATCTACTTTAAGGTGACTTTGGGGGCACCTGGGTGGCTCAGTCGGTTCAGCGTCCAACTGGATTTCAGCTCAGGTCATGATCTCACAGTTCGTGAGTTTGAGCCCCATGTCAGGCTACAGACTGATATCGAGGAACCTGCTTGGAATTATCTGTCTCCCTCTCTCTCTGCCCCCCCCTTCAAAAATAAATAAACATTAAAAAAAAAAAAAAGACAACTCTGGGTTTTGGCCCAGCTTGATCAAATATTCAAACTCTCTGAGACTTAATTTCCTCATGTGTGAAATGGAGATAATATAGTGAACTAACATTATATAGTGAAATAACATTTAACATAGTGAAATAACACTTCAAAGCATTAGTTGATAAGTGGCTGTATAGTGTACAGTGACTACTCTCCCACCGATGTTCTGCAACTAAAGGGAAGGATATCCACTGATGTAGCAATGGTTACCTTTGGGGACAAATGTGCTGCATCCTTCACCTTCTAAGGTCAAAGGACACTTCCTGAGTGTAAGACAAGAAAACTTGTAAATGGAGATACCATAGAGGAAGCAGATTTGGCCTTGTACATCACAGCAAATGAAAGAGCTCCAAGATGGAGGAGAAGGAAACGAGTTTGGGAAGAAAGAAGGAGACGTCCTCTAGCAACCCAGCTCCCCACCTCTCATCCCTGGGGCAGGCCCAGGCTGTGCAGAGATGCTCTGAGAGCAGAGGGGGCTGGGCCCTGTTCATCCTAGAGCTCTTAAAGTTGATGGGCAGCCTTGCAGAGATGACAGTAAGAGGCTATGGGTCTGGCTATAGGAATCCCAGGAGTTTCCATGGGCATGAATGGAAAGCAGAAGTTTGCTGAGAATGAGCACTTGTGAGCTAGCCTGGATGTAACCATAGCATAGTCAGGTAGGCCCCATAGCTGAGGCTGGGGAGGACAGATCAGAAGAAGCTCTCTACAACTAAGCTCAGGATGAAAAGGCCAGAAGTGGGGCCAAGTCAGCAGAGGAAGATACCCCTGCTCCCAAACTAAGCACAAACTGAGATGGGAAGAGAGACAAAGAGGAGCATCTGCAGAAGATACCTCATCAGTGAGGCAACGACAGGCCAGATGCCCACCAACTTGATGCCACCAGGTCCTGAAGCCTCCTTTAACCAAAATGCATGAGTATGGGGGCGGGGGGGGGGGGGCAGCAGACCTTGAAATGGTTATATTTTAAACCAGGAATGGTCAAAAAATTAATATGTTGGGTTGAAGAGTTGAAATCGTGCTAGATTACATTTTTTCTAGCAGCAGGAATAGGGATTTGCAAACTGTGTTCAATGTTAGAGAAATTTTTAGTTTCATTTCTTCTCATCTGAGTCTTAGAGGCTATTGGGACCATAAAAGTCATGGCCATTGTATTTGCTTTATATAGTTCTTACTGTGACTGAATGAGGTTCCATCCATGAAGTCCCTAACACTTGGCTTGGCACATAAAAAAACTCAAAAATGTTAGTAACACCCATTAGCCTTTGCCTACCCCTTCTAGAGTTAAGACTAGTGAACCTAGAAAAATAATGCAGGAAGCAAACACTCTCAGCCTGGGAGCAGTGCTTACCCTGCTCGCTTGTATGCCCTAGGCAGGGGAAGCCTCCCCCATACTGATACCCCTGTCTGCATATTTATTTTCTGCAGAGCAGGTCAATATGGGCTTTTGCTCTGATCCCCTATGGACTAATGCTTTCCCTCTGCCAACCACACTCTGAGTTCTCACTTTACCCAAAACACCACCACTTAAGATCATTGAATCATCCTCTCTTTTTTCCCATTTCAATATGAAGCCTAAGGTACACCTACAGTCACTCTTCTAAGAATGTTAGATAAATAATGCAGTTTACAAAGACGCTCTATGTTCAATTCAGCTGACTTTAAAGAGAGATGATGTGGAAAGACCCCACTAAAGAAGGACAAATTCAAAATATCTGTGGCCAAAATGAGGCGGTCCTGTCGAGAAGTTCCTTCTACCATCAGGAGGGCCCTAATTTCATACCTATGTAACAAGTTGATTCACTCATTTTATAGGCCTTCAGCTGGGTCTGCAATCTGATATATCAATTTCTTTCTTCTAGGAAAAGATGAGCTACTAGGCAGCTGAAGATGAGATTTTTAAGAGAAAGTTAAAGGAATTTTATAGCCTGCTTTTGTCATCCATACCACCCCATGACAGCTGACCTCCTAAATACTTACTAAAATTAATATTGTTTGAGCAAGTCAAAAGAGAAGAAAAAACTCTGCAAGTCTATGCATAACATAACTCTCCCCTACACACAGCCTGGGACCATACACGATAGCATCACATCATGGGCTGCAATGCTGTTGTGATGGAAAGAACATTGTGCCAGGAATGAATAAACTCTGTCCAAATGGCCTTTTAGAATAACACTCCCAGTTTTAGAATCTGATGGTTCATTCATTCCACCTCTGTAATTTACCAGAAGCATCCACACACATAATATTACCATCTGGTTATTGTAACAATGATTTGGTAAAATCTCAAGTCAAACCAGCCCTTGCCCAAGACCCAGCTACAAGCCTGCAGTTGGCCCCTGCTATTACACACATAATACATCAAAGGCTTTGGTCCCCAATCCATAACTATAAAGAAGCCATGTCAACATGTACTGGGGTATACAATCAGTTAAAGGGCCCTCTTGTGCACTTGTGCAACTATAATGGTAATGCTCATACATATGATACATCATAATTTACAAAGGCACTTTTCCCAACCTTATTCCAATTAATCCTCACAACATTATAAAAGTAGGTTACTGAGGCACCTGGGTGACTGAATCAGTTGAGCATCAAACTTGATTTCAGCTCAGGTCATGATCCGAGGGTCACATTGGGTATGGAGCCTGCTTAGGATTCTCTCTCTCTCCTTCTGCCCCTCTCCCCTGCTCATGCTCTCTCTCTCTCTAAAATTAAAAAAAAAAAAAAAAAGGAGGTATCATTATCCCTATTTTATAGGGGAGGAAACTGGGGCTCATAGAAAATAAATGACTTGCCCTAAGTTACAGAGTTAATAAGTGGTAGGGCCAGAATTTGCACCCAGGTCCCTGATGTTGTATCTGCATTTGTTCCAGCAGCCCCTGTGGATTGTGGTAGGGCATAGTGATGTTATTCCAGTCACTCACTTTTGCCCATGACCTTCCCTACTTTTCAGGCAGCATTTAGGGCAGTCGGGCTTACTGCATTGGAAAGGAAGGGCATAAAAACCAAAGAACAAAAAAAGTGAGTTTCCAGTTTTTGAGGTGAAAATAGAATTTTGGAACTTCTGGTAGAAAAAAAAAACAGCTTTAGATCTCAAAATCCTGGCTTCTGAGTACAAAAAGGCAGCATTCTGTACTAACAGTACAATTAAGAAGACATGCCTGAGGAAGAGCAAGTCAGTTCCCCAACCCAAAACTCCACAGGCCAGAAGGAGGCAGAGAGATGGAGAGAGAGCCACAGATTAATAAAGAAGTGGGGGCCGAGGACCCCAGTGGGGCTTCTGGATCTAAGAACTAGACCTTGCAATGGATAGACTCTGAGGCGGCTCTCCGTGATCTCCACCTCCTGGTACTCATGCCTCTGCATAATCTCCTCCCCTTTCGTGTGAGCAGGACCGGTTACTGCCCTCCAATAGAATACGGCAAAGGTGACAGAGTGTACGTGATTATGTGTATGTGACTGCACAGTATACAATTTTAGTGCTATCTTGCAAGAATACACTGTCCCTGTTAACTGAAAAGCCAGCTGCTGTGCTGTGAGCTTCTCTATGGAAATGACCATGTGACAAGGAACTGAGAGCCTCCTCCAACCAACAGCCAACAAAAATCAGGCCCTCGGTGTGGCCGCCTACAAGGCACTGAGTGCTGCCAAAGAGCATGTGAGCCTGGAACAAATGCTCCCCTGACTGAGCTTTGGGTGAGAGAGAACCCTGCCCTGGCAGCACCTCAAATGCAGCCTTGCAAAGGACTCAGCAAAGCCATAGCCAGACTCCTGACCCACTAAAACCAGGAGATAATACCTGTGTCTCGTTCTAAGCCTCTAGGTTTGTGGTAATGTTTGTTGTGCAGCAACAGAAGACGAGCACAGATTAGTTCAGGGATCTGTGGAAGAAGGGATGCATGCCACTCACAGGTAAGACCCAACAGGGTAAGTGAGGTCATTGAGAGTTTCACAGCCCCACTGTGGTGCAGACCCAGTGGAAGAAAATGGTGGAGTGCATGTCTGAGCAAATAGGGCCTGGCATGGCTGTCCCTGAGTCTTCCTCACCCCAGAGAAACTCCAGAGTTCACTCAAAGGACTCAAGGATATAACTGAGGAGGAACAGCAGACAAGGAAGAGCTTCATGGTCAGAACACAGAAGGCACAGGCCAATGACACAGACATCTCTGCAGGTGCCAATAGTTCAGAATGCCAAGAATCACATCTGGTGGGTGCCTGGGTGGCTCAGTTGGTTAGGCATCCAACTCTTGATCTCAGCTCAGGTTATGATCTCAAAATTGTTGAGTTTGAGCCCCATTATCAGGCTCTGCACTGAGCCTGCTTGGGATTCTGTCTCTACCTCTCTCTGCCCCTCCCCCCCAAAAAATAAATAAATAAACTTACACACACACACACACACACACACACACACACACACACACATCTGGGATGTGTAACTTTACACATCCCCAAAGCCAGCATGGACTCTTGCTGTGACCAAGACCTAGAGCTCTCCATGAAGCTGAGATATCTCCAACTCCCTGTACTTGATGCCACTCCAGGGACAAGGTGGGAGCTGGGGCAAAAATCCTCAACAATTGTGTTCAAACTGGAAATGGCTGCATCTACTTGGAAATAATTAGAATGCATGTTCTACCATCAGCGGAGGAGGAGGATAAGTAAACAACCTGATATTCCAGACTGATGTGTTTTAGAATTAGCAGAAAAGGAAGAGGTCTTAGGGATGTGCAGGAAAGGTCAGTAGAGGCTTCCTGGAGGAAGTGACACCCGAGTTGAGATTTAAAAGATGAATTAGGGGCGCCTGGGTGGCGCAGTCGGTTAAGCGTCCGACTTCAGCCAGGTCACGATCTCGCGGTCCGTGAGTTCGAGCCCCGCGTCAGGCTCCGGGCTGATGGCTCGGAGCCTGGAGCCTGTTTCCGATTCTGTGTCTCCCTCTCACTCTGCCCCTCCCCCGTTCATGCTCTGTCTCTCTCTGTCCCAAAAATAAATAAACATTGAAAAAAAAAATTTTTTTTAAAAAAAATAAAAAAAAAAGATGAATTAAAGTGAGATTCTATGAATATAAGATTCCAAACTTCTACATTTCTATGAGTTTGTTTTCAAAGTTCTGAGATTCTTTTTTGCTGAAGTCTGAAGATCAAAGGCTCCCTCCTGGCATTGTTATCTACTGGGTCCTGCTTGGGAGTGGTGGAAACACAAACTAATATATCTGAAATGTATCTGAATCAGACTCCTATTCCTCCTAATTTCCCACATCTTTGTCATCTCTGCCTGTAGGGCTTTCCTTTTTTAATTTACTCTTTTATTTTAATAAAAGTTTCACATGCACACAATTTCAAGAGTCCAATTGTTTTGTAGGACTTATACGAAAAATAGTAGTTGCACACAGTGCCCTATCCCTCCCCCTTTCTCACCACCCAAGGGAACCCACTTTCAACCTTTACAAGACTGTTTTGGTCTTTTTCCTCTCCATCCGTAAGTAACATACTGAGGTTGCTCCTTGATTTTCCAGATGTTCTATCCACTATACCCTGACATGGAAACTGAGACTCCTGCCACTCTCTCCAATCCACCACACACACACCTACTTCCTATCTCCATTCACTCAGTAGTGTTACTGTATGATTTAAATTCAGTACACTCAGTGTTTACATTATTATGATTATGCAATGTTATTCACAACTGAGTCATGGGGCTTATGAAATATGGTTACTTTACTTTCTAATACATTTTGTTTTCCCTGGAGTTTATGATTGTCTTGGTCTTTCATTTGCTAAGTTTCCTATACCCTTATCATTCATTCAGCTGTGAACTCTTCTTCATATATGTAAATCTCTTCTCAATATGTTTAAACTCATTAGGCATTTTATCATTTTTATCTTCTTGAGTAATTGTCTCCCAGTCTTCTGACCCACTTGGGCAATCTAAACTGTTTGCATGACTGTCATCTAGGGAGTTCCCTTCACCATAGACCTGAGGATTCCTTTGTTTCTCTCCGGGGTTGGATTCTCTGTTTCTCATATCCCAGTTTGTAATGTCATACCCCATTTCACCATCTTTTGTATACACACATACATGTACATACACATACACACACATCCTTCCTGACTTCATGTACTTTTGCTTCCAACAACCAACACCTATAGCTCTTTGGAGGAGAACTACCCTTGGGTTACTAGAGGTGCTTTGCCTAAAGCCAGAGATCCAAGTACCTTGGAATTTTCATCACTCACCCAACATGCCCCAGAACAGCTCTTATCCATTGATGGACTAGTATGGGAGCATGCAAGCCAGCTCCTTTTTTCAGGTTGGGAAAGCTCTAAAGTAACTTATACTCCAGCATTTTCCTGCAGGATCAGACTGAATTATGCCTGCAATCACACCCTGCCTGGCCTCTTCTATTTTCTTGTTCTACTTCCTCCACTCTCTTCTTATCTCCTTAGTTGCACAAGAATCCACATCTCAGAGTCTTCAAGGCGGCCCAACCTGAAATACATGTCCTCCTTTGGTTTAATCCCTTGGTTTGTTGGAACACATCTTCCAGTATGGAAGACTATGTTTGAAAAATGTCTTACGCTACCGGCACACATAACTGACTGCTTGTCTGGTGTGTTAGTTTTATGTGTCAACTTGGCGAGGCTATAGTACGCAGTTACTTAATCAAATGCTAATCTAGATGTTGCTGTGAAAAGTGTTTTATAAATGTGTTTAACATCTACAATCCTTTGACTTTAGATAAAAGAGATTGCCCTCAATAATGTGGGTGAGCCCCAGCCAACCAGTAGAAAGGCCTTAAGAGAAAAAACAGGTTTCCTGAAGAAGAAATTCTGCCTCAAGACTGCAACATTAATTCCTGCCTGCATCTCCAGCCTGCCCTACAGATTGCAGACTTACCAGCTCTCCCACAGTCACATGAGCCAATTTCTTGGGGGAAAAAAATCCATTTTTATATTTGCATAAATACGTACAATTATACACTTATATACCCAATAAGGGAAATAGTGCCCATTGGCTCTGTTTCTCTAGAGAACTCTGATACTACTGGGCATCTGAGTCGTCTAATGTTTTGATGGTGTTGCTTTATCATCCTATGCTACCTCCCAGTGCTGCTATTGAGAAGTCCAATATTATTCAATTCCTGACCCTCACTATAGAACCTGATTTTTCTCTCTGAATCTTTCTTCATTCTTACTGTTCTGAAATTTTATGGTGTGTCTTAGAGTCAGCTGATTTTCTCTCATTGTGTTTGACACTCAGCAGGACTTCTCAATTTGAATACTTGAATTTTTAATTCTTCAAAATTTCCTTGAGTTGTTTCTTTAATGATACATTCTTCTTTGATGTCTCCATTCTCTCTTTCAGGGACTTTTAGTTTCTGGGTGTTGGACTGGTCCTCTATCTTTCTTGGATTGTCCCCCCTATCTTCTATTACCAGACTTTTTCTTCTATCTTTGAGAGATTTCATCATATTTTTCTTCTTATCCTTCTATTGAGCTTATAATTTCATTTCTCATATTTTTAACCTCTAATAGATACTTGTTTAATAGTAATCTTTTCTTGCTTCGTGAATGAAACAAACTTTCAGTTCTCTGAGGATATTAGTAGTAGTTGTTTTTCACACTTTTTCCTTTTTTTTAAGTTTATGTATTTATTTTGAGAGAGAGAGAGAGAGAGCACAAGTGAGGAAGGAACAGAGAGAGAGAGAATCCCAAGCAGGTTCTGCACTGTCTACAGAGCCCAATACAGGGCCCAAACTCTCAAACCATAAGATCATGATCTGAGCTGAAATGAAGAGCCAGACGCTTAACCAACTGAGCCACTCACCCTCACACTTTTTCCTACTGCAGACAATTTACTTGAAAGTACTTGCATCTCTTTGTTTTAATCTCTCTCTTACATGTAAGATTTCTTCATACTATGTATATCCGAGACCAATCTGCTTAAGAGTGTGACTCTAAAAAGGTGACGGTAAGTCCCAAGTGTGTGATACAGTTCATGAACCATCATCTTCACAGTAGGGCGATCTGGCTAGGCTGTTTGTCAGGGACCCTGATGTCAGTGTCTTTAAATCTTTCCACTTATCTGCCAAGCTTACCTTCTGAAATTTTGTATATCCCTAACACACACTATTTTAGAGATACCCCATCTGAGATAGCCCTGACTAGAATGCAGACGGTTGAGATTAATGACCTCTGATGTTCTCTCCCTCCTATGTTATCCAATCAATGACAAATCCCAAAAAGGTGATAAGGGACACAAGAAGTACATCTCATCTCTGTAGAGCTATACCAGATGATAAAATGAGCCTAAAGAAAGGGAAGATGGAAGCTTCAAGGCAGCTGTGATGAGGAACAAATCCTGATTTGAACTCTAGTTCATGCATGCTCTTCCTCTAGCAACCCCAAGTGTATTGGGAGGAAATATGGGCTTTGGCTCCACAGACCAAGGATAATTCCTGTTTTACCCACTTCCCAGACATGTGAGTCAAGGCAAATTACTTAGTCTCCCCAAGCATTAATCTTTCCCTTGGAAATCCAGGTTGGGAGGCAATCAATCCAGTTGTCCCCAGGACCCTAGACTTCCTCTGCCATTAGCCTAATCCATTCCATGACTGTCCATTCCATGACTCTCACCCTGTGCTAACCATGGCTCATGGTTGACAGGGGCTGGGTCACTTACCACTGGGCTACAATAGGCAGCCCAAGACCTTGAACTCAGTGAATGTTGAACCAATGTTCACTCTCTTTCCTTTTATTTCCTGCTATGAACTAGGGATCATAATCTCTTCAGAAAACTTAATTTTTCAGTTTGCTTCTACGTAAACAGTGTCCACAGAGCACAGGGAGAAAGTCAAGAAGAAAAACAGAGAGAAGTTGATAAGCTGAGAGGAAAAAGCAACAACTGGGAGAAATTTGAGAAGAAAAAAAAAACAGCACATGACCAAAACATGATTTAAAAAATAGTAATAATAAGGAGGATTGGAGGAAAGGAAGACCAGAGGATGCAGGTAAATTTGGATTCTGGAGAAGAAAAATAGAACATAATAGAACTATATGATTACAAGGATATAACATCTCAGTCTGGCTGAAAGCAAGGTTCTCCTTTATGCTGTCATATTGGTTTTGCCCAAAACTCTCCCTTTTAGTTAACTGGTCATGCCCCACACTCCCCCCATGCAGTATCTTCAATGGCTACCATTTCCTTCCATGAATCTATCTTCCTATCTCTGCCATAGTTGATTAAGTTAATGGTGGACATCCATGGTCTAGGCCAAAGACAGCCCTTCTCCAGAATGTTTTTCATTAATGTAGACTTAAAGAAACAAAACTCATGTGCTCTCAAAAGCCTTTTCTCACCATGTGGAGAAAGCCCATCTGCACAGAGAAGCAGAGAAGGAACACTGGCCATGTTCAAGACCATGGATCAAATCGTTGCTGAAACCCCATTGTTCCCCTTCCCTTTTCACAGTATAACGGTTCAATCTTAACTGATGTACATGACCCAATTCCTCCTTTTACCCAAGTCTGCTCAAGATGAGTCCCATCACCCGCAATCAAAAGGGTCTTAGTTAACAAGACATATGTGAAGACTGTAATAAAAGCCTGCACTATTCATATACTTAGAAACATTTTTACATGTGCAAAATATCTTCAATCTTGCTAAGTCATTAAAGCAGGGTTAGGTGGAGAATGCTACTTACCCGTGTTTGTTACCATGACTTTCAGGAAATTAAACTTAGCAAAAACCCATCCTCTAAAAGTCCATGTTTCCAACTTCAGATTGCCCTTCCTTCCCATTAATGCCCACTTCAGTCTCCTGCACCACCAGTTCAAACCTTAAAGGGATACCATTTCTTTCCTCTCCTTTGACATCAAATCCAAAATAATCATCACTTCTAGATTCTACAAGTTTTGAAAGATTGTTCCTTCTCATAGACTGATGCCCAGCATCTGTCTTCCAAATACTGGAAGTTAAAAAAAAAGATACACTTCCAGTTTCAGTCAAGATAGAGTAAGTACAATCCAGCCTCCCTTTCCCACTGAATGCAATCAAAAATCCTGGACAGAGTACATGGAGCTTCTATCTGAGAACTCTGAAAAGTAAACGGTGGCAGGTAGATTGGGGAAGGAAAACAGAACTCAAAGAACCACCAAAATAACAGTGAGTTTTCTGGTTTCATCCTTTAGTGTCTTTGAGCCTAGACTCAAAGGCAGTTGGAAGACTGGAGCTGTGCACCAGCTGAGGACAGAAAGAACTCCAAGGGAAACGATCTATATTTCTGTTCTGAGGCATAAGAAAGCAAGCCCCTACAGATCTGATGGAGTGGGTTGGCTTTGCTTGTTTTTTTCCATTCTCACTCCCTAGCCCATAGGCAATTTCATGGCAATACAATAGATGGGAGCAGTAGCCAGGTGGGCACCTAAAACTCTGAGAGAGAGTCCTCTCTGACCAGAGAAAGTGGGGTCTCCATAATATGGGGAGAATCCCCATTGCTTTTTTTTTTTCTCTACCTATTCACTCATTTCATGACTGTGGGCAGTCACAGGAAGTGCATGGCAGAGTGGGCAGCTTTTCAGCCAGAGGAGTAGGAGAGGAAGACCTTGGGAGCCAACTAATATGTAGGGAGACTCCAGCCACAGGGACAAGTCCTGACAGGCCTAACTTCAGCAAACCATTGGTCTCATTCCTCTTGACAGTAATTGGTTTAGGAATGACATGGAATGCAAGTCTGGCCAATGAGATCTGAAAGGAAGGCTGCTGATAGTGAGGGCAGAAGGCAAATCTTGGTAAACGTTTCTATTCAAATGGGAGAGAATAAGTCCTGATATTAGGTGTCATGTCCATGGACTAGAGTCAGAACAGCTGTGCTGGAACTACCACTGAAGCTGACAGAAGACAAAGCTGATGCTCTGAGATTAGCAGAATGGAAAAATGGAAAGAACCTTCAGCCATGGAATTAACCAGTCTGGAGCTGCCCTGCCTGTGGGCTTCTTCACATAAGGGATAATAATTTTTCCCAGTTTTTGAGTAAACTGAGGCAAGATTTTCTGGAACTTCCAGTCAAGTTACCTTAGAGTTATACCTTATAAGATACATACAAGGCAAAAAGATTGCTAGACCAGGGGCATAAAGTCAGATCCTCACCCAAACCTGCCCTCATTCTACATTGTTTCAGATTCATTCTCTGAACCCTGGAGCAGAGCATTACTTAATCTTCCTCAAGGTTCAGAGGATGTATTAACTTAAGGAAAAGTGAGAAGTCTGTATCTGGAACAGAGGGGGAAACTCCTCCTCTTCCAGACCATTCACAGATATTTGCAGCATCCTTATATTGGTTTCCTGCACAGGCAGCAGGCCCTACCCACAGGTGATAACCTAACTACAATAATAGTAGCAATACAGAAATAGTAAGGTCAGCTCTCCAAGGAAAGGTAGAAGCATCCTATGTGTTTGAAAAGAATTTACTACGTGGATTACACATGTAATAACGTTTTAACCACCATTTTTTGTTTTGTCAAATAGATGTTTGAGTGTTTAAAGAATTTTATAGGAAAAATATCCCATGAATTTAAAACACCCAGCTATTCACATCCATCTATATTTTTTCCAGACTCATCAAAGCACAGACACCATGTACATGAAATCTGTAAGAGTGACTATTCTATTCTGCATTCTGTTTTGCTTGCACTTAGCATGGTGATGTATGCACATTTTCACACATGTCTCCGTTTTAGCGGTCACAGAGAATTCTGATATACCATGCTTCTCTTAGCCATTCCCACTCACTAGGCATTTTGGTCACTTTCCATCTTTCCTTATAATGAATTTGATGCCATAAATATCTTTGTATAAATGACTTTTCTTTTCATTTGAATTATTACCTTAGGGTATATTCCCAAAAGTGGGATTACCAACTCAAAGGGTATGAATGCTTTCATAGTTTCCATTACAAATTGCTAGCTTGCACTTCAGAAAAATAGGGACAAATTACAGATTAGCCAGTAATGTGTGTGAGTTTTCAACGCAGAAACTAATACAACAGGTCTTATTGATCTTATTTTTGTTGTTGTTAATTTAATATTGGCCCTCCATTGCTGTTCAAATCTGCATGTCTTCAATTACTATTCAAGCTAAACATTTTTCATGTTAGTTTCCTATTTGCAGACAAAGAAATAAAAAGACATTTTGCTACAGCAAATCTACCCACTAGGATATATGGAAACATTATAAATTGTAAAGGCAATACTAATGAAAGATGTTGCCTGTCATTCTTTATATGTAAACAATATCTTCATATTTTTTGATAAATTTTCACATAGTGTCCAGGCCTTATCCATAAATTTGCATAATTCTGTATCTATTTTGAACCATAAGCCTTATTCATAATGATTAAAATGATTTTATAAGTTATTTCATTTAGTATTTTCTTTTGCTACCAAAAGTTAAAACTCTTTTGTAATTGATTTGATTTGCCTTGTTTCTGATGATATCTTCTATTGCTTTAAATATCGCAAATATATTTCTCCTCCATTGTAGAAATAAATATGCTATTTCATCCTCTTTTGATTTTTTTATGGCTTGTTTCATGGTCATTTGTAAGGTGCAAACCTGAGGTAAATTTCATTACTGCCTGGACTTCTGACATACATGGCTAAATTCTTCCCTTACAACATTAACTGAGGATAAAAACACCCAGCCATTTAGTTCTGTGTGTGGCGGGTTGGTACAGAGCAGCTCAGAGTTCAGGATGCTACAGTTCCATATGCTTCACCCTTCCACAGGAATCCCTACTGACCAGAAAGAATAAGTAATGGTGTTCATAAACATCTTGAGATAGAAAAAAATGCATGCGTGCGCGCAAGCGCACACACACACACACACACACACACACACACACAGGGGTTGTTTTGTAATTTTTTAATGTTTATTTATTTATTTTTGAGAGAGAAGGGGAGCACAAGCAGAGGAGAGGTGGGGGGGGGGGTGGGGGAGGAGACACAGAATCCAAAGCAGGCTCCATGCTCTGAGCTGTCAGCACAGAGCCAGATACGGGGCTCAAACCCACAAATCATGAGGATCGTGACCTGAGCCAAAGTCAGATGCTTAACCAACTGAGCCAACCAGGCACCCGCCACACACATATTTTAATGCATGTCTTTCTGCATAATTTCTTATAATTGCATGTGAATCACAATTATCTCAAAGCAAAAAGTTTAATTGAAAAATACTTTAAAATTCATGAAAATTTTGTAACATATTTTCTTTTAAATAATTTCCGGATTCATACCCGGGCTCTCAACAACAAAAGTCCAGAAGCTTGGAGCATGGCTATTCTTTACCAATTCTGATATTCTAGGAAAAAGTCCCCAAGTGGTGGGGTCTTTATCCTCAGCCTCCCATTATTTGAGGAGTCAGCTCTCAAACATTGCAATGTTAAGGCCAAAGGTAGGTTTAAAAGTGCTGGGTTTTAGCCAAATTGCCAAATATTTATTAAGGACCACAGCAATCTTGCTTGAAAGCCAGGCACCAGCTCTCAAGTAAACAACTTGTAGCACAGAAAATTAATATTTTAAAGCTGCCAACAGCTTCTTGCCACTGCTACAGTTGAGGCTTAATTTTTGAAGCTGAGGAACTGTCATTTTGGTAACCAAGTGGATTTTGCATCCTAAAGTTTAAGCTGGAATTTGTCCTTGGGCAGGTCTTCCCTTTCTTCTTTCTATGGTGACCTTTTTAGTCATGCAGACAGAGATAAAGCAATTTCTTACCCCTTTTTCTGCAAGCAGCCCTGAATTGGTCAGGGCTTCAGATGTTAAGTATTCTGTTCACTAATGAAAATTTGGTTTACTTTTTAGCAGGACTGTGCCCTTGCAAATAAATTATTTTAGAATATGAATTTAAGCTGCCCAGTCCCTGAAAATTATTGCTTGTTCGTGAAAAATATTTCCTTTCTTTATCTATCTCCAGTGTTTTTCCCCAGTAGATTGCCAGGCCAGCAGAAACATCAGGCCTGACAGTCTTCTCACCGTGAGGAGAGCATACCCGGCTGAGCTTGGCAATTGCTCCCCAGCCTGGCCAGTTGGAACCCCACACTTGGGGTTCTGCCCCTGCTACCATTGCTGCCTCTATCCCAAAGGCCGCGGGCCCTGAAGCAATCCAGCCATTAGGAGTACAGGTATGATTCTGAATCCCAATTCCACCACTGAACCCCTGTGTCACTTTGGACAACTCACTTTACCTCTCCTGACTCAGTTTCTTCATTTTCAAGACGGGAAAAGTAATACCTACTAGAGGGGTGCTATGAAAATATTAGTTTGCTCCCCCTGTCCCTCATCCTGGATTCAGGGGCTCTGCCATTCTTGTACACAGAAGCTGAAGTCCAGTTGGCCAAAGGGGATGATGAACAAGAGAAATGACCCCTCCTACTCCATCCCCCACTGGATACACCAGCACAACCAGTTCTCTGCAGCAGCCACCTAGAAGCTCCTAAGTATGGGGAGAGCCCGGGACTACCTGCAGCCAAGAAATGCTGCATTGTGCCTGGAACCTCAGCTTGTCTGCCTTCCCTGTGATCTGCCCCTCCTCTTAGGTGCACAGAATTGCAGCTGACTCCAAGGCTGACCTTGGTCTTCCTCACATCCTGGCCAAGGAGACATGAGGATTCCTGAGGGGTACATAGCCTCTGCTCAATGGGTCACCCTTACTGAGCTACCTGTTCTATCCCCTGCTCAGGTGGCCATCTTGGGCCAGAACCAATACCCTTAGGCTCTACCCCTCACTATATCCCTGGATCATCCTTCTACTCCTTGAGAGAGGTCTCCCCATGCAATAGCCCCCTGCACTACCCTCAACACACACACACACACACACACACACACACACACACACACACAGGACCGTACCCAGATCCCCTCAGATCCCCTCTACTAGTACTGTGTGCCATTACCAAGATTCTCTCCCTGTGTGCTTTGCTTCAAAAAGCTCTCATCCTGCAGTCTTCAGAGAATGATCCCTGGGCTGCTGGAAACTTTATCCAGACACAAGGATAAACAGAATGTCTGGGAGTTTATGCCCCTGGGCTGCCTGAAGCCAGTGCATGACTGGTGCTATAGGAAAGCAACTTCTCTTCTCAATGAGAGGCAAAATGAGGGATAATTTGTGCTCCAGAGTACTGCAAAGGATCAAGCCAAAGCAGAAACTTCGTCTAAAATCACACTGTCCAGCTTCCTCTTCTTTCCTGTCCTGCTTATCCTACTCCCTTACAAGTCTCCCAGGGAGCACTTCCTTAATAAATCGCTGGCACACTCCCTCTCATCTCAGTATCTGCTTCTGGGCAACTTAAGACACAACACTAGCTTGTCAAACACTGTGAAGAGACGCAAGGCCACCAGGTCTGAGCCATTTAACTGAGTGTGTTCTCAGGTATGTGTGTGAGAGAGTGAGAATAGGCATGTTGGTATGGAAGTACATAAGTATATAGGTGTGTTGCTGGAGAATGAGTATATACATATAAACAAGTGTGTTTGCCTGTATTTATATGGGTCCGGATGTGTGTGTGTTTCTGTTTGCAAATGTGGACGTAGCTGAGGAATGTGTGCGTACCACTGTGTGTGCATACAAGAGATGGTAGGTGCATGTACACATGCATGTGTGCTTGTATCTAGCTCTCCTTTGTGGGGGTTACAAGCAGAAGTAATTTAAAGCGTCTGAACATCTCCACAGCCAGCAGAACCTACATCTTTCTAACAGGCCAGCAAACAGTTGGGTCTTGGGCCCTTGAGTAACATAGCTTCCATTCTCAGTTAAGCAAACATCAGATCTACTTCCACACAAAGTCTACTGACACATCAGTGAAAGACTTGGAGAAGAGGGGTATCTGTGGTAAATGAAACCTGGACCACCAGGAAGCTAGGCCCACCCCCACATCATAACAGGGTTTGGCATACAATTTCCTACTTAGTATTATAAACCAAGACAAGTTTCTCATCCTCTCTGTGCCTCAGCTCCCTCATCTGAAAACAAAGATAATGGTAGCATCATTAGGCAATAGTAGTATATTTACTATATTCATTTGTTAGGGCTGCCAGAACAACATATCACAAACTGGGTGGCTTAAACAACAGAAACTTACTGTCTCATAGTTCTGGGAGCTGGAAGTCTGAAATCAAGGGTTGGTTCCTTCTGAGACCTCTCTGTTTGGCTAGTAGATGGCCACTTTCTCCTTCTGTCATCACCTCATCTTCCCTGAATGTATATCTATGTGTCTAAATTTTCTCTTTTTATCAGGACACCAGTCATTTTGGATTAGGGCCCACCCTAATGACCTTACATTAACTTGATTGTCTCCGGAAAGACCCTATGTCCAAATAAGATCACATTCTAAGGTACTAGGATTAGGACTGAAGACACAATCCGATCCCTAACATTTACCTTTTAAGGCTGTTATGAGGTTAAAATGAGTTAGTTTTTGGAAAGTGCTTAGCTCAGTGCCTGGCATATAGTAAGCCCTATGATACATTTTGCTATGATAATGATGCTGAATTATATCAACTTCAGAACTTTTGTGCCCTGTAATAATAAGACAGAAAAGGGGGTGCGTAATGCTTGTAAGAAAATTAAAAAGCTTTGTAACACACAAAAGGTGAAAGAAAAGACAAAACCCATAAACAATTATTTACTCTCTGGTTATTGTGAAACCAATTTCCACCAGTCTGTGGAGTATTTGAACCTAGTTTGTGTGCCCCAAAACTGAACATACCAGGTGGGCAAAATGGACCCACTGTTCAACAACTCTTTAAACAAATATTTGTACTATCACTCTCCAAGGTTCACTTACCCACTGCCATTCCAGATAAACAAGTGAAACCAACCCAGACTGAAAATCATCAGTAAAGAGACAGAAAATGGGACCTTGCCTCAAGACATCTCTTTTCTTTGTTAACTCACAGCCCTGAGATCACAGAACCCAAGAGAAAAGAGAGGAGATCTTTGAGTGCATTGTTGAGTTGCAGGCTCAGGGAGCTTCCAGGATAAATACTATAATGGCATGTTTATATTGTGTGGGCCAGTCAGGAAACACTGCATCTACTACTGGCCAAATAGAAATGGAAATTACTTCCTCCAGGAACCCCTAGCGGGAACACAGCAGCTAGGCTTGCTAAATGAACCACACAGTGGTGGTGTCCAATGGAAGACCTCTGAGCTGAATTCCAGCGTGGGTCATTCCCAGCTCCACTTCTGACCACTGACCAGCACCTCCAATTTGCCCTTGTGGGCCTGGGGTGGCATCTGCACCCACAGGCCAGGCCGGGCCATCATTGTTGCCTCAGCCAGCCAGCTATTGCTTCAAAGGGCTGGGTGAATGTAAATACAGTTATTTAATCTAATGAAGTTATTAATGTAAATGGGTAAATATTACAGCAGATGTATTCAGTTCTAAGTAAGAGGAAATCTAACTAACTGATTCAAACAATGCAGGCATTTATTTTTTGCTAACAAGAAAATGGGAAAAAGGTGATCATAGAGTTGGTCTGACAACCTAATGATGCCATTGAGGAACCAAGAGTGCCTGTGTTTCCATGTTCCCATCTTTGACTTGCTGGCTTTGGCCCCCATGCTTGCAGCCTCACAGTTGCAGGATGGCTGTTCCTGGTAACACCACTTCTTCCCTCCGTCTCTCCAAGCAAGGAGTGGGAGCAGCTTCCTGCCATTGCTAATTTCTGGGTTGTTTCTTCCATCCACTGCTGGTCTTCTCAGCAACTCTGCCCTCGGCTTAAACAACTTCCTGCATTAAATTCTTTCTGTTGCAATAACCAAAGTGATTTTGTTTTCTCAGTTAAAACCTGACTGCCCACGTGGTTAACACAGCAACAAACTCATGTCCCTAAAGAGTTTTAAAAGTACATACCTGAGGGGAAAACAAAGATAATTTTTAATAAAAGTTAACAAAACTCAAAGTAGACAGTAAGAAAATAATATTGAAAATGAACCATGTGATCATATGACAATGGTAGTACCCTTGACAAGTTGAGAAGGTGGAAGAGGCCAGCACCCCTTCTAGCTTATTCAGTACAGGGCACTGGGACAAGGAAGGAGTGTGGCTCAAATTTAGCCTTGCTTCACTCATTGCACTATGTACCCTACAAGGGGCTCTTCTCAGGGAAGGGGCACTTTTTTATAACTTACCCAGAGGTGTCCCTAATTTTCATTGGCTAGCCTTGGCCCTCTCTAGAGTTGTCAAAAATTATGAAAAAAAAGGTGGGGGGGACGCCTGGGTGACTCAGTCGATTAAGCATCCAACTTCAGCTTAGGTCATGATCTTACAGTTCATGGGTTTGAGCCCCACATCACACTCTATGCTGACAGCTCAGAGCCTAGAGACTAGAGCCTGCTTTGGATTCTGTGTCCCTCTTTCTCTCTGCCCATCGCCCACTCATGCTCTGTCTCTCTTGCTCTCAAAAATAAACATTTAAAAAAAATAAGGCCTACCTGACCACTAAAGAACTTTGTTTAAGGTTATTAATGCTTCAGGAACACAAGGAGACGGGACTCTTAAGAAGGAGGTTCCCTGTCCAGAGGCAAGGCTGGGGTATTAAAATATGGAAAGCCCTGCCTCTGGAGGAGCAGAGAGCAGCAGTGACTACTGCAGCCCTGCTGGAAGAACCCCTGTTACAAGGGGACCCACACCTTTGACAAGTGGCCTGTTCCCCATAACTGCAGCCTTCTTTTCATTTCTTTTCTCTGTCATTCGGGAGGGCGGCCTCAGAACTTAGAAAATCATGTTTGACCTCTGATGGCTTTAATAACAGCCCCCACCCCATGAAACAGCAGGACTCCAGAAACCCAGAACGACCTAAGCACACACAGTTATTTCTGGGCATCCTCGAGGGGAGCCTGCAGGTACTCGTAAGTTGGGCTATGCAGTTGCCACCAAGCATCAGCCCTTCCTTCCTCTGGACCCCACATCTCATTTGTCCATATCACCCTGCCCACAAAGCTGCTTGCATGAGCCTCACCTCTGCCAGCCCATGGGGAAATGTCTCCCTCTATCCATGCCACAGATGCTATGACAGGTGATCCCAAAGCCACCCTCCAGAGATGCCCTCACAGTGCTGGGCCCCAGAAGTGGGAGAATGATCTCCTCACAGCTCTGTGCCTCTCCTCATCATCTGGGTCCCCAAGCAGCTTTGTCAGCACCCAGAGTCTCACCAAGTGGCCCCATCAACTCCTGGAGTACCTCCATCCCCACCTCTGGGCCTGGGCAACCTGGAGGAAACCTGGGCACCAGCAGGGACCTCTGTGTCTTCCAGGGTTTCCCCACTCTCAGCTTACAGGGCCTCATGCCCAATATACTGACCTGAACTTTAAGCAGATACCAGACCCCCCATCTCCCCCTCTTCCTTTTTACATCTCTTGCCACCAAAAAATCCTCTATGCTCTTCCAGTTACAAAGCAAAAATTCCCAGATACTGATATGTCTAAGAGAGAGAAACAGTACTATCTATATCAGCAGCCAACGGAAGACTTTCTGGTATACTTGGCAGAAGTATGCCAAGGAAGTCTCTCCTTGGCAGGGGAGGGCATTAAGCAGGGGCTCCGGACAGTTAAAAGAAATATTGTAGTGGCACTTACTGCCTCCTGTTTGACCTCCATGCCTGCAGATGGTGCACAGCAATGTCCCAGAGCAGGGGATATGCCCCAGCAGGTGGCCAAGAGGCAGACAGCCTCTACAGGGAGAATGGGGTTTGGAAGGTGGCTGTTCAGCTCCCTTCCCTCTCTGCTCTTGTCTCTCCTCTCTCCCTTTTCCTTTCCTTTGTCTTCATTTTTACCTGCTTCTCCTTCCTGCTCTTCTACCTCCCTCCTCATTCCACACTCTCTCCAGTACTACTTGTGGACAGAGAACTTTTCTACATGCTGTTAGAAGTGAAAAAGAAATAAAAGACACTGGTCCCACCCTTAGGGATTAATGAGATTACCCCAAAAAAAAAAAAAAAAAAATCTGCATGCAGAGCTAAGCAGAAGGGTAGGACTGGGTCAGAAATGGCTTTGACCCTCTGAAATGTTTCTTCTTTGTTCACCTGTTAAAGCAGCCTTGGGGAAAGACATGTCCCAAAGAGATAACCCCATGGGATCCTTCTGGATCAGTTCAGAAGACAAAGGAAGAATTTTGGAACACTTGTTGATGTCTGCTCAGTGACACAACTGAATTTATCTAATAAAAAATAAGAAAGCACACAATTTTCTGTAAGGAACTCATCTATTTCTTTTTTAAAATATGATAATGTCCTGTTTGAATATGTTTTTAAAGAAAAGTCTTTAGAAGCCTCAAGCACCATAAAAAGTAAGAGAGGGAGGGAGCCAAACCATAAGAGACTCTTAAAAACTGAGAATAAACTAAGGGTTGATGGGGGGTGGGAGGGACAGGAAAGTGGGTGATGGGCATTGAGGAGGACACCTTCTGGGATGAGCACTGGGTGTTGTATGGAAACAATGTGACAATAAATTTCATATTAAAAAATAAAAATAAAAAAATTAGAAGCGTCAAGCACCTTATTGTCAAAAACACTATTACATATAAGGCCCAAAAACTGTAAGGAAGACCACAAATATTGTAAATAGGAGTTTAAAAATTCACTCAACAAACTTAAGTTTGTATTCAGACAGAAGGGAGCTGGACATGAGAAAACTACTCCTTTCTAATTGGGAAAGGTCATCCTAAGGATTTCTAAGGTCAACATAGAGGAGTGCTCCTCTTTTGTACCAAGAAAGACAGAGGCCTATAAAGTACAAAGTTATTTTCTCCCTTATACAAAGAGGCAGGGATCTGGGCTCTTAGGGAAAGCTAAGTGCTGGCTGAAGGCATGAACCTTCCCAAGCTGTCTAAATACTATTGAGACCAGTGTTCTGGCACATCCCAGACAAAGCAAGCAAGAGTCAATATCATCTATCCCAGTCTGAGGGGAGGAACCAGGGATGGGTAAACAGAAGCAAGTTGGTTCTTCCTATGTTTTTATGTTTCTTTAAATCTTACCCTAAACACGATAGTCTATCTAACACACATATATCATATTAATAAGAATAAACTCTGTAGTGTTTCTGGCTTAAATGCAGCTTTGGAAAAGGAAGCTGAATTCTCTTTCCGCTTCCCATGGCTATGGGAAGCCTAGTTGTGGACCCCTGTGATTCCCAGTGGGTACCTGAATTGGAAACACCCAGCTTCAGAGGATGCCAAGAATTATTTGGCTAATCTATAAGTTAACAGTAAATAGCACAACTCCTACCTAATCAAGGCATGGGGTGGGGGTCAAAAAAATAGCTGCCTAATCAGACCAATGACTTAGACAAAGCAAAGGGGAAATGGATAGCAGCACACATTTTCCTGTTGATAGCCCATAGCTGCTTCCACCACGCCTTTGGATTAAGAATGATGGACAGGAGAACTACCTTCTGCCAATTAATTCCAGAGTATAATTTGTAGCCTGGGCCCATCCTGGAAGATCCTGGGCTGCTAACAAACCATGACACTGCTTTAATTTCTCCTTTGCCCCCACACTTTATTAAAACCTGGAGTGGGTTCCATCAAATATCCCTTCAAGGGAAAAACAGAGAGAGGCAGAGAAATGGAGCAACATTTGTCTCAATGCAATATGAAAGATTAGAGTTTGCTGGATAAAGAGGGAGAAAGGAGGGGGTAGGAATTCTTGTGAAACACACGCACGCACAGGGACACACACACACACACACACACACACAATTTCTCTTTTGCAATGACCTCCTTATGCCCCATCCATCAGCCTGGGGTTGGCTTATTCTAACTAGCAGATTCCTTTATTCTGTATAACAGGCCCATCAGACACAATCTGCATGCCAATTACTGGCACAGACCCCTTGATACCAAAAAATGGAAATTAGCTGTCAAGGAAAGGCTTCAGCCGGCCAGGTCTCTTTCTTGCTCTCTATTTCCAGCTCATATACACACTCACTCTGCTCAGCGCCTGGCTCTCACCAGGGAGTCCCCAGTGGAAAAAGTCATCTAAAAAATACAAACATATTTTATTGTTATTAGTATTAGTTGCTGACTTTCTCAGTACAATGTGAAATTCACCAGTGGGCAAAAGCTGCTTAGGGCAGAAATGGGTGAGAGAGGTTGATTTCTGATAATTGCATTTCTTTGGGAGCAGATCAAGGCGTCCCATGAAAGGACATTCAAAGAAATGTGAGGATAAGGGCAAAAGAAAACAGACAAGGAATGGGATTCTGTAACCAAGATAACAATCAGAACTTTCACACTTAGGAATGGGCCTAGGCAGAGTTGAGAGGACAGAGGTGAGATGAGCTCCATGAACAAGCCTGCATTACTGCTTTGCATCCTAATAAGCTCTCACAAAGCCAGGCTGCGGCCAACCTGGAGGGCTTCCTATGGACACAGAATCACTCCAGTGTATTTTCAACCCAACCTAAGCATGCTGCCCACAAGGTTTCTGTCCTTATGCTCCCAGCATCTCCAAAAGACCACATTTTATGATAATTCCTCTCCTCTTTTTTCCAAAGTGAGTCACAGAGCAAGGGAGCTTGTTTTCCACTGTCCACGCTGTCCAGGATCCATGTTGAATCTCATTTGGTGGGATAATGTAATTCATCTGGATCACTGTGACCTCAGAGTGGTGCCCTGGAAAATTCAGGGCACTCCCCTTCATTCAGAGACATATCCAACTTAATACCAGAGAGGACCCTATCCTTAAAATTTTTAGTGAAGAGTATCTCTGTACTAAAATTTTAGTTGTATGGATCCATCCAACAACAATATTTTTCATTAAATATTTTCATTATCACACAAGTGTTCAAAATCTGGATTCCTTCACTGACAATTAGAAAATATCTTTACTTCTAAACAAATTGTCTCTTCCTCCCATGCATTCTGGGAGTTAAAATTGTCAGCCAGGAAAATCTGCAGTTTTTTAATGCACAGCTTTCAGAACATGATGTAAAAACAGCTTAATTTGCCCAACTGAATTCCTACTATGTTCCTCACACCCAAATGTACAGTAAACATTTGTGGAAACAATGAATGAATGAATGAATGCCAGGAGCTCAGGCAGGCACTGCAAATAGGTTGGTGAAAAAGACACATACCCTGACCTTGAGGAGCTCAAGGTCAGACCTAGTTGAAATTCCCCATCACTCATTTCCTGTCCCTGTACATATTTTGTAGTTGGTGTTAACAAATGAGTCTCCTTGGCTTCCCCCAGAGGATTGCTTATGTGTTCTCTCACTCAAATGCTCTTCTTCAAGCTCCTAGTTTTGAGTTACTGGATTTACAAAAAGCTATTTACTTTCTCATCACCCAGAGGGCTCCTGACATCAAAACAAAAGCAATTTGGTTTAGGATCTGATGACATTTAATGTTCTAACCACTCCCTTCACTTCAGGGATGCTTCAAGGATGCACTTCTAGTTTTCCTCCTACTTCTCTACTCCTTCTCATCCTCCTTTGAAGATTCTTCTTCCACTCCTTAAATATTAGTATCCCTCTGTCCCAGGTTCTCCCCCTCTCTTGTATTCAGGCTCTAGGACAACAGAAAAGGCAAGGAGAGTCAAAGCAGACCCCCAGGTCTTTGGCTTGAACAACTGGACAAATACAGATCATTCTAGTTGGGCATCTTTGGTTACTAGGAACAGAAATCCATTCAAACTAGCTCAAGAAAAGAAGGATTTCTATGAAGACACAAAGCATCTCAGAGGAATGCAGAAAACTTCTAGGCCTAGGGAAGGCAAAACCAAGGCCACTCCAAGACTCTCCTTCGTTAGTGGCTCCTCAGCTTCTCTAACTACCTCCACTCCCTTCCTGTCCTCCAATCCGTTACCTCTGAGTTGCCCCTTTTCCCAAACTTCATGTACCCCTTTACTGCCACCCCAGACAAAACTCTACCACAGTCTTTCTGCTCCAGTGCCTACCATAAACTGAACACTTACTTGGTATCATTTAGATTCCCCAGAATGGCATCTGACCAGCCCAACTCACTTTTTGTGCTCCAGGCAAGCTTATCAATGAGCTGCCCTTAGATGAGGTACACATCCCTGTGCCAATCAGCTATGATTGGGGCAGGGTCAGATGGCCTGCTGTCTATGTAGCAGGGGCTGTGGGTGGAGGAAGATTCTCTAAGAAGAGAGTGTTGGTGAAGCAGTTATCCCCAAATGTGCCAAATACAGTGGTATTATTAAACACAGAGACTAATTCTACAAATATTCATTGTGAAAATGCTAAATGCACAGCAAGAGAAGAGGGTTGAGGCTTAAAGGTATGCCATTTTATAGGAAATAGACTCAAAAGGACCAGCAGAAGTAGTTTCCATCACTTTAGATGTGGCAATCTAGGGAGAAGAGAGTTTTGACAAGTGCATTGGTTTTTTATTGCTGCTATAACAAATTGCCACAAACTTAGTGGCTTAAAACAATGTAGATTTATTCTTTTACAGTCCTAGAGGTCAGAAGTCTGAAATGGGTCTTATGGGGCTAAAATTCAGGTTATCGGCAGAGCTGTTTTCCTTTTGAAGACTCTATAAAAAACACTCCATCCCTTGCCTTTTCCAGCTTCTAGAGGCTGCCAGCATTCCTTGGCTCACGACGTAGCATTACTCTGGCTTCTTTTTCCATTATTATGGCTCTCCTTCCCTGAACTGGATTCTCCTGTCTCTCTCTTCTCCTTATAAGGATCCTTGTGATTACATTGGGACCACCGAGAGAATCCAGGATAATCTCCTCATTGCAAAATCCTTAACTTAATCGAATCTACAAAGTCCTTTGTGCCATGTAAGGTAACATATTCACAGGTTCCAGGGATTAGGACATGGATATCTTTGGAAGGTCATTATTCTATCCACCATATGAAGGATATAGTGATCACACAGGACCAACACTGCCACTGGTCTGAGGAAAAGACACTGAGTCCAGGCACAGTCCTCATCTGTATCCTTAAAAAAAAAAACAAACAAACAAAAAAAAAAAAAAACTGGTTTTCACAAAATGGAAGGAGTGGAAATTAAATGTGAAGAGATTAGAGGTATACAAGTGGTAAAGAAAAGGAGGCAGAAATGCTGACCACTCCTTAAAAAAGTCCAGCAATGGAAGATGAAGAGAAGACTAGAGTCTGAGGGAGAATCAGGCCAAAGGAGGATAAAGAATGACACAGTCATTGAAATATGAAAGTTGTAGGCAAAGACCCCTCTGAGTCACGAGGAAGCAGAAACAGACCAACTCTTGGGGTGCTCAGGCTCAAAGGCGCTTCCATGGAAATGCCCTGGAGGGGCCACAAGAGGAAAAGAAGTTCAACGTGATTCTTAGCATATCCAGCTGAGTTGAGATGTTGACTCAACCTCCTTGACTCTCCTGAGCAGGCCTAGAGGTCTGGAAAAGGAACAAGAAATCAAACATTGGAGATGGCTGGGTTGGAGGGTCAGCAGGATGACTTCATGCAGAATCTGGAAAGTGAGCTAGGCAGGGCTGCTAGAGAGAGCATAGGTAGAAAACCAACAGCAGAAAAAAAAAAGGGGGGGGGGGCTGCTGGGTACAAAGGGCAGAGAGCCAGAGAAGGCTAGGCAGTAGAGAACTGAAGTGGGAGGGGCAGCCTAGGTAAGGGTTCCATCAACACTTGTTGAGTGATGGCATGCATGGAAGAATGAAGAGCCAATCTATAGTTACAATGCTGCTGGTCTGCTGAGTGTGATGTAGGACATGGGGCTGAAGAAGAGGTGGTTGTGATTAGATGTGGGAGGGTGGAGATGAACGTGTCACATCACTAATAAGATGTGTAGATGAAGGTTACTGGCCTTCTTGGATGACCCATATGCTTACCACTGTTTAATAAGCCCGTGGCCACCAGGAAAGAAGGGACTCAAGGTTATTCCATCAGCTTTGACCAAGTTTTCTATCATTATTTAGCCCTATATCTTTCTCTGCTGGAGTACAGGGTGGTTATAAAAGACATCTTGAATGACTCAATTCAAATAAACCTGAAATACAGTCTCCACTTGCCATGCAAATGTTTATCCAAGCTTGTCAGATGGACATTGGCAGAAAGCACACTTCTTCCCCCAGAGAAAAGAAAGATGTCACTAAAATTATCTTGGACTCCATAGGTGACATTAGTATAGCCAGACTGCAGAGCATCAAGTGGCAATTTACATGTTAGCTTCTGTTGTGCTAAATGGAAGAAATCATACCCTTGTTGTGTCAATTATGTAGGTGAGAAAACTCCCCCTGCCACGGGCCTGGCGCTGGGCTGCACGTGGGCCCAGGGGCCACTTATCTGCTTGTATAGGTGGATTCTTTGCTGCTTGGCTCTAGAGGAAAATGCATCTTACATAAGGTGCTGCTCCATAGATAAGTCTGTTGTTAATATGCCTCAGACTGCCTTTGCCATGGCTATTATCACGGATACATGCGACGTACATCTTTTTTATCGGTGTGCATTGTACTTGTGGTAAAAAAAATAAAAAAATAAAAATGGAAAAGAGACCACAGGATGTCATTTGTTATTTTTAAAAAAATAAAAAATTTTTTGCTGCAGATTCAACCCATACCACATATTATCCCCGATGAATAAAACTGGAACATCAAACATGCATTAATCAAATTTGTGGGTTTTTCAGAATGGACTTTTCCATAGTTCAGTGTGATTCAGCAGGTACTTGCAGGGCATTATGCCTGAGCTGAATGAACTTGTTAAATGCTCCCTGTTATGATTCTGTCCCATCATTATTGTTTTAAAAGGTAGAGTAATTTCCTCCCCCCTGCCAAAAATAAAGAGGATTTGATGATGAACTCTTTTAGCTGAGAGAATAGAGGAGGAGACATGGGGGCCCAGTGTGAATCTGGGCCATTTCTTCTTTAATATCCAAGAACTCATCAGTCTAGGGAAACAGAGGCAGCTCAACCTGACATTTGTTCCAATAAAAGCTGACCGTGCAGCAGAGTGAGCCCCAGCTGTACTGTTAGGGAACCTCTTCTGAAGACCCTGACCTGCCTGGGGGCTTCAGAGTTGTGGGAAACTGTTAAAAGGTGTTTTCCGGCAGTGATAAGATAATAATGCATTTTCCCATTTTCCTGGACCCAGGAAGACAGACACTTGAACAATAACCTGTGATGAAACCACCCAAGGAAGCCAGGGCCAGGAGGCCCCTCAGTGAGTTCAGAGTAACCATGTCTCTGCGCCTCTGTGTCCCTATCTATGAGAGGCCCAGAGTGGAATAAATGACCAATGACATCCCCGTGCTGACTGTATGTGGACAGTGCCTAAGGGCCATATTTCACCACCACTCTAGTCCTCTCCATACCATTTCTGGGCTTCCTTTCTCGGCAAGGAGCAGCTGAGGTGCTAGCTGGGGATCCCACTTAAGCTCTGGCTTCGCCCTCATCTCAAGTAAAGCCCAGATCCCAGACTAGAGTTGATACTAAGAGGAAAGGATCTTCCAAGAGGCATAGAGACCCCAAAAAGGTGGGTCTGAGGACAATGGGTAGAGACTGAAGAGTCTGACATTCTTTCAAAAGGAATGTGAATCCTGGGTGTAGTCTGGCTGAGAGTTTTTTTCATCACTTGCCCAAGAGGGTGTATACTGATGGTTCCAGTTTCAAACAACATGCACAAAGGCCAAAGGAGGACACAACAGACATGTGGAGGGGACATTCTCAATGCTCCACCAGATCCTCTTGGATCTCTTTCACCATTTCTGTATACCTCTCTCCTGGCTTCACCATGCTTTTGCCCTAATGGCCAGCAATCCACTTCTGGAATTCAGACCCTTCACATGGAGGTCAGTTTACAAGTCCTAGGCAGTACTGAATGCTGAGAAAGAGTCTTAGATATTTTCCAGAGCTTGACCCAGACCATCAGAATTCTCTCTTGCCTATAATTCATGTGTACCAGCACTCTCTAACCCTCTCACCTCTTTGGGAATACCATGACCCAACTGGCTGCCTGACAATCAGTGAACCATATTTATGTTGCCTTCTACATGACACTAGGCATAAAATGGTTAAATCAGGAACCCTAGTATCCCCACCACAACCCCACCACCCACACCCTCTTCCTTACCCTCAACTGCTAGGGCCTGGAGTCATATTTAATGGTGTCAATCACACAGAAAGTGCCATGATACCTGTGTTTTGTCCCAGACCCAAGATGAAGACTCTTCTATCCAATGTAATATTAAATGCCCCTCCCATTGTTGATTGTAGCAGCAGAGAACACTAAGCAAGGCAAGGTACCCAACATCCAGGCCCCAAAAACAGGCTGAGTGCTCAGGTTCAGGTATAGAGGCCAAGGAATGAGAGAGAACAAGAAAATAAGAGAATGGGAGTGAGCATGACACACACAACCCCTCCACTCACCCTTTTTGTCAGGCTGGCAACCATTCATTCCACAGTGTCCTGAAGTTAAGAACCCTGTATTCACTCATTTGAAAATGGAATAATTGCCTATGTGCCTATCCACAGAAATTAGCAAATAAAAATTCAATATTTACAGATTCACTTTTAGTGTCTACAGATACAAAGGAGCTTTCTGCCAACAGTAAAAGTAACTAGGTCCAAAGTGAGTCCAAAATTGAACAAATTATACCAACTACCTCTTGGTCCACTGCATAAGGATAGCTCATCACCTTGGGGCCCTTGGGGACCCTTCTTGTTATGCAAATTAAGGCCATATATATTTGGAAAGAGGATGCTAAGACCCCATGGGGATATAAGGTATATAGTACCTCATTGTATAATGCCCTAGAGGAGTGTAGCAGGGCTATATGGTGCAGTGAAGGCAATACCCCTGCTAGTGCCCCTAGATCTGCAGGAAGATGAACTCACCAAGGTTCTTAGAAACATTAAAGCAAGAGGATAGAATTTTTATTTCAAGTTGGTAATCAGGCTCAAACGTAAAACTCTTAAAACAAAAAATCAACCTTCCAGTCTAAATAGGGTGGATCATGAAAGAGGCCTGGCACAGGCTGGAAGAGAGAATAAAGACTATTTTATTGGTAAACCATTCTAGGGGGATCTACCAGTTCCTCCGAGAACTTTCTACCAGCCCTATACCCCTTGTCCTTAGAGGTCGACTGAGACCGCATTCCAGAGTGCCAAGCCACGCCTCCACTTTCTCTTAGCCCCGGCATAAGGTCCTAGATTGAAGAGCTACCCCACATAAGTTTAATACTGATTCAGTCAAGCTTCTTAAATCCAGAATAGCAACCACTTGGCAGCCCCCTCTGCCCCAACTTCCCCCAGGACTGAGGGGGAATGCTCCTCCGAGTCTGGTCTTCTCTTGCACCCGGGGGAGAGGAGCAATTCGTGGCTGCTGAGAACGAACTGAGAGAATGCCTGGCACTCCGTGGCAGTCCTGGGTCCCTGGCTGTCCCCATAGCACCCTCCCCTCCCCCACCCCGCCCTCTCGTTAGCGCTGTGAAGCGACCATCTCTGCTGCGCCAAGCCCCACAATTCACACAGGAATCCACGTCGCAATCCGGGGCACAGCATCAGTCGGTCTGCATTACCTCTCCATAATAATCTCATATATCAAATCTGGGAGACCCCGGCTCTGCCTGTGAGCGACTCCGTTAGACGCTGAATATCATTATCAGAGCCCCTCGCTCCCTCGGCTTCGTATGCAAACTCCTGAGCTCCCTGGAGTCCTTCCCGAAGAAAGTGCCCTGCTCCACGGAGGACATTTGTTATTTTGCAGGAGAGGTCGCTGAGGCTCCACCGAGACCGAATGAAATTAACGGCAGCCGCCAGTTGGCGGCAACCAAGACCTACATTGACACCTAGTGGCCTCTCTGGGAACTGCAGCCGCTCTGGCGGGTTGCTTGGAAAGCCGCTCCGAAAGCTGAACAACGCCACTGGTCTAGATATTCACTAATACCCAGAAAGAGGACTGAGTGAGAAACAAATATTCACTTTTCAACACCCCTTTGGTGATAGATAAACCCACCTTTAATGTTTAAATATCTTAACTTGTCAAACCGCGCGGGGGGGGTGGGGGGGTTGGGTGGGCATATATTGAAGCCATAACTGTTTCATCCCATCTCAGGATAAAGCCAGGTCATTGAGAAAGGGAAATGGAGGAATTGAATCAAATGCATAAGTGGAATCCATCTTTACATTGCACATCTCTATGACTTAGAAATCAGTCCTACACATACACAAATGTGCAAAGATAGCCATCGCATCAGTGTTTGGAATGAATGAATGAATGAATGAGAAAGAGAGAAAATAACCTAACGGCGCCATGTATATATGTTAACAATATGTATGTAACAATATGTACAATATACATGACAAGTCATACATATATACACAGTATACGTGATATGGCATTTTTTTGTTATCATTACCGAATTCAATTTTACCTTTATTTGGAGTCTCCATTGCTCCTGATAGCAGAAAATGTAATCATGGTCTGTCCTGGAAGAAGTCAGGCATTTTATATTTCAACTTAGTCAATGCAGTTTTCTTTCCTTACCTTGGCTCTTAAATTTAGGGGCCTATTTCATCACATTTTAAGGGGAAGGTATCTGTTCCCCAAATCTCCAAATGGAGGTTTATCACTGACCCGTCAGTCCCTGAGTCCCCAAACTTGATCTGGAGAGTTCTATAACCCCCTCTTATATGATATCTAACCTCCAGGGGAGGGCACATAAGGCTTCCCTTTTAGACACCCTAACTTTTTCATTACTTCTTCCCCATCTTTCCTCTTCCTCCTCCTCAGCTTGATCTAGTCTGGGGATGGGAGGAGGGGGGAAAACTGTCAATATATAATCTTCTCTATCTTTTCTATTTTATAACTAAGATGAGAACTTTCTAGCTTAAAATCCAAGAATTTGGCATATTTCATCTGATTCCACTGTGACAGCTTCCTTAGAACGAGTATCTCCCATCTACCTTCTTAAATCCTGAGTGGAGGAGGGATCCAGAGTAAAGGCAGTATGGAGTGGGAGAACCATAACTGGTGATACTGCACGTATCATCCCATCTCAGAGAGAAAAGGATCTAGAAGGAGACACACCACATATTAACACAACTTCACTGCCTCTTCTAGAAGACCTGAATCAGTGGGGCCCCAAACACTGAGACAGGTTGCAACACTTGGAAAACCTCCTGGAGTGAGCCCCTACTGTGTGCTGTACCACGTGTCTGAGCCCTAAATAACAAGTGCCTCAAGTTCATCACAAGCTACAGAAGGAGGAGAAGCAGCAGAAAGTCTTCTCCCCCTCCCCAATGGAAAAAAAACAAAACAAAACAAAACAAAGATTTGTTAAATCAGTTTACAGAGAAAGAAGAAAATTGTAGAAGGTTATGGAGACTCCAGTCACATGTCCCCTATTCTCCTACCCTGAACCAAGGAAGGCAGGAGACTCTTATAACCCAGATGTTTCCTTTGATAGGAATACAATCTGGTGCAACACTGTCTCACAACTTCACTGATACTTGATCTCCTTTTCCTGTTCCCAGTGGGGCATGGTGCTGCTTGGGAGAGATTGTTTGTTTTTTACTACTTTACCTTCATCACAATCTGTGTACTTTTCAAACTGGAATTTTATTGCAATTATAGAAATGCTTCAGCCATTCCCTCTCCTACATTCTCACTAGTTTTCTCATTCAGGAACTCTTCTTGGATGTGTGTTGGAATTTCTCAACTACCTTCTGTGACTAAACATCTTATGCATATTTTTCATATTTTTATCTTCTGATGGTATATTATATGAAATTTCTATCTTTTGATTTACTCATCTCTCATCAGTTATTCTAGCCTGTTGTTTATCCTATTTATTGTAGTTTTTTACTTCCAATAGCAGTATTTTTCATAATTCATGTTTCATAATCCCCTGGTCTCCTTGCAGAGATGCTATTCCCTCCTTACCTCTTCAATATATAACATGATGCTAAACTTAAAAGTAATATTCAAATATTATAACTCACCCATTGACAGGATATAAAAGGGTTGAGTTGTTGGACATTTCAAAGGATTTGTGAGGAAGATGTCTCTGAAGTGCTCCGAGTTTCATTGCCCCCAGGGAAGGGTGAAAGGGGAGCAGTTTATCTCTAAACCCCAACTTTAGGGTTCCATGCAGAGAACCCAATATGTGCTCCTTGCTGTTGGGGAACAAAGGGGATGGGTGTCTGGTTCAATTTGAGGAGGCCAAGGGCCTGCGAATGCTGAGTAGATGGCAGCATCTGGGAAAACCAGACACCAAGGAGGAAAACGCAGCTGTGTACTAGTTCGGGTTCTCCAGAAAAACAGAACGAGAGAAAGAGAGAGAGAGAGAGAGAGATTATAAGGAATCAGTTTACATGATTATGTAGGATGAAAAGTCCCAAGATCTGCAGACTGGAGACTGGCAAACTGGAGACTCCGGAGAACAATGGTACAAGTTTCAGTCTGAGTCCCAGTCTGAAGGCAGAAGACTGATATTCCAGCTTGATGACAAGTGAAGAGAGAATTCTTTCTTACTCAGCCTTCTTATTCTATTCAGGCCTTCAGTGGATTAGATGAGGCTCACATACTTTGAAGAGGGCAATCTGCTTTACTCAGTGCACCAGTTAATCAAATGTTAATCTCATCCAGAAATGTCTTCACAAACACACCCAGAACAATGTTTATCCACATGTCTGGGTTTCCCATGGCCCAGTCAAGTTGATGCAAAATTAACCATCACAAGTCCACCCCTTGCCAATTTGGCATTCACATGCCTCTCCTTAAAACATGCTTTATCTCCAGGTGTGCCTGGATGGCTCAGTCCATTGGGCATCCAACTTCAGCTAAGGTCATGATCTCACGGTTTGTGAGTTCAAGACCCATGTGAGGCTCTGTGCTGACAGCTCAGAACCTGGAGCCTGCTTCAGATTCTGTGTTTCCCGTTCTCTCTGCCCCTCCTCTGCTCACGCTCTCCCTCTCTGTCTCTTTCTCTCAAAATAAACAAACATTAAAAAAATTTTAAACATGCTTCATCTCCAAATAAAGATAATAAAAGGTCATAATGCCATCCAACATGATATAACTATTCTGCATATAAACAAAACCACACTCTTTCCCCAGAAGAGGTAAAGTCCTTGAGTAATGTTTACTTCTCTTTGATATCCCATAACTTAAAATACTATGGGATATAAGGTTAACATTATTTTAATACTGATATACATGATATAAGGTCAGTATATCTTATGTTGCATGATAAAGGAATAAGAGAGGGAAGATTAAAGGTATTTCTTTTATATATTCACACACCTATAAACATTCATAACAATAAGGAGGAATAATTGTGATAGACTCCTCATTGCTGTATCTGGTCATGTGGTCATAGCTGGTATTTACAACTACCTTCTTCTGCTACCCATTTCCTTTGCCTCGTTCTTTACCTGCTGAGGTGACTCAAACCCTCATTCCTAAAAGGTCTGGACTGTTAGTGGTCCTGACTGGACTGGATTGTTGTGGTTTTCCATTGAGTTCAATCATAGCACATGGTAACAATAGGAAACACCCTAAGGGATCTCCTATATTCCATACATTTCCTTACCTCCACTGTGGAGTAGGAGTGTAATTTCCTCTGGTAGTCAAAATCAATCACCCAGCATCACAGTAACTCCTTTCTTTGCCTGTTGATTCAGAGGCATGAGGACTATAGAGTAGCCAAGTGGCAGGCTTAACTTCCAGGTCAAGAGCCATTGTTTTATCTCTTGGTGGAGGCTTTCCTCCTGCTGTAACTAAGACCTCTAGGCCCGCAGGGCATAACGTTATGAGAACAGGAAACCCAAAAATTTTGCAAGTGGGTCACTAGAGGTGATAATGAGTGGTGCCACTGCCATTTCCATCTCTTGATTCTTGGACCTGTGAGCTTTGGCTATGGGAAGAAGGGTACTACTTTATACTGGATATTGACTCAAAGCATAAAGTCTTGTGAAGAACACTGTCCTAGCCTTGAAAGGTATTGCCATCTAGATGGTACCATAACTGAGTCTTTAAAAGACCATTCCAGAGTTCCATCAAGCCATGTGCTTTGAAATGGTAGGAAACATGGTAAGATCAATGAATTCCACATAAGCATGGGTTCATTGCGGCATTTCTTTTGCTGTGAAGTTCCTTGATCAGAAGTAATTCTGTCTGTGTGGAATATTATGATAGCAGATAAGGTGTTCTGTAAGACCATGGGTGGTGGTTTTGGCAGAATCACTGTATACAGGGAAGGCAAATCCAAATCCAGAATAAGTGTCTATTCCAGTAAGAAAAAAGCTCTGCCCCTTTCATAATGAAAATGATCCAATATAATCAACCTGCCACCAGGTAACAAGCTAACCACCCCAGGGAATAGTGCCATCTGGGGACCCAAGGTTGGTCTCTGCTGCAAAATTGGGCACTAGCAGTGGCCACAGCAAGGCTGGACTTGGTGAGTGGAAACTCATGTTATTGAGCCTATGCATAACCTGTATCCCTGCCACCATGGCCACCTCATACATGAGTCCATTGAGTGAAGACAGAAGTGACTGGGGAAAGAGAACAAAACCCACAGAATGGATCATCCTATTAACTTGATTATTAAAATCCTTCTCTTCAAAAAAAAAAAAAAATCCTCCTCTTCCAAAGGCACCCTTTGTTGAGCATTCAATGGGACACAAATATCTTCATGTTTTTTGTCCATTCAGAGGAATCTAACCACAGAGCTCTTCCCCCAAATTTTTTGTCACCAATTTTTCTTTTTTTTTTTATTTAAAGTTTATTTATTTTTGAGAAAGAGAGAGAGAGAGAGCACAAGCAAGGGAGGGGCAGAGACAGAGGGGGAGAGAGGATCCAAAGCAGGCTCCGTGCTAACAGCAGAGAGCCTGATGTGGGGCTTGAACCCACGAAATAGTGAGATCATGACCTGAACCAAAGTCAGGTGCTTAACTGACTGAGCCACCCACATGCCCCTGTCACCAATTTTTCAATCATGTTCCTTCCAAGTCCCTGACCATCCAGCCAAACCATTGGCTACAGCCCATAAATCAGCATAATCGCACATCTGGCCATTTCTCCTGCCAAGCAAAGTGAACCACCAGGCACATTGCTCAAAGTTCTGCCCACTGGGAGAGTTTCCCTCCACCACTGTCCATCAGGGATGTCCCAGAGAGGAGTAATAGTGCCACAGCTGTCCATTTTTGTATAGTACCTACATAATTATAAACCAGGCTCATGTCTTCACTTTCTCTGTCAACTGATCACAGGAAACTCCTCATAAGGCCCAAGGTTCAGGCTAAAAGGGAGAAGTCAATGTTCCAAGAGTGGGGATCATGGACACTTGGGCTACTTCCTCATATAACTCACTTGTGACATTAGGGCCTGCTCAGGCCCAATCACATATATATGCTACTTCCATTTCATGATGGAGTGCTGTTGTGTCCAATTTTATGGCTTGGTGTGTCAAATGATGCCCAGTTCATGACTGACAGTTCAGGTCACATGGTAACTTTGTTGCCCATGGTTAAGCATTCTGTCTCTACTAAATCCCAGAGCAGGCCAAGAGCTCCTTCTCAAAAAGAATGTAGTTATCTGCTGAAGATGCCAGAGCTTTGCTACAGAATCCTAAGAGCCTATGCAACAATTCACCCGTAGGGGCATGCCCAAGGCTCCAAACAGCATACCTACCTGCCACTGACAGTGCAAGCCCCATTGGATCTGCTGAAGCATATGGTCCAAGCAGCTGAGAGGCTCACACAGCAGCCTGGACCTGTTGCAGAGCTGTCTCTCATCTGGTCCCAACTCATAACTAGCAGCTTCTTGGGCCACTTGGTAAATGGGCTAGAGTAACACACTCTTATGAAGAATATGTTACCTCCAAAATACAAAGAGGCCCACTAGGGAGGCGCCTGGGTGGCTCAGTCGGTGGGGCGTCCGACTTCGGCTCAGGTCATGATCTCGCGGTCCGTGAGTTCGAGCCCCGTGTCGGGCTCTGTGCTGACAGCTCAGAGCCTGAAGCCTGTTTCAGATTCTGTGTCTCCCTCTCTCTCTGACCTTCCCTCATTCATGCTGTGTCTCTCTCTGTCTCAAAAATGAATAAACGTTAAAAAAAAAAAATTTTTTTTTAAAACAAAGAGGCCCACTAGGCATTATGCCACAATTATGGTTGTAGGGGAGGCCAGATGCAACAATTTTACCCTTCACCTTGGAAAAGATATCTCAACAGACCCTGTACTACTGGGCCCCTAGAAATTTCACTGAGATAGAAGGCCCCTGAATTTTAATCAGATTTATTTACCACCCTCTAATACATACATATTTTACCACTAAGTTTAGAGTAGTTGCTCCTTCTTGTTCACCAGATCCAATCAGCATCATGTTATCAATGTAATGGACCAGTGCAATATCTTGTGGAAGAGAAAGGTGGTCAAGATCCCTATGAACTTCCTTTCCTGGTTGTGGCACTAAGCGGTGAGGAGGTCTTCTCTACATTCACAGCCACACTGTCCATGCAGGTCTTTAGATGCAAGAAGATGGCCACAGCACTGGTGCACTGCTAATGGAGCAATGGCCTCATCAAGTTGAATGGACAGCCCCTGGAGATGATATAGGCTCACACACTGCAATACAAGCTACTGGACCTTGTTCTGCTTCTGGAAAAGGTGCACTTTGCCAGAGTGGACATCTGAGTCCAAGTAAAGCGTGGTGGTTACATGGCCCAGATGGATTTACATAATCCACCTCCAAAGCCTCAGTGGCCTATTATCAGAAGTACATGGATGAGGCTTCCAAGAAGAAGATCAAAGACATCCTCATCCAGTACCACCAGACCCTGTTGCTAAGTGATCCCCAGCACTGTGAATCCAGAAGGTTTGGCAGTCCTGGTGATCATGCTCACTATCAGAAATCCTACCGATAAGCCCATCATGAGAATCAGGGTTCAACTTTATAACAAACAACTGTCACAGGGGAAAACAAATCTCTGTGAACTAAATTATGACACAGGGCTGGAAAGTTGATATACCCTTGAGGTAGGATAGTGAAGGTGTATTGCTGGCCTTGTCAGGCAAAAACAAACTGCTTTGGTGATCTTTACTAACAGGTATTGAGAAAAAAGCAATGGGCAGATTAACAGCTATACACCAGGTACCAGGGGATGGGTTGAGTTACTAAAGCAATGAAACCACCTCTGGTACAGCAGCTGCAACTGGAGTCACACCTGGTTAAGCTTATGATAATCCATAATCCACTGTCATTCCCCAAGATCCATCTGTCTTCCAAATAGGTCAAATAGGTGAGTAAAATGGGGCTATAGAAGGAATCACCACCCCTGCATCTTTCAAGTCCTTGATGGTAGCACTAACCTCTGCAATCCCTCCAGGTACTTGGTATTGCTTTTAATTTACTGTTTTCCTAAGTAAGAACAGTTCTACTTGGCCTTTCCCATCCTAATAGCCCTCATTCCACCAATGATGGAACCAGTGTGGGGATTCTGCCAGCTGCTAAGTATATCTATTCCAATTATGCATTCTAGAAGAAGGGAAATAAACACAGAATGTGTTCATGGGCCCAATGGGCCCACTATGAGTCAAATCTAAATTAAAGCTCCATTAGTCACATGACCTCCATAACTCCCTACCCTTGACTGGTAGGACACAATGACATTTTGGGTCTCCTGGAGTTAATTCAGAGTCAGTATCCAGTATCCTGGGTCAATTCAGAGTCAGTATCCAGTAATCCCCAAAGCCCTTATTATTTCCTTTCTCCAGTGCACAGTTGCCCTCCCAGAGGCTTATAATTCCCTTTGGGGAAGGCTGGGAGGAAGATGAGTAGTATAAATTTTTGGTTGTATACCAAAGTCCTTCCTAGAGGGGATCTAGCCCTCCCTTCATTCACAGGGTTCTGGGTTTATAAACTGGCTCACATTTGGGAATTGATTGAGGAGCTGTGACTCTGTTTTTATAATTCAGGTTAAACTTGTTCACTTAAAAGTTTTCTTATACAGATCAAGTAAACATTTAGTAGGCTTCCCACCTACTTCTAGGAATACCACGAGCAAATAGCCAATGCCAGAGGTCAGTATGAGTTGGACTGTTCTGATTGCTGCTTTGACTCTGCTGTCCACTACAGTAACCACACTCACCTTGCCTTTGGCAGTTGAGCACCACCACTTCACCCCTGCCACCCCAAGATCCAATTACTCCCACTGTATTTAGGTTTCCCAATTCCATGACTGCAGCTCTCACTAGAAGGCCTGGTCTACAGAGAAGAGCAATCACAGAGTTCTACAGCAAAATGTATGTCTTCTGTACCTTCCCAGTGTGAGTGAGTAAATCTTAAATGACAGATCCACTCTAACATTCTAATCTCCCCAAGCTTGTGAATCCCTTTACGTTAAGCCAAGACAGGTCAGTCATTTCTAATTTGCTCACTGTGGGCCGCCTTTTGGTCCGTTTATGTCAACCAAACAGTTACAGCCATTCCTAACTCCTTGAGCTGCAACATAAATGCAGTATCTCTGCTTACTGCACCTGTATCAATAAATCCCACATGATCCAAATTAATGTTCCTTCCACTATTACCTCACACCCTCCATTCCCACACACATTCCCCAGATTTCTGTCTACACAAATTAGAAAACTCAAGTAGTTCTTTTGGAGTATAGTGCATCTCCTTATGGGTCACACTTTGTACCTCATCTTTAGGGATTGGTGGGATTTGAGTCTAGTTATAGGTCTAGACACAAAGAAGGGAGGTGGAGGTGGGGCCTAAGGAAACTCAACATTGTCACCATTGTCTGGCAACTGCCTCAGGGGAGGGGAGGCCATTATAGTTTCCTCAGACAAGGCAAAGTTAATTCTCTCAGTAGGGAATCTCTACCACTAGAGGTGGGAAGGCAGCTTCTACTGGGGGGCAGGGAGGCCTCTTCCACAGGCAAAAAAGATTCATCAAAATTTAGGGGCTCAGGGTGCCTGGATGGCTCGTCCATTAAGCGTCTGACTTCGGCTCAGGTCATGATTTCGCAGTTTGTGAGTTCCAGCCCAGCACTGGGCTCTGTGCTGACAGCTCAAATCCTGGGACCTGCTTTGGATTCGGTGTCTCCCTCTCTCTCTGCCCCTCCCTGTGCGTGCGCACCTGCTCGCTCGCTCTCAAGCTCTGTCTCTCTCTCTCTCTCTCAAAAATAAATAAACATTTTTTTAAATTTTTCAAAAAATAATTTAGGGGCTCAAATTCCCCAGCTTCATCAGGGACTTCATCCCACACACCTCCAACCCAACTTACAGGATCCCATTCTTTCCCAGTATGCCCTCACTTTAATACCCTGCAAGGCTGGGAGTTCAATTTACATTATAATTCAGCCAATTGCAGGGTAAGATTCTGCATTTGATTTTCAGCAATTTCAACTCTTCAGCTATAGTAGATAAGAGTCTCCTTCAGGGCACACATAGAAGCTTTCAGGTGATTTACGTGGCATTTGAGCTGGGAATTCAAATCCCTGAGTTCATCCTTTTCTTTTGCCACTTTGTCCAGCAACATTAGAAGCAACCAGCCAATCTCATTAGATTTGTTATTTTTCAAAAAATGTTAGAAAGTATTATATACACAGTTACCCAGTTCCTTGATTAGTGGATGATTAAGAGTATCCAATAAAGATATTTGGTACATCTTTATTGCCAAACTATGCCATGAATTATCAGTGTTCTCTTTACTAGAGGAAATAAAGTCATTAGCATCTTTAAATCTAATCAGATTAGAGAACCAATTCCAGAAACCCCAGAACTAATTCAGAAAACTCATCCTTAAAATTCTTTTCTTCTAGAACCACTCTATCAAAATCTGTATTGGTCTGGGAGATAGACGGGTGAATAGATACACAATAAGGAATTGGCTCATGTGATTATGGAAACTAAGAAGTCCCAAGATCTGTACTTGGCAAACTGGACACCCAGGACAGCACTGGTGTAAATTCCAGTCTGAGTATGAAGGCAAGAGAAAACTGTTATCTCTGCTTGAAAACAGGCAGAGAGAGAATTCTTTCTTACTCAGCCTTCTTATTCTATTTAGGCCTTCACTGGATTGGATGAGGCTCACCCACATTGGGGATGCCAATCCGCTTTACTCAGTCTACCAATTCAAATGTTAATCTCAGAAAAACCTTCACGGACACACCCAGAATAATGCCTATCCAAATATCTGGGCACTCCCATGGCCCAGTCAAGTTGACATATAAAAGTAACCATCTAAAGCTGGAAAAATAAAATTAATTGCCTACATCATGGAGTTACAATCTGAAAACTTAAACAGAAAAGCTTACAAAGAGCTCACAAAAGTGCCCATAGAGAAAGAAGTTAGCTTTAAACCTCAGCCAGTCCCAGGGAATCCAAACCCAGCTTTCAACTGTTCCAATCACGTAAGCCCCTCCCTGAGCCCCTTCTTGAAATCCAGTATCAGACAGGCCCACAATGGCAGCATGAGAAGGAGGAAGAAGTAAAAAAAGAGAGATGGAAACAGACCACATACTTCCCTGAAGTAAGGAACCCCACCTGCTAAAGACAAAAGAAGGTTTCACCCTCATAAATGTTCAAAGTTTTACTGTCTGGGAATAGGTGATTTTAGTTATGAACTGAATTAAAGTGATTGAATTAAAGTAACGATAGAGCTTTCTATCACCGAAGAGTGACCAAAAATGTCATCGATTGACAAGGAAAAAAACTGCCCCCACTAGATAAATTTTAAAAGAGGGTGGGGGACACTCCATGAGTCAGTAGATTTTCAAAGCGATTACTTCCATCTCTTGTGTTATGAATTTTTCTGTTTGCTGAGTCTGTGAAATATAATGGAAATATAATGGAAGTGAAATATAATGGAAAATCATAATGGATTCCATCATGTCCTTTGTCATTTTTCTTTTATAGCTCATTCTGCATGGGAGTGTTTTCCTCGAACAAGTCGTTCCACGGTAGGTACTTCTGCAGCTGCCTTAGCCCATTCTTCTCAGTTTGCACACCTGGCAACAGGTCTTATGTTCTGGAGTTTCAAGTGTTTGCTCTCAGCCAACAAAATTCCTGGTGCCACACTCCTGTGCAGAACCAGCCAGTTCCCATTTTTTAACAAAGATGTCCCTTTTTCTTCCTGCACCCTGGGCAATAGCACATTTCTGGAGTGTTTTCAGTCACCATTCACTAAGTAGACAAGACAACCAGCCCCAGCCCCAGCCCCAGCTTCATGCAGTGAGCATGGGTCCACTCTCCTGCCAAGTGTGAGGTACATTCATTTCCATTCCCACATGAGCTTTGAAGCCTAACCTATGTATACCCAGTTCCTTATACACTTGGGCTACACTTCATCAGCTTACTCCATAGATTTATTCTTCACTATTGGTCCACAAAGACCTCGTGTGTGCGTGCATGCATGCATGTGTGTGTGTGTGTGTGAGAGAGAGACAGAGAGACAGAGAAAGATAGAGTCCTCTGTGTTTGGAGGAGGTTACAGAGAGGGTTTGTGTGCTCACTCTGCCAACTTGATCATATTTCTTCAAGTCATGCCTCAGACACTGCTGAGCTACTAGACAAGCAGGTTGTATATCCCAGGCCCAAGTCACCTCAGTTCAGCAACAGAGCAGACAAGCCCATTTCTACAAGTAACTACATTTTCCCTTAGTGATGGGAGGCACTTGCTTATTACTGGCTTTGGCAGAAATCCCTCCCTCTCTTGTCCTGCCTGCTCAGAAGAGTGGACGCCTCTCCATGACAGCTGATATAGGACAGACTGTTCCACATTCTGGAGAAACACAGTGCCAGAAGCTCCCCCAAGCCCTCCCACTCACAATAAGGAACTTCAGAGGTGACTCAGAACTTTCAGGTAAAATCTCAGATGCAGACGCTGATACCACATAGGTCGGCTGGCTACTCCAACAAGCTCGGAAGGCTCTGAGCCTTCAATGCTCTCACCAGGCTCCTATTCTTTCCTGCAGCTGCACCATCAGCCCAGCCTGGCTCAGCCTGGCTGATCAGCCCAAGCCTTGAAGCTCCAACAAACAGGGTAAGAAAGACAAGAGGGGCCTGAGCACTCCCACTGGGGAAGGTAGAGAGTCCAGACCCAGAGAGGCAACATGCCTCAGGAACCACATCTGCTTGACATAAAAGCAGCCCATGAAGTCACACCCCTCAGGCCTCAGCAGCCATACACACCTTCCTTGAGAGCAGAGCAACTGGCCAATCAGCAAGAAGTTCAGCTGACTGGAATCACGGAGTACCAACTATCCACCAGACATTGCACTAAAAATTTTACATATATTTTCTCATTTACTATCTACCCACCATGATTGAGGAGGTAATGTTAGCTCCATTTTCCAGATGAGTAACTGAAGCTCAGAGAGGTTAAGTAACTTGCCCAAGATCACACAGCTATTAAGTGATAAGAGTCATAATTCAAACCCAAGGAGTCTGAAGCCAAAGCAGTGCTATTGGTCCCTCTGCTCTCACTGCCTCTGGCAGTGGGGTTCTCCAGGATGTTGAGCTAGTGCACCCCACATCAGTTCTCATGGAGAGGTGTCTGCTCCTCTGGGAGGGACAAGAAGACACTGGGCCTCTGTCTAGGCAATAGGGAGTAAAGGAAGGCTGCACCATGGAAAGCGAGAGACATTCTCCAACCGTCAGAGACATTCTCCAACAGAGTCAGAGCAATAGGACCCCCAAGGATCCCATTTACCCTGGGGTCCCAAGGTTCACCTGCAATCAAGACTCCCAGGTGTCTCATGTTGGAGGGCACCCCAAAGGTCCAGTGCAGCCCTACCCTTGCAAGGCAGTCCAGATGCCCCCAGCTCTGCCTTCAGGGGGAATATGGGCATTTTTGCCATTTAGGGCTTGGAATTAGGCAAGATGCCAGGTAACCCCAGTGGCCTGCTTCTGTGACCCAGTCTTTCCCATAGCTGCCTGGTTGCAGGTCCCTGGCTTCTCTGACCTGCACTGCTGGCAAATGCACAGCCTGCATTGTGCCAGGCAGCCTTTGCCCACAAGGGCACTCCGGACCTTTTGGGTTCAGCCCAGTCCCAAAAACCTACATGGCCCCTGATGTGGAGAGTGCACACTCCCTGAAAATCTTTCCTAGGTGGTAGCTTTATACCAGTGACAGTCAGTCCCCACTTGGAATGGCTACCTGATGTTGTTCTGGGTTTCTCCAGCAAGCAGGTATCTGTCACCGGAGGGTACCCGAGCAGCCCATGTGCGCCCCCCCCCCCCCCGCCGGGCAAAACAATCCACATGCCTCCAGCTCCACCCCCAGGGGGGAATTATGCACATTTGTGCAGGTGAAGGCCTGGAATTTGGCAGATGCCAAGTAGTCCCCCAAATCCTTTCCTGTAAGCCAGCCTCACCTAACGTTGTTCTGTCCCAGGACCTGGCTCCCGCGTCCTGTCCGCGCATGCACAATCACAGACCACAAACGGCACCTTGTTAGCAGACCCGGCACTTGAAGGGGGCACCCCTAGACCCGTGGGTCTCCAGCAGGACCCCACCAACTAAATGGCTTCAGGGTATAGACAGCCCACAGCCTGAAGATATTTCTGAGGCGCCATTTGAAACTGAGGACGGTCAGTCCCTGCTTGGACCAGCTGCCTGACGGTGTCCTCGGTTCTTCCGGCATTTAAGGCCCCCCAAGTGTCTCTTATTGAAGATTAATCTGACCTTCCCACGTGGCCCCACCGTGGCAAGGCAGCCCACAAGCCTCCAGCTCTGTTCCCAGGGGAGCTTGGAGCCTTGTACCCTCCACAGCCCCCAGCAACCTTGACTGGCCCTGCGCGACACTTGCCCTGTACCAGGAACCTGGCTCCCCGGACGCGCACGGCTCACACATGCCCAGTAAGCACCGGTCAGCTTGCCCAGAGCAGGCCCGCCCCTCCAGTCCTGTGGAGCTGAGGTCGGTCCTAAACCAGGGTAAAGGGAGCCCAACTCCGCAAAACTTCTCTGAGGCAGCTGCTTTAAAGGAACAACAGCCAGTCCCCATTTGGACTGGCTGCCTGCTAGGGTCCCCGGCTTACCAGTCATCAAGGCTCCCAGATGTCTTTTAGGGAATGGTACCTCGGGCAGCCTGGTCAAGCACTCTAGCCTCCTCCAGCTTCTCTTTCAGGGGAATATGTGCATTTCTGTAGGCTAAGGCTTGGAATTAGGCAGATGCCAGGTAACCCCAGTAGCTCCATCAGGTAACTCAGCTTCTCTCTACAGCTGCCCTGTTTCCGGTGCCTGCCTTCCCGGACCTGTGCGGCTCCCGCATGCGCAGTACACACCCCATCCGCCCACCCAGCGCAGCCAGGACCCTCCAGGCGTATGGAGCCCAGACAAGCCCCAAACCACCTGCGCAGACTCCTGCGTGGAGGGATCCCACCCCCGAACATCTATCAGAGGCAGCTGCCTTAAACTTGCAACAGTCTGACCCATTTGGACTGCCTGATGGAGTCTAGGAGTTTGGCCACAATCAAGGCTCCCAGATATGTCTTATTGGAGGGTACCCCAACTGTCCAGAACAGCCACCACCCTGGCAAGCAGTCCAGATGCCTCCAGCTCTGCCTTCAGGGGATATATGCACATTTGTGTAGGTTAAGGCTTGGAATAAGGTAGATGTCACATACCCCCAAGCACCTGCTCCTGTGATCTGGCCTTTCCCTACAGCTGCCCTATTCCAGATGCTTGGCTCCCCTGACCTGCAAGGCCTGGCATACTCATTTCAATCCCATCAGCTTTGGGTAGTCTGGGCACTCCAGGCCTGTAACACTAGGCCAATCCCCAAACCCCTGTGTCCAAGGTCATACAGCAAGGAACCAGCTACATCAGGACAAAAATGTATCTCTAAACAGGAGCAGGCTCCAGTTTAGTGTTTCTGAATCCTAGGCACCTTCTCAATAGTTACAGTCTTTTGTTTTCCCTTTACTTTGTTGTTGTTTGCCTGTTTACTGAACAGCGGATTAGCAACCTCCCCTCCTCCCCCACCCCTCCAACCTTCCCCAGGAAATCCTTCTTCAAGTCATCCAAGGACCACGCATCTGTCCTTTTTAACATTCCCCCAAGTGACTCTAGCATTCTGGGATCTGCTACTCCAGCCATTCTTGCTCTCCTTGATTCTTTCCTCCTGTACCCATGCTTTTGGAAGGAATGGGCTGCCTCTTCTACTCTTTCTAGCTCCCTTCAGAGTTCTAGGCAGTGGGGCCTTCAGCCCCCACATTTAACACAGCCCTCCTGCCAGACCCATTGGTCTCTTCTCTCCACAGCACAGGATGCTGACAACCACCCTCTCCTTACAGTTCACCTCCCTCAAGTTCTAGAAAACTACAAAGATAGAACGAACTGACCACCTCAGTTCTCTGCTCACACCTCTTAACCTCCCTGTACACAGCCAGCCCCTCCCGCTGCAGGGATGGGCTCTGTGTCCTGTGAGTGCTGCTCTCACTGCCTCCTGGACACGTGGCACCCTAAACCTCATCCCAAAACAAACTCATCATCCTTGCCCCAAGCACAGGCCATTCCACCTTCCCAGTCTGTCATTCTTCCAGTTTCTTAGACCCTGGACTCACATAATTATTCTTCCTTCCTCTGTCTCTTTCATTGGCTAAGCCCATTGACTATAAGTAGGACCAAATACATAGTTTGTGGGTCTCCTGGTGCATGAAGCAGAAAAAAAGTCATTAAAGGCACATAAGAAGCTTTTTACTTTCTTCTGTGATATTTTTCTATGCTTGTCCTAGTGGTTTTTATTTGCTGTTTAATGTGTTCTAAGTAAAAAAAATATAATAATTTTTAAATATTAAGCAAATTTTACTGTTCATTTTTACATCGCAAATACCAGAGCATTTACCTCTTGCATGGAATCACCGAAATGACACAATTCCTCTTTCCTGGCTTGTCCCCAGACAGTGCCAGGAGCTGGCCAGAAAAGGCAGACTCAGGAAGTTTGGAAGGACAGGATCCATTAAACCTCAGCTCCTAAAAGCATTAATCTTATGGGTCTTTTTAATACATGAGTATAATCAAAGATACTTTAATTGGAGTTTGATATTTTATGTGGCCTTGTCTGACTCAGGGTTTCAAGTGGCAGGGTCAATCCACTTATGTTGTCCTTGAAACATAAAATTCTTTCTAACTGAGGTATTCTTGTGTATGCGTTTCTGTTTACTTCATCTATGCAATAGAGAAGACAGTAATACCAACATAATACACTTTTTAAATCTTCTCTTAGACTCCATTATTTAAATGCACTATGCATACCATTTTAGACTCATGACTTCTCAGATTTACCCTATGTCAACTTGGCTTGCTCTATGACAGTAAGCTGACACTCTTATTTCTGATGTTCAAGTTGTCTTAACTTTGCCAGTGGAAGCCCCTTTTAGGCTCCAATGTCCTTTTGATTCCATTAATTTATTTAAACTCTCCTGCTTCCTGGTCTTGTTGTTCAGTTGTTCAAGTTCACCTTGAACTTTCGAAGTACAGAATCTGCATTTCTCCCAAGGTGTTTTGGAGGGAAAAGAGAACTATAGACCAGAATGTGGAAGCTGAGATGCATTGTTGGGTGACATGTCTCCCTGGCCACTTCAGCAGACAAAGAGACAAAAGGATGTATTTTTAGTTTACTATTTTTGTTCTTTTAAAAGCATGAATTCGTATTGATTTTTCCAGTTCAGTTCTAACAATAAAGTATTCCTACTCAAATCCTTTATTCTACAATTGTATATCCTTTCTTTTATGCTAAAAAAAAGTCTAGATTCCTAAAAAAATTAATATAGTTGCTTATTTTCTTTGAAAAGAAAATAACTCTAAAATAACTTTACAACATTAATGTAAATTAATGTAAATTATCAAATTACCTAATAAAGTTCAATTTTTCTGATGCTTATTTTTTTGCTTGTTTTTAGGCCACATTCCACTAAAGATTTGCAAAAAACAAAAAAATGTTTGCTTTAGAGTCATTTATAATCTCTCACTCTATTTGGCTTTGTGAGTCCTGGCATAGAGCTTTGATGCAACCATTTTCCTTCATTTTCTCTCTCTCTTTTTTTTTAATGTTTATTTATTTTTGAGAGAGAGAGAGAGAGAGACCGAGCACGAGCAGGGGAGGGGCAGAAACAGAAGGAGACACAGAATCCGAAGAAGGCTTCAGGCTCCAAGCTGCCAGCACAGAGGCTGACGTGGGGCTCGAACCCATGAACCGCGAGACCATGACCCAAGCTGAAGTCAGACACCCAACCAAATGGGCCACCCAGGCGCCCCCATTTTCCTTCATTTTCAATCTGAGAGCCCTAGCATTAGATTAGCCCACAGACCAAAGCTCTTAGTAGGTGCAGACTGGTAGCCACAAGGAGAAAGAATGTCCTCTGTAACACAAGATGATGGAGACACCTCTAGCAGTGTAGTGGCCAGAATTCTGCACAATGATTGCATTTCACCATTATCTGTCCATCTACAATGGCTTACCCCATAGGGATAATATCAAGACTGGTACACATGATTTCTGGCTGAAAGAACCAATTCTGCCTCCTGTTAACAAACCTATCCAATCTACATTATTTTCAAACATTCTGTTGTTTTTTTTTTCTTTTCTTGTAAAGTCCTGTTCTAATCTCCTAAGCTTTTTGATTTATCTTGCTCCTTTTATGAGCTCCAAGCTCTCACTTCTTTTATAATGTTCAACATTCCCTTACCAACCTAATACACGGTGTTATGTATTGTTACCTCAAGGTTTGCAGTGAAGAATCAAAACCAATTAGTGGTGTCTTAAGCCCAGAACTAGTCAAAGCTTTTAATTTTCTCACAAAAGGATCGAATTCTTTATGATAATCCAAGAACAGTACCTGTAAATGCAGAATCTTGAGATTTTACCTGAAATCCTTTTTGACTTATCGATCAAAATTCAGACTTTATTTCATATACATCATTATTGTCCTTATTTGAATTATTGATCAACATAGAGTAGAACTCCAAATTCTCCAAAGTCTTTGGAAAACACAGTTACCAATTACCTTCATTCTATACAAAATCCAAATTTGCCAAAGCCAAATAAGAACGTCATGAAATACAACCAGATACAGTTCAATAAAGTTTCAATTAAAAAATACATAGCCAGATATATCAAATTATATCACAATTTTTTGATGACTGAAACAACAGATTATTTCACCTTTAAACCATTCTCAGAAAGTTTAAGTGGAAACTTTTTACAAATTAATAAAATTTCCAGATTGTGTAGATTCTCATAGAACCCATTCATAAAAGATACCACTGTTTAGAAATGATACCACAGGGGCACCTGCATGGCTCAGCTGGTTGAGTATTCTACTCTTGATTTCGGCTCAGGTCATGACCCCAGGATGGAGCCCCTCATCAGGCCCTGTGGAGCCTACTTAAGATTCTCTCATCCTCTCCCCCTGTTCCCCTCTCCCCCACTTGCATGCTGTCTCTAAACAAATAAAATTAAAATCATTAAAAAAAGAAATTATAGCACACTGCTTCATAGGACATTAACTAGTTAATGTTAGAGGAGACATCAAAATTCTGCCCAGAATCAAATATGTCATGTCCCAGATTCCTGACTTTGTAATCTGTAGGAGGGACCTCAAGTGAATCACAAATTCTTTGAATTTAGGATAAAAAGATAGATTATCTGGTTTCAGTTATCAATATTGTCGATGCCTCTTTCAAGTTTTGAACGGTATTTAATTAAAAAAATAATTTTGGAATAAATGTGGTTTTTTTGGGGGGGGGAGGGGTGATTTTTTTAAATGAATCATTAGCCAAAGGAAAGAACCGGCCCCACTTCTGGCATACACCCTGCTGATACCATACATGTCTCTAGAACCTGGGCTTTTTGCTTTTAGGCAGCAGGGTTAGAACCATCCCTCAGATCCAGCTGCTGCCTATCAGTTCTTCAATTTGCAGCTTGTCTTTGCCAACCCAAAATTAAGCTTCTTCTGCAGAGTTTAAAACTTTGTTAGAAAAAGGAATAAAAGAAAGAAAGGGAAGGAGGGAAAGAGGGAGGAAAGGAAGAAGGAAAAAGATGAGGAGGAGGGAAAGGAAGAAAGGAGGCAAATCCTTATATCTGACAAACAGCTTATCTCATAATTTAAAACTGAACTGCTTACAGTCACCCATATTTAAATTTATAGCATCTACTTGCTGCCATCTATCTGCTAACTTAAATCTCTTCACTTAAAATACAATAATTCTTCACCCCATTGGCAATCCTCCACAATCTAGGCTTAATCTGAGGAGAGGGCGCTATTCCATTTTGATCTATTTCCAATTGCAAAACTCAGACATGAAGGTCAGAGAGTGGAGATGGAGAGTTAACTTCATGACATGAGTCTCACCTGGGAAGGCCCTTCAGCCTTGTTAATGTAGGTGGGATGACCTCAGAGGGTCCTAGTTCTGGGGGATGATTTCCTAAGGCTAGAAACCAAAGATGATGGTTGTAGACTTAATCTTACACTGAGGCATCTCCAGGAAATGTGGAGACTTGGGGCCACTTCATAGATGACTGGTTTAAAGGACAGGAGCAAAATGTAGACATTATTGAGGTTTGTGCCAGGATTTTTAAAGTAGTCATTATAAATTTCCCCAAGGGAGTCCAATGGAGGGACCAGGGACAAATATCTCCTCCACAGTAAGAGGATTTGTGTTTTTGCTCTTGGGACTTTTTTGCAGGTACCCAAGAAGGCTCCTGCTCAGTTTTTCCTCCACGGTCCTTAACCGGGTTTTACAACCTCTCCTGGGCTTGCAACCTCTCACAGGGAGGCAGGAAAGCCTGCATCTTCCTTTTGGGAGCGTCCTGTTCTCACATGTGCATGCTCCCAGTTCAGGCAAGAGTGGGTTTTCCAGGACCTGAAGGTCCCTGGAACCCACAAGACAAACTGTAATTTGGGGTCAATTCTTGTATGCCAGTTTCAAATTTCACAGACTAGGTGTCACAGTAGTTTAACATGGCCTCACCGGGGCGCCTGGGCTGCTCAATGGGTTAAGCGTCCAACTTCGGCTCAGGTCATGACCTCACAGTCCATGAGTTCAGTGTCGGGCTCTGTGCTGTCAACTCGGAGCCTGGAGCCTGCTTCAGATTCTGTGTCTCCCTTTCTCTCTGCCCTTCCCCTACTCGCACTCTGTCTCTCTCTCTCTTTCTCTTTCTCTGTCAATACAAAATTAACATTAAAACATTTTAAAAATAACATGAGCTCATGAACAATGGCCTGAGGAACACTTCAGAAAGTCAGTCTAATCTAGGGATAGGCTAGAAACAGGACACACACAAGAAGAAACAAAAACAAAACAAAACAAAACAAAACAAAATCTCTTTTTTTTTAAGAGATAGGGAAGGACAGCATAGAAGAAAGAGGGACACCCAAGTAGGGAAGGGAATGCCACATGGGCAGAGAGAATCCCCTAATGACATGCTGGAGACAGAGCCCCAGTGAGGAGATGGCGTCCACTATATTCTGAATCAACTAATGACAGTGGAGGTTTGTTAGAGGCCAAGCCCATGAAGTTTTGTAATTGAGTTCTCATTCTGGGAAACTTTCCTGAGTTTTCCTTTCTCAATCCAGGAAACTCTAGGCAGTTGGCTGAGTGGGAACACAAGAAGAAATTTTTCCAGCACTCCACACAAGGTGGCGCCAGACACCCGTGAACTTAATGAGGTCCCCTTCCAAGAGGGCTCCAGAAGCTTTGCAAAAGTTCCTGGAAGGGATCAATCAATTCAGACCAGATTCAAAGGAAACTAAGAGCTCTGCACCCACAGAGAGCCTAAGAATAAAATGGGGCATATAGAAAATAAGAAAAAGTATACACATATATATTATACATAGAAAATATGTATATTATATATATACATAACACATATAAAAGATAGGGAAGAGGCAGACAAACTGAATCTACAAAGCCTCTGTAAAAGGAAAATAAAGGCATGTCACTGGGAATCCCTGGCAGGACAGGAAACAGGCAAGATGGAAGGACTGGAAATGGAGAGCAGCCAGTAAAGAGGCTGTTGCACATGTCCAGGCAGAAGAGAGTTGTGGCTTGGGCCAGGGATTGGTGGTGTTGGAGAAAAATGCCTTCTGACTGAGGTATTTACATTTACTGCTATTCTTCATTGATATGGTGAGTCAATAAGCCCAACATGACTATATAACAAGACTCACTGAAATGCATTCTATTCACCTTTTTTTGAGAATTCACTGTATTAGCTTTGCTTTTTTTATGTGTTATTATGGACTCATGACATTTCAACTCTGCCAACTGATGTCAGCCAATATTCTCATTCTGATGCTCACACTGTCCCAACTTTGGCTGGTGGGGCCCTTTTAGATTTCAAACGACCTAGTTACTTAAAGCCAGAAGAAATCTGGCCCAACAAGGTGATAAGTGTTCTGAGATTGCCTCATACTCTTCTGCCCCTGACCAGACATAAAATTAGACATTGTTCCAAGAAACCCTGTCTCCTTTGGGGAGAAAAATAGCATTAAAAACCATAATGCAGGCATTAGTGTGCATTATGGGGTAACATTGCTACTGGGCCATTTTGATGGGAAAAAAGCCAGAAAAGAAAGAAATTTGGGGGCCCCTGCCGGCTCAGTCAGTTAAGCATCCTACCCTTGATTTGGGCTCAGATCAAGATCTCACAGTTTGTGGGCTCAAGCTCACATCAGGTGTCATGCTGACAGCCCAGAGCCTGCTTGGGATTCTCTCTCTCCCTCTCTCTGCCCCTCCCCCTGCTCTTGCACATGTGCACGCATGTGTGCACTCTCTCAAGATAAAAACTTACAAAAAGAGAAATATATTTTTAATTGTTTTACAAAGGCATGACTGTGTATTGATATGTTCAATTCAGTTCTAACAATACATTGCTCCTACTCAAATTTTTGAGTCTACAATTGGCTTTCTCTTTCACCAATCCTGAAATCTAGGTTCCTATCAAAATAAATATAACTATCTACTTGCTGTATCTGACAACTTAAGAGAATATCTCCAAAAACAAACCAAAAAAAAAAAAAAAACACTATCAATACAAACAGTACAAATACTAAATAAAGTTTTTGTTTTGGAGAGCATACTCCTCAAGACTTCTTCCCAAATTACTCCGTTCTAGAACTAATGGTAATCTCCCTCCCCTGCCCACCCCCCACCCCTGGCTATGTAAGGATGTAACTAACAGTTGTGGTTCAGTTGTTTCCATTCACTTTGATTTAGAGGAGGCTGCAACTTGCCCCCATCCCCATTTTCTGCTCTACCTTTTCATTTTTCATTAGACTTCCACACCCCCAATATGCCAGATAAGTCACTTAAAAATAATAATTACTATCCTTATTTGATTTTATATTATCTTATTATTTGTCTTTCCCCCTTCCCCTGTGGAAATGTAAACTTCATGGAGTGGTGGGTTTTGTTCACTGGACTGGCAGTTCCCTGAGGGCAGGGTAAGAAAGCTGGGTTTGGGGGCACGTGGGTGGCTCAGTCGGTTAATTGTCTGACTTCGGCTCAGGTCATGATCTCAGTTTGTGAGTTTGAGCCCCAAGTCGGGCTTTCTGCTGTCAGAGCCCGCTGGAGCGTGCCCTCTCTCTCAAACATAAATAAACATTTAAAAGAAAAAAAAAGAAAGAAAGCTGGGCTTGATTCTGGGGATAGGGGCATTCCATGGGGTTGAGAAATTGCAGATGGTCAGTCTTCCTGTTCTGTTGTAGTTATTAACTGTGCCCTTTTCACTCCTTAAAGATTTTTTTTTTTTAATTTTAAAGGGAAAGAGAGAGAGTAAGCAGGGGAGAGGGACAGAAGGAGAGAGAATCTTGTTTAAAAAAAATTTTTTTAATGTTTATTTTTGAAGGAGAGACAGAGCGTGAGTGGGGGAGGGGCAGAGAGAGAGAGGGAGACACAGAATCCGAAGCAGGTTCCAGGCTCTGAGCTGTCAGCACAGAGCCCGACGCAGGGCTCATACTCACTAACCGTGAGATCATGAGCTGAGCCAAAGTCTGTGAGCTGAACGAAGTCAGACACTTAACCAACTGAGCCACCCAGCCTGCCCCAAGAATCTTTTTATTTTAAAATTTTTTTTAATTTTTTTTAAGTTTTTAAATATTTTTTTTAAGTTGGGGCGCTTGGGTGACTCAGTCGGTTAAGCATCCGACTTCAGCTCAGGTCATGATCTCGTGGTCTGTGAGCCCTGCGTCTGGCTCTGTGCTGACAGCTCAGAGCCTGGAGCCTGTTTTGGATCCTGTGTCTCCCTCTCTCTCTGCCCCTCCCCCACTCATGCTCTGTCTCTCTCTCTCTCTCTCTCTCAAAAATGAAAAAATGTTAAAAAATCTTTAATACAATAAAATTTAATATAATATAATAATAATTTTAATATAATAAGTTTATTTATTTTGAGAGAGAGAGAGTGCAAGCATGCATAGTGGGAAAGAGTAGAGAGAAGGAGAGAACATCTCAAGCAGGCTCTGTACTGTCGTCACAGAGCCTGACATGGGCTTGAACTCATGAACCATGAGATCATGCACTGAGCCCAAATCAAGAGTCAGATGCTTAACCAACTGAGCCACCCAGGGGCCCCAAAGAGAGAGAGAGAAAGAGAGAGAGAGAGATTGAGAGTTCCACCACTCTCAGCGCAGAGCCCAATGCAGCACTTGATTCCATGACCCTGGGATCATGATTGGAGCTGAAATCAAGAGTCTGTTGCTCAACCCACTGAGCCACACAGGCAGGCCCGAAGATTTTTTTTTTTTTTTAAGTAATCTCTATACCCAATGCAGGGCTCAAACTTACAGCACAGAGATCAAGAGTCGCAGGCTCTACCGACTCAGCCAGCCAGGTGCCCCTCTTTTCACTCCTTAAAGTGTCACAGTTCAAAGAACCAGGTGATGGGGGTAAATGGATTGGAGGGGAGGAGAGGAGGCCTCAGGAGTCAGGATATAAGCACTCCAGGGAGAGGGAATGACCAGCTACAGAGGAGGCAAGCCCTCTCCTATTGGGAACTAGCTCAATGTCTGGTGCATGATTGCAATGACCTCAGGGGGTGCATGTTTGGGAACTGGAAAGACAACAGAATAATCGGGAGAAAATTCTCTATACATATACGTGCCAGCAGGAATGGATACGCACTGGGACAAATTGTGAGAGGGACTCGAGCAGAGGGAAATCTTAGGTGATTTCTGGATTCTAGTCCTGGACAGGTGACAGAGGGACAGCAGCCCCAGGGTGGAAGCAGGAGGAGGGAGAGTGATGACCAATAGAGTAAGATGGCCTTTATTTTTACAAACTGAAAATATGTCTCCAATTTAGGCTAAATATAAAATCAACACATACTCTTCATGAAAGAGTCAAACAACACAGAAGCATATAAATGGTACAAAGGAAAAGATCTTCTGTAATGTCATCTTTCTGGAGAGTCCACCTCTGGCTACTTGAGACCCCATCGGGTGGAGAGGGGGTTGTAGGCCTCTATCTTGTAGGGGAAGCTATCTGGTTGAAACAGTTAGATTTTCCCCACCTCTGGGCTGGCTGGAAGGCGCCCAAGAATTTGGCATGGAGACAAACCAGCTCTGAGGCTCCAAAGCTGGGAGGGTGTGGGGGCTAAGAAGGGAGGCACAGGTCTTGCCCATCAAACCTTTTACTTCTCAAGAAACTTCCCTCTTTATTCCTTCTCTAACCCTGACTCTTTTCCTCACCTGGTAGGGAGAAGGGCAGGAAGAGGCTTCCAGAGGTGAGTCATGGATGAACATGCTGGAAGGGGCTGAGGACACCTTGAGTGAAGCTGTCTTAGGCAGGAGAGGTACCCAAAGGGATTTCCTGTAGAGCAAGGCCTCCAGGAAGATCCAGGATCACCCTGACCAGGTAAAGCTGTGGCCGGCTGCATCAGTCAGGGTTCTCATGAAGCCAGAAGCTGCCTGCTCTCCTTCCCTGTCCCATCCCCTACCTGAGGTCACCCCCACAACTCCTGACCAACGGTGGTCTTCAGGAGCCTCTCTGGACACAAGGTCGATAATGTAACTAGAACCCCAAAGACCACTTTTTTGTAAGAAGCCAAAAAGATTACCAAGGTAACCCTTTTTTTATTTTTAATTCTATACTTTAACAACTCTACAGGTAAAGGGAACACAGCAAACATCACACATTATTGACATCCTCCTGCATTCTCCTCTCCTCGTACACGTACATTTTACCTGCCTTTAGTATGCACACATTATTTACTCTTTACAGTATCTCATGAATCCACAGCATCCCATTTTCCATGGGCCTGGGGCCTCCCTCTAGGTCATGTATTGTAGAGCTGGCTGAGCCATTCACCTCCGCACAGGCATTTGGCTGGAAGCGAAGTCAACACTGTTGTGCCCATCCTTCCTTTCCTCTTCAAGGTTTCCTCTAGGAAAGTGGGATCTCCAAGCCAGCCGGTGTGAAGAGTTTTTATCATTCTTGTTACACTCTTGTTATATTCTGCAGAGAAGGTGAAACAATCACAATGTACAGTGTTGCCAGTTTCCCAAAGCTCTGCAAGTGCTGGATATACATATACATATATATATATATATATATATATATATATATATATAGTGGTTTAACGGTTGTACAGTGAATTCCCCCATTTCAAGTCACTTTCTCCAGGTCATTCGGTCAGTGAATGGCAGACAGATCCAGTTCTAAGAGGCCACGTCTTCTCACCCCAACTCAGTGCTCTGTCTGCCAAACCACTCTGCTTCTGACAGTCGCTTCTAGACATGGACCCAGCAGGCTCTTCTTGCTTTTCTTGTCCTTTGTCCATGGAGGAAAACTGGTCCACAGCCTTTCCCTTCCTTATTTCTGTGCCATGCCAACCAGCTTCTCAGTTTCAACTGGGCCCTTCCAAAGCCTGCCTAGATCCAGGTCCTGAAGGGCTCCTCCGAAGACAGCATAGCAGTGGCACAGGCTTCCACCTCTTCCCTCCTGCAGCTGATTAACTTCTGGGGTGAATTGGTTATTTTCTGAAAAAATAATTTTCATTAATATTCATTCATTATCATGTCATAATATTCATTATGGTAGAATATTATACTACTGCTACATTATCGTAGCAATAAAGTAGTAGTCACAATCATAGAGAATATTGCAGAAATCTCAGCTATTTGATTAATTAACTTTCAAGCAGGAAAAAAAAAAAACCCAAAGATAATTTTAACCCTGGGATCAGGGATTTCCAATATTTACTGAGATCATCCTCCAGTTCACAGACCAGCAGATGTCTTGGGGCCCTGCTATGTCCGTGCTCATCTCTCTGGGACACTGCCCCACGAAAGCCCAGAATGTAACTCTGGTCAAAAAGTCTAACCTCCTTCCACCAGAGAGCTCTGAAAATAATGACCTTGTGAGATGCTCGACTTACAGCATGTGGCAGCGTGCCCAGTCCAGAGGGGGCGCTCCATAAATGGGAGTCCCTTCCCACTCATATTCGTGTTGCTACCATCTTCTCCCAGCGCTCCAATACGTATTCCTAACTGGCTGTAAAAGTGCAGGTGTCAGCATTTCAGAGGGACTCTCCCCACTGCTCCACCAAATTCACTAGGTTCTTCTACAGTTGTCTCCCACGACCCTTCCTGTCATCACTCCAAGGAGGAGCACATGGGCACAGCAAGTAAGCAAGGGGTTCCTCCACCTCAGTGCCCAGGAGAATCAGCTTCAGGGAGCCAGGTGCCCTTGATCCTTGTTTGCAAAGAGGCGGCTGCAGGGCTCAGTCCTAGTGTTCACAGGCATGCAACGGGGAAGGACAACGTACAGGGTTCACCGAGGGGGGAGTGCTGTGTGGAGCCCACCACCAATTCCCTGCTGCTGGTCCAGTCAGATCCTTAGGATACTAGCTACCTAAATCTGCAGCGATTATATTTGATTATTTAACTCTAGAGCAGCACTGTCCAATGGAAACATAATTTGAGCTATATAGACACCTTAAAATTCTCTAGTGGCACATTTTAAAAAGTAAAAAAGGAACAGGTGAAATTAATGTTAATAATGTACGTTCTTTTTAAAATAAAATATTAATTTATGATCTATATAAAAATATTAATGAAATGAGTTTTCAAAGTCTATTACATATTTTATATTTACAGTACATCTCAATTTGGACTAGCCACATTTCAAGGGCTTAAGAGTCACACATGGATTGCGGCCACCATGTTGGAAAGTGTAGTTCTAGAACACGAAAGTAAAACAGCACAATCTCAGAAGTTCAGAAGGTATGAAACTCTCGTCCTGTAGGCTAGAACAGACTTTCAAGCAAGGCTCAGTTGATTTGTTTTTTAATCTGGATTAGTTTTCCACATTTAAAAATCAGATTTCCCATAAACATTTAGAGTTCTGGTTCCTCATTTAAAACTTGGAGATCCAATAGCACTGGTTCACATTCCCTCTCAGCAACAACATGCCAGAGCTGAAAAACAGCTGCCTTCTTTAGCTGGGACATGTTTGCCATGGTCCCCACCATCTCTCTCTGTCGAATTATGTTCACTGCAGTGCACTTTTTTTTTTTTTTTTTTTGTACCTGTCTGGGCCCCAGAGGCATCTGAACACATAAACTCCACTTTCTACAAAGCACACTAAGCCAAACTTAGGATGGCCCACTGAAGAATGACTACCTTGGGGCCACCTTTATGCATACCCATATTCCTGTGGAATGGGACAGCAAGAAGAGAAAGAATAAAGTCAGTCATAGAAAGAAAAGGAAGACTCTTTCGCACCAAAGTCTCCATCCCTATGAAGCAATTATGGATGAAAGACAAGGAAAAGAAATAATACTTTAAAATAGGGACTATACACTGAGCATTCTTTTTTTTTAATTTCTTTTAAAAAATTTTTAATGTTTATTTATTTTTGAGAGAGAGAGAAACAGAGCATGAGCAGGGGAGGGGCAGAGAGAGAGGGAGACACAGGATCCAAAACAGGCTTCAGGCTCTGAGCTGTCAGCACAGAGCCTGACATGGGGCTCGAACCCACAAACTGTGAGATCATGACCTGAGCTGAAGTTGGACGCTTAACCGACTAAGCCACCCAGGCACCCGATTTTTAAAAATTTTTTAATATTTATTTATTTTGAGAGAGACAGAGTGTGAGTGGGGGAGAGGCAGAGAGAAAGGGAGATATAGAATCCAAAGCAGGCTCCAGGCTCTGAGCTGTCAGCACAGAGCCTGACACGGGGCTTGAACTCATGAGCTCTGAGATCATGACCTGAGCCAAAGTCAGACGTTCAACCCATTGAGCCACCCAGGCGCCCCTGAGCATTCTTGATATAATTCTCTTTGCATATATATTTTTGTTTTAGACTGTTACTTGTTGATATAAATTTGAATGGAAAGAAAATCTTAATGGTGTATTTTAGAATTCAACCATCACCAACCGTGAAATTATAGATGTAGACATGAAGTGTTTAATCCAAACAGATAAATTAAACACTTACAAACTCCATAGGGCTTTTTGAAGAATTGTCAAGGATTTCCACTTGGTAATTTTCCAAAGTTTGATTAGAAAGATGTGTGGGTTTTGCAAAGATGGCTGGAAGTTGCTTTTTAGTACTTTAGAAGATTATCACTAAGGCAAATGTTGAAGTACAGCTAGGCTGTACTAAAGTCAAGGCTGCAGTAGGAGAGAGGGTGGTGGTGACATACAACTCCAGAATCTGTTTGGGATTTAATGAACACTAGTGATTGAGTTCTCATACAGCACTATGGGAAATATACATATACTCAGAGAAATTGTTCACTGAAAACATCTAGGGAGAAAAAGAATAACAATTAAAAACCTTATGGAAAGGAATGTGCACAGGAACAGACACCAGAATGATGTAGGGAGGATGGTTAAGAACAGAGAAGGGAAAGGTAGGCAAGGATAGTGGTATCTATCTCCCATGGATAAAAGTGGTCATATTCTCATAGAATATCCTTATTTCTGGTCTCCTCTAAAGTTGTTTGGTTTTCTCCAAACGCTATTTAAAAAAAATTTTTTTTTAACATTTATTCTTTCTTTTTTTTTTTTTTTTTTTTTTTTTTGAGAGACAGAGCATGAGTAGGGGAGGGGCAGAGAGAGAGGGAGACACAGGATCCAAAGTAGGCTCCAGGCTCTGAACTGACAGCACAGAGCCCAATGCGGGGCTCAAACTCACAGACTGTGAGATCATGACCTGAGCCAAAGTCAGTCACTTAACCAACTGAGCCACCCAGGCACTCCTAGAGTGTGGCTCTTAATGCATTAGAATTCCTAGGACTTCTTGCCATTTGAGGGCTCTTCCTGTGTACCTGAAATTCTATAAGCAACTGACCCTTTACATGGTTCTTTCCTGGCCCTTTGCTCTGTCACTCACTTTGGGTCTTGGAAGGATCCTATGTCCCTCATCCTGCAGTAAGGAGGGACCTCTGCTGGGCTGCTGAATGTAGACTGGAAGAAGAAAAATGAGAGAGAGTGTTAGGAATGGAATACCCTGTGAGTAGAGGGTGAGCATGAGTAACAGAGTTGAGAGGAAAACCACAAAAGATGGTTTGATGGAGTCCAGCCGAGGAAGGCTAAATTTTTTACCACATGTGGAAAAGAAGAGCTATGACCTGCCTCAGACAGGGATGCTATCCTACCGTTATCATTTTGGATTGGTCCAGCACCTTCTCTTTCACTCCACTTACGGTGGAGGAGCACTGATCAGACCAATCCTCCTACAGATAACAACTTTAAAAATTGGTCAAAACATGGGGCATCTCGATAGCTCAGTCAGTTAAACATCTGACTCTTGGTTTCGGCTCAGGTTATGACCTCATGGTTTCATGGATTCAAGCCTTGCATCAGGCTCTGCACTCACAGCACAGGGCCTACTTAGGATTCTCCCTGTTTCTCTGCCCCTCCCTCACGCATGCTGCCTCTGTCTCTCTCAAGATACATAAACTTAAAAAAAAACTGATCAAAATATAAAATCAACTTCCTTAGGTCACTGGAGAGCAACGAACAGTTGACACTTGAAAGAAGATAACATCACTGGGTGAGTTTCACATTTTTTACAGTTCCCCGACTGAGGGCAAGTCTCTCTTGGTGCCATGAACAGTGACAGATATGGATGCAAACACAAAAGTTAGATGGTGAGAGGACCAGAGTTCAGTGTTAATGGACTGAACATTCCAGCTAAATGGCAGAGATTTTTGGAATGGATTTATTAAAAAAATAAAATTTTAAGACCAACATATGCTGCTACAAGAGACACACTTTAAATATGAGGATATGGATAAGTATAAAGTAAAATGGATAGAAGATAGGCTGTTCGAACAGTAAATAACAAAGAGTTATACTGATATCAGGATAAGGAATATTGCCAGAGATAAAGCAGGACACTTTATGATAATAAAAGTCTCAATTATTGTTTATACATTTTTTAAAATTCATTTTTGAGACAGAGACAGAGCATGAGCAGGGAAGGGGCAGAGAGAGAGGGAGACATAGAATCCGAAGCAGGGTCCAGGCTCTGAGTTGTCAGCACAGAGCCCAACGCAGGGTTCAAACCCACGAACCATGAGACCATGACCTGAGCCTAAGTCAGATACTTAACCGACTGAGCCACCCAGGTGCCCCTAAAAGTCTCTATTAAGGAAGACATGACAATTATAAATATGCATGCACCCAAAACAGAGCATCAAAATACATGAAGGAAAAATTGACAAACATAGACACATCTACTCTCCTAGTTGGAGATTTTGTTGTCTCAATAACTAATAGAACTATACCAAAATATCTGAACAGTATGATCAAATATTTTGACCCAATTGATATTTATAAAACACTACTCCAACAACTGCAGAAGACACATCTTTATTTTTTTGAGAGAGAGGGACAGAGAGAGAATGAACGAGCACGAGCAGGGGGAGGGTCAGAGAGAAGGAGAGACAGAATCCCAAGCAGGCTCCACACCATTCCTGCAGAGACCTGATGCGGGGCTTGTGCTCAGGAACTGTGAGATCATGACCTGAGCTGAGATGAAGAGTCAGACGCTTACCCGACTGCAGCACCCAGGCACCCCCAGAATACACATCCTTTAATGGTCCCACAACTTTGAGCCCCTAGGGTTCTTGCTGAAGGGGAATAGGCCAGCCCTGCCCCCCTGTGTTTGCTATACCACGGTGCCTTCCTGTTTGGCAGTGAACCATTTAGTCATTCAGAGTGGGCTGGTGGGGCGCTGATGAAACGCACATTGGTAAGCAATGATGGAAAAGGGAAAATGAAATGAGTCAATATATTTAAAGACTTAGAACAGTGTCTGGCACTTAACTCTGCACTAGTGTCAGCTAAAGTTAGGTCTACGTAGAAGCGCTAGAAAGAGAAAGAGCTGGTGTGAGGATGACAGGGTGGAGGGTGTGGTGGAGACTGGGTCACAGGGAGGATTACTTCCACGTGCAGGGAGAGCATGGCCTGTGCTCGCAGGGTCATGCAGATATCATAAGAGTAACTCCTTCCAGAGTGACTCCAGGCTAATAAAGAACCATAGGCACTTCTGATTCTAGTTGCCTCTGAGAAGCTGACTGCTAACTCCCTCCTGCCAGGAGAGATCTGTGAGAAATCCCTGAGGTGACAGGGATGGGTTTGTTTTTGTTTGTTGTTGCTTTGTTTTGTTTTGTGCTGCTTTAAGTGTCAAGGTCTAGGTGGCATGGGGGGGGCACAGGAGTTAGCAAAATGGCACATAGGGAAATACTGGAGGCCTGCTTTTGCTTTCCTCCCACCCTGGCATGGGCATAGGACCTACCCTCATTGGAGACTCAAACCTGCCTTGGCAAGGAGATGAGAAAACAGGTGGGGACCCCTAACCGTGGGTAGTCACTGGCCAGGCCCAGACTGTGCCCCAGCCCCCAGCCAAAGGCAAAGCATGGTCCATGCTTCACACACATGCACTATGCCCTGAGAACCAATGAGGCTCTTGGCATATGAGTTGAATATGTTGGGTTGGAACATGAATGGATGTAGCTGCTGTTTTAATTATGGCAAGGGACCAAGAATGCTCGCAGGTCAGTACAGAAGTGTAAGATTGTGCATGACTCTTGAAATGCCGAGCATCCTGAATGGTGTAACACACCTGCTCTCTTGGCTGTGCCAGGTCCTGAGGGCAGGAAGCAGTGGCCTGATGGGAGCCTGAGGAAGGCCACCACTCCCCAGAGAAGAAGGTTCTCTCTCAGCCCCTCTAATTAGAAGTGAATTCTAATTCACCTGGGTGGCTCAGTTGGTTAAGTGTCCGACTTCCACTCAGGTCATGATCTCATAGTTTGTGAGTTCGAGCCCCACATCAGGCTCTCTGCTGTCAGCACAGAGCTCAGATCCTCTGTACCCCTCTCTCTCTCTCTCTGCCTGCCCCCACTCTTGCATGCTCTCTCTCTTGAAAATAAACATTTTAAAAAAAGAAGTGAATTCCTATAAATCCTCTTCTCTCCTCTTTGTGCAAATGCTTGTAAAGCCACAGAATGTGTGCCCATGCCAGACTCATCAAACTCCATCTGGTAAGCGTCATGCTGAAAGGAAAAAAGAATATCATTACCAAGGTGTCGGGAAGCACCACCACGGGGCAACAGGAGTGCCGGAGCAGCCGGCCCATTTTCCAGATGGAAAGGGGCACAACCACGAGGATCAGCATGAAGCCAACAAACCCAAACAGGGCCAGCGCCAGGGGGAGGGTCTCTCCTGGAAATGAAAAGATAAGAACAGGCTTAGGAGACAACAGAGAAGGTGAAGTCCCCCACCCTGGCCTCCCTCGCTTTTTCCTGGAGTTGGCTTTGCACATCGGCCAGGACGGCAGATGCCAACATCCTGAGATTTGACGTCTGCCTTAGTGACTAAAATTACCACCATTAAAACCATTTTTCTTAGAATCCAGATTAAGGCGTTGTTTTCAGAAAGCCCCAGGGAAGATTAAAATCTTTTTCTTGGGAAGGGAAAGGGAGGAGCATCATGTGTTAGGCCACTAGCTGTGTTAACACGTACCTCGGCGCAGCTGCCGGGAGGAGGGCAGAGTGCCAGGACACCGGCAGGATGAGGGGGAGGTGCCGAGAGAGAACAGCACAGAAGGGAGCTGGTGGTAACTGAAAACAAAATGTGTTTCACAATTTGCTCTTGGCATTGACTTACATTATGGAGGGAAATACTGACCTCAGAAAACAGTCACATTATAACTACGATATATCGAGCCCCTGCTATCGTTAAGTGACTTACCCCTGGTCACACAGCTAGGGCTGGCTCCGAAGCCCAGAGTCATTGTACTGAGCATGCTCAGTACATGCATCAGAAAGTGCCAAGTGTGAGCATCTGCAGATGCAGAAGGGGTGATCGGTTATGTTCCCACCTTTCTGTTCCGCGTGACGTGGAGCAACTCACTGGGCCCCTCTAGGTCAGACCCCTCACCCATGGTGTGAAGGGTGGCACAGCCAGCGAGGCCACAGGGAAGGCTGTGGTATCAGGTATATGGCTAGGGGCACTGTGCTCTGTTTCAGTGATTTTGTAAAATACTTCGGCAGTACACGTCAAGAAATAAACGAATGTTCATACCCTTTCATTTACTCCTCTGAGTGGATTCCAAAAAATAATTTCAAGGAAGGAAACAATTATACGCAGAAAGTGGTTCGTGGCGACATCTGGACTGGGGCAAACAGCCCCATAACCAGTCTCCCTCCGCACCTCCCACCACCTCCATGTATGCTCTGGTGTGTTTTGTTCATAGCACATACCACCAAGTGAAACTATCTCATTTGTTTACTTGTTTGTAGCCTGTCTCCCCAACTAGAGAATAAGCTCCCATGAGGGCAGGGGCTTCCCTGCTGTATCCCAGTGACTAGGCCAGTATTTGGCACATAGTCAATGCTCAGTAAGTAGTCACTGAATGAATGAATGAATCAATCAATCAATCAATCAATGAACATCATCATCAAAAGCAAATGGAAATCACCTAAAACACAGAAATAGATCTAAATACCCCAAAATAGGAGACAAGTTAATATATTATGTGACATTGGCATGGTAGCTTAGGAATTCAGCTATTAAAATGGGAATTGGGATATACACAAATTTGTTCACTACAGCCTGATTTCTAATGGCAAGACTGGAAAGCACAGAATATATAATATACATTATAATATCATATATATTATATATATTGTTATATATATTTTGGCACATTGATTAATTCACTTATTATACATCTTCTTTAAAAATGAGGTAGGTCCGGATGCCTGGGTGGCTCAGTCGATTAAGTGTCCAACTCTTGATCTCAGCTCAGGTCATGATCTCACAGTTCATGAGTTCGAGCCACACGTCGGGCTCTGCACTGATGCAGAGCCTTTTCTCTGTCCCTCCTTTGCTTGTGCTCACTCTCTCTCTCTCAAAATAAATAAATAATCTTTAAAAAATGAGGCCTGTCCACATGTACTGACATGAAAAGATGTTCACAATATACTTCTAAGTGAAGACAAGTAAGGTACAGAATGGTAAGCACAGTACAGTCCCATTTTTGCCTATGAGTATTGGCATCACACAATGACTGGAAGATTCAACGTCAAACTTGCCAAAGCAAACCTGAGTGGTGTGGGGGAGAATGGAGAACATGTACCTCTCACTTTATACACTTCTTTGTTGTTTGGATTCTTCACCAAACTTGACTTACATGATTTTAAAAAGGAGTATAAAATAGTAACCAGGAAATCCACGTGGAAAATGTTATGAATGTTGTATCTGTGTAAAAGTGAGCACAGAGTGTATGCACAAGTGTCTACACGTGGACAATGGTGGAATGATCATACCACCATGCAGAGCAATTTGGGAACAGTGGTCAAAACTCAAATATGGATGCCTCTGACCAAGCAGCTCTACTTCCAGGAATTCATCTTCAAATATACACAAACCAGCAAGCTGATCTGCGTATGATGTAATTAATTAAAGCATTGGCTAGAAGAGAAAAATATTGGGAAAAAAACCTAAATGTCCATCAATGAAGGACTAGTTAAATTAGTCACATATACACACAACTATATACTGTGAGGCTGTAAAGAAGGATGAAAAAGTTCTTCATTGATGTGGAAAAATCTATAAGATATATAATGTGAAAAAGACAAGATCCAGAACAGTGCATCAAGTATGCTACCATTTGTGCTAAAATAAAGGGATATATATATATATTCTCATTTACTTGTATATGTATATTTTTTCAACATATGAAGTTTATTGTCAAATTGGTTTCCATACAACACCCAGTGCTCATCCCAAAAGGTGCCCTCCTCAATACCCATCACCCACCCTCCCCTCCCTCCCACCCACCATAAACCCTCAGTTTGTTCTCAGTTTTTAAGAGTCTCTTATGCTTTGGCTCTCTTCCACTCTAACCTCTTTTTTTTTTTCCTTCCCCTCCCCCCATGGGTTTCTGTTAAGTTTCTCAGGATCCACATAAGAGTGAAACCATATGGTATCTGTCTTTCTCTGTATGGCTTATTTCACTTAGCATAACACTCTCCAGTTCCATCCATGTTGCTACAAAGGGCCATATTTCATTCTTTCTCATTGCCACGTAGTACTCCATTGTGTATATAAACCATAATTTCTTTATCCATTCATCAGTTCATGGACATTTAGGTTCTTTCCATACTTTGGCTATTGTTGAGAGTGCTGCTATAAACATTGGGGTACAAGTGCCCCTATGCATCAGTACTCCTGTATCCCTTGGGTAAATTCCTAGCAGTGCTCTTGCTGGGTCATAGGGTAGGTCTATTTTTAATTTTTTGAGGAACCTCCACACTGTTTTCCAGAGTGGCTGCACCAATTTGCATTCCCACCAACAGTGCAAGAGGGTTCCCGTTTCTCCACATCCTCGCCAGCATCTATAGTCTCCTGATTTGTTCATTTTGGCCACTCTGACTGGCGTCAGGTGATATCCGAGTGTGGTTTTGATTTTCATTTACTTGTATATGTATTTAAAAGTCTTTAGAAGGGTATACAAGAAATGAATACCTATAGGGGAGAGGATGGAATTGCAAGGATGGGGAAGAGAAGTAGAAAGGAGAGTTTCCACATGTATCTTATATTTTTTGAATCATATGAAAGTACTAAATTTTTAAAATAATTATTTAAAGATGAAAATGTTACACAAAAATGTCATTCGTGGTGCTTGAGTGGCAGAATCGTGGGATATGGGGTATTGTTTTGTTTCTTTTCAAAGGATTTTTTTTTTAACACTGTAAGTTTTAGACCATAAAAAAGTCAAGGGAAAAAAGTTAGGTCAAACCAGAGGATTCTGTAGACTTTCCATCAAGTCCCTTCCAGCTGAAAGTAGCGGTGATATACAGTGGGGTGCCTCTTTGCAAGGTCTGACTCTCATACCTCTCTGGCACCCTCAGCCCACCCTGGTTCACAAGTGCTTGCAACATCTGGCCTCAGGCCTAGAGAGCTTTCAGGAGGAAAGTGTTCTAGACAGCTGCTCAAGTGACCCCAACAAGCCCCAAGGTGAAATCTTGCTTCTAAGAGAATTACAGGAAAGTACACTTTCATCACAGAAACCCACCCAGCTCGGGGGCAGGTCAGTGAAACCTAGGGCAAACTCAGAACTAAAGGAACCCAGCAGACAACCCAGCATCCACCAGGAGGGGCCTTCACCTATGTAGGACTCCAGGAAACGGGCAAGCCATCCGTACCTTGCACCTTGACACATTCTGGCTGGCTGAAAGGGCTGTGTCTCCCGATGGCCTTCACGAATGTCTGGACCTTCACACAGTATGCAGCCCCTGGTTCCATGGTTTCCAGGTGCACCGGAATGCCCCTGCTCCTCACCACTTTGACATGTTCCTTTAGGAGACCAGAAAACAGTTACACCCTCAGGGAAGCAGGACAGGACAAGGCAAGAAGAGCCAAGGAAGTAAAGTTCTAGATATTTCCTTTCTGAGATGCATATAAAATGTTCCCTCTCATTTATTCATTCATTCATTCTCATGTATTTATTAAGTACCTACTATGTGCCAGGTACTATTGTAGGCATAGCATTGAACAAAATAAAGTCCCTGCACTCATGGAGCTTACATGGGGGACAGAGACAATTATAGGCCACATGGCAGGTGGTGATAGAGCTGTGAAGAAAAAGGAAGTAGGGCAAGGAGGTAGAATTATGAGAAGGGACTAAACAGAGTGGTTAGGGAAGTTCTTTCTGACAGGGTAACATTTGTGCAAACACCTCAAGTTCAGAAATCTGACTGAGCCGAGGGACTTGGCATGGCCAGTGTAGCCAAAGTGATCAGTTCACAAGAGCAATGGAGCCAGTAGGATATGCTTCCTCACCCATCCATCTATTTACCCATCTGTCCACCCATCTGTATACCCCTCTACCTCCACCCACCTGGTGAGGCCTGTGCTCCACACTTGTACCTGTAGAGGCTTGTCTGGGCCAAGCCCCAATGACTCAGAGTACATGCTCCTCTCTCAGCACTGGCCCTGCCAGTTTCCAAGGGTGGGGAATGGGCTCCATCCCAAAGAATCTGAGGGAGCTGCATGCTCCCTCCTGCCTAGGCCCTGATCTATCCCCATACTACTCCCTCTGCCTGGCTGGCAATGCCATGTCCTACCACTGGGCCCTGACCCAGCACAAGTAAATACTGGAAACCATTGTTATTGCCTGCCCCACCTACACATGTCACTTTTCAGGGGAAAAAACCCAAATTACAGCCCCTGTTGAGTAGATCGTAGGGCATGTGCCTGGCCCCCCAGATACTGCTGTGAGGTCAGGGGCACCCTCGGACAGCTCTGTTCATAGATTCTGTGAAAGCTCTCTGCTGCCTCCTATCCAGATTTATAATGAAGGCTGTTTCCCTCATGCTGCCTACAGTAGCCTTTGTAAGTCATCTTGGGTGGGGTCTCTGGTGGGTCTGGCTATCCCTTAGTTCCCACCCGAGCTCCAGCCCTTCTGCTGTTTCTGTTTGTTTGGCCATTCACTCTGGGAGTGCCAACATCCCACCCAACCCAGTCTGCAGCAACTATCCCACAGTATGATGGGGCAGTGCCCCATCTAGGCATTCTGGGTGGCCAACTGGTCACTAATTAGACAGGTTTATTCACAAGCCAGTTCCTGGCTCTCTGCCCCAACTTCTGCACCCTACCCAGATACACGCCCTTAAGAGGATTGTGCCAGTCTCATATGCTTTTTAAATCATCTATATAATCTAGAACACTCTGGTCTGCTGTACCTAAACATACTTTAGGGAGAATGGCTGAGGAGACAGGCTGATGAGGAATGAGAAAGGCACTGAAAGATATTATGGATCGTACTATGTTAGAGTTTAGGGCAAAGAGGCAACCCTCACACCTCAGCAAATCTGGCCCGAGAAGGCTCCAAGCCAAAGCGTGGGGTGGACCAAAGCAATTCTTTCAAGAGGAGGCTCTAGGATTGTCAGTCTACTCCCATCTCTCCTTTCCCATCCTCCACCTAGGCCTGTTCATGCTCGGGCCACCCCCAGACAGTGAGCACTTTAGGGGCCGGCTTTCCTCGCCCACCTCTCAGAGGTCTGTGACTCCATCCCTGAGGCCCGACTCCAAGGCCAAGGCTGGAAGTCTCACCTTGGCACCAGGCTCCCTCCTCCAGTAAGCCACAAGGAACTCAAACTGGGACCCCAGGTCTTCCAGCTTAATAACCAGATGGAAGCCGTCCTTGGTGACATCCATCCCAGGTGGGGTAAGGATGGCTGTTGGCAAGACAGGGGGAGAATCAGAGCCAGCCCCAGACAGGACTGATTTCTGTCCTGAGAGATCAGAACCAAGTCATCAGTAGAAACATGCTAGGGTTGTAGGGAAGGGAGGGCTGTGATGTCACTTCCCAGCACACAGAAACTGTACCATCATCTGCCGTGTCTGAGATTTTGCTTGCCATGGTTTCCGGTACTTGTGGTGGGGAGGGAAGCAGATGATCCTCCTTTTGATATACAATGAGAAGGTCAGTAGTTAACGCTACATCACAGTGTCCATGTCATGCACCTCATTCCATCTCATCCCTTAGGCATTATATCATCTCATATCACTACAAGAAGAAGGAGGGCCAGTATGGCACATTAAGGTGCTTTAAGAGAGGAGAGACCCCATACACAGAACTTTTATTACAGCATATTGTTGTAATTGTTCTTCTGTTATTAGTTATTGCTATTAATCTCTTACTGTGCCTAATTTAAAAATTAAACTTTACCATAAGTATGCACATATAGGAAAAAACATAGTATATATAGAATTTGATACTATTCTCAGTTTCAGGCAACCACTGGGGGGCTTGGAACATATCCCCTGAAAATTAGGGGGACCTCTGTATACCAATACTCTCTTGTACTCAGCAGGTGCTCAGTAAATGCTTTTTGAATAATGAGCAAAATAAAATTGTTTAATGACAAAGACTTACTATAATTCTCTTTTTCACTCTTCTTGACCATAATAAAGTCCTCTGCTGTGTTCTTCGGAGGCATACATACTCAAGAAAAGTGACTCAGTACTCAGATAAACACTTCTTTCTGTTTTAAAATTTTATTTTTTTAAATCTTTATTTACTTTTGAGAGAGAGAGAGAAAGAGACAGAGTGTGAGCGGGGGAGGAACAGAGAAAGAAGAAGATACAAAATCTGAAGCAGGCTCCAGGCTCTGAGCTGTCAGCACAGAGCCCAAAACAGGGTTCGAACTCACAAACAATGAGCTCATGACCTGAGCTGAAGTTGGACGCTTAACCAACTGAGCCACCCAGTCACCCCTCTGTTTTAAAATTTTATAATCCATGTTCTTCTTTTTACTTTTTTGGCAGAAATTTCTCCTCACCTTGACTCATCTAAGTGAGCAGATGCTATTTCATAATGCTTGCCAAACACCTGCATGAATTCAGTTCCATACTGAACAGTTGGGTCCATTCTTTGCGCCCCTGGAATGAACATACCCGGCAGGGACATGTGTATCACTGTAACTCAAATAAATCAGTGATATATACTGGCTGCTGATGCCTTTAAGCATCAGGAAATCAGCAACCTGTGGACGGGTTGGCCATTCTATTCTTGGTCCAAGAATTCTTCATCTCGTATTCTTACTAGGGATGCTGGAAAGTCAGAGGGCTTTACAAATTCCAGTAATCAACTCCAGAAATTATAGCTTAAGCACAAACTCCCATCTTTCATATGGCTGGATCCCAAACAGGGCAGGAGCAGCCTCTGTGGATTCTTACCCATCAGCAGACCGAGGACAGAAGGGTGCACATAGGCAGCCTCCTGTCCCTGGCCACTGATGACGGGTCCATACTTGCCTATCAAATCTAGACACTGCATGACCAGAAGGGCCATCCCAATGGTTGGCTTTGGCTTGGGAAGTACAGTGGTGTGTGTTCTGGGCTAAATCCCCCTGCACTGAGGTCAATGGATACTCAGAGGAAAGGCAGTTCCTAGAGGGAGTTTTTGGAGAGCAAAGCATTTCCTGACATTTGAAGAGCTGCCTGGATAGTGGACAGGAGAACCGGGAAGTCAGGGACCAACTGCAAAACATAACCAGTTCAGAAGCTTCAGTTTTAAGTAAACATGATTAATATTGGACCCTCTCTTCTCCAAATTTATTGAGAATAGAATTAGAGAAAATGACCTAAAGTCATTTCAGTTCAGAGGAGAATTTTTTGACAGTGTTGGGGCAGGAACCTCTGTCCTGTACATTCTACATACTTATCTCATTTCATCCATCCAGCAAGCTTAGGAAGGTGGTACAGGTGACGTAATTGAGAAGTCAGAGAAGTTATATGACTTGCCCAGAATTACATAGTTAGTGGCCGGAATTTGAGACCATGCCTTTCCATATTTCTAGACTCTTGTGTGGGGATATTTAGTTTCTGTATGAGTTGATCTCAAAACTAGCTATATATGAGAACAACCTGAGGAAGTTACAAACTCCCAGTGAACAAAATGCACACTGATTATTTAAATCAGACTCTCTGGGGATGGGCCCCAGACATGTGGTTCTAAAGCTCTGCTGTGACTGGAATGTGCAATCAAGGTTAAGAACCTCTACTCTCAACAAAGCTTCCTCTTAACTGGGGCGCCTGGGTGGCTTAGTCGGTTAAGCATCCAACTTCAGTTCAAGTCATGATCTCACCGTTCATAGGTTTGGGCCCTGCGTCAGGCTCTGTGCTGAGAGCTCACAGCCTGGAGTCTGCTTCTGCTTCTGTGTCTCCCTCTCTCTTTCTTCCCCTCCCCCGCTCACACTCTGTCTGTCTCTCTTTCTCAAAAATAAATAATCAATGAAAAAAAAATTTTTTTAAATAAGGCTTCCCCTTAAGAGTAAGAGAGCTTTTTCAGAAGAGCCTTAAAACAAGATTTTTCACATGCCTGGGGAGAAGTTAGGGTGGCCCTTTTCAAAGGCAAAAGAACAGATTTAATACCCCTTTCGGAGTCATGATTCCATCCTAAATCTGTAGCTAACTCCACCTACGCAGCGATCACAGAGGATGACATCTTCTACCTTCTGGTGCAGGTATAGAGGCTCCTTCCTGTTCCTCAGCTGCTCCTGCAGTAAGACCTTTTCCTGTTTACACAGGGCTTCTCAAGCACAAGTTGTTACTGCACACCATTGCCCACATAGTTTTATAAGCATTTTCTTATCTCCATCTGACCTATGCCTTCCTTTCCAACAATAGCTGCCAGTCCCCAGCGATGGTCTTGGCTATAGTCCCAGGATTCTAGGAGCTGGAGAGAGGTGGTGCTGGGTGCTGCCTGGGCACTGCACCCTCCAGTGACCCTCAGCCTCCGCCAGTGCCTCATATTGGGATCCCACTGCCGCCACGGTATCTGCTCTCAGTGCCTGGGGAAAGAGGCCTGGGCAGAGAAGCCCACATTTTGCACCAAAATTCCTATTGATATCCCATTCTGGGGGTCTCACTCCTGCCCCCACCTCTTCCCTTCTCGGCTCTCTGGCTCTTGACTCTGGGCATCCCCGAGGTAATAATAATAATAACAGTTACCAGTAGCTGAGTGCTATGATAGGACAGCACTGCCCAGAACACTTACATAGTACACCTTATATGGTCCCCACAACTACCCAGTGAGGCAAACTGTTGCCCTTCTTATGGGTGAGAAGGCAGGGAGCCAGCTATCAAGTGGCTGAGCTAGGATTTGAATCATACCACTCTGACTCTAGAGGGTCAACTTCCCCTTCAAATCTGTCTTCACCTTCCTCAGCCCCTTCTACCTTGGCCTCCCTCATGTTCTGATTTCTACCCAATCCTTCCATGTTCCCCACCACCTGCAGACCCTGACAGAGACAGCCAGGAATGACTTCCAAAGTCTCTTCCAAAATGAGAGGGCATGTGGGAAGCAGTGGCAATTTTTATTTATTTATTTATTTATTTATTTATTTAATTTTAGCGGTTGAAAATTTTTTTTAATGGACCAGTTAGGGGGCATTTGGGTGGCTCAGTCGGTTAAGCATCTGACTCTCAATGTCATCTCAGGTCATGATGGAGCCCTGCATCGGCCTCTTGGCTATCAGCTTGAGATTCTCTTTCTCCCTCTCTCTCTGGCCCCTCCCCCACCCACACATGCACACCCACTCTCTCAATATAAATAAACATTTACAACAAATAAATAAATGGACCAGTTAGGACTGTTTGTGTTCAAGGCTAATTTGATGCTAACAAGAATTCTGAAACTCTCAGTGAATTTGGTTCCTGAAGGGGAGGCCAATGGGGATGGGGGAGTAAGAAGAGAAGTGACTTACTTGAATTTCGATTGAAGGGAGGCTTCAGAGTGCTCCAGGCTGAGGTCTCTGAGCCCTGGGTGGCCCTGACACGGAGATTGTACGGCACAGTGGCAGTGATGTCATCAGTGATGTCACACTCAGGACCTTTGGTAGGTGAGCACCAGCTGCTGGGGATCCAGACGTGGCTCATGTACAGGCTCTCATACTCTCTGGCCAAGGAGAAGAGGACATCGTGTCATACCAGCCCCTTCTACCTAGGCTCAATGATGGGTGCAAGTAACTGCCTCATTGACCTGCTTTTTATGGATCAGCAAAAGAAGCATTTGCTCCTTTCTCCAGTTCCTCCATCCACCTCCTTCACCCACCATCCATACTTTCTTACTCCTTTTATCACGGGACAAGGGAAACCTAGGCATAAACCCCAATCTGTCCTGGCCTCTCCATCTCCACAGCACCCCCTGAATCTTGGCTATTTTCATCCCTGGCTTTGCTGTGGTCTCCTGACTCAGCTTCCACTTCTGGTGTTCTTCAAACCATTCATCACTCAACAGATCGTGACATTTCTCTTCTTAATGGCTTCCAAAGCACTTAGAACAGAATCCAAACTCTTCCCTGGGACCTGCAACACCCTCTGGCCTTCACTGCCCCTAAACATGATGTTCCCTCTACACTGGCCTCCTTGCCATTCCTCCCATGCTGAGCTCTTATTACCTTAGGACCTGTGACTACCTGTTCACTGTGGCTCAAATGTTCCATCCCTGCTGTTCACAATGCTTCTCCTGTCCTTCAGATACCGGCTTAAACATATCTGAAACCGCCTAGAGCAGTGCGGCCCAATAGAACATTTTCCATATCGGTGTTGTTCAATATGGTAGTCACTAGCCACATGTGGCTATTAAGAACTTGCGATGTGACTCGTATGACTGAAAAACAGATGCTTCAATGTGATTTTAACTGATTTAAATTTAAGTAGCAATCTGTGTCTAGTGCTACCACACTGGACAGTGTAGACCTAGTGTATTTGATTCTTTACCATTTTACTGTCTGTCTCCTCTTCTAAATGGAAGCTCCCTATACCTAGAAATCTTGTCATCTGTACCCCTGAGCCTAGAGCAATGTCTACACACATAGGTGTTCAGTGTGTATTTACTGTTAATGAAACATATTGAGAGCCTTCTGTGTCCCTGTCTCTTCTCAAGAGTTCTCAGAGCCTGGGCACCTGAAGAAGAGTAGATCCTGCCTAACCCCAGGTCCTGCTAATCTTTAGGATCATGATTTGTTTTGGCTCCTATAGGCAAGATCATAGTCAGGAAAACTGAGGCCTCCCCCACCTCCAAAAGATCTGTGACTCCAATGATTTATCCACCTCAAGTCAGAGCCAAAATCATTTCTTAAGATTTTCTTTAGCATTGGACAGTTGGCTCACTGTTGAAAAGAAGCTCTACCAGAATGTGTTTATATACACTTGTATTCCCAGAGAGCTCACTGTAAAATCTACAGCACAATTTCCCTTGCTTCTTCAACTGTCCCAATGCCCATGCAAACAGAGGAGGCAGATCGTGGAAAATAATCTATCCCTGGGCTCACCAAGCCTCCTTCAGCTCTGGCATGACGACTGTATCTCCAGGAATCAACTACTCTTTAAGGGAGAAAAATTAAAAACAAAACAAAACAAATCAAACTCACCCCTGGTACTCAACGAAATAGTATATTATTTCTCCAGGCACCATCACTGGGCTCCACGTCAAGAGATGCTTCATGTTGGTTGATTGTACAGAGAGGTTCTGAGGGGCAGGCAGGATGGCCACTCCATCTGGGATTGAGGTAGTTAGACAGGCTGACACTTGAACTCATATCAGGGGAATGTCACAGCTTCAAATTAGTTTCTAATGAAAGGCCTCACATGTTAATAAAACTGAAACAATTCTAATTTTATCATACTTGCGTTAATGCTAAATTGTTGCTATCGTCATTGTAATTCTGCCTTTGGTGATAAATGGCATATTAACATTAGTAATAATAATGGCTGATATTATTAAGCACTTACCATGTTCTATCTAGGCCATGTGTTACATTGTTACATGATTATCTCACTTAATCCTCATGATCATACTGTGAAGTAAGGACCATTGGTTTCTCCACTGTATAAATGAGAAAACTAAAGCACATTTACAACTCTTATGTCAGATCCACCTAGATGCAGGCCTTGACTCTGCCACTGACCATGTGACTAAACCCATGCAGGTTCCGGCCCCTTTCTCATTACCTCCTTCCACTATTTCCACTCGGGTACCAAAGCACATCCCTTCACATCCCCCAAAAGTCAAATGGGGAGCCAGCTGCCAGCTGGGAAATACAGGCTCAGGTCTGCTGTGGAAGGAGTCCAATCCAGAAGGGCACCAAGCCAGATGGTAGACTCCACTCCAGGCAGACTGCAGGCCCCTGAGGCAGCTGGGACACAATCATCTGCTCACACAGGTGTGTGGTGTGCCCAGGGTGTGCACACAGTGGGCCTATGGTTTTCACACAGAATCAAAGAGACCTGTGAAACTGAAGCTGCACTCCTAAGGAGGTGGGCAGTCCTGGGATTCATCCCTGCATGCAGCCAAGGGTGCAGTCTGGATCTTCTGCTGTGGTTCTTCTCCTCCCACTTTGACACACCTCTCTTTTAGTCCCTAACACCTGCCTCCCTTTGCTGTTACAACCACAGTGATAACATCAGTAGCACAGTGTGGGGGGAACTGGGGCCCTCACCAGGGGCCTTTTCATCTCTGTGCCTGTGTCCAGATTGGCACCTGTTGTTCATTATCAAGCCCTGTGACCATGAGGGGATGGGGGGCTGATGCCCTTGCTTCTCTAATGTAGGACCCCAGTGATACACCTCCATCCTACTCTTGGCATCCACGACCTGCCCTACAAGGAAACACCTGGGGTACCCACAGGAAGGCCTCTTACCCTCCCCACTCAATTTTGCAATCACCCCAGGGATGAAAAGGAAAAGAGCCAGCTGCAGTGGGGTGGCACAAGAGGGTGGGGCATGGTTCTCTCTGACATCCTTCCTCTGCTAAAGTATTCAAAATATTTCTCTAGTCAGATATATGGGTATCACATAGCTATGTAAATATACAGCTATAATTCATAACTTTAAGACTCTCAAAACTGAAATCTCCAGGCAATGGTTTCCCTGGAGAACACTACCAAATTTTTTTTTTTAATTAACACCAATTTTATACAACCTCTTCCCACAAAATAAAAGAACTTTCCAACTTATTTTATGAAGCCAGTATTACCCTGAAACCAAAATCAAAGATAGTATATATTTTAAAAACAAAAACAAAAACCAACAGAACAATATATCTCATGCACTTAGATGCAAAAATCTTGAACAAAATACTAGCAATCCCAACTCAATAATGTATAAAAAAGATTATACACCATAACAAAGTGGAATTTATTCCAGGTATGCAAGGCTAGTTCAACATTTGAAAATCAATTAATGTAATCCACCATATCAAAAAGCTAAAGAAGAAAAATCCTACAGTCATATCAATTGACACAGAAAAAGTACTCATAATATCTAACACTCATTCATGATTTTAAAAAGAAGACATCTCTCTTCATGTTAAGAACAGCAGGAAGGGGCGCCTGGGTGGCTCAATCATCCAACTTTGGCTCAAGTCATGATCTCAAGTCATAATCTTGCAGTTCGTGAGTTCAAGCCCCACATCAGGCTCTGTGCTGTCAGCTTAGAGCCTGGAAGCTGCTTAGGCTTCTGTGTCTTCCTCTTTCTCTGCCCCTCCCCCACTCATGCTCTGTCTCTCTCTCTCTCAAAAATAAATTTAAAAACGTTTAAAAAAAAAAAAAGAACAGCAGGGAGTTATCTCAATTTGATAAAGACCATCTACAAAAAACCTACTCATAATACCTTACTTAATGGTGAAAGACTTCAATGTTTTCCCCCTAAAATCAAGAACAAGGCAAGGATGTTCATTCTCACCACTTTTTTTTTTTTTTTCAACGTTTATTTATTTTTGGGACAGAGAGAGACAGAGCATGAACGGGGGAGGGGCAGAGAGAGAGGGAGACACAGAACCGGAAACAGGCTCCAGGCTCTGAGCCATCAGCCCAGAGCCTGACGCGGGGCTCGAACTCAGGGACCGCGAGATCGTGACCTGGCTGAAGTCGGACGCTTAACCGACTGCGCCACCCAGGCGCCCCTTTTTTTTTTTTTTTAATTTACATCCAAGTTAGTTAGCATATAGTGCAATAATGATTTCAGGAGTAGATTCCTTAATGCCCCTTACCCATTTAGCCCATCCTCCCATCCTCAACCCCTCTAGTAATCCTTTGTTTGTTCTCCATATTTAAGAGCCTCTTATGTTTTGTCCCCCTCCCTGTTTTTATATTATTTTTGCTTCCCTTCCCTTATGCTCATCTTTTCTGTGTCTTAAAGTCTTCATATGAGTGAAGTCATATGATATTTGTCTTTCTCTGACTAATTTCACTTAGCATAATATCCTCGAGTTCCAACCATGTAGTTGAAATCACCACTTTTATTTAACATAATACTGAAAGTTCTAGCAACTGTCATGAATCAAACAAAAGAAGTAAAAGGCATTACAGATTGGAAAGGAAGTAATAAAACTCTCCCTGTTTGCAGATGACATGATAGGCTATGTAGAAATTCCCATGGAATGAGGGTGTCTGGCTGGATCAGTCAGTAGAGCATGCGACTCTTGATCTCAGGATTGTGAGGGTGAGCCCCACATTGGGTGTAGAGAATACTTTAAAAAAATAAAGGGGCGCCTTGGTGACTCAGTTGGTTAAGCATCTGACTTTGGCTCAGGTCGTGATCTTGCAGTTTGTGGCTTCAAGCCCCACACTGGGCTCTGTGCTGACACTACCGAGCCTGCTTGGGATTCTCTTTCTCTCTCTCTCTCTCAATCTGTCCCTCCCCCACTTGTGCACTCTCTCTCTCTCAAAATAAATACACTTGAAAAAAAATAAAAATAAAATAAAATCTTAAAAAAAGAAAAGATCCCACAGAATCTGCAAAAACAAAAACAAAAACCTCTTACAACTAATAACTGAGTTCAACAAGTATTATTATAGGATACAAGATAAACATTAAAAATTAATTGCATTTCTATATATTAGCAATGAACACTTATATACCAAAATTAAAAATGCTATTTACAATCACTCAAAAAAATGAAATAGTAATAAATCTTAGGTATAGAACATATCTAGGATCTGTAGAGAGAAAACTCCACAATGCTGGTCAAGGATTTCAAGGCCAAACTAAATAAATGGAGACACATACTGTGTTAATGCACTGGACAATTCAACATAATTAAAATGGTAATTTTCCCCAAGTTCATACACAGATTTAATGTAATTCCTATCAAAGCCCATCAAGGATTTTGTAGATATAGATAAGCTTTATCTCAAATGTATAAGAAAACAATTTTGAAGAAGAATAAAATGAGAGGAATAAATCTACCCAATTTTAAGACTTATAGTAATTGAGACTGTGTGGTATTAGCCAAAAAAAAAAAAAAAAAAAGACACATAGACCAATGAAACAAAATAGAGATCCCAGAAATAGACCCACAAATATACTCAACTGATTTTTGGCAAAGGCACAAAAGTAATTCAATAGAAGATGAATAGCCATTTCAGCAAATAATACTAAAGCAATAGGACATCTGCAAGGCAAATAATAATAATACATCTCAACCTAAACCCTGCACCTTATTTTAAAATGAACTCAGATGGACCATAGAGGGGTACCTGGGTGGCTCAGTTGGTTGAGCATCAGACTCTTGATTTCGGCTCAGGTCATGATCTCACAGATGGTGAGATTGAACCTGTAGGGCTCTGTGCTGGGATTGGAGCCTGTTGAATATTTTCCTCTCCCTCTCCCTCTGCCCCTCCCCCTCTCACACACGCATGTACATGCACTCTCTCAAAAAAAAAGGATAGACTGAATGTAAAATGTAGACTCTAAAACTTTTAAGAAAAAACAAAGGAGAAAATTTTCAGGGCTAGGCAAAGAGTTCTTATTCTTGACACCAAAAACTAGGTTCATAAAAGGAAAAATTTATAATTGAGCATCATCGAAATTAAAATCTTTTTTTTTGGTTTATTTATTTATTGACTGATTTTGAGAGAGAGAGAGCAAGAATGAGCAGGAGAGAGGCAGGGCAGGGGCGGGGTGGGGGACAGAGGATCTGAAGCAGGCTCTGTGCTGACAGCAGAGAGCCCAATGCAGGGCATGAACTCAAGAACTCATGAAATCATGACTTGAGTGAAAGTCAGACACTTAACCAACCGAGCCACCGAGGCCCCAAGATTAAAATCTTTTGCTCTGCAAAAGAACCTATTAAGAGAAGGAGAAGACAAGCTACAGAATGGGAGAAAATATTAGAAAACTACCTATCTCACAAGGGACTCATGTCTAGAACATGTAAAGAACTATTAAAAATCAACAGTAGAAAAGCAAACAATAATTAGAAAATAGGCAAAAGACATGAAGAGACATGTCACTGAAGAGAACGTACAGATGGAAAATATGTACATGAACAGATGTTCAACACCATTTGCTATTAGGAGAACGCAAGTTAAAACCACAATGAAATAGCAACACACAGTTATCCAGGTGGCTAAAATGAAATAAATAATTTAAAAAAAAAGACAAAACCAAATCCTGGTGAGGATGCAGAGAAAGTGGATCACTCATATATTGCTGGTGGTAATGTAAAATGGTATTTGCCATTCTGGAAAATACATTAGCAGTTTCTTGTAAAACTAAACTTATAATTACTATACAACCCAGCAATTGTACTCTTGGGCATTTATCCCAAAGAAATTAAAACTTCTATCACAAAAGATCTATACACAATGTCCATAGACAAACTGGAATCGACCTATATGTCCTTCAAGAGCTGAATGGTTAAACAAATTATAGAATATCCATCCATGGAATACTAAAAGGAACCAATTAGTGACACACAAAACAACTTAGGAATCTCCAGGGAACTTTGCTGAATAAAAAAAGCCAATCCCAAAAAGTTACATACTGTATGATTCTATTTATATAACATTTTGAAATTATAAAATTTTAGAAATGGAGAACAGATTAGTGGTTGCCAGAGGTTAGAAACAGTGGGGAAGTGAGGGTGGTAAGAGGGAGGTGGGTATAGTTATAAAAAGGCAACAGGAGGTATCACTGTGATGTCTGAACTGTTCAGTATGCTGACTGTGGTGGCAAACTCACAAACGTATACACACACTTGTGCACACACACATAAACTAATGTGTACAAGTAAAACTGGAGAAATCAGAACAAGACAGAATTGTATCAATGATGTCAACATACTGGTTGTGATATTATGCTACCGTTCTCCAAAATACCACTGGGGGAACCTGGGGTCCCTGTATTATTTCTTTTTTTTTTAAGTTTATTTATTTATTTTGAGAGAGAGAGAGAACACATGTGTGCATTCTCACGTGAGCGGGGGATGGGCAGAGCTAGAGGAAGAGAGAAAATCCAAAGCAGGCCGAGTTGTCAGTGCAGAGCCCAACACAGGCTCCACCTCACGACTGTGAGATCATGACCTGAGCCGAAATCAAGAGTCTGACACTCAACTGACTGAGCTACCCAGGTGCCCCAATCCCTATATTATTTCTTAAAACTGAATGTGAATCTAGAATTTCCTCAACACAATTTCAATTAAAAAATACAACCATAATATCATGACATATTAATGGTATTAATTCTGATTATGTGAATGACAGGATATATTTTAAAAGATCATGATGGGCGCCTGGGTGGCTCAGTCAGTTAAGCATCGGACTTCAGCTCAGATCATGATCTCACAGTTTGTGGGTTTGAGCCCCGCATCGGACTCTGTGCTGACAGCTCAGAGAGAACCTGCTTCAGATTCTGTGCCTCCCTCTCTCTTTCTGCACCTCCCCTCCTCACGCTCTGTCTCTCTCAAAAATAAAATAAACATTAAAAAGAGAGTTTAAAAGATCATGATGGGATAAACTCAAAATGAAATGCACCTAGGAAAAATGTGAAGTTCTATAATTAGGTCCAGTCAATTAAATCAGTGAGGGAGACCTGTTTAGGGAGGGTAACCTGATGATTAGGTCACTTAAGGATTTAAGCAACACACTCTGAGGTTGAATTACGCAGTATGTCTTTCTTCATAAGAAGGCACCTAGGGCAGGAAAACAGCAAGAGATGTCCCAACCTTTAGGTGGTTCCATTGTGTTAATGCAATAATTTGCACTTGTGTGACTCTCTTCTACCTGTGGAACTTCACAGAATCCATTCACAAATCCATTGTGGGCAAAATACTCAGTCTCATTCCTTTATCAAAATGAAAACTGCTGCTTCTTTTTGAGCCCTAAAGGTAACGTCTTTAATATCCTTATGCTATTTGTAGAGTGTATTCCAAATATCATCTTTGTTTTGCCCGGGTTTATATAACACATGTACACTGGGTGTGAGATGGAAAAACAGTAATGCCCATGAACTACTGAGGCCAGGCAACATTTAATAGAGTTACATAGAAAGTACAATGGCACTGCATGAAGAATGATTCCTTTTCTGCTAGGACACTAACCAGGAAATAGGAAATGACTCAATGAGATGGAAACTCAAGCCAAAAGTGATTCTTCCCACCTTCAAAGTGTTAAAAAAAAAAAAAAAAATCCTCTCCAACTGTTACAGAATATGGTCTTGAGAACACAGTTAAGGGGAGAAAAAGAAAACTTTGTTATCCACACAGCATTCTCCTTTATAAGAAGTGTCCTCAGTCATGTGTATTGAAGTCAAGTCTCTGAAGAAACCAGTTAAAAAAGACTCTACCTGATGTAACTGTGCAAGTGCAAAAACAAAGAATACAGTTGACCCTCAAACAACAAGGGATTGAACTGTGCAGGTCCCCTCATACACAGATCTTTTTTGATAAATACAGTACAGTACTATAAGTGTATTTTCTTATCCTTATGATTTTCTTAATGGCATTTCTTTTTCTAGCTTACTTTATTATAAGAATACAGTATATAATACATGTATTATATGAAATGTGTTAATCGACTATTTATGTTATTGGTAAGGCTTCTGGTCATTAGTAGCCTATTAGTAGTCAAGTTTTGGAGAGTCAGAAGTTATATGTGGATTTTCTATTGCACTGGGATTGGTATGTTGTTCAAGGCTCAACTGTATAGTCAAGGGGAAAGTAAGAGTAAACTTGGAAGTGTGGACAGGACAGAGATTAGCCACATTGAGGAGGGTGCAAAGTCTGAAAGAATTCTATCTCTAGCCATGCTGGATAGGAATTCGTGCCAGAGTTGGAGAGAGATCCTGGAACCCTCTGTATAATCTTTTGGTTCCTTGTAAATATTTATGCTTTTTTTGCATAAAGAAATTTAGCATCTTAAAACAACACACGTTTATTATGTTACAGTTCTGTAAGTCAGGAGTCTTACACAGGTCTCACTAGGCCTATGAGTTGGCAGGACTGCATTCTTTCTAGATACTCCAGAGGAGAATCTATTTCTTTGCTCTTCCAGCTTCTAGAGGCTGCCTACATTCCTGCTCATGGCCCCCTTCTTCCATCTTCAAAGCCAACAATGGCTGATTGATTCCCTTTCATGCTTCAAATTTCTCCTTCCTTCTCTTCTGTCTTCCCATCTCTCTCTCACTGCACCCAGAAAAGGTTCTCAATTTTTCATGTATTAGATTGGGCCCTCTCTGATAATCCAGGATAATCTCCCAGTCTCAAGGTTCCATAATATTAATCACATCTTTAAAATTCCTTATTCCATGGAGGGTAACCTACCGCAGGTTCCAGGGATTAGAGCATGTACATCTTTGGAGGACCATTTTTCTGCTTATGACATGGGGCTTACACTACAGAGGATATTGGCTCTATAAACGACACTATGCCCTAAAATTCCTCCCTCAAATACAGTCAATTATTGTAAGAAAATTACTCTGTATATGAGCAGAAGAAGAAAAGGCCAAGGCTGAGCGAGGACATGGCTGCTGAGCAGGCTGCTGGCATCACTCGCTGCTGCAGAAACTGGTGCCTACAACCCAGCTTTAAAAGGTACGCAAACAAATTCATGCCTCAGGAAAGTGACAGATTAATTCATAGTCTTAAAGTATGGTCTTTGGATCAGCAGCATCACATTACCCAGAAGCTTATTAGAAATGCAGACTTCAGGCTACAACCTACATTTTATTGAACCGGAATCTGCATTTTAACAAGATCCCCAGGTAATTCATACGCATATTAAAGTTTGAGAAACATGGGTCTAGAGGCTATTCTCAACCATGGCTGCCCCATTAGAATCATGAGGGAGATGGTTTGATTTTGTTTGGTTAAGTTTTGTTTTAAAATAATTTCAGACTTAGAGAAGAGTTGCAAAATATAGTACAGAGAGCTCCCATATACCCTCTACTTCATATACCCTTCTACTTCAGCCATCCATATGTACATAAGCATAGTACAATTATGAAAATCAAGATATTAACATTGATACAATATCATTGATCAAGCTTCAGGTTTTATTTAAATGCCACCAGTTTTTCCCCTAACGTCCTTTCTTTTTTCCCAGGAACCAATCCAGGATCCCACATTTAGTTACCACATATCTAGTTAGTCTCCTCCAGTCTGTTCTTGGTCTTTATCTTTATGACATTCCCTTTTTTAAAGAGTACTACTCAGTTGTTTTGTAGAATATTCCTCATTTTGGGTTTTTCTGATGTTTTCCCATAATTTGACTGAGGTAATACTTTTTGACATGTATTCACAGGGAGTACATGATGTTAGTATGTCTTATTCCTGGTGGTGTTAGGCGTCTCTAATGTAAAAAGTACCATTTCCCCCTTTGTAATTAATAACTTAGGGGAGATACTGTGACACTATGAATATTCTGCTTCTCCTCAAACTTTCATCCATTAATTTTAGCGCTTACTAATGGCTAGTATTTGCAACAATTACTGCTGGGATGTTCTAGTTAACAGTGATTTTTCCATTTATTAATGAGAATTCTGTAAGGAAGAGCTGTTCCTTCTCCTCTATTTATTTATTCATTTATTCCTTCGTTCAACTACTTATATTAGTATGGACTCATGAATATTTATTTTATTCTATTGTTACTTACTTTGTTACTCAAATAATTCCAGCTTTGGCCATTGGGAGCTCTTTGAGATAGGTTCCTGCGTCCTTTTGACTTACTCCCACTCCTCACTCTCTTTTTTCATGTTATTTTTATTAATAGAATTTTTATTTTTGGAATTATTTTAGATTTACAGAAAAAACTGCAGACAGTACACAGAGTTTCTATATATTCTTCACCCAGCTTCCCCCAATACTATCATCTTACATAGCCATGATATATATGTCAAAACTAAGAAACCAACATTGGTGCATTACTACTAACTAAACACACTTATTTAAATTTTGCCTGGTTTTCCACTAATGTTCTTTTTCCAATCCAGGATTTAATGAACGATACTCATTTCATTTAGGCCTCCATCCTTTTTGGAGCACTTTCTTACCACAAATGTTCTAGACTTGTATTTTCTCTGCCCAGTCCTGGAACAAACCATTTCTCTCAGAAGGCCCACCCAGGGAGTTTTGAAACATCCCAATGGCCAGGAAGCACCCTAGATTAATTAAGTCAGAATCTCTGGCTGTGAAACCCAGGCACTTAAGAGCTCTCCAGGTGATTGCAATGTGCATTTGAGTACCACTAATCCAGACCTTACCACCCCCCCACCCCCCCCACCCCGTTGCCAAAGAGTAGTTGAAACTATAATAGTGAAGTCCCAAACGCCAAAGACTTAAATGTATTTCCCAGCAGGTCTTTAGGTTTCCTAAAGACAAGAGACTCCCAATTTGTCCATCTATAATCAGCGCCTTGCCCAGAACCCAGCACATAGTGGGTACCAGAAGTGCCAAGTGATGAAAGCTAAGTAAGTGAAGCAAGGCTTGGCTCCCTTCATGAAATTAGCCTCAGCCTGACTTCCTTTTTCCTAATCCCCTATGTTGCTTTGGATATTTTTGCTGCTAAGTAAAGGCTGCCCACTGCAAAGCCCCTGGGCAAAGTTTCCAGGCAGAAATCCTTGTTTCTCCTCCCTACAATTGATGCCATGCTGGCTTCCTCCCACTGGGTCTGCTGTCAGCTCCCCTCATTTGGGTTCCTTTCTGCCACTTTCACCTCCAACGGTCTTTATGGCAAATGCTCAGAAAAGGTAGTACCATTCCTTTATTCCCTGTATTTTGTCCTCCCTTTTCCTGGTGTGCTTCAGTGTCTCAGCTGCTTCTGCAGAGAAGTGCAAAGGGCACAGGCTCTGGAATCAACCAAACCAGAGTCAAATTCCAATTCTCCCACTTACGAGATGCATAAACTTGGGCAAATCACTGAACCTCTTTGAATCTCTGTTTCCTAGGATGTAACATGGGGATAACACCACCTACCTGATAAGATTGATGTGAGAAGTCAAGAGAACATTTTTGCTAATCTGGAGCACAGTGTGTGCTCAGAAACGGCCAGTGTGATTGTTGTGGCCATTATTATTGTTGTTGCTGTTGGTGGTAGTAGTAGTAACAGCAGCAGTAGCAGCAGTAGTAGTATGGGAGTAGTAGTAGTGGTGGTGGTAGTAGTGGGAGGGGGAGGAGGAGGGGGAGGAGGGGGAGAGGGAGGAGGAGGAGAAGGAAGGGGAGGAGGAGAAGGAAGGGGAGGAGGAGAAGGAAGGGGAGGAGGGGGAGGAGGAGGGGGACAAGGAGGAGGACGAGGAGGAGGAGGATGAGGATGAGGAGGAGGACAATGAGGATGAGGAGGAGGAGGATGAGGACGAGGACAAGGAGGAGGAGGAGGAGGAGGAGATGGAGGAGGAGGAGGAGGAGGAGGAAGACTAGGAAGAGGAGGACGAGGACGAGGAGGACGAGGACAAGGACGAGGAGGAGGAGGACGAGGACGAGGAGGAGGAGGACGAGGAGGAGGAGGAGGAGGACGAGGAGGATGAGGAGGAGGACGAGGAGGATGAGGAGGAGGACAAGGAAGAGGAGGACGAGGAGGACGAGGACGAGGAGGAGGAGGACGAGGACGAGGAGGAGGAGGAGGAGGACGAGGAGGAGGAGGACGAGGACGAGGAGGAGGACGAGGACGAGGAGGAGGAGGAGGAGGAGGAGGAGGATGGTGAATAGACTGTTTGTGCTAAACCCCTGACTTGTGCTTGTGCAGATAAACCACAGAGTGACCTCTGGAAAGACCAGCAATTACCTTTACCTCATTATAATAATAAAATCTCCACCCAAGGAGGAGCACACGGTCCATTTACCTAACATACACTGTATGTACAGGCATGTTGCCTTAAGGTGCATGTGTGACCTTATGCCCACCTCTATATACCATGACAAGGCCTCCCTATCTGAATATTCATCCTAACCCTAAATAAAAGGAACCCATTCACCCTTGGGAGTTACTGCTTTTGAAGCCATTCCCCCATGATCTCCTTATCTGCTGCAAATACAAGTTTTCTTTGTGCAACAAATGAAGCCGGTGCAGTTTCTGACTCCTCAAGAAGCGAACTCACATGGGTTCAGTTACATAACTATGTATGGTGATGGATGTTAACTAGATTTATTATGGCGATCATTCTGCAATATGTACAAGTACCAAATCATTATTTTGTATACCTGAAAGTAATATAATGTTATCTGTCAAGATACCTCAATAAAGGGAAAAGAACCTGGGGGGGAAAATGCTGAGCTTTCCCCTTCTCATTCGGCCTTCCCATCTTCTCCCTCTGGCTTAGTGCAGGGAGTGTTTTTCTGGCAGCTTGTTCCACCAACTGATCAATCAGCTAACCGACCAATTAACCAACATGTTTAGCCTATGCTAGGAGCTGCGAGGACACCAGAAAAGATGCCCAGGCCCTTCCCTCAGGTCAGTGCAATTAACAGAAGTAGCCCACCCAAGTAGAGTATGTGGGGTCAAGGGTCAAAGGAGAGAGCAGTCCAGCAAGAGTCTGAAAGAAGAGCGACCCATCCAGAAAGATGATAGGAGGTTGGGCCGGAGATGGTGTTTCTGGTGGGAAGCATCATAAAAGCCAGGAGGAGGAAATGAGGGTGTTACATGTCAGTGTGAAGACAGCAGCTGCCTGTAGTTTGTATTTGTTGTCAAGGAATAGTGAGAAATAGACTTGAGGCCTGAATATGCTGGGTCACGAAATAAACAGCAGATTCGAACACCATGTGTTGAGCAACTGGGACACCATAAATCTGATGTTAAAGCCGATTCTAAACATTTGCAAATCACTTTAGCAGTAAGTTGTTGCCGAATTGAAACTAAAACAATTAGTTCTCAGTTAAAAAAAAAAAAAGACAAGACAGGAAGTACTCAAGGCTCCTACCAACACTGCAAAGTGCCCAGTACCTTGGAGCATTAAAATTAGAAATTTCTGTTAAAGGTGTTTTGACATGAAGAAACATCAAAGACTAAAGAGCTTCAATTTTGGAACAATAAAGCATGTAGGTACAAGCAGCCAGGGGTGGAGCAGAGAAAATTATGTAAACTGACTGGTAGGGAAAATGCCCCAAACCAAATTTTTTAAAGTGCTATGGAATATCCAACTGCTACTCTTTCTGCAGTGATCAGGAAAGAAGTCCAATTTTTGTAAGTCTTATACCCGATATCAAGGTTGCAAAGTAAGCCTTTTTATTCATGTGTATTTTGTTAGAATCTTTATCTTACTTTAACCTGTCCTTACAGATAACATCTCCAAAGCACACAAAGACTGAGATGACCATGTTGTGCCTTTTAAAACCAGATGAGATAAATAATAAAATGCATGGAGATTTGCTAACCTTTAAACTATTTGTTCTGACATTTTATTTTTCTAGATTGTTCTGTGACCATTCGGAAAGAGATTTCCAACTAGAATGCTGGCTTTTGCTTTGTGATATGGGGATGAAGGTTTAGGAAGTGAGAAACCTTTTTATAGAAACAGACATAAGATGTTCTACACATATGTTACAACTCCAAATTCTGCTGAAGTTATTTTTCACCTTCTTAACCTATATTTGAATCCCAAGCTATTGGCTATATTCTAATTCGTACTTACCAACGAGCAAACATGGAATCAAGGTGTAGAAAAACCACATGATAAGACTTGCCAAAATTTCTTCTAGAACCGTAGAGGGGGTCTGTATTTGGCCAACTCAGCTTGACCCGGAACACCGTTTCTTTCCAGAATGAAGCATTCTGTCCATCTCAGCCATCCTTGCTTCAGAATGTAGATGTTGGAGCTGAGGTCTGAATTGCTGTGAAGCCTGAATTGTTCTAGGAGGAGCCAGCCCAGACAGCTCAGAAGGGGCGGGCTGTGCAGCACCCTCCTTTCTGTCCAAACCCATATATTGCATCAGAGGGAGTGGTCTAGGAGAGCTCCAGAGAAAAGATAATAACTCTGAGGAGCTTCCATAGAGGCCCCACTGGTGGTGAGCCAGCAAGATTATTTTACCCTCTCATCAAATAGCTATCCTCTTCCAAGTCTCCATCTTGTGAGTTCATTCAAGCTGAGTACTTATTAGCTCCTTGTGCTACATACTTCAGAAAAAGTAGTTAAAATTTTTTCTTTCTAATATAAAATTTTTAAAAGGTCAGAAGGTAAAGAATATAGCTTTATATTTGCTTCTACTGGCAAAAAGAAAACCTGGAAGGAGATACAGAAACTAACAAGATTGGTTACCTTGGGGCAGAGAGAGAGGGAATCGGGAAGATGTAGGAGAAAAATGGGACTGACTCCTTGCAATATATTTTGTGTGTTTGGGGGCTTTCCTTGGAAATTTTTTATTGTGGTAAAATACATGTAACATAAAATTTACCTTCTTGATCATTTTTAAATGTACAGTTCAGTGATATTAATTCAAATTGTGCAACCATCACCACCATTTGTCCCCATAAATCTTTTCATCTTGTAAAACTGAAACTCTGTATCTTCCTTCCCCTTAGCCTCTGGCCACCACCACTATACTTTCTGCCTTTATGATTTTGACTACACTAAGTATCTCATATAAATAGAATCATGCAATGACTTGTCTTTCTGTAACTGACTTACTTCACTTAGCATAATGTCATCTAGGTTCACCCATATTGTAGCATATTGCAGAATTTCCTTCTTTTTTAAGGCTAAATCATATTCCATTGTATGTATATACCACAGTTTGCTTATGCATTCATTCACCCATCAGTGGACATTTGAGTTGCTTCCACCTTTTAGCTATTGTGAATACGCTGTTATGAATATGGGTATAGAAACGTCTCTTTGAGACCCTGCTTTCAATTCTTCTGGGTGCTGTATCTTTTTATACTGTGTGATGTATACATTAGTGGGAGAACATGGGTTTTAGAGTGCCGCAGATTTTGTTTCCAGTTTCAGAACTTATTTGCAATATAACCTTAAGAAAGTTAATCACTTATTCTTTCAACAAACATTCACTCAGGGCCTACTGTATACTAGATCTGGGAATTCAATAGTTCCTGCCCTAAACCAAAAGCTTACAAACTAGTGAGGAAGATAGGTATGGAACAAATAATAAATCAATATTGAAGATGAAGTGACAGAAATATAGGAGCATTAAGGTAAAATATCTAACCTAGCCTGGGGGATTAGAGAAGTCATCCTGAAGGAAGTGACTTTTAAGCCGAGTAATAAATGCTGAAAAAAATTAGTGAGGCATGGTGTACTTAGGAAACTACAAGAAGTTTCATTCAAATGGAGAGCAGCAAGGCTGGGTAATGGGGCTCAAAGACAGACAGAACCAGGATTCCAGACAGCTTTGAATGCCTTGTTGAAAGGTTAGATTTCATTCTGAGAGCAATGAAGGTCAAAGGAGGGATTAAAAGCTCAAATCTGACCATGTTATTCCCTGCATTTGAGCTTTAAAAAGTTTATGACTGGAGTGGAGAAAACAAACAATAGAAGGGGCCAAACTGGAGGCAAGAGGACAAGGAGTAAACTATGTTGGTCAATGAGATGAGAGATGTTGTTGGCTTCCATTAGGTTTTCCTAGGTCTGTAGACAGAAGTGACTAAATTCAAAAGATGAAGGAGGTAGAACTGACAGCTCTTAGATTTAGAATGGATTAGGAGGGTGGAGAGGGAGAACATGACTTTCAAGTTCTAGGTTTGAGTAACTGGGTGGATGACAGCACCTCAATTGAAATAATGGAAAGGAGGAGGGAGAGGTGGTTTAAAGCCAGGCAGGGTTGAGGGTGGTACAGTAAAAGGTTGCATGTGTTAAGCTTGATACACTGCAACTTGAGATGCTTATGGGGCAGCTGAAGTCTAAGTATGTTAACGATCTTTGTCTCAAGTCTATGGGGGTGTCAAGGGTATGGCGCCATTTCCCCTACCTTCAGCATTCCAGTGGTAGCTGAGACCAGGAAGTGGGTGAGAACATTCAAGGAGAGTATGTAGATTAAGGAGACATGTGGATGTGCTCCTGGAGAAGACTCACATATAAGAACCAGCACAAGAAAAAAGAAACAGGGAGAAAAAATAGGTCACAGAAATAGCCCTGGAACAAACTATGGTCCTGGAAATGATGAAGGATGGAGAAATCAAGGGGGAGTGCAGAAGTGTCACTGAATTGATCGTTGAAAAATGTCCCCTGGATTTAGCACCAGGAAGGCCATTGTAATCTCACTAAGAGGAGTTTCAGTGGAGAGCCTGGATCAGAAGATAGTTGTAGGTTGAGAAGTGGATGGGAAAAGTAGTACTCCTTTGATGTGAAGGGGAAGAAAGCAACTCCATAAGCCTCATGTTTTCATTAACACAATAGACAATATTTTACATAGTAGTTGTGGGATTAAAGAATACAGACAAAACAAATTAGCCCAGTGCCAGGAAATCAGTAGTCTTCACAAAGCTGTATTAACCATTTGTAGTATTAATAATGTTAACAATAAACACAGGGGTGGCTGGCTGGCTTAGTCAGTGGCAGATGTGACTCTTGATCTCAGGGTTGTTGGTTCGAGCCCCACATTGGGTGATTACTTAAAAATAAAATCTTTAAAAAAATACAGTAAATAGTTTACTCTAATTAAACTAGCCCTTTGGTTAGCTCTGCTAGCTAGCCCTTTCCAGCTCCCCATCTTATGGTTTGGCCCCTGGATCAGCAAAGAAAGGCTTCCAGTTCAAGATCTCTTATTAGAGGGTAGTAGTTAAAAGAATGGGCTCTAGAGACACAATCAATTGGCATCTGGGATCTGCCACTTACTAGCTGTTTTTTAGGCAAGTCATCTAAACAGTCTGTTTTAGCGTCCTCAATTATAATAGTACCTAATTCCTAGCACTGTTGTGAGGACTAAGTGAGATGGTACACTTAGAATGGAGTATAGCAAAGTAAGTCTACAGTAAATATTAGCTATATATATATGTATTTTACTACATCATGGTCAAGAACACTTGGTGGATACTCTCCTCGATCCCAGCAATGTGAGTCAGTGGCCACATCTGTGTCCTGACCTCTGGTCACCAGCTGATTGTACAGTCTCTCACTGCTCTCCTGGCATCTGAAACTGGTTCCCTTTGCCTTTGGGTCTGCTTCATATATGCTGGCCTCACCACCTGTCCCCAGTTTTATCTTTGTTCTCCCAGTCCTGGTTTCCTAATTCCTCTATCCTAAATCCCCTTCTGCCCACAATCTCCATGTGTTAAAAGCTAACAATAAAAGTCAACGTGTACTGGGTATCTACTATGTGCTGGGAATTGTCTTAAAGACTTTCCACAACCATAAACATTTCCATGTTTTATACAACAGACTTGCGAGGTAAGATTTGATTTCCAACTTTTCAGATTAGGACAGAGGGCTCAGAGAAATTTATTTACTGTATATCAGAGAGCCTGTCAGGGATGGAGACAGGAATTCCAACCAAGGTTTGCATAACTCCACGTCCTCGTCATTCACCTTACTGTCCTGTAATGTGTTTGAGGAGCACAGTGTGGTGAGTGATCCCAGAGATTAGCAATGGTTCTAGGGAATAGACAAATCTCAATAGGGAATCCTAAGGATCTACCAATTTAGATTTGGGTCAGAGAGATGCATTCAGTTTAGCATTCCAGCTGGGAGAATGGCATGAGCCAGGCCCAGGGATTGAAAAGTTGCAGGGAATACAGAAGAATGGAAAGGAAAAGGTAAGTAAACAGAAAATGAGACAGAAAAACACTTATTTACTTATGCTGTGGGGGAAGGAGAGTTATTCATCAGACTTTGGGTCTTAGGATAGTTAAGCACTATGAGTCCCTGTTAAGATGCCTGTCTGCCATGCTGACAAGGCAGTATTGCCTACAAATCCTTCACAAGCCACTGCAAGGAGAGTCTCTGTCTTGGGCTCAGCACACTCAAGGGACACTGAGGGCTAATGCTACCTGCCTGCCGCAGCTTTTGAATGACAGTCTCTTGTCAGGACTGGTTCAGGACTCAAGGAACTCAGACCATCCACCTCTGCTTGGGCCTGCCATTAGCGAGGACTTCTGGAGGGCTGTGCTTCACCTAGTTCTTATCCTAGCCTAGACTAGATATCCCCACTCTGATCTTGCCTTTCCTCTTCAGACTTTGAGGTACTTCTATTCCTTCTCATTAGCTGGTTGTGGTCTCTTGTCTATGCAACATGCCCAAGCCAAACTATCCTTTAACCTGTTTCCTGCACTTCTCAGGTTAATGTCTACTGCTTTCCAGAGTTGAAGGATCATCTAGGTCTGAAAACGAACTTCTGGAAAAACAAAACTATTTCCTACCATAAGCAAGTACAGTCTAGAAATAGGAATTTTTTTGTTACACTATTTGCCACTCAACTATTTGATATTTAATTATGGAAGAAAAGGAAAGGAGATAAGTTTTTATGGAAAGGTAGAGAGGCAGTGGGTAGGGATTAGGAGGTTGATGGTCAAAGAAGAGATCCCTAAAAAGCCCTCTGAGTCCTGTAGGGCAGGGACTAGAATGAAGCAAGGGGCAGCAGGGTGCAAAATTTGAAGCACTCACTGTTAAGGTTGTGCAAGATAGGTCCTGGTGCCCTGGCATAGACTGCATGATCAATTACTTCATTCCAAAAACCATTCCTTGACCTTCTTGGCACAGAGTAGTTCCCTTCCCTTTTCCGGGATTTCTAAGTATCTAAGTCCTGTATTTTTAGTACATCTAACGTTTAGTTCTAATCCAGTCTCAATTTTTTTAAGTTTATTTATTTTTGAGAGAAAGAGCGGGAGAAAGGCAGAGTGTGAGAGAAAGAGAAAATCCCAAGCAGGCTCTGCACTGTCAGTGTGGAGCCTGCTGTGGGATTCGAACTCAAGAATAGTGAGATCGTGGGGCACGTGGGCGGCTCAGTCGGTTAGGCATCTGACTTCGGTCAGGTCATGATCTCACGATGTGTGAGTTCGAGCCCGTCAGGCTCTGTGCGGACAGCTCCAAGCCTGGAGCCTACTTCGGATTCTGTGTCTCCCTGTCTCTCTCAAAATTACACATTAAAAATTTTACAAAAAAAAAAAAAGTGAGCATCGTAATACAATTTTCAAATGATTATGGTTACTGTATTTTCACTCAACCACTGGTATAACCCCAGTGAGTTGTCAATGATTCTGTTAAGTGGAGCACACTATGCTCGAAGCTCAATTTTTTTAAAAAATGTTTATTTTTAAGAGAAAGCGCAAGCATGAGTGGAGGAGGGGCAGAGAGAAAGGGGGACAAAGGATCCGAAGCGGGCTCTGCGCAGAGCCTGATGCAAGGCTCAAACTCATGAACGGTGAAATCGTGACTAGAGCTGAAGTCGGACATTCAACCAATTTAGCCATCCAGGTGCCCTAAAGGTCAATTTTTTTTTTTATTAGAGGCTTCCTTTAATCACCCTATGTAAATTAACACCTCACTCTTACTCTCAACCCCCACAACCTGATGATCTATTCTTTCTTTAGAGCACTTCTCCATCAGGCATCACTAGAAAGGTAAGTTTTAATGACAACTATAACATTGCTAGCTCAGAACTCTTGATACTTAAGCATTCAAATATTTGTGGTGAGTTGGTTAGATGGATGGATAAATATCTCCAAAAGCTAAACACTGACACACAATCATACACAGATGTAACGGTTCAAAAATTATTTGTTTCATCTTGGCACCAAGTGATTAGCATATGCCCCAAGGAAATCAGTATTTGTTTTCTGTAACATCCTCGTTATCTATAATCTAGAAAACATATCAAAACAAGTAAAACTTGGCATTACACTCTCCTAGAAACAACAGGCTTGAATATTCAGGGATTACAAATTTCTTCCAAAGAATTCAAGAAAATCAATTAATAATCATTCCTTCAAAATAGAGAACACGTCAGTCTTATTCTGGAACCCACCCGTCCCCATAATTTCCCAAAGGCTATCTGCAACTTTTCCAGATACAAATTTTTGTAGAGCCAGCCCAGAAATTTATTTAAACCAACTAGGTATCTTTACCTTAGATGTCCATTTTGTCTATTTATGTTTTCCTACTTCAGTCATTATGATTCCAAAAGGTACCAGAAAACATGAAATAAAGGAAATTGGCTACTCTTTTTATCTTCTGTGGTTGTAACTACAAATAAAATTAGCAACATTACAAAATGCTGAGTCCAGCTTTACCTAGTTTTAAAAACAGCTTAAAAAGTAATTTGAGAGAAACATTTAAAAACAAGTCAGACCAGTAGGTAAATTAAATGTGCTATGCCACTGTAGGCAACAGGCCAATTCTGAAATATTTGATAATGAAAGTGTTCTGGCCAACAAACATATTTTTAAAAGGGCACTTTGGCTTAAAACATTTACCTCTATGAACACGGCCAATTATAATTGAAACTCCTTCTGTCCTTCAAAATCTCACAATTTCATTTTAGGTTCTACTCCTTAAACAAAAAAGTCTTGGCAAACGGTGTACACTTTCAGATCAAAAGAACATCTTGTTAGTAAACTAGAAAAATGTATTTCGGTTCCTTGGTCACTTGGTTTAGGTCCTGTAACAACAAGAAATTAGGGTGTGGAATATGCATAGCATACTGGTCTGCACGTGTTTAGAAGATGAGAGAGTTGAATCAGATAAACTTGCTGAACCAATAGAACCAGCTTATGAGAACACAGAAGCTTCCTACTTGCCCAGAGTAGAATCAAATAATGGTTTTCCCTAGCAGTAATGTTGTTATTTTTTTAAAAAGTCCACTGGATGCTCTTCAGAACATAAAATGAAGATGTCATTTCTCTTGTATCAAATGTCCTTTAAGGAAGAAATGACTACAGTTTTAAAACCATGATATTAAAGATGAGTAAGTTAAAGCATGTTGTAATACTACATTTCTAATTTGTTGATTTGGACATTGCATCTGAGGTGTTTCTGGAAAATGTTAGTTTCCAGATTCTAAACCAAAAAAATCCATGTTACAGGAAAGATAGGGTCTAACAAAAACTACATTTGGAAACATGAACGGGGGGGGGGGGTAAAGGTTGGGAAGTAGATTATTAGAGTTTTTTGGGGGGGGTTTGTTTTTTTACCATGTACATCAGTAAACATAAGGGGACCATTCACATTAGGTTCTATCCAATAGTCACCTTGTGGGAATTCAACTCTAGGATTGCCAGCTTATTATTCAAGGTAAACCAGAATTCTGAATTTTATGTGAAATTCCCCAATTTTTAAATGCTAACAATGACTTTTTAAAGCACTGTGTGGGCTGTATTCCTATTTGGCTGTACCCTGAACAGGGCACCTGCCCAAGATGTGGGAAAGGGGTAGTGATGAAATTTGGGACTTTTCAACAAGGAAAAAGGCTGGGCTTGCATTGAGGGGCAGGGGAAAGAGGTTTCCTAATTCTCACAAAAGTACTTAAGCTGACAGTAGTGCCCCTACTTCTTTGCAATCTCTGGATTAGATGACAGAATGAGAGCATTAAAGCTGGAGATAATAGGGGCGCCTGGGTGGCGCAGTCGGTTAAGCATCCGACTTCAGCCAGGTCACGATCTCGCGGTCCGTGAGTTCGAGCCCCGCGTCGGGCTCTGGGCTGATGGCTCAGAGCCTGGAGCCTGTTTCCGATTCTGTGTCTCCCTCTCTCTCTGCCCCTCCCCCGTTCATGCTCTGTCTCTCTCTGTCCCAAAAATAAATAAAAACGTTGAAAAAAAAATTTTTAAAGCTGGAGATAATTTATGTGCCACAGATCTATAAGGATGGTCTTTTCCTAACAACCCAAGTTACTCATCCACTAGGCCTTTTTCTTCTTCCAGCAATAGCAATGGATTAGTCTTCCTGTTTTCAGTGATATACCTGTGACACTGTCTTGAATTACGCTACGCACCTGTGTTACTGTTCATAGCAAAAGATACATTATATGTGTTCATATATATCCAGCTGAATCCTAACAACTTATGACCAATTAACAGCTACTGCAAAAAGCTATTCATTATTGAACTTATATAAAGTTCTGAAATAAGTTCTTCCAAGATTTTGGAGAAGTTATTTATAGAAGTGGGTTGGGCAGGGTTATGTGTGTGTGTTATCTGTGTTTAAATTGATGGCCAAGTGTCTCCTATGTGGAAGAAAATTTCTGTAATACTGCTCTTCCCAGAACTCTCCTTAGTCTAAAGCAAGCACACAGAGGGCAGTGTGGTATGATACAGGATGTACCAGGCTGGGAATAAGGAAACCTGGTTTCCAATAAAGTCCTGCTACTAGCTAGCTATGTACATGTTTTCTAAGGTTTTTTTCCTTCTTCTTAAAATTGCTCCAAATAAAATTCATGCTTATAAAAATAGCCATTGATGTAAAGACCGGTTTAAGACTTTTAAAAAACTGATAAAACATTTAAGTACAAAATTCCACAGTTCCCAGTGAGGTTTTCATCCCATAATAACAAGAGCACACAATAGATATTATTGGCTCATCATCTCCCTGGCATTTGCAGGCCACCTGGTGCAAATCCACCTGGTCTTGAGAAACTATAGGACTTGAAAGAAGAAAAATGTGGCAACAGAAAAAGATGAATGATGATACCTTTTATATCTGTGTGGAATAGGTTTTCTCTTGTCTGCTTTGACAAATGGGAAGAGTTATACAGCCTGCTCTGCCTGCCTCACCTACTGGATGCTGTTCAAGCTCTGTTTTGTTGAACAATCAGATGCCCAACTCTGATGAGCTGAAGATGAGTAAACGCAGTGCTTGTTAACATGGTCATAGGGGCTATCTGGGAACTCTCTAGTTATTATAAATCTAACTGTGGCACAGAAATGTGCAATCTACTTCCACTGTTACTCCATTCCTAGCTGCTTTCTCAAAATCCTTAACATAAGCTCAGCAGAGTTTGCTATAAATAGTTCGTGACTGTGATACAAAGTATTAATTGATTTAAAAAAAAAAAAAAGACTGGGGGAAAATGGAGAAAAAGAAAGCATTGTCAAATGTTTAAAATTAAATAAAAAGTTGTTTACTACCTAGTCATATTTATAACCACTTTAAAACTATTCTCAACTTCAAGTGATTTTATAGCAAAAAAGGTATGTATACATGACTTTTATTTCCATTACACTTGTCCACTAATAATCTTAATAAAAAAGGGAGACTGACAAAGATAATGAAATATGAACTGAAAAGCTTTTTTTTTTTTTTAATTTTTTTTTTCAACGTTTATTTATTTTTGGGACAGAGAGAGACAGAGCATGAATGGGGGAGGGGCAGAGAGAGAGGGAGACACAGAATCGGAAACAGGCTCCAGGCTCTGAGCCATCAGCCCAGAGCCTGACGCGGGGCTCGAACTCACAGACCGCGAGATCGTGACCTGGCTGAAGTCGGACGCTTAACCGACTGCGCCACCCAGGCGCCCTGAACTGAAAAGCTTTTAAAAGCAGATGTGATGAAAATGAAATATTGTACATCGATGTCTTAATTATATTTGCAGACTCCTGTTTCTTAGTGGGAAAAGCCAGGGCTGCCACCCAGTGGCAATGTAAGTCTTTAAATGATTTTAAGAATTAAAGAATAAAAAATATTTAAAATAATTTTAAAAACACAAAACCAGAAACCTCATGAATTGGACAACTTCAATTTTAACATCAGTAATTTTGTTGTATGAAATGCTTATCTAGAACATACTGAAGAACAGAAACATTTATTTGCTTAGGCAGCACTGGGGAGTTTTTGAAAATATCGTATGATTTCCTAGTAAGTTATATGGCTTTAGTAAGCATTTTAATTAAAATATTGAAGGTTACTTTGCTTAAATTTAAATTCCAGAATTAATAATGCGGGGTTGGGGAGCTAAGACCACAAAATACAGCTGTTTTCTTTCTTCTGTGACCTGCAGAAGTATATTCAATACTCCAGAGTAGTCTCCCAAAACTTCTGCTTGTTAGTAAACAAAAACCTAATAGAAACCCCTGCAAAAGTAAGAATTAAAAAAAATAACTTTCTCTAACCATTTGGCACATTCCATTTTTTCCTCAGGTATAATCAATTTTAGTATCTCAGTCGACAAAACTCAAAGCTAAAAGGAGGAAATGAAAATAGTAGAAATACCATGCCTGGTAATTACTGATGTTGAGGTGGGAAGAAACCAAGTAACTCACTGCCTCCTATTTTCCCAACATTTGGCCACAGCTTTTTTTCACACTGACACAGATATCAACATACCCCAAAACAAGATGCCTTGGTAAAATAACAACAGAGAAAGAATAATATAACACTAAAGCATCCACTTAGAGTTTGAAAAGCTAAATATCTCAGACACTGTTTTATTCTCCTGAATAACCAGTTAAGAAAGAAGCACCCCCTCAAAAAATCTTAGAAATTCAGAGATTTTTGTTTCCAATAGCTGTAAATTAAAAGTATACAAGACACAGTTTCTAACCTATATCCCATTTGTTTTGCTTTACAATGAAGACAATAATTGTTTTAAAATGGGAGACACAACATACTTGATATTTACAATGGCTTACAACAAATACCTGAAAATAATTTCTAATTTTCCATTTATTATTGCTATTTAGTCACAGAAAAGATCAACATTTCCATGAAATTTATTTTAGCATATGCCATATAATGATATAATAATTTTATATGAAGAGAAACCACTGCGGAAATGACTAACATGGTCCCTTACAGGGAAATAAAGGAAAAAAAAAAACCCAATAAATTCTTCCATATAAAGACTTCTGATCTGCATCATTTTCTCAAAATATAAAACCTTAATATTAGAAGCAAAAAGAAAAACAGCAAAGAAAACAATAAAAAAGAAGACCAAGGATAAGGAATTGCTTTGTGCAGATGCTTTGCATATGTAGTATATATGTATGGGCTGAGTTATAATAAAAATACTTATGTATTATAGTCATTCTCATGTAGTTAGAAAGCAATTTCCAATCAAGCATGACTGGACTGACATTTTCTCAGTCTTCAATTACGTGACGAATTATAGCTGTGTAGCAGTCACTTCTGGTCAGTATTATCATGACAAATGCTTGATAAGATACAGTTTTTCTCCTTGTTCACTTGTAAAAATTGGTGCCTTTTTGTAATGTTCTACAAGTTCTTCCATGGTGCTGAATTTACGCTGCCCAATACAGTAGACAGTCTCTTTTAGTTGAACTTTAAAATGCTTGTTTTTCCCTTGTGCTTTTAGTGATACAGAGAAATCATTTGGCTAAAAGAAAAAAACAGGTAGGGTAAACATTATGAAAGACATCTATTACCATTTTTATATTAAACTAATAATAGCTAAAATCTGAGCACTTACTAAGGCTCTAATTAAATTATTTACATAGATTATCTCCTTTACAACTTCTAACAAACCTATTTTAGAGATGACAAAATTGAGGCCAAGAGAAACTAAAAATCATCTATCTAGTTAATAAGAGAGCAGGATTCAAACTCAAGCAGACTCCAAAGTCTCTTAAATAATATGCTCTAACACCCACCAGCAAATCCTTTAGTTTAACATCTGGGACACAAGAGCTAGCTTTTCTCCTATCAGACTATTGGAGCAACACATGAGAAAACGTGGGCTAATAGTAGCTATCCTACAGACTGAGATAATGCTCTGAATTCTCAGACAGTAAGACACTAATGAGAAATCATAAACTCAAATGCCTACAAGGGGAAAAAGACATGTAAACAAGTCAGAGTGGACAGACAAGGAGGAACAACAGTCCATGGCCAATCCAAAGGCCAATCCACTTAGCTGTGATTGCTGCTTTATAGGAATATAGGCAATGTTGGCAGGCCCTCCAATTTCAAAAGGAAGTCTGTCATCTGAATTTTTATAATAAATCTCAATATTTAAATACAAATTCAAGTATTTAAAAATATTGCTCAGGTCAAAGAAAATATGCCTGTTTGAGACCTTTACTTTAAAAATTCTACTGGTAAAATGGTGTATTTTGGCTAATATCCATGCTCAATTACCCACCACAAGAAAATACATAGTATTCTGCAATCAAGCTACTTTCTGAGTTTTTTTGTTTGTTTGGTTTTTTTAACCTAACACTTTCCTGAACAGTCTAAAAGCCTCCATTTATATAGTTACTGCCAAAGTTTCGAACAGTGGGCTTCCTGGAAATACCCTATTCGTATAGTTACTCTTACTACCTGCTCTAGGGTCACTCCCTTCCTAACCCCTATTACCCACTGCTTGTCCTAGAAAGCAGGACCAGGTCAGGCATCTAACAGAAAACAAATCCCACCACTCTTCCCTATCATCAATCCTGCTCTTCCTGAGGGGTTACATTTCCTGAACTTTGTATCAAGCAGTTCAATTAGCCTTGATTTCTCCCTCTTCTTTCCTCCCTCCCTCTTAAATATAGACACATCATATGAGTGTGCACACACTCACACCAGACAGGTTTTCTTCTGACTTTCATTCAGTCTTTTGCACAATCACACCTTCACCTCTGTACAAGATACACAGAAACAAAGCCAATACTAATGATTTGAAAAGTGGAAAAGTAGTGGTATCCTTTTAAAAGGAAAAATAAAGACCATTTTAAACGGAAATAAGTATCATCAAATTTCTAATACCCTAACCAAGTGCCCATATAGCTATTTTCTTTCAATTTTTGTGGTTTTATAGTTTTACTGTTTTACTAGTGCTAGAATAAAAATATCTTTTATTGCAAATGCATTTCAAATACATGGAGTATTAAAATAGGTTTTTCAGGTAAATAATAAGTGTATTCCAACTTCCAAACAACCAATTTATGAAGAAACTTAAATCTCAATTGTTTTAATTTATGGATTTTCTTTACTAGAAGGATGACAGTGCATCCAATATGCAATTTAAGACATGTTTTCCCAGTTTAGTCTACTGCATTGCTTTACTCTGAATGAAGAATCCAGGGTTCAACTTTCTCCATTTTTCAGTTTAATGCGACAGAAGGTATTTCAGAAATGCAAGACCAACAGACTTAAATAAGGCCGAATAATCCAGTGAGGTATCACTGCTGGGGTATATTTTATTCAAAATAAGGTTGGAAACAACACTGACTTTAGCTTTGGAACATGTTAAGTTTATGTCCCAACTTACTGCCTGGCTAATTTTAGGGAAGCAACTGAACCTCTCCAATTTTCTATTTATTTATTTTTTACTACTCAGAGCTCTATTTCCATTTACCTTTGAAAACCAACTTACCGAAGATTCACTATCACGAATGAGGAAATCACCTTCATGCCCTCTTTCATTTAATGCCATTTCTGCTTGATGCCTGGTGACCTTCCCATAATACCATGGATTGCCAGCAAATTTTCCAGTGAGTGAAGGCCTAATGTAATCACATTGCGGAGGTGATGGTTCCAAACCTGAGGTTAATGGATTATTCTGCATAATGGTAACATAGTTTTTTGGCACCAGACCAACCATTCCATTGATCTTCCTGCATTTCCACCATTCAGGGTCATTTTCAGGTTTTTCAATAACATCCATTACATCTCCTTTCTCAAAATTAAGTTCTTCATCATTGGACGAACTGAATGGGTAAAGAGCCTGTACCACATGCAACACTTGCCCAGTATTTAGGTTATTGACAACTGCTGCTAATTTCTCTGACAGGGAACCCACATGGTCACCCAAAGGACTGTCGCCTTCCTCAGTTACATAGTTTGAAGGGAACCATCCAACTTGTCCATTGTAGCTACCCCGCCACCACCCATCACTGCATTTCTCCATGACAATAACCTTTGTCCCTTTTATCAATGATAATTCATCTTCTCTCTCTGCCATGTAGTTAAATTTCACATAAGCAGGCATATTGAGGTCATAGAGGCGTTCCCCTGGGTCAACAAAGCTTTCATCAGCAGGAGATGCAGAATCTGGCACACTAGGTTTTCTTTTCACTTTTCCAATGCCTGTTGATATAAAAAAAGAGTAATAAGAGATTATAAGACAATGATAACCGAAAAACCCAATTCATTCATTAAAAAATATCCTCAACTCTGTAGTTCTTTTAAGCCTTTTAAGTTAGATAACAAATTTCTTTCTTCTTTTTTTCCCCTTTCTTTTTACATCTCCATGACTTGTTTATAACTGGAGGTTTGTACCTTTTGACTTCCTTCATAAATTCTCTTTTCATAACCAAACATGTAAATGCAGTTATTGTATGACAGTTTACCTTCTCATCTTTTCTCTCACCAAAGGTGCTGAAATAATTGTGTAACATAATGACAGTTTTCCTAAATTAACAAGAATTCTTCCAAATGTAAATATAGACTATTTCTCTCACATCTACAACATAAGTAATGAAGGCTCCACCAAACCCATATTATTGTTTTATTTTATTAACCTTGATTCTACAATTAGCTGTACTGAAATAGAACAACAAATTACAACTTGATATGCAATATAAAATTGTAGTTATGTCTGGGTACTCCTTCCATTTGCTTTCTTAGTTCCCAGATCCATGTTTCCCTATTTACCTCATTATGTTTATTTTAAAATAATATATTATTTACTTGTTTGTTTCCCTCACACTATTCACAAGTATGCTCCTCAAGGACAGGATTTTTTTTTTTTAATTTGTTCACAAATATCACACCAAGAATCTTAGAAAATGTTTAGTACATGGTAGATGCCTAATATGTATTTGTTGAAAGAAGTGGGAAAAGCACCAAAGAATATTATCTCCCTAAATATATGCTACATCAACTTTGGTCATGCATTTTCACTGCTGATCATTTCTTACACATAATTTTGTGTTGTGTTTTTACTGACAGAACTGAGGCATTTAAAAAGTTTCTCAAACCTTCTATCTTAGAACTCTTTATTACCCTCTTTTTCTTCATGCAAGTTTTCAACCTCCGATCCTTCTGGGTTCTTAAATACCATTGTTCCTGCTGCTTTTGGGACTCTTGACCATCCTTGCTTTCCTCCTTCTTATTCCCTTCTACTGTCTAAAATCAAACTCAGACCACTTCTATTCCAAAATAAAGTTACTTCAACTCTGCTACTCCTCTTGAACTACACCATTCTTTAAAGAGGTGTCTCCCTGGGGTGCCCGGATAGCGCAGTTAGATAAGCGCCACGACTTCAGTTCAGGTCATGATTTCGCCATTCGTGGATTCGAGCCCCATGTCGGGCTCTGTGCTGACAGCTCAGAGCCTAGAACCTGCTTCAGATTCTGTGTCTCCCTCTCTCTCTGCCCCTGCCCCTGCTCGCACTCTGTCTCTCTCTCAAAAAAGAAAGAAACATTTAAAAAAACTGTTAAAAAGGTGTTTTTTCCTTCAACTTAAAAAAAATTTTTTTAATGTTTATTTTTGAGACAGAGACAGAACACAAGCAGGGGAAGGGCAGAGAGAGGCAGGGAGACACAGAATCCAAAGCAGGCTCCAGACTTTGAGCTGTCAGCACAGGACTGACACAGGGCTCGATCCCAGGAACCATGAGATCATGACCTGAGCTGAAGTCGGATGCTTAACTGACTGAGCCACCCAGGTGCCCCTCCTTCAACTTCTTTACCACTCAAGCACTCATTCTCTAACTCCTTATGATCTGGTCCTTTAATCTTTACCATTCTACAAAATCCACTCATTAAACCATTCTTAGAAAAACTGTGTCATTTCTTTACTGCCAAATCAGTACCTTTTAGAGTCCTCATTCTTTTCAAACTCTTTATGTGGCAACCAAGATCACAGATTACTCTCTCTACTGTTGTCTCTTTTAACTTCCCTAAAAGCCTCCTGCATTCCCTAGTGACTAAATATTCTTGTGTGCATCTGTCTGGGCTCCTCTAAACCTTGTTGTAAAATTGCATCATACTTGTTTCTTGAAGACAGAAAACTAGAAAACTAGATCTTAGTACCTTTGTATCTCCAGTGCCCACACTAGAAATAGGAACAAAGTGAATGTTTGCTGAATGAAAAAGTGAATGATTCCTTATAGTTGAAAAGTGTTTCCCAAGATACAGTGCCTGGACTTCCGCTCTACTTCAAAGAAATCTTATACTTTCATCTTCCATAACTTCTATATAGAAAGCTCCAAGGTCTCTTTGCAGTTTTAAGCTCTTTCTGGAATTCAAGCACTACAATTCAGACATTGCTATACATCTACCAGATTGTACTCTTAGCACCTCAAGTACAACACTCTTTTCCAAATGAAACTAGCCTCTACCATAACCATAAATCAACTCCCTCCCTCCCAACTTCCTTACTTGTGGTATTCATGATATCATCCTGAAAAATCCTCACATCAGAGATTTCTGACAGAATAGCGAATTAATTCTAGGGCTCCATCCATCCAAAAAACTAATTAATGAGCTGGCAGATACTGTCAGAATAAACTTTTGCAGCACTCTGGAATCTAGTAAAAAAAAAAAAACTTAGAAAAACCTTACAAAAACTAGGGCAAGGCATAGTGAAAAAAGCTGCTGCTCTGAAGTAAGAGAATGCTGTGGCATTTCAAACTGCCTGCCCACAATGGCTTTGAGGACAGCAACTGGCACTTCTAATGCCAGAGGGAGCTTATTCTCAAAGAATTGTGATTGTGAGTTTCAACCTGTCTGGCAGCCACGTGAAGGACTGGCACAATGGCTTGCCTTGGTTTCACTGGACCTGGAACATTCCCATTCTTTTACTGAAATCATTTAATTGATGCAGCACGTTGGGGTAAGGGACAACGACCAGGATAAGGAACAGACAGACTGAAGGAAGGAAAAGACAGAACAGCACCTTCAGAGGCCACACACGACAAAGAATACAGAGTTTACAAAAACAGTTTAGGGAAGTCACTAAACAAGCAAACAACAATGCACAATTAGAAGCAACATCAAACCTTAGGAAGGGGGTAGAATCTGATACTAGAAAACTGTCAACCAAGAATTCTATAATTAGCAAAACTGCCCTTTAGAAATGAAGGAGAAATTAAGACACTCCTACATAAACAAAAATTGAAGGAGTTTGTTACACTAGACTTGTGCTACAAGAAATGTTAAATAAAGTCCTCCAGGCTAAAATGAAAAGACACTGAAAAGTAACCTGAAGCCATATGAGGAAATAAAGAACAACAGTAAAGGTAGCTCCATTCATAAATATAAAAGCCAGTAGTATTAGACTTTTGACTTGTACATCCTTTTTTCCTATATGATGTAAGATACAAATGTAGAAAACAGTTATTTCAAATCTAGGTAAATGGGCACCCAATGTATAAAAATGGAACTACAAAGGAATAGTTTTGCATACCAGCTAAATTTCCATTAATTCAAACTTGACTGCTAAAAAGTTAAGATGTTAATGGTAATCCTCACGGTAATCACTAAGGAAATACTAAAACATACATAGAAAAGAAATGAGAAGGGAAAATGGTACATCAGAAAAAAAAATCAATTACAAAACAAGACAGTAATACAGGAAATGAGGAGAGAAAAGGCTTAAGACCTGTAGAAAATAAAGAGCAAAACAGCAGAAGGCCTTCCTTATGGGTAATTACTTTAAACATAAATGAATTAAAATACTGGATTAAAGGGACAGACACTGGCAGAATGGATTTAAAAATAAGATCCAACTCTATGCTATCTATAAGCACTCACTTTAGATCCAGAGATACAGACAGGTTGGAAAACGAAAGGATGGAAAAAGATGGTCCATGACAATGGTAACCAAAAGAGAGCTGGGGTGGCACAGCTGTCTGTTAGTATCAGACAACACAGACTTCAAGACAAAAGTTGTTACAGAAGATGAAGACGGACATTATATATTGATAAAAGGGTCAATCCATGAAGAAAACATAGTAATTACAAATATTATACATGCCTAACAAGAGAACCCCAAGACATATAAAGCAAAAACTGACAGAATTAAAGAAAGAAACTGACAGTTCTACAATATAGAGACTTTTTTAAAAGCACAAGAATGCAAAAATCATGGCACTAAACCGACTGCATAAAGGACACTTATTTACAATATGAGAGCTGAAACAAAAAAGGCAGAGCATCACCTTGTTCAACCTCAGCTGACAACATGTGCATCAGGCAACTCAAAATTTCTGCCACTCTGCACAAGTCCATAAAGGCATCACAACTATCGATTTGAGGGCTTATAAATAAGTTTTAACAAGGAGCCCAATTCACAAATATGGAATTTGCAAAAACAGGGTTAATCTATACTAGCAAACAATATAGCAGCATATTAACAGAAGTGTACATCATGATAAAGGGTGATTTGTCCCAGGAATATAAGAGTAGTTCAACATATGAAAATCAACATTATATACTACATTAATACAACAGAGGGAAAAAACCCACATGATCATCTCAACTGATACAGAAAAAGCAATGGATAAAATCTAACATCCTTTCATGATAAAGAGTATCAGCAAACTAGGAATATAAGGCAATTTCCTCAACATCATAAAGGGCATCTATTTAAAAAAACCTACAGTTAACAACACACTAAATGGTAAAAGACTGAAAGCTAAGATCAAGAACAAGACATGGATGCCCTTTCACCCACCTCTATTCAACACTGTACTAGAAGTGCTAGCCAGGGCAATTAGGCAAGAGAATGAAATAAAAGACATCCAAACCAGAAAGGAAGAAGTAAAATCATCTTTATTTGCAGATGACATAACCATATACAGAGAATATCCTAAAAAAATCCACACACAAAAAATGTTACATTAAACAAATTTAGCAGAGTTGCAAGATACAAAATCAACACACAAAAACCAGTTGTATTTCTGTACAGCAGCAGTGAACAATCTGAAGAGGAAATTGAGGAAACAATTCCATTTATAATAGCATTAAGAATAAAATACATAGGTTAAATTTATTAATCAAGGAGATGCAAGACCAGTATACTGAACACTACAAAGTACTGCTGAAAGAAATTAAAGTAGACTAAATAAATGGTAAGACATTCTGTATTATGGACTTGAAGGCTTAATAGTTTTACATGGCAATAACTAACCAAAGTGATCCACAGCTTCCATGTAATTCTTACCAAAGTTCCAATACTTTTTACAGAAATGAAAATGCTGATTCTAAAATTCATATGGAATTGCAAGGGACACCAAATAACCAAAACAATCTTTAAAAATGAAAATAAAACAGAAGGATTCACACTTCCCAATTTCAAAACTTACTACTCAGCCAAAGTATTCAAAACAGTATGGTACTGGCACAAAAGGACAGACATATAGACCAACAGAATAGAGCTGAGAGTCCTGAGATAAATTCCTACATCTGTGGTCAACTGATTTTCAACAAGGGTGCCAAGACCATTTATGGGGGAAAGAATAGTCTCTTTAACAAATAGTACAAGGAGAAACGGATATCTACATGCTAAAGAATGAAGTTAGACTCCTCTTTCACAAACAAAAATTAACTCAAAATGGATAAAATACTCAAATATAAGACTTAAAACTTTAAAATCCTCCAAAGAAAACACAGAGGAAAATCTTCATGACCTGTGTATTAGCAATGAATTCTTAGATTTGACCCAAAAGCATAAGCAATAAAAAATAAATAAATAGGGCATCTGGGTGGCCCAGTTGTTAAGCATCCTACTTCAGCTCAGGTCATGATCTCACAGTTCATGAGTTCGAGTTTCACATCGGGTGAGCATGAGCTCCGCTTTGGGTAAAGCATGAGCCCCAGGTGAGCCCCATTTCTCTCTCTCTCTGCCCCTTGCTCACTTGTGCTCTCTTTCTTAAATAAACAAATAAATAAATAAATATTACAGTCTATATCCAGAACATCTAAAGAACTTAGAACCTAGCAACAAAAAGAACCTATTTCGACAATGGACAAAACACTTGAACAAACATTTCCCCAACAAAGATATACAAATGCCCAAAAAGCACATGAAAAGATGTTCAACATCATTAGTCATTAGGGAAATACAAATCAAAACCAAAATGAAATACCACTTCACACCTATTAGGATAGCTATAACCAAACCAAACCAAAAAAAAAAGGAAAATAACAAGTGTTGGTGAGGATATGGGAAAACTGGAACCCTTCTTACACTGTTGATCAAAGTGTAAAATGTTACAACTGCTGTGGAAAACAACGTAATGGTTCTTCACAATGTTAAAAACATAATTACCATATGATTCAGTAATTCCACTCCTAGGTATATACTCAAAAGAACTGAAAACAGATATTCCAATACTTGTACGCAAATGTTCATAGCTTCCCTATACACAATAACCCAAAGGTAGAAACAATCCAAGTGTCCATCAACAGATTAATGGATAAACAAAACACAGTACATACCCATTTAATGAAATATTATTCAGCCATAAAAGGAATGAAGCACTGATATATGCTACAACAGATAAACCTCAAAAACAGAAGGCCAAGTGAAAGAAACTAGACACAAGATAACATATTTTATGATTCCATTTACATGAAATAGCCAGAATGTAAATCCAGATAGACAGCAAGCAGATTATCAATTACCATGGGATAAAGAGATAGGGTAATGGGTAGTGACCGCTTAATGGGAATGGGTTTTTTTTTTGGGGGGGGGAGGGTCATAAAAATGGTTTGGAACTAGATATGATGGTTGCACAACACACTTTAAAAAGACTCATTTTGTTATATGATTTATACCTCATACAAATTTTCTTTCTTAAAAAGATTCCTGCATCAAATCCTTATTCCCTTTCTGCCAACACTTTCTTTTTTTTTTTTTAATTTTTTTTTTCAACGTTTTATTTATTTTTGCGACAGAGAGAGACAGAGCATGAACGGGGGAGGGGCAGAGAGAGAGGGAGACACAGAATCGGAAACAGGCTCCAGGCTCTGAGCCATCAGCCCAGAGCCCGACGCGGGGCTCGAACTCACGGACCGCGAGATCGTGACCTGGCTGAAGTCGGACGCTTAACCGACTGCGCCACCCAGGCGCCCCTCTGCCAACACTTTCTATTCCCACTATTTGCACACTATTTCAGGCCCATTTTGTTGTGCTTGAGTCTTCAATACCCTCTAAACTAGTTTTCTTACTAATCCAATCTGTCCCACTTCTACCCATCATCCATATAACTGTAAATATAGTTGCAATCAGATGATATTATTGCTCAAAAGCCAACAGTGGCTCTTCATACCTATCAAATTAAGAGAAAAACTCTTCCTAGAATCTATAGCCCTCTCCAGAATGTCCTCACCCTTCCTTTCTAGGCTTATGGTAGAGTAATGAAAACAGCATCGACTTTATATGAGCCTTTGGGTTCAAATCCCAGCTATACCACTTACTGTGGAAACTTGAGCAAATGATTTCATTTTTCTGAGTTTAGAAATGGAGAAAACACTACTTACCATGATAGTGTTGTAAGAAGTGAATAAAATAAGGTAAAGTAAGAGCACAGTACAGATATAAATGTTAAACAGAAGATTCTTCCCATAATGCCCTGCAATTATCCTGTATCTTTCTTCTCTACCCAGTTCTCCCAGCACCATTTGCTAAAGAGACGGTCTTTTTTCCACTGGATCCTCTTTCCTGCTTTGTCAAAGATCAGTTGGCCATTCATTTGTAGGTCCAATTCTGGGTTCTCTATTCTGTTCCACTGGTCTATGTGTCTGTTTTTGTGCCAATACCATACTGTCTTGATGATTACAGCTTTGTGTAGTAAAGGCTAAAGTCTGGGATTGTGATGCTGCTGCTTTGGTTTTCTTTTTCAGTATTACTTTGGCTATTCGGGGTCTTTTGTGGTTCCATATGAATTTTAGGAATGTTTGTTCTAGCTTTGATAAACTATCCTAAATCTTAATAAAAAATGGGTCACTTAAGTCCCCTGAATAAATAACATTTCAATCTTCCTTTGCCTTATTTGCTAGTTTCTTCCCAAAACCTTATTAAAACATCTCCCTATCAAAAACTTACCCATTCAAGAAGTGCCATTTCAAATTATTTTATTCATTTCCCATGTTATGTTTTCCAACATACTTCATTTCCCACCATCATCCGCCAATGATGTAAGCTCTCCTTTTTAAAGCACCCAGCACCCTGTACTTCTGAGGTACTTGTATGACAGCATACAAGTCTTTTAAGCTCATCTACTAGAGTCATCACTTCCGGAAAGGAGCATTCCATGTCTCACTAATCTTCTGCATTTCCTATGCTATTTAGAACTGTGTGCATACCAGATACTCAATAAACGTTTGCTACATTGATTAAAACTGAAGAGTGATATAAATCCAAATTTTAAACTTGAAGCTAAAGGTTAGTTTCAAAATGATTTTTTTTTAATTCTGAAAAAGATGTCTAAGACTAATGATACACTGTCAAAAAAAGAATGAAGAATTTTTGGACAGACTCATGGAAAACACTGAAAACAACCTATTTTAATCTCAGAGGCCAGAAATATTTCAGGGAAAAAAACATAAGCTTAGAATATTTGTTTTTCTATGCAACACAAAACCCTCTGTCTCTCCTGTGAGCATTTCTTCAACCTCACACTAATGCTACAGGCATATAAGCTCCTCAGTACCCAAAAAAACTCATGCTCTTGAAAGACTCTGAGCCTTTGCCCACAATGTATTTTATTTCAAACACTTGCCACCCTCATTCCTCAAGACTCAAACAAGGTATCTTCTTCTCACTGGAGATTTTCCCTCTCTCCCCAAAACAGAACAGATATATTTCTCCTTTGTGGCATTACTGCTCTTTGTAAATATTTTTACCACAATGTTCAACCCTCTGTATACCCATATTTATTTCTTTGAGATCAAACACCATGTTTTTAATCACCTATTTCCACTGTGTGGCCCATATTAAGTGTTCCATTAATGTTCATCATGGGAATGACTGACAAATGTATGTATAATCGAAAGCTTGCCTTTTCCCCCCTCTGCTTCCAACTCTTTGGGAAGAACCTGTTTATTATTGCTCTCTCTCTCTATTTGCTAAAAAATGGTCCTTCCAATTTCTTGTTAACAATGAGAAAATGCATGGAAAAGTACTTTACAAAATTATACAAACGTAAAATATCAGTTTCTCTTAATTTCTCAACTATGTTATAATCAGCAATAATGAGATCATTCCACAATAAGCAAGCTCCCTCAGATCAAAGTATTACCTTTTCTAAATTCTTCTCAACTTCATAGTTAGTCCTCCACAATCCTCCTAATCTTAGTCTCTTTTGTGTCAAATCCTACTAATCCATTGCTTATCTGACTCTAATTCTTCCTCTACTCTTTAGTCATAATGGGTACAACCAGGAAAAGTCTAATGAAACCCTAAATTTAAATTTTAGTCCTGCTATTTACTGGTCAATTTGATCTTGGTCAAGTTATTTAATTTTCTTTAAACTCCAGTTTCCTGGCTTGTGAAATGGTGGTGTGTGGTAAATACCTACTGCATAAATTTAAAAAAAAAATTTTTTTTTAAGTTTATATGTAAAGCACTCAGCATAGTGCATAGCACATAGCAGGCACTCCATTAATCAACAGTAGTTATTACTCCTAGTGCTTCTGGCACTTAATTTTTCAAAAACACTTATATATATATTTTTTCAACGTTTTTTATTTATTTTTGGGACAGAGAGAGACAGAGCATGAACGGGGGAGGGGCAGAGAGAGAGGGAGACACAGAATCGGAAACAGGCTCCAGGCTCCGAGCCATCAGCCCAGAGCCTGACGCGGGGCTCGAACTCACGGACCGCGAGATCGTGACCTGGCTGAAGTCGGATGCTTAACCGACTGCGCCACCCAGGCGCCCCTTTTTTTTTTTTTCAACGTTTTTTTTTTATTTTTGGGACAGAGAGAACACTTATATATTTATTATTGCATTTTATAGCTAGACCTGGCCAGAGTTGGAAGGGAATGCTCAGGTCTCAGCACTGAGGATGTGCACAATTCTGAGGCAGTCATTTTTGATGTGGGAAACAAAGGCAGAAGGAAATGGCAGATAAAATTAAATTTCCTTATAACCTGCAGCCTACTGACAAATACTTGAGGCTGGCAGAGTAAAAAAACATTTCTCCAGGAACTCCCTACTATCTTAACGTTAATGCTTTGCTAAAGAAAAGAACAATGCTAGCTTGACAAAAAAAACAAAACAAAACAAACAACAACAACAAAAAAAAACCCCTAGGCCTCCAGTATCCTTTGAGTCTTCTTTAGCAGAAGAAAATCTCTTTGGAAACGCCCTTTTGACTTTACCTCCCCCAACTCCCAAGTATATAACCAGTCACGGTCCTAGGGCAGCTCTTTCTGCCCACAGGTCCAGTCCCCGTGCTTTAATAAGACCACCTTTTTGCACTAAAGACATCTTCAAGAGTACTTTCTTGGCCATCAGCTCCAAACCCTGCCACCACTCCAAAACTTTATCAATTTTTATCATTAGCTTTTTTAAAAATAAAAACAAAAGTATTAGTATAGCTTCCAATCTTCCCCCCACTCTTACCCACTGGTCTTACTTCTTTCCTCCTATAGTACTGTTTCTTGACCAAAACAATGTATTATTAACAAAGTTTTTAAGAATCTAATTTTTAAGAATCTAGTTGAGCATTGTGAATATTCCAGTGACATGACAACTGTCCTCTTCCTAAGGCAAATCTTTGTACCATAACTACGTTTATGTAACCTGGTTTGCAGATCCTTGATACTGCAATACTGGATGCCAGTATTTGGAAGCATCTAAGTTTTCTCAATACCACAGTTCAAGTATTTATCTATCCAAAGTGGACAACTATGTCACATGTTTTATTTGGCCAGCACACACACACATGAAGTAGCTATTTGCATCCTTTCACTTGAACTGCAAAGATCTGAATTAATGTTATCATGAACTGCATTGAAATTCTTTAGCACCCACATTATCACAGCAGCTCTTGATGTGTCTTTTACTAATATAAAATCCTGCCAAGCCAGGTTCTCAGCAATCTTTTTAATTCCCTTTAAAATTTTTACATTGGGGAGCCTGGGTGGCTCAGTCAAGTTGGGCATCCAACTTCGGATCATGATCTCACGAGCTTATGGGTTTGAGCCCCGTGTCAGGCTCTGTGTTGACAGCTTAGAGCCTAGAGCTTGCTTCGAATTCTGGGTCTCCGTCTCTCTCTGCCCCTGTCCCGTTCATGCACTGTCTGTCTCTCTCTCAAAAATAAACATTAAAAACAATTTTAAGTAACTAAAAATTTTAAATTAATTAGAATTTTACATTAATGTCTGTCCCGATTCACCTTGTTTATTTCTCAGTTTTTACCTTTCAAACATATATCTGAACCCAATGTATTATTTTTCCAGCATTAGCTCTTCTTTATTTTAAGCATGTCACTTTTCCTCCATCTAAATCACTGACTAAATAAATGTTCAATAAAAGGAAGCTGAAGAAAGTACTACTGATCCTTCTAATTCTTTAAGGAACTATATAGTTCTGTTCTTATGTTCCTACTTCTTCAAAACTAGTTCTCTTTCCCTCATGGATTTTCCCCTGATTTCTATCACACGTAAAACTCATCAGTGGTTTACCAGGATTATAAGACTTTCGGAATTAGAAGGGACTTCCCAGGATCATCTAGTCTTGCCTAACTCTCTCCTTCACAAATAAGGAATAAGAAATCAGGGAAGTTTAGTTATATACCTTCAACCACATGGCTAAGTAAGGGGTACATCTGGGAGCACAACTAGGGAATTCTAAATACATATAAATGGTGTTCTTTTCATTACAAGTTTATCTGACAGAGAGAGAGAAAAAAGTGCATGTGCCCATGAGCAGGGAAGGGACAGAGAGAGACGGAGAGAAGGAGAGAGAGAGATTGAGAAAGAGACTGAGAGACAGAGAGAGAGAGAGAGAGAGAGAGAGAGAGAGAGAGAGAGAGAGAATCCCAAGCAGGCTCCACACTATCAGTACAAAACCGAACTTGGGGCTCAATCCCATGAACTGTGAGATCATGACCTGAGCTTAAATCAAGAGTCCGATGCTTAACCAACTGAGCTGCCCAAGCACTTTTCCCATTAAAGGTTTTTATTTAAATTTTTGTATTTTTATCTGTTCATTTCATCTATATGAAATAAAATAAATTATTGTTTTTGATTATTCTGTTTTACCTAAAATCCTGAGCCCTCTTTTTTTATTCTAGCCACCACACAAAGATACACTGTATCTTCTACTGCAAAGCAAAATAAATTCAAGCTTTGGCTTGCTGCAGGTAATGAGAAAAGGAATACCTTGGTTATAAACCCTGACCCTCAGTCTACAAACATATTTAAGATTATCAACTTTCTAAGATAAAAGAGTAAATGATAATGTTATTATTGAATTGATGGTATATAATGAATCACCATCTTAATGATACAATATATTCTTTTTATACCATTTCTATAGTTGATTTATGGTCAACATCATTTACAACCAAACTGAGACATGAAATCCACTGTATTATCAATATTAAATAACCACTACCATCTACCTCCTCACCATGTAAGTTCCATGAGAGTTAGTACTAGTTTTTCATTCTATAATTTTTATCTGGCTTGCAGTTGGCTCTCAAGAAAAATATGTTGATAAATGAATGAATAAATTAATAAGCTTTCTAAAAGGAAAACTAATCCAAAAAGTGGATCTAAAAATGTATTAACTTCCCAAAAAGTAAACAAAGGAGACCTATTCCAGAAGGATTCACTTGGCCACCAAAGTTAACTGAAGAAACAAATGAGTCTTAATAGTACAATTACAGTATTCTTTTCAACAAAGTACTTGCTCCTTTTCCATTTTGCCCTTTCCCTGAAATCTCTCAACAGGTTACTCTTTGTTTCCCTAGATTCCTTATGCATAAGAAACTTCTACAACAACTCCTCTGTTCATTTTTCTAGAAACACCAAGCAAATGTTCAAAGAGATCAAATCAAGTTCACTATCGTAAGATCATAAAAAGGCCATCAGCAAATATACACATTAGGCTCTTATAAGTTAGTATTAGTATTACTTTATAAAATGAACTCAAAAACAATCCCAAGAATTCACCATGCTTTTCAGTATTTTCATTTTCTTTGGATGCAGCTGCTCTCCAACTCATTTCAAAATATAAAATCTCACATTTACCAAAATAGCAGCTTCTAGCAATCTTACATTGATTAAATAAAAACATTCCTTTTACTGCTGCTTTATTCAATATTATTTTCTACACTGTTTCTCTAAAATCTAGGTAAAAAGTACTAAAACAATATTATGTTAATTCAAATATTGAGGCTGAAGGAACTTGCTCACCTAATCCGTTCTTTTCTTCACATTTTTAATATGTTTACAATTTAACACTTCAAATGTCTATGCTAAGTTCAAAGTTACCAAATTAAAACTGCAAACTCATTTATATCCTTTTCCTACTTATTATTTAAACATTGGAACTAAAGCATTTTAAAACTATTTTACTTATCAAGTCAAAACTAGTATTTTATGAAGTATCACCATTTAGCTTATGTATCATAGACAATACAAAGCACCAGCCTATTATATAAATGCACCTGGTTCTCTCCATACAGTTTTTCTTTAAATTCACTAAAGTGAAATATCTAACTCAAAAACTACAAGAAAAGTATGGATTTAATAAACAGATGAACTTACTGAAAAAATCTTTAAAGACGTTTAACCAATCCATTTTGAATAAAAATCCCGTGTTCTCTTTTGTCAGTCTGTTAACACAGCTCAGGATAATTTCAGTGAGCTTCCTGGTCTGTTCTGCAACACTGAAACTCCCCACACCCAATCCATGTGACTTGGCCCACACCCAGGGAATAGAAAGCCTTTCTGAGGCTTCTCTCCTTCCAAAACTCTTTCCCCTCTGAACTAAAACAGAACCTGTAAAACAAGTATATCATCATGGCCACAAATGTTACCTCATTATTCAGCCTTATTTTGGAAGAAGGTTTAAAGCATGTATTTTCAGTAGTTGAAAATATATTCATGCATTCACGCTTTCCTTTGTTTTCTCCTTTTCTTTCTTAACTTTCAAACAAAGTCTCCACCAGCATAATCATTGTCAAACAAAACCATTAACTACATGGGACATTTAAGTTACCAAAAAGGGGGTTAGAAATACAAAGAGAAGGCAATCTGATACAAAAGGTGGATATACATCATTATATAGGAGAACTAAAAATCATTACAATAAAACAAATGCTTTCAAGTACCCTGCAATATAGGCAGCAATAAATGTAATATAGTAATAAAGTTAACAGAGATATCCTAGAACTTAAAGTCTTGCCAAAATTATCTTAATAATATCAGAAAATAGTATACAAGGTTTCCCAGGAGTGTTAACAAATAATAAAAATTCTATCTAGTTAGGCTTTTTATATACATATATAAAATTGTTTTGTTTTTTTTTTTAATGTCTATTTATTGAGAGAGAGAGAGCATGAGCAGGGAAGGGGCAGAGAGAGAGGAAGAGAGAGAATCCCATGCAAGCTCCACACTGTCAGCACAGAGCCCCATGCAGGACTGGAACTCATGAAACAGGAGATCATGATCTGAACTGAAATCAAGAATCGGACACTCAACAGACTGAGCCACCCAGGTGCCCCTATCTAGTTGGGCTTTATAAATTTATATGCAATAGTATCTAAAAGTGGGATATTTTTCTTCTTTGCTCTATGATATTAAGGTTTTTCGCAATCTTTTGTTTACACATTTGCTCTAGTCCCAGGATACCAGTATCCTTTCAAAAGGAACAAAAAAGTCTATTTAGGTGTAGCCCTAGTCCTTTCTGTGTCTTCATCACTATGAGGCATACTTTCTTGATAGAAGTTACCTTAATTTTCCCCAATACTTCTGATCTACATGCTTTAAGTAAGTGTCCAATATTTACAAAATCAGAAGTATTCCTGATTCTAACTCTGGTGTCTTCAGCTAGTCAAGGAAAGTCTTCTGATTTGTCTTCCACTTAAAAAACGAATACTAAAAACTAATAAGGGTGCCTGGGTGGCTCAGTCAGTTGAGTGTCCGACTCTTGATTTCTGCTCAAATCATGATCTCATGGTTCCTGAGTTCCAGCCCCACATGGGGCTCTGCACATGGGATCAAGCCCTGTACTGGGCTCTGCACAGAGTGTGGAGCCTGCTTGAGACTGACTCCTCCCCGCCCCTCTCTCTCACTCCCCGCCCCTGCTTGTGCTCTCTAAAATTAAAAAAAACCCTTAATTTAAAAAAAAACTAATAATAATGGTCTCATTTGTAAAACCTTAAAATCATAATAAAAGGTAACCTCAGATACACAGTTAAAAGTTACGGTGAAAATTCAGATTAATAACTCGTTATTAAACTACCTTTAGAATACTGGAAATGTTATTACCACACAAACCAATATTCTAACATTTTATATTTACTTTGAGTTATACTATATTTTAGTTTTTGCTATTTGTCTTCTATTGCTGATAACTGAAAGAACACTCTAGTCTAGAATAACAATGTTTAACAAGAAATAAAATACAAAGCAGTTAGTCAATAATATTTCATATTTGTTAATCATGCCACATTATTCCCAAAGTATCTCTGCAAGGAAAAATTTTACTTTCTCTTCTACATATAGACAAAGAACCACTAAGTAACAGCATGTTTGCCTGAATACCAAAAATGAAATTCTGTCCCTCCCAATTCCTTCCTGTCAGCCAAGGAGAGTTTAAATTAAAAGAAAAAAGAGGCCAGTCCTCATCTGTGCATATTTCCTTCCTATCAGCTCAGCCAAGCCCAGTGTGAAATGGGTTCCATTATCTCTGGTCCTAATGGAGGGCTAGTAAAAACAAACTACAGTTAGAGGCAAAAAAGAAAAACAAAATAGGAAAGACATCAGTTTGGTATATGCTAATCTACAGTAATGATTCACAATTTAAAACTCTCATCAAATGGAAGAATAAAATGATGGTTTGTTTTTGAGAGCAAAATTCGAAATGTAAGCTATTAAAGGTTAAAATACAGCAATATGCCAAGTTAAATAAGTTGCCTTAACACCATGTAAGCAATTCTAAATCTCCCTCATTTATCCTTGTCTCACTTAAATGCACAATCTACCTACACTCCAACAGGCACTCATGGTTCAAGGAGTACAGGCTAGAAGTCAGTTCTGCTATTTAGCACCACTCTGGTTTGGCCCTTGAACATCAGCTAGATTTATAGAAAATACCCACTAACACTTATGACCTTTAACAGTCTTCTGACTTGAATACCTGCTACAAGCCAAACTTACCTGGCCTACCTGAAATTCTAGTCCTGGTCTTCTCTGGTCAATTCTGCCCAATGCTGCCAAAATTCTGTACAAAAAACCAAGCTCTAGCATCCATTTAAAAGAAAGTATTGTTGGGGTGCCTGGGTGGCTCAGTCAGTTAAGCATCCGACTTAGGCTCATGTCATGATCTCACTCATGGTTTGTGAGTTCAAGCCTCGCGTTGGGCTCTGTGCTGACAGTTCGGAGCCTGGAGCCTGCTTCAGATTCTGTGTCTCCCTCTCTCTCTGTCCCTCCCCCGTTCATGCTCTTGTCTCTCTCTCAAAAATAAATACAAATTAAAAGAAACTATTAAAAAAAAAAAGTATTGTTGGTGTTTTAATACAAAATAACTTACCTAAGGTATCCTTTAGGTTTTTTACAATAGATGCTTTCCGAGCACTGTTTTTCCTTTCCACATAGTTAGAAGGCACAAAACCCGTTTTATTCATGGAGTTTCGAACTCGCCACCAGGATTTAGAGTCATCCAGAAGCCATAATCTCTCATTCTTCTTAATGTCCAGCTCTTGTTCTTGTTGGGCCACATAATCAAATTTGGCTATTACCACCACTTCTTCTGCCATCTTTCAGCAGCTTCAGCACTGTAACCACATAGAAAACATTTTTTATGAGGTTTAATTAATTAGTAGTAGTATACATGCTTTTCAAATGAGATACACCAAAACCCTAAGAGCCCTGAAAGGATTAAAGGAAAAATACGAAAAAACACAAAAAAAACAGGCAATACTAATACTAATCAAAACAAAACTAGTGTAGCTATATTAATAACACACAAAAGGACTTTAAGGCAAACCATTACCAGTAATAAAGAAGTTCACTACAAAAACTAGTTCAATACATAATAGAAGATGTTATGAAATATATTTAACAGCTAAACTTATATGTACCTATTAACATAGTTCCAAAATAGATTGATAGAACCACAGGAAAAGTAGACAACTCCATTATCACAGAGGACAATTTTTAACATACTTATCTCAGTATAAATCAAGGAGACAAAAAAAATTAGTAAGGCTAGGTAAGAACTGACATCAAGGGGTGGCTGGGTGGCTCAGTGGTTAAGCACCAGACTCTTGATTTCAGCTCAGGTCACAATCTCACAGCTTGTGGGATGGAACCCCGTGAGGGGATCCATGCTTGATAGCGCAGGGCCTGCTTCCTATTCTCTCTCTCCCTCTGCCTCTTCCCTGCTTGTACATGTGCACTGTCTCTCTCTCTCTCAAAATAAATAAACTTAAAAAAAAAAAAAAGAACTGACAGCAAAACCATTAATCTGATCTAATAAACATACACATATATTACTTCCAAAGATAATACAAATGGAATAAACATACAAATTGATCAAATGTTAGGCAATAGAGAAAGTCCCAGTAACTTTCGAGTACTTGGTATCCTACAACCATATTCTCTGAAAACCATAACAAAAAGAGCTTTTTAAAAACCTCCTGTTTGGCGGGAACACTCTTGCACTGTTGGTGGGAATGCAAATTGGTGCAGCCGCTCTGGAAAGCAGTGTGGAGGTTCCTCAGAAAATTAAAAATAGACCTACCCTATGACCCAGCAATAGCACTGCTAGGAATTTACCCAAGGGATACAGGAGTACTGATGCATAGGGGCACTTGTACCCCAATGTTTACAGCAGCACTCTCAACAATAGCCAAAGTATGGAAAGAGCCTAAATGTCCATCAACTGATGAATGGATAAAGAAATTGTGGTTTATATACACAATGGAATACTACGTGGCAATGAGAAAGAATGAAATATGGCCTTTTGTAGCCAACGTGGATGGAACTGGAGAGTGTGATGCTAAGTGAAATAAGCCATACAGAGAAAGACAGATACCATATGGTTTCACTCTTATGTGGATCCTGAGAAACTTAACAGAAACCCATGGGGGAGGGGAAGGGAAAAAAAAAAGAGGTTAGAGTGGGAGAGAGCCAAAGCATAAGAGACTGTTAAAAACTGAGAACAAACTGAGGGTTGATGGGGGGTGGGAGGGAGGGGAGGGTGGGTGATGGGTATTGAGGAGGGCACCTTTTGGGATGAGCACTGGGTGTTGTATGGAAACCAATTTGACAATAAATTTCATATATTGAAAAAAAAATAAAATAAATAAATAAAGCTAAAAAAATAAAAAATAAAAAAAAATAAAAACCTCCTGTTTGGAAACTTCTAAAACTTTATGAGTCAAAGAAGAAATTATAATAGAATTGTGAAAATATTTAGAGAAGTAAAGTAATAAAAAGACTATATAGCCAATCTGTGGGATGCAGCAAAAGGACTATATATAGAGAAATCCTAGTTGTAAATAGTTACATCAGAAAAATCAGAAAACCTTAAATTAATGAACTGAGCATCTGTCTTAAGCAGTTAAAAAAGTAAAATATAAAGTAGAAAAAATGAAGTAATACAAATAAAAGTAGAATTTAATGAAACAGAAAACAATGATATAGGAGAAAGGCTCAATAGAATACAAAGGTAGTTCTTTGCCATGACTAAAAATGGACATAGTTTGGCAAGACTGATAAATGAATAAAGGAAAAACATACCCAAATACCAAGAATGAAAAGGGAGTCCTAATTATGGATGCTTCAGACATTCAAAACACCTGGCAATACTATAAGCAACTTTATTAATAAATCTGAAAACTAAAATGTGCAAATTTATAGAAAAATAAAAACTAAAAAGGTACTAGCATTCAATCTTAGTCATTAAGAAACCTTCCCATAATGAACATCCTGATGTTCATTAAAACCACACAGTTTTATAGGCAAGTTCTATTAAAATACAAGGAATTGTAATTCCAATTTACACAAACTCTTTCAGAAAAAAGAAAGGAAATTTACAAGTCTAACTCACTCTTGAACTTACTAGTTCAGCTCCCTACTTTCTTCAGAGAGATCATCATACATAAAAAGCTATCTCTGGCTTAGCAAGCAAATAAATTCAGCTTTTGGGTTTGGATATTGAATAGCATTCTCCTTTCTCAACAAGGAAGCAAGTTGTTCAATGTTCTCAAAAAAATGCATTTTAGGGGCGCCTGGGTGGCGCAGTCGGTTAGCGTCCGACTTCAGCCAGGTCACGATCTCGCGGTCCGTGAGTTTGATCCCCGCGTCAGGCTCTGGGATGATGGCTCAGAGCCTGGAGCCTGTTTCCGATTCTGTGTCTCCCTCTCTCTCTGCCCCTCCCCCGTTCATGCTCTGTCTCTCTCTGTCCCAAAAATAAATAAACGTTGAAAAAAAAAAAAAAAAAGAAATGCATTTTAATCTAGAATTCAACATTCACTAGCATTCAAGTGTAGATAGTTTTGTGTTTATAAGGTAGATACTTTTGGGGGGCAATGCAAGGCCTCAAAACCTACCATATACTCTTTGGAAAGAATGACTCAAGTATGTAAAGCAGTGAAATAACTAATAATGCTAAAATAAGAGGATGATGTAGTATTAAAAAAACAATGAACAGGGAGAAATCAGAAAAATCAATTTGTATTCCTGCAACTTTTCTGTATGAAATTACTTCACTTCCAAATAAGTTACAACCAAGTCTAAATAATTACTAGCACATGATGCAAAAATATACAGCAATGAGTGATAAATTTTCTGAGGCAATAAAAAGCAGAGGATTTTTTTTTTCGGGCATACTTAAGCACTGACTCTGATTCCTTCCCTGTGGGAACTTGCATGTGCGCACGCACGCGCGCACACACACACATACACACACCCTTATAATTAATCTATAAATTTAATGAAATTTAATTGTAGGTCCCAGTGGAATTTATTTTGAAATGTGACAAACCAAGTTTAAAATTTACTTAGAAGAGTAATCATATAAAACCGGCAAATGATATTTTATTAAATTTAAGATTTGGTGTGATGGCGCTGTAGGTTGTATACCCAGAACTTTCTCATTTCCTCACAATATCTCAATTATCCTTCTAATTGTCACCTCACTATTATTGTTTTAGCCATGCAATTGGGGAGGACTGACTCTAGCTTCAAAGCTGTATTTGGGTTAATCAAAGTCATTCCTTCCCATCAAAAGGATAATAATAAGGGAATTCTATAAACACTCCACACACATAAATTTGACAACTTAGAGGAAATGGACCAATTCTTCAAAAAATACAAATTATCAAAACACACTCATTATGAACTATATAATTTGAATAGCCCCATAACTATTCAGGAAATTAAATTCATAATATAAAAACTTTACCCCCCAAAAGAAATCTTCAGGTCCAGATGACTTCACTCAAGAAATCTACCAATTATTTAAAAAACTTACACCAGTTCTACATTATCTCTTCTAGGAAATAGTAGAGGGAGAAATATTTCCCAATTTATCTTTGAAGTTGGTATTACCCTGATGTCAAAACTAGACAACAACAGTATGAAAAAATGACCACCAATATCCCTCATTAATATAGATGCAAATATCCTTAAAAAATATATAAGCAAGTGGAATTCAGCAGTATATAAAAAGAATTAATATGCCATGATCCAGTAGGGTTTTTTCCAAGGATACAAAGCTGGTTCAATATTCAAATATTAAACAGTATAATTCACATTAACAAGCCAAGAAAAATCATATGAGCTTATTACTCAATGCAGAAAAAGCATCTGACGAATTCAATACCCATGATAAAAGTTCTCAGAAAAACAGAAATAGAAGGGAACTTCCTCAACTTGATAAATGGGATCTACAAAAAACCTACAGCTAACAACATACTTAATGGTTAAAGACAGATACCTTCCTCCTACAATCAATAACAAGGTAAAGATATCCACTCTCACTACTCTTATTCAACAAAGTGTTGCAAGTTTTAGCCAGTTCAGCAAGGCAAGTAAAGGATATAAACAACACACAGATCAGAAAAGAAGAAATAAAACTCTCCTTATCTGCAGAGGACATGACTGATAACACAGATTCTAAGAAAGCTACCAAAAAAACCCCAAAAAAACAAAAACAAAAAAACTCCATTCCAGTACTAACTAGTGAATTCAGCAAGGTCACAGGACACAAGATCAACATGCAAAAATCAACTGTATTTCTATATTCTATGAAGGAACACATGGACACCAAAATTAAAAATGCAATACCACTGGGGCGCCTGGGTGGCTCAGTCAGTTGAGCTTCAGATTTCGGCTCAGGTCATGATCTCACGGTCTGTGAGTTTGAGCCCCGCGTTGGGCTCTGTGCTGACAGCTCAGAGCCTGAAGCCTGCTTCAGATTCTGTCTCCCCCTCTCTCTCTGAACCTGCCCCATTTATGCTCTGTCTCTGTCTCAAAAATAAATAAACATTAAAAAAAAAATTTTAGGGGCGCCTGGGTGGCGCAGTCAGTTAAGCATCCGACTTCAGCCAGGTCACGATCTCGCGGTCCGTGAGTTCGAGCCCCGCGTCGGGCTCTGGGCTGATGGCTCGGAGCCTGGAGCCTGTTTCCGATTCTGTGTCTCCCTCTCTCTCTGCCCCTCCCCCGTTCATGCTCTGTCTCTCTCTGTCCCAAAAATAAATAAACGTTGAAAAAAAAAATTAAAAAAAAAAAATTTTAATGTGATACCATTTATAATTACTAAAAATGGGAAAAAATGAAAGCGGTACAAAGCTAATAAAACATGAAGGAGACTATATGTTGAAAACTACAAAATGCAGATGAAAGAAATTAAAGAAAATCTAAAAGTGTTTTTGAAATGGAAGACACACAGTAAGGACACTAATTTTTCCCAAATTGATACACAGGTTTACATAATTCTTATCAAAGACCCAGCAAAATTTTTTTGCTTATATACACAGTATTATTCTATAATTTGGATGGAAGGGCAAAATAACTAGAATAAGCTAAAACATTTCTTTAAGTCAATATAAAATGATTTGGGGAAACTTATTATATAGATATAATAGTCAAGTTGTATAATATCAGCAAAGAAATAGACACGTATAACAATGGAAAAGAGAGCCCAGAAACAGACCCATAACAAATACGCCCAATTGGATTTTGATCAGGTATAAAAAGTAATTCACTGGCTGGGAATGGGGTTTTCTCAACAAATGTTGCTAAGCAAAAGGACATTAATAGCCACCACCCAACCCCTGGCAAAAAAGTACAACACCTAATCTCACATTTTATACAAACACTAACTCAAAATGAATGACAACCTTAGATGTAAAACTATGAAATTTTAAGAAAAATATATCAGGATACAGAGCTAGGCAAAGAGTTCTTAGACTTGACACCACAAGCAAGATCCATAGAAGGAAAAACTCAATAATAGAAAAACAGAGGTAGAAAATGAACAAAAGACATGAAGAGACATTCACTGAAGAAGATATATAGATGGCAAATAAGGACATAAAAAGATGTTCATCATCATTAGCTCTTAAGAAAATGCAAATTAAAACCACATTGAAATGTCACACACACCTACCAGAATGGCTAAATTAGAACAGTAACAATACCAAATGTTGATAAAGATATGTTGAAACTGAATCACTCATACACTGCTGATGAGAATATGTTAAATGATATAGATGCTCTGAAAAACAGCTTGGCAGCTTCTTGTAAAATAAAACATGCAACTACCACACAACCAAGCAACTGTACTCCAGGGCATTTATCCCAAAGAAATGAAGTCTTACATTCACACAAAAACTTTTACCTAAATACAAAACAACTTTATTTATAATAGCCCCAAATGGTAAACCACTCAGATGTCCTTCAACAAGAGAATGGTTAAATAAACTGTGGTACATTCCATACCATGGAATATAATTCAGCAATAAAAAGGGGGAAAAAAATAACTGATATATGCAATAACCTGAATGTAACTCCAGGGAATTATGCTGAGTGACCAAAAAAACCCCCAAATTAACAAAAACCAAAAACCAAAAAACACCAATCCCAAAGTTACACACTGTGTAACTCCACTTATAGGATATTCTTGAAATGACAAATCTATAGCAATGGTGAAGAGATTAATGATTGCCTAGGGTTAAGAAGGGAATGGGAATTGGGAGGGAAGTGGGGGTGGTTTCAAAAGAGCAACATCAGGGATTCTTGTGATGAAAATGTGTATCTTGACTATATAAATATTCATATCTTGAATGTTATACTGTACTATACTTTTGCCAGATGTCACCATTGGGAGAAACTAAATAAAGGAGACACTGGATCTCTCAGTAAGTTGTAAGATTTCTTATGACTGCATATGGATCTATAATTATCTCAAAATTAAAAGTTAAAAATAAAATACGTTGATTAGAGATAAAAAAGCAAAACAAAAAATATAGAAATAATATTTTCACACTCCTGATGTAAGGAAGTCTTTTATTACCATGATTCCAGTATTAGAAACTACAAAACAAAATTTAAACTTTTTTACAGCAAAGGACAGTACCTACTGCTGCTGTAACAGATTATCACAAACTTAGTGACTTAAATTACCTTACAGCTCTGGAGGTCAGAAGTATGAAATGGGTCTTATGAGCTAAAATCAAAGTGTCAGCAGAGTTGTGTTCTTTCTGGTGGCTGCAGGGGAAAATCTACTCCTTGCCATTTCCAGCTTCTAGAAGCTGCCTGCATTCCTTGGCTCATGACTGCACCACTCTGATCTTTAGTGTGATCCTCACATCTATTTTGCTCACTTTAACCTTTCTGCCTCCCTCTCATAAAGACCTTTATAATTTACAGTGGCCCCATAAAGGTAATCCAAAATAATCTCCCCATCTCAAAATCCTTAACATATGCAAAGTCTCTTTAACTATATAAGGTGACATATTCGCAGGTTCTGGACATTAGAATGTGTACATCTTTCAGGAGCCTTTATTCTACCTACCACCAACATCAAAAAACAAAGTTAAGAAACTAAGTTTAAAAACTGGCAAAGAACAGGGGCGCCTGGGTGGCTCAGTTGGTTAAGCATCTGACTTCAGCTCAGGTCATGATCTCACAGTTTGTGAGTTCGAGCCCCGCATCAGGCTCTGAGCTGTCAGCACAGAGCCTGAAGCCTACTTTGGATTCTGTGTTTCCCCCTCTCTCTCTGCCCCTGCTCCTCCACCACTCATACTCTGTCTCTCTCTCTCAAAAATAAACAATTTTTTTTAACTGGCAAAGAACAAAAAAGCAATTATGGAAAAGAAAGGAGTCAAAAAGTACTGTAAAAGATCCACTTGAATGTCCTTATATAAAGAAATGAAAACTAAAATTGAGGCATTAGTCTTTACCTATCAGAGTAACAGAAAATAGCCCAAGTTTATTCAAAGCTCCCCCGAATGTACAAAATATGCCTTCTACTACTTACTGGAATTGTAACTAAAAATTGATATAAAGGTTGTATCTTTTAATTATGGACATTTTCAATACATACATAGTAAGGAATAGTATAACGAACCCCCCACCTATCACCCAACTTCAATTATCAACATTCTGCCTTTGTGGTTTATTTATCCCCCCAATTTTTGGTGGGAGTGTGGAAATCCTATGATCTCACCTATAAGTACTAAGAGATAACACATACCCCATGAAAATTAGCAACTAATCAAGGGGCTTTTACCTTTTCTGCCATGGGCCTTCACCCCATAGCAAAAAGAAAGTTAAGTCTAGTAAAACCTATTACTCCTACTCAGAATAAGGTTTTAAATGCATAAAAATACAGAAGATTGCAAATACAATAAACTATATTGAAATTCAGCTATCAACATATTTTTTTTAAAACTTGTGCCGTTAAAAATATAAGTGCTTCTTTATTAAGTTTAAAAGCACCTCCAACAATTCTTTCATTTCATTCAGTTTTGCTAAGTGCATTTAAATAAAAAAAAAAATTTATAGTTGGTTTGAACCAGGATCTAAACTAAGTCTGTATACTGCACTTTGGTTAATGTTTTAAATCTCCTTAATCTATATAACACAGTTCTCTTTCCCCACTATTTCCATGCCATTTATTTGTTGAAGAACCTGGCTTCATTTGTTCTAGAGCACTTCCCACATTGTGGATTTGACTGAGGTGCATCCTCATGGTGTTCCTTTATCTTCCCTATCTCCTATAAATTGGTAATTTTATCTAGAGGCTTTACTCCCCTGACCCACCCCAGGTTCTATTATTGTTTTTGTAGGAATACTTCAGAGATACTCATGTGTACTTATTGGCATAAAACTGGAGGCACCCTATATCTGGCTGATGTTTAAAATGAATGGTGGATTCATAATATCAAACTGATTCACCTATCATCAAGCTCCCCATCAAACCTTCACCTAATGGTTTTATCAGCCATTGATGATCACTGCCCAGATCTACTATCTCCAAAATGATGATTTGCTAGCTCAACCTGCTTTAGGAAACTGTGAACGTTTTACTAAGAACATTTATGATTACGCTAATACACAGACCCTAACAGGAAAGACAGAATATATGCTTCTGTGTGGTTAGAACACCAACTGGATATAGCAGGAATATCTGCCCTTTGTCTTTGACATAAATCTTTCCAGTCATGTATCTTTTTAACTTGGTTATTACATTTTAGGTACAAAAGTTTTCAAGAAAAACTTCACAATAATTGTCAAAATTTTAAATGCACATTTCTTTGAATCAGCAACCTACATACTACAGGAAAAAATAATGCAAGTATTTAAAGTTATGTAGAATGTTTGCTGTTTCACTGCTATGAAAAATAAGGAATGAAATGTACACCAAGGGGCACCTGGCTGGCTCAGTCAGAAAAGCATGCAACTCTGGATCCTGGAATTGTAAATTTGAGCCTCATGTTATGTGTAGAGATTGCTTAAGGATAAAATCTTTAGGGGAGCCTGGCTGGCTCAGTTGGTTGGGTATCTGACTTCGGCTCAGGTCATGATCTCACAGTCCTTGAGTTCGAGCCCCGCATGGGGTGGTGCTGACAGGTCTGAGTCTGGAGCCTGCTTCAGATTCTGTCTCCCTCTCTCTCTGCCCCTCCCCCACTCACGCTCTCTCAAAAATATATAAAAACATTTTAAAAAATTAAAAAAAAAAAAAAAGGGGCGCCTGGGTGGCGCAGTCGGTTAAGCGTCCGACTTCAGCCAGGTCACGATCTCGCCGTCCGGGAGTTCGAGCCCCGCGTCGGGCTCTGGGCTGATGGCTCGGAGCCTGGAGCCTGTTTCCGATTCTGTGTCTCCCTCTCTCTCTGCCCCTCCCCCCCGTTCATGCTCTGTCTCTCTCTGTCCCAAAAATAAATAAAAAACGTTGAAAAAAAATTTAAAAAATTAAAAAAATAATAAAATAAAATAAAATAAAATAAAACCTTAAAAAAAAAAAGAAATGCACACCAAGAGTGTCTAAATTATAAAGTACTGGTATGGTAAAATGGCCAATAAATATTAAGTAAAAATGCAAATTCCAAAATAAGAGGATTATAATTCTACTTTGAAAAAAATTCCAATTACAGATGTTTGTATAGGCATTAAAAAGTTCTGGGAGGAGGAGGCCTGGATGCCCTTAGTCAGTTGAGCATTTTGGCTCAGGTCATGATCTCGCTGTTTGTAAATTTGAGCCCTACATCGGGCTCTCTGCTGTCAGTTTAGAGCCTGTTCCAGATCCTACGTCCCCTCTCTCTGCCCCTCCCCTGCTCATGAGCCTGTGTGCTCTCTCTCTTCCTCTCTCTCTCTCAAAAATAAACAAAAAACAAAAGTTCTGGGAGGATATATTGCAAGCTGTAAAAGTGATAGCCTCAATCAGTGAATGGTAAGGTGGGTAAAACTTAGTCCGTACGCCACAGATCTGTGTGGTTTGAATACATATTACTTTATTTTTTCATGTTTTATTTATTTTTAAAGGAGAGAGTGCAAGCGGGGGAGGGGCAGAGAGACATGGGGACAGAGGATCCAAAACAGGCTCTGTGCTGACAGCAGCAAGCCTGATGTGGGGCTCAAACTCTCAAGCCGTGAGATTATGACCTGAACCAAAGTCGGAGGCTCAACCAACTGAGCCACCCAGGCACTCCTACTTTATTTATTTATTTTTTAATGTACTATAAAAGATAAAACTAATGGAAAACTAGCTAATAGGAACTGGCAGCGAAAACACAAAGTAGGGGTGAGGAAAATTGGGAAAAGTATGACAGAAAAAGAAATGTAAGAGAAATAAGGGTATGAAGTAAATTTGCTTTATAGTAGAACCACAACTAACACCTAAATAATTATAACATAAAGCAAAATAAAACAAAAACAAAAAAAGAAAAGACAAAAACAAACAAAAAAAAACCACTAATAAGTTAAATTTCCTCTGAAGATCATTTCTTCAGTTAGGTAAGAGTTAATTTGAATTTAGAATCCAGACAGTAGGAAAAACGATGTATCTTTAAATATGACAAAACATCGGGATAGCTATTGAGGCCAACTGAAAAAGCAAAGTAATGCTTCCTATCTCATGTGTACCCTGAGGCATAAACTAAGAGTAGAATGGGTAGAAACATTTGCACTATTTTAACAGCCATTTCTCTCTTGATCTCTTTTAGCCAAGCTTAGTTCAAATCATATAAATTGAATATAATGTGAAAACAGGGAGTAAATTCACAAACCACATTTACCAAACTAAATGTTTCACTGGAGAAGAGGCTGTTTCTCAATTAGAGGCCTTTCGTGGGGCACCTGAAGTTGGCTTGGGCACTAACTCTTACTAATTTCGGCTCAGGGCATGAGCTCACAGTTCATGGGATCCAGCCCTGTGTCAGGCTCTGTGCTGACAATGCAGAGCCTGTGTGGGATTCTCTTTCTGCCCCCCCCCCCCCCCCCGCTCACACGTGCTCTCTCAAAATAAATAAATAAACTTAAAAAAAAAAAATAGTAGGAGCACCTGGGTGGCTCAGTCGGTTGAGCATCCGTCTTTGGCTCAGATCATGATCTCGCTGTCTGTGAGTTCAAGTCCCACATTGGGCTCTGTGCTGACAGCTTGGAGCCTGGAGCTTGTTTCAGATTCTGTGTCTCCCGCTCTCTCTCTGTCCCTCCCCCACTCATGCTCTGTCTCTCTCTCTCTCTGTTAAAAATAAACATTAAAAAAAAATTTTTTAAGTAAATACGTGGGTGAATATAGTAAGATTATTTTTTATCTTCTAAATTCTTTAAAACATGCATGGCTCTTGAGAAGGAATATTATAATACCATCATGGGGGTTCATATGTATAATTCATATGATAATTATTATATAAAGTGGGAAGGGCAACGGGACCTATTTGGTTGTAAGGTCTTATGGTCTTTTTTTTTTTTCCCTCCCCAGGGAACATTTTGCTTTTTATTTTTATTTTTATTTTTCAATATATGAGATTTATTGTCAAACTGGTTTCCATACAACACCCAGTGCTCATCCCAAAGGGTGCCCTCCTCAATACCCATCACCCAGTGAGGTCTTATGTTCTATTTGAAGTGGCAAAATATAAATTCTAGATATAATATGAAAAGTCAAGTATACATAGAATATTATAATCTTTAGGGCAATCACTAAAAAAATTGGACAAAGATATAACCAAAAACCAATAGATACAATAAAATGGATACTAAGAAAGTATTCAAATAATCCAAAAGAAGACAAGAAAAACCTCCACAGTAAACAAATAATTAAACACAAATATATCAATAATTACACTAAATGGTCTTACACTAGAGAGGTAGTTAGATTCAATTAATAAAAGACTATTAGAACCCCATTTTAAATATGATAGCATAAAAGTAAAAGATCATGCAAACAGGAATCAAAAGAAAGGTAAAGCTGCTATATAAATATCTGACAAAGTAGATTTCTGAACAAGAAAAATTACTGGGTATAGAAACAAGAGATAATGAGAAAAAGGTCAATTCACCAAAATGACACAACAATTTTAAATGTATATATACTTAACAGAATTGCAAAATACATAAAGCAAAAATTACTCAAACTGAAAGAAGTAAACAAATCCACTATTCTTGGAAACTACAACTACTCTCAGTAATTCACCGAACATGTATAAAAGCAGCAAAAAAAAAAAAGATTTAAACAATATCATCAACAAAGAGAATCTAACTGACTTACATAACACTATACTTAACAGCAACATAAACATCTTTTCAAGGGCACATGGAATATTCACCAAGACAGATCATATTCTGGACACTAAAATAAACCTTAATGATTGTAAAAAGAATTGATATTGTACAGCATACATTCTATGACCATGACAGAATTAAACTAGAAACCAGTGACAGAAAGATAACTGGAAAATCTCTAAGTATTTGGAAATTAAACACTACACTTCTAAACAATTCATGTTATCAAAGAGGAAAACTCAAAGGAAATTAGTAAATATTTTGAACTAAATAAAACTGAAAACACAACATATAAATTTTTTTTAGATGCAGCTAATAAAGTACTTACAAAGAAAGTTATAGTATTGTCATTAATAAAATGTTAGAAAACAAGTCCCCAATCAATAATGTAAGTTTCTGCCTTAAAAAACTAGAAAAAGAGCATGTTAAACCCAGAGGAAACAAAAGGACATAATAAAGACCAGAAATCAGTGAGACTGAAATAGAAACTAGAGAAAAACCATTGAAACCAAAAGATGTTCTCTGAAAACATCAACAAAATTGATAACTCTCTAGCAAGAATCACCAAAAAGACAAATTACCAATGTAATGAAACATAAATGAAAGAAACCTAAAACTAAAAACATAATGAAATACTGTTGCTATGGTCTGAATGTTTGTGTCTCCCCAAAATTAATGTTGAAATCTTAACCTCCATAAGGTGATAGTTACTATGAAGCAGGGCCTTTGGGAGGTGATTAGGCCCTAAGGATAGAGCTCTCACGAATGGGATTAGTACTTTTATAAAAGAAATCCAATACAACTCCCTAACCCCTTCTACCATGTGAGGCTACAAGAAGCTTGCAACATGGAGGAGGGACTCACCTGACCATGCTGGCACCCTGATCTCAGACTTCCAGCTTCCAGACCTGCAAGCAGTAAGTTTCTGCTGTTTATAAGCCACCCGGCCTACCGTATTTTGTTATTATCAGCCCAAACATAATGATACAGAAACTGGTACCAAGAATTGAGGGTACAGCTGTAACAAATACTTAAAGATGTGGGAGTGGCTTTCAAACTGGATAATGGACAGAAACTGGAAGTACAGGCTAGAAAAATTCTACATTGCCATGAACAGACCATTAAGGGTAAATTCTTCCGAAGGCTCAGAAGTGGGAGACATGTAGGGAAAGCCTCAATCCTTTTAAGAGAATCCCTAAGTGGTCATGAACAGAATGTTGACTGAAATACAATGTTAAAAAAGAGACAACGGGGGCACCTGGGTGGCTCAGTTGGTTGAGCATCTGACTTCAGCTCAGGTTATGATCTCGCAGTTCATGAGTTCAAGCCCCGCATAGGGCTCTGCGCTGACAGCTCAGAGCCTAGAGCCTGCTTCAGATTCTGTGTCTCCCTCCCTCTGCCCCTTCCCAGCTCATGCTCTGTCTCTCTCTGTCTCTCAAAAAAGAATAAACATTAAAAAAAAAAAAAAAAAAAAAAAGAGGGAGACAATAGACCGAAAATGGAGTCCCTCATACTAAGCCCCTTGTCAGAAAACTAAGACTCAATACCTAGCATAATTGCAGTTTCAGTCTCTCCCAGAAATTTAACCTTTAACCAGTCGATCTGAAATTACCTGGTCAGCACCAGTGAGGTACCCTTCCATCCTCCACCCTACCCAGCACCTTTCCATCCTCCACAGGAAGGTGGCCTCTTTGCTAGAAACGTCCTTTTCCTGCCTTTCTCTACCAATAAAAGGCTTTAATTTTGTACAGCTCTTTGGAGTTCCTTTCTATCTGCTAGATGAGATGCTGCCCAATTCATGCATCATCAAATAAAGTCAGTAATATCTTTACATTTACCCAGTTGAATTTGTTTTTTTAACAACAGTAAAGGCCAATCTGTAACATCTCAGACAGAAATAAGGTAAATGTTATTGGAAACTGGAGGAAAGGTGATCTTTGTTAGAAGATGGTAAAGCGCTTGGCTGAACTGTATTCACATCCTAGTGTTTTGTGGAAGGGTAGAACTTGTGAGGATGAAACTGGCTATGTGACTGAGGCCTTCTATGCAAAGTGTTGAAATTGTGGCTTGGTTTCACTTGAGTGCTTACAGTAAAACATGAGAAGAAAAATATCTTAAAGATATAATTGTTAATCAAAAGGGAAGTTAATTTAAAAGGCAGAAATTCTCAGCCTGCTGTACTGCTAAAAAAAAAAAAAAAAAAAAAGAAGAGAACGAGCGAGAGAGAGAAAACACATTCAGAACAGAACACTACGAGTGTGGCAAGAGATTCTTTGATAGGGATTTGTAAAGGTGTGAACATGGGATTCAATCAGCCACCCCAGCAGGAAATAGCCAATATGAACTGGAAGGAGACAAAGATGAAAAAAGACTGTCAGTGTTCTTAGATTTAATAGGATGCAACATACAGATATGCCACTGCAAATGTGAGATACTCTTCAAGACAAGGGAAGAAGGACCCAAAAGGTGATTCAGAGATCATTAAGGCCACCTCCCCCATCTCAAAAAAGAAGGCCATTACCTGGGTTTCAACAGGCTGGAAGACTGCCAGCCCGAAGTCATGGAGGCCAGGCCAGCAGAGCCACTGGCATGTTATTCCTTAAGGAGCACTGTGCCTCAGGCTGTGCCCAGAAAAGCCATGGACAAAAATATTTAAAAATTTAACATTTTTAATGGTGAAAATATTTGAACAGATACTTCACCAAAGAAGACAGAGGTTTGCCCCACTACCTGAAAGTACAGCATTCCTATGAAACCTTTCACAAGCAAAAATGACATACAATGTATCCCCTTCTTTCTGAAAGTTCAAGTCACACCATTTTCCTTTTACTAAAGAATATCTCACGTACTAAGCACCTGTTTTTGACAACCGAAAGAAATCCAAAGAGGATTTTCGCTTTTACAAAAAGTCATTACCATACTGACGTAGGTCTTTAAGTGGCATAATGTGAACTTTTGGAAAGAGGGGATAGTGTACAAGGATGACATATAAACTCATATGAAGATCCTCTGCATCATTAGTCATTACAGAAATGCAAATTAAAACCACAAAATGATATCATGACACAGCAAATTAAATGGCTTAAAAAGATAAGGGAGGTAACAGGAAAGGAAGAGAGGGGAAGGGAAGGAGGGGACATACAGAAGGAGGGGTGGTGGGGGGAGGGGAGAGGGGAGAGGGGAGAGGGGAGAGGGGAGAGGAGAGGAGAGGAAATACAACAGTACCAGGTGTCAATAAGGATGCAGAGCAATGGGAACTCACACATTGCGCTTGTGGGGATGCAAAACAGTATAGCCACCTAAAGGGTAACAGTTTGGCAGCTTCTTATAAAGTTAAACATAGATTAACCATATACAATGTCCTTGAAACAGACTCAAAAGGCTACTTATGACATCCTGGACTACAAAGCGTGAGGGGGTGGGGCGCCTGGGTGGCTCAGTCGGTTAAGCTTCTGACTTCAGCTCAGGTCATGATCTCATGGTTCCTGGGTTCAGGCCCCGCACTGAACAAGGCTTTGTGCTGACAATTCAGAGCCTGGAGCCTGCTTCAGATTCTGTGTCTCCCTCTTTCTCTGCCCCTCCCCTGTTCGGTCTCTTTCTCTGTCTCTCAAAAATACATGTTAAAAAAAATTTTAAATATATTAACAAAAAAAAGCATGAGGGGGTGAAAAACTGTTCTGTATTTGGATTGTGGCAGTGATTATATAACTGTGTCAAATCTCAACCACACTCTAAAAAGTGTGAATCTTCCTGAATGTAAACTAAAATATTTGGCAGAAAATATTCACTGCTCAGTCTGATACTTTAAATGGACTTGTTTATATTCACATATGATTCTGTATCATCATGCAATATACATTCACTAAGTTTTGCAGATCTTCAAATGTTGACATTTTATTATAAAATATCATTGCATTCATACAGCCTCTAGAATCTCCAGAGTAAAAATGGAAATTAACATCTCTGTATAATGAAAATAGTCTGGTCTTGTAGACTCTTTAAAAGGTATGTTAGGAACCTCTAGAGAATTGCTAATCTAAATATAGTAATAATAACATCAGGCCAAACACCTAAAAATATATTCTTCCCCAACCTACTTTTATATTTTATACATTTATTGGGTATATTTATATATTAATGACACTAAGTCTGTCAAATCATGTTACCAATCATATTGTGTGTGATATGTAAACTATGAGGAAGAGTACAGTTTGCTATGTATATAGGCCATGATAAATATGACCATTTTTGGCAAGGCAATTGTTACATTCTGAGAAGTATGGAATTAGCAAGTGATAGAAAAAAATTCTAAAAAGAAATCTCTCATGCTAATACAAATGCAATTTTAGACTCTCTTATAGTTTAACACATAACTTGACAATTTCCTGTTTCTGATAAAAATCAGCAGAGTGACAATACCCAAGTGACTAACTCCGGAAGTTTGGTTGGGTTACAGATCTTTCAGTAAACAATGAAGGGGGAAAAAAAATCCCCAAATACCTAACTTCAATATGCTGTAAGTAATGCAAAAAGACAAAGCAATTCATAAAATGATTTTATTCTATTCAATGTTTTAAGCCCTACTATCTTGTCAAGTAATTTTGATTGTTAAACACTCTTAAAATGAAACAACACAGGTAAGAATCCCATCATGGGGAAAATAAAAGATTATAGGCTAGTCTGAAATAAAGGCTCTTAAAAAAAAAAAAATCAGGACTTTTTCTTTTTAAACAGGTCAAATAAAATGCCACCTTATTGTATTTAGTTTTGCAAATATCACTTTGAACATATCCCCAATAGAAGCAAACAAACAAAAAAAAAAACCACAGGCAATAGTTCTGTGCATACCAAAATTAATTCAACAAATATTTACTAAGTAGTTTTTACAGACTAACAGTACCCTGAGCTAATAAGGCCTGAGAGTAAAGAAAGGTATATCAAGCAAAACATGTTCTCAAAATAATCAACTGTAATTCTATTTTTCAACAACTTATTTAATTAATGCTTTACTACTCCCTATATGATTATTTTGTCAGCTATCACAAAATTTTACTTATTACTCTGAATTATAAGCTGTATCAAGATCACCTTAAGAACATATCACCATTTTACACTCTGAAGAATATTACATTTTATATAATCTAAAGAAGAAACCATTACATTAACCTTACATTACCACTAAAGTAAAAGGAATAATCTTGCTAATATTACTAAATGATAAGTAATTGTGGTATAAATCACCAATTATGAAAAAAAGTAACATAATGAAGAATTTACTGGCATAATTAATACAACAAATGTAAACACATTAACTGATTTAATCCTTATTGTACTACATGGCAATTAAACCTAAATGGGTTGATAATCAACTATACTCATGTTTTTAATATGCATTTTTTAAACTGTGATACATATGATGGGCTGAATTTTTTCCCCTCCAAAATTCAGATGCTGAAATCCTATCCTCTAGTACCTCAGAATGTGACTGTATTTGGAGATAAGGTCTTTAAAGAGGTAATTAAGGTAAAACGAGGTCATTAGTGTAGCTCCTAATCCAGTAGGACTGGTGTCATTATAAGAAGAGCTGATTACCAGGACACCTGGGTGGCTCAGTCGGTTGAGCATCCGACTCTGGCTTAGGTCATGATCTCAAGGTTCATGAGTTCCAGCCCCACGTCGGGCTCTGTGCTGACAGCTCGGAGCCTGGAGTCCGCTTTGGATTCTGTGTCTCCCTCTCGCTCTCTCTGCCCTTCCGCCACTTGTGCTCTGTCTCTGTCTCCCAAAAATGAATAAATGTAAAAAAAAAATTTTTTTTAAGAAGAGCTGATTAGGACACACACTATGCAAAGACCATATGAAGACACAAAGAAGACAACCATCTACAAGCCAGAGAGAGGCCCTCAGAAGAAACCAATCCTGATGACAACTTGATCTTAGACTCTAGCATCCAGAATTTTGAGACAATAAACTTCTGTTAAGCCACCAATCTGTGATACTCTGAAGGGCAGCCCTAGCTAACTGATACAATACACATAAAATTTATCATCTGAACCATTTTTAATTGTCCAGTTCAGTGGCATTAAGTACGTTCATCATGTTGCACAATTATCACCACTATCCATCTCAAGAACAATTTTGATCTTGCAAAACTGAAATTCTATATACTTTAAATCATAACTCCCCATACAGCCAAACTACCAAGTAAAATTAAGTGTAAGAATAACAGTCATTTTCAGACAACCATTCTCATAAAATTTAATTCCAATTTACACTGACTTAGGAAACAACCAGACAATATGTTCCAGCAAAACAAAGGAGTAAAGCAAGAAAAAAGACACAGAATCTAGGAAGCAGGAAAAGCAATGAATAAAGGCAAAAGGAATTTCCAAAATGCTAGCAAAAGTAAATTAAGATCAGAAGCAGATCTAGAATAAACAGTCCAAATTGGAGGATTCCAAAAAAAGAAAAAAAACTGGTAAAATTATCTGACAGATTAGGCTATTTATAGAACTGTTGGAATATGGGAAGGCTTAGCTATAAGTTCAAAGACAACAAAGAAAATTTTAAATGTAAACCATATAAATTTCTTATAAATTAAAAAAATTACACAAGAAGTAAAATTTAATCATAGTAGATGGGTCAGCTATAAACAATATGTATGTGTTTTATATAGTCATAATGATGAAAATCCCGAATATGAATATACAATTTTAACTAAGACAATAAGGCTAAGAAAGGTTAAGAAAATAAATGGGGGCACCTGGCTGGCTCAGTAGGTACAGCATGGGACTCATGATCTCAAAATTGTGATTTCGAGCCCTAGCTGGGTACAGAGATTGCTAAATAAATAAAGAAATAACCTCATTAACCTTAACAGAAAATCAGTAGGTGTCTAAAATTAATCCATCAGGAGATAAAACAATTACATGTTTTTATTTATCAAAGTAATAAATGAATATAGTTTAAAATGTCAAATAGTACTATAAGGCCTCTAACAAAAGTTAACAGTCCTTTGTTCTCCTCCTCCTTTTTCCTCCTGCTGGTCTCAAGAAGTCATCACTTTCAACTTTTTACGCTGTTGCTTCTAAAAGAGCTCAAAAAATTTTAAAGTGATTATTTCTTGAGGCAAGGGGGTAGAAAAAGGAGAGCAAAGGTCTGCTATTTTTGTTATTAGGCCTTTTAGCACTATTTGACATTTTAATTTTTTTTATATTTATTCATTTAAAAAAATTTTTTAATGTTTATTCATTTTTGAAAGACCGTGAGAGACAGTGCAAACAGGGGTGGCGCAGACAGAGAAGGGGACACAGAATCTGAAGCAGACTCCAGGCTCTTGGCTATCAGCACAGAACCTGATGGGGGGCTCGAACTCACGAACTGTGAGATCATGACCTGAGCTGAAGTCGGACACTTAACCGACTGAGCCACCCAGGCACCCCAATGTTTACTCATTTGAGAGAGAGAGAGAGAGAGAGAGAGAGAGAGAAGTGCAAGGTGGGGGAGGAGCAGAGAGAGGGAGACACAGAATCCAAAGCAGGCTCTATCTAGTCTCTGAGCTGTCGGCACAGAGACCGACACGGGACTCAAACCCATGAATGAGAGATCATGACCTGAGCCGAAGTCAGATGCTTAACCGACTGAGCCACCCAGGTGCCCCAGCATTGTCTGACATTTTCATCTATGTTCATATATTACTTTGATAATTAAGAAAAAATTAGAAAACCTCACTGATCCGTTAAAAAATCAAACTTAAGTCAACCAAAATGGTGAATAGCTAGCTAGCTGACATTCAAGCTGTATGAGCATCCATTTTCTCTTCTTTTCATAGTAGTGTTTCAGCTTCCTTCTCAGACCCTATCCTCTCCATCCCTGCCCCCATCCACCAATTCTATATTGACATTCTTTAGGTGGAGTTCCAACCCAGGGGTAGTATATGCAATCAAGCACAGCTAATCAGAATATTAAATCCCCTTATTTCCTGTGACTAGTGAAGAATGGGCTTAAAACAAGTTGTTGATTCAGAAAATTTCTTAGGATGTCTACATAGGTTACTGGGAAAGCACTCTCTCTTTTCCCAACAGACTTAAACCTGAAAGCAGAGTAAATGTCACTATACAGAACCCGACAATGAAGCTGAGAGGTGCACAGAGATTAGATTCTATTTTTTGAGCCTCCAATTCTAATTATTCCTCAACCCAGAATCTATCCCTGGATATTTCACTTCATAAACCAAAATTACTTTTCTGTTAAAACAAACAAATAGGGCCAATATACGATAACGAGCACCTGAACTGAAAGAAAAAATAGAGTATCAAATTTGGTTTTTTGAAGTTTGTTTGTTTACATAATCTCTACACCCAGCGAGGGGCATGACTCACAACCCCAAGATCAAGACAGCATGCTTTCAACTGAGCCAGACCGGCATCCCTAGAGTGTCAAATTTAAAGGAAAAAAAGCACACTCTGTAAGAAAGACTTCAGAAGTAAGAAAAATGCAAAAGCAAGGATAAAATAAACTAAATGGAGATTAAGAAAACCCTCATAGCAAGTACAGACATTCCCAAATTTAACAACTCTGTGTGTGTGTTACGTGTAAACACTCTGGACCAGGTTTAATGAAGGCTAACACTGGACTCTTTCATTGCCTGATTGCTGCCTCATAGCTCGCATGCATGCTCCCAGAAAGGGCCTGTCCCAGTTGGCTCTGCCTTATCGCCACAGCGTCCCCACCTGGCTGAAGTTGATGTCTGCCGACGTGAAGGAACAGATCTACAAACTGGCCAAGAAGGTCCTGACTCCCTCATAAATCAGTGTAATCCTGAGAGAGACTCATATGGTGTTGCACAAGTACATTTTGTGACAAGCAATAAAATTTTGAGAATTCTGAAGTCCAAAGGACTTGCTCCTGATGTTCCTGAGGATCTCGACCATTTGATTAAGAAAGTTGTTCGAAAGAATCTTGAGAGGAACAGAAAAGGATGTTAAATCCCCACTGATTCTGATCGAGAGCTGTCTTCACTAGTTGGCTTGATATATTATAAGACCAAAGGAGTCCTCTCCCCGCAATTGGAAATATGAGTCACCCACAGCCTCTGCCCTGGTTGCATAAATTTGACTATGTACTCACGCAATAAAATCATTGTCTAACTAGAAAAAAAAACTAACACTGAAAACGATGTGGATCTTATGAACAACCAAACCCCTGACTTAACCAAGCTTTCACCTGTCTATTATTTATCTTTTTAAGGCTCTACTATGTGCAAGACACAGTATGAGCTATCCAGCTTACAAAGATAAGTCTGTCCTGAAAGAGCTTACAAGCTAGTGGAAAAAGTTCTATTTCTTGCCAATATTACTTCATCTGTAATGCTGACTTACATTAAACTTATTCTGCTCACATGAGCATCACAAACTATGCCAATTGCATTTGTAAACTGGGTCTAATGTACTGCGAATGTTTATATACATTTAGATACACCTTTGACTAAGCCAGTAAAACCACCTGTCTTCACTTCTGGTTTCCAGATTCCACCAATTTTAAAGTGTAATATAAAAACAAATGGTCTGCCTTTAACTCCAAAGGCCTTAAGAACAAAAAGTATAATGGTCCTAAGGAGGCAAGCTAGGTACCAGTATAAAAAAGACAGATCCAGAGAAGCAGCATAACAACTTTATACCCACTAGTTCTAAGACAAAAGCCGTGCATTCTGGTTTTATTCTCTTCCCATAAGTTAATGCCAAAAAGGGAGCCACTAATATTTGGAGAACGGGGGCGCCTGGGTGGCGCAGTGGGTTAAGCGTCCGACTTCAGCTCAGGTCACGATCTTGCGGTCCATGAGTTCGAGCCCCGCGTCAGGCTCTGGGCTGATGGCTCAGAGCCTGGAGCCTGCTTCCGATTCTGTGTCTCCTTCTCTCTCTGCCCCTCCCCCCTTCATGCTCTGTCCCTCTCTGTCTCAAAAATAAAATAAATAAACGTTAAAAAAAAATTTTTTTTTTAAATATTTGGAGAACGGTTTTTCTACTCACTTGTGCCATCAACTGTGGAGGTTCTGTGAAAAACAAATAATCTTCCTGAGACACCGAAGTAGGGATTTCATTCAGTCTAGACTGCCTCTAACCTCTAAGTGCTGGGAAGAAAGACCCTCATAAACAAACCTGTCCTTTACCTAAGGGGAATGGAGCTCCACTAGGTGACTGCACCCTCAAAAATAAAATGGCAGTCAGAAACTAGAGAACAAAGGTCATGATAATAAAAGTAGATTTAGGTTAATCTCTTACATCTTTGTCACTATTACCTCTAAATTGATTCCATATTTGGCTATGTGGGCTGTAAAAGAAAAGGAATGAGAGGTATGTCTAGATTTTCTACCTCACCAGCCAAGTTGACAGAACCCCCAACAGGTTTTGGGTGAAAACAGCTTTGGCGGGGTGGGGGGGGGGGGGCGGCGCATGTTCGTTGGGCATCTACTTCAGCTCAGGTCATGATCTTACAGTTCAGGAGTTTGGGCCCCACGTCAGGCTTGCTGCTGTCTGCGCAGAACCTACTGCCTCTGTCCCCACTCTCCCCCACTCTGTTCTTCCCACTTGCACTCTCTAGCTCTCTCAAAAATAAACACTAAAAAAAATTCTTTTAAATGTTTATTTATTTTTGAGAGAGAGAGAGCACAAGCAGGGATGGGACAGAAAGAGGGAGACACAGAATTTGAAGCAGGCTGGAGACTCCAGGCTCTGAGCTGTCACCACAGAGCCTGACACGGGGCTTGAACCCATGAGCCATAAGATCATGACCTGAGCCAAAGTCAGATGCTCAACCGAGCCACCCAGGCACCCCAAAAATAAATAAACATTTTTTTTAAATTATTAAAAGAACAAAAGAAACTACAGCCTCTGAGATCTGATTCAAAGAAAAAAGGAGTATAGGAACCAATCCAGGCCTGAGAACAGAAAACCCCACACCACTCTCACATTAAGTGAAGTAATACTCCACAGGTACTTGCAAACTGTTAGATCACCACATACAAAGGCCTAGGTCTTGAGGGTTAATTCTCTTCCACCATCAGTGAGCCATCTAGCTTCCTCAGGCTATCCCTAATCTGCAGGGCTGGGAGTTGTGTCCTAGGACTATTCAAATACTATTTTGATAAATAAGGATCTTCCAAGTCCAGGATCTGCACCTGAAAGTGACTGCCTCCTTCAACTTTGTACCCTAGGCAACTTGCTTGCCTTGCTCTAGTCTCAGCTCTGCTCTACTGCTCCTAGAAATAAAACAAGCTTAACAAACAAGAGTTGCCATTAAACTGCCTTGCCATTAATTATGAGTCAAGGAATGTCATATTAACTTCCTTGAAACTCCATTTTCTTATTGGTAAAATAAGAGAACTGAATCAGATTGTATCAAAAAGTCTCCTGAGTTATATCAAAACTATGATCATATCAAAACTATTAACTAAATTTCTCCTTAAATTATCTGGACTAAATAAAACCAGATCTGTATTGTGTTTTCTAATGTTTTCATCATCTTAGCCCCTTGGTATTCTAGTCTTTACTCTTTAATATACTCTTAATTACCAAATCTCTTTTAAGTGTCATTCCAAGTCATGTTTCCAAAGTTGTACATATTTCCAAAAGAATACACACAGCACAGGGGACAGTGAAACTATCATTTCCCCATGCTATATAGTACAAATAAGGTTTAGATTATACCATCACATTTAGGAACCATATTCTCCTAACATATACTAAAACTTGTATGTAACGTGAAATTCAGGACATATTTAACATGCAATTAATCATAATATGAGTATTTTCACATGAACTGCTATACTTAATTCTAATTCTCCCTCATGTTCTCCATGTGCTTATGTAATTTGTATTCAAAAATATTTTCAGGGCTTTACCACCTAAGTCTTACTATTAAAATTGGCTTGGGGCGCCTGGGTGGCGCAGTCGGTTAAGCGTCCGACTTCAGCCAGGTCACGATCTCGCGGTCTGGGAGTTCGAGCCCCGCGTCAGGCTCTGGGCTGATGGCTCAGAGCCTGGAGCCTGTTTCCCATTCTGTGTCTCCCTCTCTCTCTGCCCCTCCCCCGTTCATGCTCTGTCTCTCTCTGTCCCAAAAATAAATAAATGTTGAAAAAAAAAAAATTAAAAAAAAAAAAATTGGCTTATATCTTTATCTTTTGGCTTATGCATGCAATAGGACCTACCAGAGAGTTACAGAGAACCAGTACACTATCACTTAAAATTCCTAGGGGTGGTGGAGCCTGGGTGGCTCAGTCAGTTGAGCATCTGACTCTTTATTTCTGCTCAGGTCATGATCTCATGGTCGTTAAAATGGAGCCCCAAGCTGGGCTCTGTGCTGGAAGCACAGGGCCTGCTTGGGATTCTCTCCCTCTTTCCCCGCTCCTCACCAGCTTGTGCTCGCTTGCATGCATGCTCTCTCAAGATAAATAAACATTAAAAAAAAATAACTAGGTGTGAAAATGCTTTCTAAAGTACAGTACTTTTCTACTCCGTGGGCACCTCACATTTATCCCTACAAAGTTTCTGCTTCTGTGCTCTATAATTCAGTAAACAGTAACACTATCAATCTAGTTATCTGGATTAATGAAACCCTATTCAGTCAATCCCTGCATCTCAATTCTTGTCCTTTTTACCTCCTTCATAGGACTCAAATGATTCCATGTTATCTCCATTCTCACTACCATCACCTTAGTAGTAATGAAGGCATTTGCCTCCTTAAGGTGTCTCTTGCTTTCCAGTCTTATCCGCTTCCAGTTGGAAGCATTTGGTTTTCTTCTTAGGAAAAAAAAAGTATCAGAAAACAAAAATTCCTTCTTTTATGTATCCGCTATCTAGACTTAAAAACTAAGTAAAAGGTCTCATATGTGTTTATTTTGAAGTATAATCTGAAAAACAAGGGACAAAAGACTAAGAACTCTGAAACTATAATGAAACTCCCTTTTGTAAAGTTATGAGAAGATTCTGGGAAGACGGTGGCATAAGAAGCCCTCCAAATTTGGTCTCTCCACCTAGACAACAATTGTACTAGCAGAATCTGTCTAACTGAACTATTTTACAATTTTGGAGACTACCCCAAGGCTTGAAACTTCCAGAGGAAGTCTTGGACTATTAACTTTGGTTAATTTCAGTTAGCTCAGCAATGGCTAGTAGTAGCATCTTCCACTCCCCAGGCCCATGCCACGTAGCTGTACATTAGTTCCAAGAGCAGCTTTCAAGAGTCAAAATGAGCAATAAGGATCCTGTCATCCATATATCAGGGATCTGTGTTCTGACAGTTGAACGATGCTTCTGATCACTGAGGTGCTGACAGAGGCATATGCGTGCACGCGCGCGCACACACACACACACACACGCCAATTATGTAAACCCTTTTCCCTCAGGCTGAAGAAAATCTAATCTACAGGGCTGGAGTCTTTTTTAACCTTCTCCTTTCAGGAGCCGGACACTAAAGAACTAGTAATAGGGGTATTAAGAAAGTCACCACATATATCCAGAAAAAGGCACAAGCTCAGTGAAGACCTGAGGAAAGCTTAAGTTTATAATTCAAAGTGGTTCCTGGCACAGAGAAAGTTTACGACAATAAAAACAAAAACCCAGGAAACCCTGGGGAAGAGATGATCTGATTTTCAGACTTACCACATTATTAAATTCACACATTCAGTTTTCAACAACCAATGTATCACAAGGGATACAAAGAAACATGCAAGTATGATCCATTCAAAGGGAAAAACCAATAGTAACCATCCTGGAGAAAAATCAGCTGACAAACTCAGCAGACAAAGACTTTAAACAAATATCTTAAAGATGCTTAACTAACTAAAGAAAGTAAAGAAAATGATGTGTGAACAAAATAATAGTATCCAAAGAAATAGAAAACCTAAGAAATTCTCCAGCTGGAAAGTACAATTACAAAAAGGAAAAGTTCACCAAAGGGATTTAAAGACAGATTTGAACAGGTAAAAGAAAGTATCAGTGAGCACGGAGACAAGTCAATTGAAATTAGCAAGCCTGAGGAACACACACACGAACACACACACACACACACACACACACACACACACACACACACAAATGAGAGAATAAAGGATCTGTGGGACACCAGGAAAAGAACCAACAGATGCATTGTGAGAGTGCCAAAAGGCAAAGAGGGACACTAAGGGGAAAAGAGATTATTTGAAGAAATAATGGCTGGGGCGCCTGGGTGGCTCAGTCGGTTGAGCGACTGACTTCGGCTCAGGTCATGATCTCATGGTTTGTGAGTTCAAGCCCCGCGTCAGGTTCTGTGCTGACAGCTAGGAGCCTAGAGCCTGCTTCGGATTCTGTGTCTCCCTCTCTCTCTGCCCCTTCCCCACTCATGCTCTGTCTCTCTCTGTCTCAGAAATAAACATTAAGAAGATTAAAAAAAAAAAAAAAAAAAAAAAAAGAAGAAATAATGGCTGAAAATGTCCCAAATTCGGTAACGGACATGAATTTAAACATCCAAGAAGCTTGGGGCGCCTGGGTGGCGCAGTCGGTTAAGCGTCCGACTTCAGCCAGGTCACGATCTCGCGGTCCGTGAGTTCGAGCCCCGCGTCAGGCTCTGGGCTGATGGCTCAGAGCCTGGAGCCTGCTTCCGATTCTGTGTCTCCCTCTCTCTCTGCCCCTCCCCCATTCATGCTCTGTCTCTCTCTGTCCCAAAAATAAATAAACGTTGAAAAAAAAAAATTAAAAAAAAAAAAAAAAAAAAACATCCAAGAAGCTCAACAAACTCCAAGTAGGATAAACGCAAGAAATCTATACTGAGACATACTATAAATGAAAATATTAAAAGAGAGAATCTTGAAAGCAACACAAGAAGTGAATGATCACATAAAAGGGATCCTCAATAAGATCACCAATAGATTTCTCATTAGAAACTTTGGAGGATGCAGGGCACCTCAGTGGCTCAGTTGGTTAAGTGTCTGACTTTGGCTCAGGTTATGATCTCACGGATCATATCAGGCCCTGACAGCTCAGAGCCTGGAGCTTGCTTCGGATTCTATGCCTCCCACTCTCTGCACCCTTCCCCCACTCATGCTCTGTCTTCTCTCTCTCAAATATAAATAAAAACATTTTAAAAAATAATAATACAAAAAAAGAAACATTGGAGGAGAGAAGAGGGTAAGTAGAGTTGACCCTTGAATAATGCAAGGGTTGGGACCCTTTCGCAGTCAAAAACCCATGTATTCTGGCTTCCCCAAAACTTAACAACTAATAGCCTTCTGCTGAACAAGAAACCTTACTAATAACATAAACAGTTGATTAACACATATGTTGTATATTATATGCATTATATACGGTATTCTTATAATAAAGTAAGCTAGATGAAAGAAAATGATAAGAAAATAAGAAAATCATAAGAGAAAACACATTTACAGTCCTGTAGTATAAAAAATCTGCATAATAGGGAGCCTGGGTGGCTCAGTCAGTTAAGTGTCCCACTTCGGCTCAGGTCGTGATCTCACATTTGTGGGTTCAAGCCCAGCAATGGGCTCCACATGGACAGCTTGCAGCCTGGAGCCTGCTTCAAACTGTGTGTGTGTGTCTCTCTGTCTCTCTCTCTGTCTCTCTCTCTCTCTGCCCCTCCCCTGCTTGCACTCTGTCTCTCAAAAAATAAAACATTAAAAATAAATTTTTAAAAATCTGCACAAAAAGCAAAGGAAACAATCAGCAAAACTAAAAGGAAACCAACAGAATGGGAGAAGATATTTCCAAATGACATATCAGATAAAGAGCTAGTATCCAAAATCTATAAAGAATTTATCAAACTCAATACCCAAAAAACAAATAATCCAGTGAAGAAATGGGCAAAAGACATGAATGGACACTTCTCCAAAGAAGACATCCAGATGGCTAACAGACACATGAAAAAATGCTCAATATCACTCATCATCAGGGAAATACAAATCAAAACCACAATGAGATACTACCTTACACCTGTCAGAATGGCTAAAATGAACATCTCAGGCAACAACAAATGTTGGCAAGGATGCGGAGAAAGAGGATCTCTTTTGCACTGCTGGTGGAAATGCAAACTAGTGCAGCCACTCTGGAAAACGATATGGAAGTTCCTCAAAAAATTAAAAACAGAACTACCCTATAACCCAGCAATGCACTACTAGATATTTATCTAAGGGATATAGGTGTGCTGTTTCAAAGGGGCACATGCACCCCGATGTTTACAGCACTGCTATTGACAATAGCCAAAGTATGGAAAGAGTCCAGATGTCCATCAACAGATGAATGGATAAAGAAGATGTGGTATATATTTACAATGGAGTAATACTCAGCAATCAAAAAGAAATCTTGCCATTTGCAACTATGTGGATGGAACTAGGGAGTATTATGCTAAGTGAAATTAGTCCAAGAAAGACAAATATCATATGACTTCACTCATATGAGGAATTTAAGATGATGAACATAAGGGAAGTAATAATAATATAAAAACAAGGAGAACAAAACATAAGAGACTCTTAAATACAGAGGACAAACTGAGGGTTGCTGGAGGGGCTGTGGGTAGGGAGATGGGCTAAATGGGTAAGGGGCATTAAGGAGGACACTCGTTGGGATGAGCACTGGGTGTTATACATAGGGGATGAATCACTGGAATCTACTCCTGAAATCATTATTGCACTATATGCTAACCAACTTAGATGTAAATTTAAAAATAAATAGAAATTAAATTAAAATTAAAATTAAAAAGTAACAAATCTGCATATAAGTTTACTTACACAGTTCAAATCCATGTTGTTCAAAGGTCAACCGTAGACTGACATATTCAAAATACTGAAATAAAAAACTGTCAACTAAAATCCAATGTTCGACAAAACTGTCCTTCAAGTTCTTGCTCAGAAAGGAAACAGCACAGATGAGAAGGGAAGCTTCTCTTGCCCTCTCCCACCCAAATCCTCCTCTTCCTGAACCTGGACAATTTAGGTAGAGATACAGAACATGGGTTCTGGGTGGTGGGGGCAGACAGGAACAGGCAAGAGAGCTTCCCGGAGGAAAAGACTGACAGGAAGAAACATGGATTCTACTTTTGCGTGCTGCGCCCCCAGTCTGCTTATCTGTTCCATCTGCAAGGACTATTTCACAGACCCTGTCACCATTAACTGTGGACACAGCTTTTGTACTCTGTGTCTCTGCCTCCTGTGGGAAGATGCCCAGCATCCTACCTGTTGCCCTGTATGCAGGGCAGTATCTCCATGCATGGACTTCAAAAGCATTATTTCTGCTGAGGGACAAGCTCGTGCTAAAAAAGAATCAGTTGCCAAGCAGTTACCGAGGTCTGCCAGGCAGGTGTGTTGGATACACCAAGCACTAAAGAATATCTTCTGTCCAACTGACAAGAGCCTGCTGTGTTTGCAAAGCTCTCATTCGCCAGGGCATACCACTCACATACACTGTCCACTTTCACAGGTCGCTGAGAACTGCAGGGAGAAACTTCTGATGCAAATGAAATCTATTTGGAAAAACAGGCAGAGAAATCAGAGAAATATAAACAAAGAGTACAACTTACTTAGAGTATGGCAGGGTTTTGTAAATCTAAGGATGGTGATGATCAAGGCTGAATATCCTAAGGTGTACCAATACCTCCACAAGAAAAGCAAAAACATTTAGAGAGCCTGGCAATTGAAGGCAAGAAAATTTTTCATCGACTCTGGAGAAATGTAGCTAGAATGCTTCAAATGGGGAAACTCCTGAAAAGAATCTATGAGGAGCTGAAGGAAATGTGCCTCAAAGCAGATGTGCACCTGCTCCAGGATTTGGAAGACATCATGAAAAGGAGTCAGTGCAGGCGCACTTGCCCCAGCCTGTGGACCCACAGCCCAGTGAGGGGACAATCACCGGGATGTCTGAAAGGCTTAACAACTTCCGAGTGTATATTATATTTGGTGATAACATAAGGAATTACTGTGTGCCTCTGTCTGAAGACCTGAGATGTTTGCAGTGCCGTCCCGACCATCAAGACCTGCCCCGCAGTCCAGCGAGTTCACAGTATAAGCCTTCCTGGGCAGCTCAGGCTGCCTTCACCTCTGGCAAATATTACTGGGAGGTGGATGTGGGAAACTCTCAGAATTGGATTAAAGGACTTTGCAGGGAATCCTGGACAAAACACCATGACTTGCTGCTCAACTCTGAGGGTATCTTTCTACTTCTGTGTGTCAACGTGGATAACCACTGCCGTCTCTTCTCTGCCTCCCCGCCACTGTGCCACTACATTCCAAGACCCCAGGGCTTGGTAGGGGTGTTTTTAGATTATGAATTTGATATAGTAAGCTTTGTTAATGTTGCCAAAAGTTCCCTCATTTGTAATTTCCTTTCCTGTTCCTTCTCCTTCCCTCTCAGACCTTTCATTTATTATGTAACCAAATGATCAGGAACAGCTCACAAACCTGACCAAGGTCTTAGCAATTTTAATAGCTGGGGAGGGTTCTATCCTGGTGACTTCTTGAGTGGGGAAAATCACTGATACCTCATGGTCTTGAACTTCATTTTACCTTCAGGAGATACATTTGCTGTATTATTTTTTAAAGTGGTGACACTGTGAAGGATGTACATTTGTCTTTTCTATTTTATTGAAATAAAAGTAATCGCTTTAAAAAAAAAAAAGACACTGTCCTTCAAAAGTGAGGGAGAAATTAAGACATTCCCAGATAATACTAAACAATAATTCAAGTCATATTAAGAAATAAAGATCTCAATAAAGGTAAATACATGAGCAATCACAAAAGATGGAATTATTGAAGGGAGCCTGGGTGGCTCAGCCAGTTAAGCATCCGACTTCAGCTCAGGTCATGGTCTCACGGTTCATGGGTTCGAGCCCCACATCAGGCTCTGTGCTGACAGTTCACAGCCTACAGCCAGCTTTGGATTCTGTGTCTCCTTCTCTCTTTGTTCCTCCCCTGCAGGCACTCTGTCTCTTTTTCTCAAAAATAAAGATTAAAAAAAAATTTTAAAGATGGAATTATTGAAAATACAGTCTGCAACTCTATTTTTTGTTTTTGGTAAGATTTAAGACACTAATAAACAATTTTTAAAAACACTAGTCTAAATTACTATTATTGTAACGTTGGTTTGTAACTCTACATTTTTCCTTTCTAGAGAATATATGAGACTAATGCATTAAAACCCAATTTCTGCCATTTGCAATAATAATTGTTTCGATACACAATGTTTAAAGATGTATATCATTTCATCAATGAATGGAAGGGGATGAGAATGAAGCTTATAATAGCAAAGTTTTTCTGTTATCAAAGTTAAGCTGATGTAAATTCAGCAAAAGTAACAGGATATAAAATCAACACAAAAATCAGCTGCATTTCTAACACTAACAATGTTAGTAAACACTGTCAATGAACAATCTGAAAAGGAAATTAACAAAACTATTTACCATTTACAAGAGCATCAAAAAGAATAAAATCTATAGTAATAAACTTAATTAAGGATGGGAAAGACTTCTACAATGAAAACTACATTGTGAAATGTAATGAAAGAAATTAAACAAGACATAAGTACACAATACAAACAGTTAACCATAATGTAAACTATGGACTCTGGGTATTATGATGTGTTAATGTAGGTTCACCAATTGTAACAACTGTACCACGCTGGTGGGGAATGCTGATAATAGAAGAAGCTATGCACGTATGAGGTAGGGAGTATACGGGAAATCTTGGTATCTTCCCCTCAATATTGCTGTAAACCTAAAACTGTTCTTAAAAAAAAAACACCCACAAACCTCAATTTAAAAAAAAGAGTAGAGGGAGGAGCCAAGATGGCAGAACAGCATGGAAGTTTTTTGTGTGTCTCGTGTACATGAAATACAGCCAGACCAACACTAAACCATCTACACACCTAGAAAACTGATTGGAGGATTAACACAACAATCTGCACAACCTGAACCACAGAATTCAGCAGGTATGCGGTGCAGAGGTGAACTTGGGGAGTGAGGAGCAGGAAGGGAGGTGCTTTTGCGAGTGGAGAGAGGACGGAGACTGGCGGGGTGGGGGGGGGGAGGGCAGAGAATATGGGAAAAGCACCTCTCCCCAAAAGCAGCTGGAGAGAAAGTGGAAAACTGGAAACAGCCGCAGGGGCTAAACTAAAAAGGGAGAAAGGAGAAAGGAGACGGTTTAAATTCCATTAAGACTGTAAACAAGGGGAGCGCAAAGGCTGCAATTCCACAGCTTGATACCTGGCGGTGCTCTGGTGGGAAAGGCGAATCCCCAGGAACAGAGTGGGGTCCGGGAGGTTCTCAGGCCACACAGGGAAAAGCAGTTCCACTGCTGGAAGGACATTTGGTAGAGACTGTTGAAGCCACCTGATCCCAGCAGACCCCAGAAAACGGCCACATTCGCTGGTGCTGGAACAAGGTCGTTAAGGGTGAAGCCTGGTGCCAGATGTGTGTTGTGATTTTCCATAATCCCTGAAACGCTGCTGCTACACTATCTAGCGAACTTTTTCTGGGGCGGGCTGGCACCTGGCCACAGTCTCATGGCACTGGCAGCAGCAGGGTCCAGCAAGCGTTCCTGGGTGCACCCAACATTCAACCATTGCTCATTCGGCCATTGCTCGGTGAGACCCTTCCCTCAGAGGGGCAGAATGGGTCAAAGCCACAGTCCTTCAGAAGTAAGGGGCCGGGGAAAACAGCCGCATCTGAGACGAAACTCAGGAGAGAGGTACTGCCTGGCGCCTGGTCACAGACAGTGAAAAAGCGGGAGTGGACGAAAGGTGAAGACAGCGGATGAGTGTACAACTAATGATCCGGGAGAACAGAGTTCCAAAGCTAGAGACTGGGCAGCTGGGTGGTGCCATTTTCACTGCTCCCGCACATGCGCATACGCACCTACAGCACCGCAACACTCTACCCCAGTAGGCTAGCAGCACCATCTAGTGGAGAGCGGAGCTGTTAAACTGAGCCCCGCCCAACTGGGCCAACTTCGCTCTTCAAGAACACAAGTCTCACTGCCTGCCTAGTTTATGGACTATAAAGCGCTACACAGTCTGACCTCTAAGGGAAAACGAAATAATTTCGGTCATACTTCAATCTGTTACCAGGTTCATCTATTCAATTTTTTTTTCTCTTTTACACTTCTTTTTCTTGAATACACAAAGAGAAAAAATTCATTTTTATTTTCAATTTTTATCAAAAATATTTTTCTTTAATTTTTATTACTATATTTTTATTTTTGTGTAAATTTTTTCAAATTCTATTTTACTTCCATCATTTTATGTTAGTCTACTTCAGTGTATTCAACTTTTCAAATTTTCAAACGACTTCCTTTTTTTTCTATTTTGTCCTTTTTTCTCTTTTTCGTTTCTTTTCTTTTTCTTGAATACAGAAAAAGAAAAATTCATTTTTATTTTTAATTTTTATTAAAAATATTTTTATTTTTTTCTACTACATTCTTCCCTTTGTGTACATTTTTTCAAATTCTATTTTACTCCCATCATCTCATTTTAGTGTACTTCAGTGTATTCATTTTTTCAGATTCTCAAATGACTTCCTTCCACCCCCCATTTTTCCCTCTAATCTGTCAAACCACTTTCAACACCCAGATCAAAACACACCTAGGATCTAGCATCATTTATTCGATTTCTGTGTGTGCGTGTGTGTTTTTAATATTTTAATTTTAATTAAAATTTTTCTACCTCATTAATTTCTTTTCTTCCTTCAAAATTACAAAAATGAAGGAATTCACCCCAAAAGAGCACGAAGAAACGACAGCCAGGGATTTAACCAACAAAGATACAAGCAAGACGTCTGAACCAGAATTTGGAATCATGATAATAAGAATACGAGCTGGAGTCGAAAATAGATCAGAATCCCTTTCTGCAGAGATAAAAGAAGTAAAAAACAGTCAGAATGAAATTAAAAATGCGATAACTGAGCTCCAATCACAGAAGAATGCAGCGGCGGCAAGGATGGATGAGGCAGAAGAGATAATCAGTGATACAGAAGACAAACTTATAGGGAATAATGAAGCAGAAAAGAAGAGGGAGATTAAGGCAAAAGAGCACGATTTAAGAATTAGAGAAATCAGTGACTCATTAAAAAGGAACATCAGAATCATAGGGGTCCCAAAAGAGGAAGAGAGAGAAACAGGGGTAGAAGGGTTATGTGAGCAAATCATAGCGGAAAACTTTCCTAACCTGGAGAAAGACACAGACATCAAAATCAAGGAAGCACAGAGGACCCTCATTAGATTCAACAAAAAACAACCATCAACAAGGCATATCATACTCAAATTCACAAAATACTCAGGCAAGGAGAGAATCAAGAAAGCAGCAAGGGAAAAAAAGTCCCTAACCTACAAGAGAAGACACATCAGGTTTGCAGCAGACCTATCCACAGAAACCTGGCAGGTCAGAAAGGAGTGGCAGGATGTATTTAGTGTGCTGAATCAGAAAAATATGCAGCCAAGAATTCTTAATCCAGCAAGGCTGTCATTCAGAATAGGAGGAAAGAGAAAAAGTTTCCCAGACAAACAAAAATTAAAGGAGTCTGTGACCACTAAACCAGCCCTGCAAGAAATTTTAAGGGGGACTCTCTGAGGGGAGAGAAGATGAAAAAATATATATATACATATCTATCTATCTATCTATCTATCTATCGGTAGATAGATAGATAGATAGATAGATGTATCAAAAGCAACAAACATTACAAAGGACCAGAGAACACCACCAGAAACTCCAACTCTACAAGCATCATAATGGCAATAAATTCATCTTTCAGTACTCATTCTAAACGTCAATGGACTCAATGCTCCAATCAAAAGACAAAGGGTAACAGAATGGATAAGAAAACAAGATCCATCTAGATGCTGTTTACGAGAGACCCACTTTAGACCTAAAGACACCTTCAGATTGAAAGTAAGGGGATGGAGAACCATCTATCATGCTAATGGTCAACAAAAGAAAGCTGGAGTAGCCATACTTATATCAGACAATCTAGACATTAAATAAAAACTGCATCAAGAGATGCAGAAGGGCATTATATCATAATCAAGGGGTCTATCCACCAAGAAGACCTAACTATTGTACACATTTATGCGCCAAATGTGCGAGCACCCAAATATATAAATCAATCACAAACATAAAGAAACTCATGGATAGTAATACCATAATAGTAGGAGACTTCAACACCCCACTCACAGCAATGGAAAGATCATCTAATCAAAAAATCCACAAGGAAACAATGGCTTGGAATGATACACTGGACCAGATGGACTTAACAGATATATTCAGAACATTTCATCCTAAAGCAGCAGAATGCACATTCTTCACGAGTACACATAAAACATTCTCCAGAGAAGAGCACATACTGGGACACAAATCAGCCCTAAGTAAGTACAAAAAGATCGAGATCATACTGTGCATATTTTCAGCCCACAACACTAAGAAACTCGAAATCAACCACAAGAAAAAAGTTGGAAAGGTAACAAATATTGGAGACTGAAGAACATCCTACTAAAGAATGAATGGGCTAACCAAGAATTTAGAGAGGAAATTAAAAAGTATATGGAAGTCAATGAAAATGATAACTCCACAACCTAAAACCTCTGGGACGCAGCAAAGGTGGTCATAAGAGGGAAGTATATAGCAATCCAGGCCTTCCTAAAGTAGGAAGAAAGATCTCAGATACACAACCTAACCTTACGCCTTAAGGAGCTGGAAAAAGAACAGCAAATAAAACCCAACACCAGCAGAAGACAGGAAAAAATAAAGATTAGAGCAGAAAGTAATGCTATCAAAACAAACAAACAAACAAACAAAAAACAACAGTAGAACAGATCAATGAAAACAGAAGCTGGTTCTTTGAAAGAATTAACATTGATAAACCACTAACCAGTTTGATAAAAAAAAAAAAAAGAAAGGACCCAAAAAAATAAAACCAAGAATGAAAGGAGATCACAACCAACACAGTAGAAATAAAAACAATAATAAGAGAATATTATGAGCACTTATATGCCAATAAAATGGACAATCTGGAAGAAATGGACAAATTCCTAGAAACATATACACTACCAAAACTGAAAGAGGAAGAAAAAGAAAACTTGAACAGACCCATAACCAGTAAGGAAATCAAATTAGTAATCAAAATCTCCCAAAAAACAAGAGTCCAGGGCCAGATGGCTTTCCGGGGGAATTCTACCAAATATTTAAGGAACAGTTAACACCTATTCTCTTGAAGCTGTTCCAAAAAATAGAAAGGGAAGGAAAACTTCCAAACTCTTTCTATGAAGCCAGCATTACCTTGATTGTAAAACCAGAGACCCCACTAAGAAGAACTATAGACCAATTTCCCTGATGAACATGGACACAAAAATCCTCAACAAGATATTAGCCAACCGGCTCCAACAATACATTAAAAAAAATGGGGCGCCTGGGTGGCGCAGTCGGTTAAGCGTCCGACTTCAGCCAGGTCACGATCTCACGGTCCGTGAGTTCGAGCCCCGCGTCGGGCTCTGGGCTGATGGCTCAGAGCCTGGAGCCTGTTTCCGATTCTGTGTCTCCCTCTCTCTCTGCCCCTCCCCCGTTCATGCTCTGTCTCTCTCTGTCCCAAAAATAAATAAACGTGGAAAAAAAAAAAATTTAAAAAAAAAAAAAATTATTCACCATGAGCAAGTGGGATTTATACCTGGAATGCAGGGCTATTTCAATATCCACAAAACAATTAATGTGATTCATCACATCAATAAAAGAAAAGGACAAGAACCATATAATCCTCTCAATAGATGCAGAGAAAGCATTTGACAAAATACAGCATCCTTTCTTGATAAAAGCCCTCAAGAAAGTAGGGATAGAAGGAGCATACCTCGAGATCATAAAAGCCATATATGAACGACCCAGCGCTAATATCATCCTCAATGGGGAAAAACTGAGAGCTTTCCCCTTACGGTCAGGAACAAGACAGGGATGTCCACTCTCGCCACTGTTATTCAACATAGTATTGGAAGTCTTAGCCTCTGCAATCAGACAACACAAAGAAATAAAAGGCATCCAAATCAGCCAGGAGGAGGTCAAACTTTCACCCTTCGCAGATGACATGATACTCTATATGGAACACCCTAAAGATTCCACCAAACAACTTCTAGAACTGATTCATGAATTCAGCAAAGTTGCAGAATACAAAATCAACGCACAGAAATCAGTTGCATTCCTATACGCCAAGAATGAAGCGACAGAAAGAGAAATCAAGGAATCGATCCCATTTACAGTTGCACAAAAAAACAGAAAATACCTAGGAATAAGTCTAACCAAAGAAGTAAAAAATCTATACACTAAAAACCATAGAAAGCTTATGAAAGAAACTGAAGACGACACAAAAAAATGGAAAAAGATTCCATGCTCCTGGATAGGAAGAACAAATATTGTTAAAATGTCAATACTACCCAAAGCAATCTACATATTCAATGCTATCCCTATCAAAGTAACATCAGCATTCTTCAGAGTTAGAATAAATAATCCTAAAATTTGTATGGAACCAGAAAAGACCCCGACTAGCAAAAGTGATCTTGAAAAAGAAAACCAAAGCAGGAGGCATCACAATCCCAGACTTCAAGCTATACTACAAAGCTGTAATCATCAAGACAGTACGGTACTGTCATAAGAACAGACACTCAGATCAATGGAACAGAACAGAGAATCCAGAAATGGATCCACAAACATATGGCCAACTAATCTTTGACAAAACAGGAAAGAAAATCCAATGGAATAAAAACAGTCTCTTCAGCAAGGGGTGCTGGGAAAACTGGCAGCGACATGCAGAAGAATGCACCTGGACAACTTTCTTACACCAGACACAAAAACAAACTCAAAATGGATGAAAGATCTAAATATAAGACAGGAAGCCATCAAAATCCTCGAGAAGAAAGCAGACAAAAACCTCTTTGACCTTGGCAGCAACTTCTTACTCAACACGTCTCCAGAGGCAAGGGAAACAAAAGCAAAAATGAACTATTGGGACCTCATCAAAATAAAAACCTTCTACACAACAAAGGAAACAATTAGCAAAACTAAAAGGCAACTGACAGAATGGGAGAAGCTATTTGCAAATGACATATCAGATAAAGGGTTAGTATCCAAAATCTATTAAGAACTTATCAAACTCAACACCCGAAAAACAAAGAATCTAGTGAAGAAATGGGCAAAAGACATGAATGGACACTTCTCCAAGGAAGACATCCAGATGGCCAACTGACACATGAAAAAATGCTTAACATCACTCATCATCAGGGAAATACAAACCAAAACCACAATGAGATACCACCTTACACCTGTCAGAATGGCTAATATTAACAACTCAGGCAACAACAGATGTCGGTGAGGATGCAGAGAAAGAGGATCTCTTTTGCATTGTTGGTGGGAATGCAAGCTGGTGCAGCCACTCTGGAAAATGGTATGGAGGTTCCTCAAAAAACTAAAAATAGTACCGTACGACCCAGCAATTGCACTACTAGGCATTTATCCACGGGATACAGGTGTGCTGTTTCGAAGGGACACATGCTCCCCAATGTTTATAGCAGCACTATCAACAATAGCCAAAGTATGGAAAGACCCCAAATGTCCATCCACAGATGAATGGATAAAGAAGATATGGTATACATATACAATGGAGTATTACTCGGCAATCAAAAAGGAATGAAATCTTGCCATTTCCAACTACGTGGATGGAACTGGAAGGTATTATGCTAAGTGAAATTAGAGAAAGACAAAAATCATGACTTCACTCATATGAGAACTTTAAGGAACAAAACAGATGAACGTAAGGGAAGGGAAACAAAAATAATATAAAAACAGGGAGGGGGACAAAACAGAAGAGACTCATGGAGAACAAGCTGAGAGTTACTGGAGGGGTTGTGGGAGGGGAGATAGGCTAAATGGGTAAGGGGCACTAAGGAATCTACTCCTGAAATCATTTTTGCACTATATGCTAACTAATTTGGACATAAACTTTAAAAAATAAAAAAATTAAATTAAAAAAATTAAATTAAATTAAAATTTAAAAAAGCGTAAGAGGCACCTGGGTGGTCAGTCAGTTGAGCATCCAACTTCGGCTCACGTCATGATCTCACAGTTCGTGAGTTCGAGCCCCACTCTACGCTTGCTGTTGTCAGCCAGAACCCACTTTGGATCCTCTGTCTCCCCCTCTCTCTGCCCCTCCCCTGCTCACGCTCTCTCTCTCTCTCAAAAATGAATAAACATTTTTTAAAAAGAGGAAAAAAGAAGACATAACTAAGTGGAAAAACATCCATGTTTATAGATTGGAAGACTTAAAACTGTTAAGATGTTAACATGTTAAGATGTCAGTCAATACTATCCAAAGCAATCTAAAGATTCCATACAATTCCCAGAATTGCAAGAAAAAAATTAATCTTCCACCACTGCATGAGTCTCTAATTTTGTTATATTAAAAACTGATAGACAAGAAGTCAAAAAATAAATAAGGATATAGAATACTTGACTAGTAAAATGAGTAAATTTAATTTGACAGCTGTATAGAGAATCTTTCAGCAAACAAAAAAATAAGGATATAATTATGTTCAAGCAAACTAAGAACATTTTCAAAAATTGATCATGCATTAAGAGTCACAAAGACACAAAATAATTTCAAAGAACTTATACCTAAGACTATACTCTCCACCCATAATATAATATTGATATTGCCAATAAAACATTTTTAAATGTTTGGAAACTTAAAAAGGGACTCCTAAACAAACCAAAAACAAAAAAAGAAAACCACACTAGAAATGATAAAATAAGAACTGAGCAACAATAAAAGTACTACATTATCAAAATGTGTAATTCAACTCAAATTATAGCCTTCTTGTACATGTAACTAAACAGCATGAATGAATATGCTTAAGACATTTTTAAAAAATATTTATTTTTGAGAGTGGAAAAGGGGCAGAGAGGGGGACAGATGATCTGAAGCAGGTCCCCACTGACAGGAGAGAACCCAAGGTGGGGCTCGAACTCATGAACCATGAGATCATGACCTGAGCTGAAGTCTGACGCCTAACCAACTGAGCCACCCAGGCACCGCTTAACTAATACATTTTAAATCAAGAAACTAGAAAAAGACAACTAAGTAAATCAAAAGAAAGCAGAAGTGTATTAGTCATGTTTTTTTTTTTTCTATATTTATGATGGTCTGACATAGCAGGGTCCTTTGGACCCAGAGAGGGACTCTCCCTCCCAGGTTTACCTAATGCCTAGATGACAATTTGCCTGAGAGCACATTTCTGAAACATAACCAAGTAATCCAAAGCCTATACCCCCTACCTATCATCTCCTTTCAAAAATTCTCACATACTAAACCTGTATTCCCACTGTTCTAACTCACCCTGGGGCCAGGTACTAGACAGCTAGAGACAAATCCTATCACCCAGAGCTATAAATTATTCAAATTATCCAAACCTCAACTTGCTCAGGCTTGCCTACCCTGCCTCATCCATTCTTCCCACTTAACCACAATAAAGGCTCTGGACATGCTTTCCCCTTGCTCCTTCTGCATCCTGACCAACCTTGGTGCTTCTCCATGTGGCACCATGATGTGGCATGGAATGCTGTGCCTCCAGTTGCTAGGAAACTGAGTAAAACCTTCTTCCTTCTGACAGTCATTTCTATTCTGTGGCTCTTACTCTACCTGATTAAAACATCCTGGTTATATTTCAAGATAATAAAAGGAAACAAAGAACAGAAATTAATAAAATGGGAAAATCAGAAGAAAAAAAAAATCCCAGAGAAGGGAAGAATTTCTCAAACCTAAGAATCAAAACTTATTACCTAAAAGGAAATAAATAAATATGGAAAAGATTGAAAAAGGAGTACATTAAATCCTCTTCTTTCCTTCAAATAAGTTGAGAGACTTAATCTACACTGATTTTAAGTGCAGAGTTTAATAAGGGGCGCCCGGGTGGCTCAGTCAGTTAAACATCCGACTTCAGCTCAGGTCATAATCTCACAGTTTGTGAGCCCAAGCCCCATGTCAGGCTCTGTGCTGACAGAGCAGAGCCTGGAGCCTGCTTGGAGTTCTGTGTCTCCCTCTCTCTCTGACTCTTCCCCACTCACACTCTCTCTCAAAAATAAATATTTTTAAAAATAATTTTTTTAAAAACAGTATAGAGTTTAATGAGTCTTTTTCTGGAGTGGGGGGGGGGGGGTGATCAAACCATTTTATTGAGGAACTTTGGAGAAAGGTTCAAGGGGAGGAGGACAAGGAGATCGTTATGTCCCTGGCCCAGGCAGATCTTCCCAGCTTCGCAGTCGCTGAAAGATCTAATGAATCTTAATAAATGTACAAAATACATTTTGTGTTACATTTGTGTAACTTATACCACAATGAAGCTCTAAAACATTTTTATCGCTCAAAAAGTTCCCTTGTGCCCCTTTATAGTCAATCCTCTCCCCCTAGCAACTACTGATGGGCCTTCTGTCACTATAGTTTGCCTTTTCTTGAATTCCTTATAAATAAAATCATACAAGTGACCATATTAAAATTTAAAACTCACGTTCCTCAGATCCTTGTTATCAAAAACATCAATTTACTTTTTGAAAAATATAATAAAAAAGCTTACTAAAACTGAAAAAATTCTAGTAGGATTAGGATCACTGCAGAATACACACAGCAACTTACCAGACATAAAGCTGATCAGGTGGCGTAATGGGGTTGGGACTCTAGAACTGTGGAAGGCAGCAGAATTTACACTTACTTAAATGATATTGCCTTCCCTATCCAAAGTGTCCCTCAACAGTACCTCTGCCCAGAACCATCATCCAATGGCTTCAAAATGCTTGCTTTATCAAAATCCATCTCAACATCACCCCAAACCAAAAGATCTATTTAATGGTGAAGCATATGACCATGGCATATTCACCTTCATGCTGTCAGTCTCTCCTTTGATGCTAGCTCTAACAGTAGTCTCCTACTGCTGTGTAACAAATTGCCATATATTTAGTGGCTTAGAACACAAATTTGTTATCTTAAAGTTCTAAAGATAAGAATTTCAAAACAGGTTTCACAGAACTACAATCAAAGCCTGCATTCTTTCAGGAACTCTAGGAGAAAATTCATTCCTTCTCTATACCAAACTCTAGAAACTGCCTGTATTCCTTGGCTCTCAGACACCTCATGACAAATCTCTGCTTCCATTATCATATCTCTTTCTTAGACTGACATTCTTGCCTCCCTCTTATAAAACAAAGCTCTTTGTGATTACACTGGGCCCACCCAGATAATTCAGGAAAATCTCACTATCTACAAAGTCTCTTTTGTGACATATTCACGGGTTTAGAGGATTAGGATATAGACATCTTTGGGAGATCATTATTCTGACCACCACACCTGTCATAAGCTCAGGCTAATGGTTCCAGGTAAGTTTTGACTTATTCCCCACACAGAACACACTGGGATTCGTTTGCTTTCTGCTCTGGGGCTCTTTTGAGGCCATGAAGTGAGATAGCACAAGGAACCAACCCACTTGGCTGGCTCTTGTGTGGAATCTTAAAGTGATGAAGGGAAGGCAAAAGATTTTATACTACCCCAGGGCAACTGCCAACTAATGGAGAACAAAAGCAGGCAACAGTTTACTCCTGTCCATCCATGAGGAGACAATTTGAGAAGCACCTATATTCTCAGAAGTTTCCACTACAACTGAGCCCTAGTTGCCACAGCAGTGAGTAATTCAATAATACATTCTTGTACTAGCTTTCCCTCTTATTTACCCTGGTCCTTTATTCTTGTTCCCTAGGATCACCTGTCAAATAAATTACCTGCACATAACTCCTTGCTTTTAGATTACTTTAGGGGAGATGGTGGGGAGGAAAACTAGTGAACACAGTTAGGTAAAGAGTTTTAGACACATCGATGGGAAACACAATGATTTAATAAAATGAAAGTTATAGAGGCGCCTGGGTGGCTCAGTCGGTTGAGAGTCCAACTTTGGCTCAGGTCATGATCTCACTGTTCGTGAGTATGAGCCCCGTGTCGGGCTCTGTGCTGACAGCTTGGAGCCTGGAGCCTGGAGCCTGGAGCCTGCTTCGGATTCTGTGTCTCCTTCTCTCTCTGTTCCTCCCCTGCTTGTGCTCTGTCTCCCCTTCTCTCAAAAATAAATAAAGATTTTTTAAAATTTAATTGATAAATAAATAAATGAAAGCTATATGCAAAGTAAGGGATCTAGTCTTGATACTATCATTCTAAAATGGAGTCAAATCTCTTCCCCAAATTTTATTTATCAATTGAAAAACAAATAGTTTAACTTCTATGATTATAGTTCATTTCACCTCCAATTTTTTATGATACAATGTACAGCATTAAGATTGCTTAAAGAGGACAAGAGAAAGACAGAGTTGTGAGATTATCACCAAAGAGGCCTTCCAAGGAAATTTTTGAAATAAGCCAGTCAGAAGGTAATGTGGTTTGGATTTGAAAAGCAACAGAGAAACCAGAACCTTCATATACTGCTAGTGGGAATGTAAAATGGTACAGCCACTTTGGAAAACAGTTCAGCAGTTCCTCAAAGTCTAAACATAGTTTAACCTTTAGCCTAGGAATTCCATTCCTAGTTATATGGCCAAGATAAATGAAAACATATATTCACATAAACACTTATAAAATGAAGTTGGACCCTTACCTTACACTATAAACAAGAAGAACTCAAAATGCATCAAAGACACAAATAAGCTGCAAGCATAAATCTCTTAGAAGAAAACAAGGCAAAAGTATCACAACACTGAATTTGGCAGTAATTTCTTGGATCTGACTCCAAAAGAACGGGCAACAAAAAAAATAAACTGGACATCATCAAAATTATACTCTTTTGTGTATCATGTAATGGGAAATAATATTGCAAGTCGTACATATGATAGGAGATTAATATCCAGAATACATATTGTTTATCTCTCTCCCCCACCCTCCCTCCCTCCCTCTCTCTCGGGCTCTCCCCCACTAGAGCTGTCTCTCTCTCAAAATAAATAAATAAACTTTTAAAAAGTGGTATATCTATACAATGGAATATTATTTAGCAATAACAAGGAATGAAGTTTTGATACATGTTTTAACATGGATGAATCTTAAAAACATTATGGTAAGTGACAGAAGCCAGTCACAAAGGACTACATATTGTATGATTCCATTTACATGAAATGTCCAGAATGAACAAATCCATAAAGACAGAAAGCAGATTAATGGTTGCCTAGGGCTGGGAGTAGGGAAAGTTAAAGAGTGATGACTAATAGGAATGTGGTTTCTTTAAGGGATGATGCAAATGTTCTAAATTGTGGTGATGGTTGCAAAACTCTGAAAATACTAAAAGCCACTGAATCATACACTTTAAATGGGTGAATTGTATCTCAAAAGAGCTTTTTTTTTCCTTTAAGCCAATAGACCAACAAGTGACTGAATGGAATTGTAAAATGAAGCAAAGGGATAAATAAAAGATAACTAAGAGAGGACAGAAACACCAGAGTTTAAATTCTTGCTCTGCCATTTATTATCTGTGTGACACTGAGCAAGTTACCTAAACTCTCTGACCTTCAGTAACATCTACCTATGGGTGGCTATGAAAACTAAACAAAATACATAAAACACTTAGTATAGTAACTGCTATATGGCTGTCCTTCCCTCCCTTGTCCTCCTACCTAATGCTAAAAATTCCACCACCAATTGTATGGATATAAACTCAATGATACTTATATGTGAATTTTACAATTAGGAAGCCATGTCTCCTCTGGGTAGCAAATAACCTAAAAGTCACCAATTATATTTTCATGGCAAAGCTATTTTATTTTATTTTAATTCCAATATTGTTAACATATAGTATATTAATTTCAGGCATACAATATAGTGTTTCAACAATTCCATACATCACCCAGTGCTCATTACAAGTGCACTCCTTAATCCCCATCACCTATTTCACGGATCCCCCTACTCACCTCCCTTCTGTTAACCATCAGTATGTTCTCTATAGTTAAGAGTCTGTTTCTTGGCTTGTCTATTTTTTTCCCCTTGCTCTGGTTCTTTTTTTTTTTTTTTTTAACGTTTATTTATTTTTGAGAGAAAGAGAGAGCACAAGTGGGAGAAGGGCAGAGAGAGGAGACTCAGAATCCAAGGAAGGCTCCAGGCTCTGAGCTGTCAGCACAGAGCCCAAGGGACTCGAACTCATGAACCATGAGATCATACCTGCCAAAGTCAGATGCTTAACCAACCAAGTCACCCAGGCTTCCCTCATTTGTTTTGGTTCTTAAATTCTACATGTAAGTGAAATCATCTGGTATTTATCTTTCTCTGACTTTTTTTCACTTTGCATTAATGCTTTCTAGCTCCATCCATGTCATTGCAAATGGCAAGATTTCCTTCTTTGTAATGGCTGAATAATATTCTATTCTATCTATATACCACATCTTTATCCATTCATCAGCCAATGGACACTTACATGACAAAGCAATTCTCAACTGCTAATTCACAGCAAGTTAAAACCCAATGCAAAGGAAAGATAAATTTAAACAGCTCTTTTCACCAATTATCTCTCAACTTCTTTTTGTCTCCCCTTGTGTCTTCTTTCTTTACCTATTTGCCTTTTACCTTACCCTTTATTCCAAAGTTTTATTCTTAGACTGCTACTGATCATGAGAAAGGCAACATCTTACTTTTTTCCATTATAATAGATGTTAAGATATGAATATATTTCGTATATGACTGATGATACAAGATATGATATAGTACCAAACTCTAATCAGCTAACCCACCCAAGTACCCTAAACAAAAAGATGAACAAACTTTAAAAGATGAGAATAAAAAGGAATGCAAGAAAGCTTCCATCTTCCCTTGTGTTAATGACTCTCATACTTGTTCAGCTGGAGATAGAATCCTGCAACAATTGGAATTTCTCCATACTATCCACAAGTGAAGTTCCACCACCAAAAAGAGTCAGATGCTTTAAGCTGGTATTAGTGCAATTTGACATATTAAACTATGCTTCCAATTTAAATATACTCTACTCTTTATTTAAATATACCTCCATTTAAATGTTAAATAATAATTTATTCAAACTATCTTAAAGGACAATGACTTTCCAAGGGGCATGTGCATTATAAATGCTTCCAGAATAAGACTGAGTAAACCTATATGGTTAAGAACAATAACCATTGTGATGACACAATTCCTACTAAAAACATTTCAACAAAAATTCTTAAGTGGTATCTCTATATAAGCTTTTAGTACAATTTTAACTTACTATAACATTTAAGAATATAACTCTAAAGTTGCTACAGAAGCCCAGTACTTTTTTCTCCCTCTGCAAACTCCTTAATCCCTAACTGTACTGTCCCATTGTATTTTACTTCAAAATGTTTATTGGACATGGTGCATGAATTAAGTATATTGTTTTTAATACAACATATTAATAATCCTCACAACAATCTTAAGAAGCAGATATTAATATCACCATTTTATAACCTTAATGAAAGGTAACACTTTAGAACCTTCAAATACGTATCACAAGGAATAGCCATACTAGAAGCACCCAAGCTAACCATCACTCTTTCCTGAAACTCTTTTCTGGTTTCCTTAACCCTATACTAAATCGGTTCTCTTCCTCCCCCTCCACCTACTCCTCCTGGTCTCTATTTGTGGCTCCTCTTTTTTCTCCCCTTGAGTCATTTGCTCTTCTCAGTGTATACCCTCTCTCCCAACAGATCTTCCATTTGTGTGTGTGTGTGTGTGTGTGTGTGTGTGTGCGCGCGCGCGCGCGCGCGCGCGCGCACAGAACGGGCAAGCATGAAGGGGGGGGAGGGTGGAAAAACGGGGAGGGGGGAGGTTGAGAGAGACTCTCAAGCAGGCTTCACACTTAGTGCAGAGCCTGACACAGGCTCAATCCCACAACCCTGGGATCATGACCTGAGCCAAAACCAAGAGTCAGACGCTTAACTGATTAAGCCACCCAGGTGCCCCAGATCATCCATTTTTATGGCTTCATCTTATCACTATTGGCCGGTTGACTCCCAAGTCTGTAGTTCCAATTGTGTTCTCTAATCCAAACTACTATTCCTCATTTCTTCTTTCAATACCTCAAATTCAACATGCAACAATCCTAACCAGTTATAATCTCCAAAAAGCCAACTTTTCTAACCTTCTTACTCACCTCTGGTAATCACAAAGCATCGTCATCCCATTCACCCAGACTCCCCCCTTAAGTCACACGGCAATTTCTGTTGTGTTTTCCTTTGAAATGTCCTTCATTCATCCTTTTTGGTTCCACTGATACAGACTCCACTAAAACCCAAGTCCTCAGCAATTCATCTAAATTATCATGAGCTCTTGGTTATTATTCACTCTAGTCTCTCCACTTAGGTTTGTGTATAATAAATAGTCTTTCATTCATACAACACACTTATGAAATGACTAGCATATGCTAAGTACTGGCTGGGCAGCAGAAATTGAACAGTGAGAAAAAAAGACATCTCTTTCTAGCAGAGGACACAGGAAAAGCAAACAAAATGTTCACATAAAAAATTATAGATTGTGACAAATGCTATGATACATACAAACACATTGCTTTCGTAAGGGACAGAACTAGAAGGGCTACTTCAGAAATTTAGTTAGAGATGGAATTTAGCTGACATTTTAAGATGAAAAGGAGACAGTCATGTAAATATTTAGAGTTCTCTAAGCAAAGGAAACCACAAAACACATAGGTTCTAGGAGGGAAAAAGCCTGGCGTGTTTTGAGAAATGACCTAGTCTAATGTGGCTTGAGAATAATAAAGGAAAAAGTGATACAAAGTAAGGATGAAACAGACATAGGCCAGTTTTGTTCTATGCATTAAAAAAAGTCCTTAGGGGTACCTAGGTGGCTCCCTCAGTCAGCTAAGCACCCGACTCTTGGTTTCGGCTCGGGTCATGATCTCACACAATTCGTGAGTTCAAGCCCCACATCAGGCTTTGTGCTGACAGTGCGTTGCCTGCTTGGGATTCTCTCCCTCTCTCTCTGCCCGTTCCCTACTCACTCCTTCTGTCTCTCTCAAAAATGAACCTTAAAAATAAATTTTTTTAAATAAAGTTCTTAAAGAGTTTTAAGCAAGAAGTTCTAATCTAGTATACACTGTGACAGAGACTGCTAGTGCTCATTAAGATCTGTGTTCTCCTTTCCTTCATTAGCACATTGCTATACTACATTTCCCAGTCACCCCTGTAGTTAGGTGGGATCATGTGACTCAGTTCTGACTAATGGAATCTGGGTGAAAGTGATATATGCCACTTCCAATATGGGGACTAAAAGCTTCTTCTATACTCCCTTCTCTTTTCAAAACAACCCCAAAAGCCTCATGGTGGTAACAGTGATGACTTAAAAAGATATAGGAGCCTCTTTCCCTGAATGACTGCATGGAACAGAGGTATCCCAACTCCTACTCCATTACACATATACACTAGACTGTAATGTGAGAAAGTAATAGAAACCTCCACTGTGTTAAGCCACAAAGATTTGTTGCTTACTAGGGCTGTTAGCATACCATGACTAATACAGAAATCTTAAAAACATTTCTCTGCCTGCTCTATCAAGAATGAGTTAAAAGGAAAGAAAAACCACAACTGATACATTTCTGTCAAGACTCAACAACCACCCAATGAAAAAACAAAGAACTTAGACATTTCTCCAAAGATATATAAATGGCCAATAAACATAGTAGAGGATGCTCAACACTGCTTATCATTAGGAAAATGCAAACAGAAACCACAATGAGCTAAAACCCTATACCCATTAAGATGGTTACTATCAGAAAAAAGAAAGAAAGAAAATAACAAGGGATTGGTAAGGATCTGGAGAAATTGGAATCTTTGGGCACTGTTGATGGAAATGTAAAATGTGCACTGTTGGTGGGAATGTAAAATGGTAGAGATCTTTCCTAGAGATATAAATTTGTAAAGCATCCACCTATTGATACTACTTAAAAGACACAGGACTGAGTATAAGAGGGAAGTAATTCCAGAACAAAGTTCTAAAATTCCAATATAAAAAACTAAGCAAAGGAAAGATATCACTTATTCAACTCCAAATTCCTTGCAAATTTCCTAAATTAAATATGCAGACATCAGGTATTCTATTAATTTCACTGTCATACAGCTACCAATGCCTTCTTACCTGGTACAATCTGGACTTACTGCTCTTTTATTAGATAATCAGCATTCAGGGAATCCTCTTTACTATCACCTTAGGATTCCCTTTGTCTCTCTAAAATCTGATTTCCTGTTTCCTGTATCTTTCACCTTCTCTTTTATGGAGGTTTTCTCCTTCCTTTTGGTGGGTAGAACAAATCACACATTAGCTTTCTGAGAAAGGAAGTAGGGAAGAGAAATTTGTGGAGACCTTGCATGTCTGAAAATGTCTACACTCTAAACTTATGCTTAATTTGACTGGGAATACAATTCTAACTTGGAAATCATTTCCTCAGATTTTGAGAGCATTGCTCACTACCTTCTGGCTTGTGAGTCTGCAGTTGAGAATACTGAATCTCTGTAATGACTCATTTCCCCTACCTCTGGATGTTCTTTGTTCTATGTACTTCAAACTTTCATGAGGACATACCTCAGTGTCTGTGTGTACTAGTTAGTTATTGCTCCTGGCTTCAAACCTAGTTCTCTACTCTGTAATGTTGGGAGGCTGGAACCCTATAAATCACATATCTCCTTTGTTAGCTGACTCCCTATCAGACTCTGTATTCTCCATACAAGAAAGACACTAGAAGACTAAAGGAGGGAACAAGGAGATACTCCTTCAGGTCAGCATCAACCAACAACCATCAACCAACAAACTTCACTCTGGCAACAGCAATGATTCCAGCAGCAGCAACTGGCTCCAGTTAGCAATTTTTTTTTGCTTTTGTGCTTTTCCTGCCATTCACAGACCACCCTAAAATACCTTTACTTTCTGAGCAGGTAGCAACTCCTCAGAAGTTTCAGTTTCGGCTCCTCCAGACCACTCTTCATGCTTCTAAATTCTAATAATCCCAAGATCTTCTTCCAGCCCTAGAAGCTAGTAATTTACTTCTTATAGTTACTATCTGTATGATACCTGAGTATTCCCTTAGTGTCTTTTCAGTTCTACAGTTATCTAGTGTATTGGTTTTTGAGGGCTGCTATAACAAAGAAACACAAACTAGGTTGGCTTACACAAATATCCATCTCACAGTTGTGGAGGCCAGAAGTCCAAAATCAAGGTACTGGCAATGTTCTAGGTAACTAGGTAAGGATTTGTTCTAGGACTCTCTCCTAGCTTGTGGTAGCCTCAAGCATTCCTTGGCCTGTAGATGGCCATGTTCTCTCTATGCCTGTCTTCATCCAAATTTGTCTAAATTCCTCCACTGTTATTAAAGAATGCCAATCATATTGGATTAGGGCACACTCCACTCACCTCATTTTAACTTGATTTACCTCTGTAAAGTCTGTATTTCCAAATAAGGTCACATTCTGGGATGCTGAAGGACTAGGACTTCAACATATCTTTTTGAGGTGACACTATTCAACCCATAATATAGCTAAACAACTCTTTAAATTCTGTTATAATAAGTAATATGGTCTCCATTTTCCTGACTAGTCCCAGATTGAAGGTATGCATTTATTTTCATCCATTTTCCTGAGTACCAAAAGGCCTCTCAATTTGTAAAATGAGGTTCCTCAACTCTGGGGATTTTTCTTCATTATTTCACTGATAATTTTTCTCCACTCTTTTCTCTCTGGCATTTCTGTTATACGGAAATTCACCTCCTGGACTGACCTTTTTTCTTTTTATAACCTATTTTCCATATTTTCCTCTACTTTATTAAAGATCTCTACTTCAACTTCCTTTCTTCTACTGTTTTTTCTTACTATTATGCTCTAATTTTAAAGAATTATTTTTTGTTCTGACTGTTGCAAAAAAAAATTTTTTTTTGTAATTGATCTCATGTTAAAAGCTTACTTCATGCACCTGGTGATCCTTGATTGTCTGCTCATATTTAAAAGTAGGGCCCTAGAGGCAGCCTGGCTGGCTCAGTCAGTAAAGCATGTGACTTCTGATCTCAGGATGGTGAGTTTGAGCCCTATGTTTAGCATAGAAATTACTTTAAAAGAAATGAATAAGTGAATAAATTAAATAAATAAATAAATAAATAAATAAATAAATAAATAAATAAATAAAAGGTCCTGGGCTGGAATGGTTGCAAGTAGAGATCATCATTCAGGTCATCATGATCTAAAGCCAAAAATCAAAACAAAACCAAGTAAAAATTTGCCTGGGTTGAGTGAATTATAATTATTAAAAGTTAATAATGGGCTCTTTCCATCATTTTAGAACCTGTGGAGGCCTGCTGGGAACGGGACTCCTAAAACGACAAATATATCTGGAAGGCTGTGGTCTAAGGCCATTTTTGCTGGCCATAAGCAGGTTCTCTGAAAGCAGAGGGAACACACAGCTCTTCTTAAAATTGAAGGTGTTTATGCTCGAGATGAAACTGAATTCTATCTAGGCAAGAGATGTGCTTAATGTACAAAGTAAAAAACACAGTGACTCTTAATGGCAAACTGAACAAAACCAGAGTAATCTGTGGAAAAATAACGTGCTCACAGCAACACTGGCATGGTTCATGTCAAATTCTGAAGCAACCTTCCTGCTAAAGCCATTGGCCACAGGATCCAAATGATACTATACCCCTCAAGGATTTACATTTACCAAAAAATAAAGGCGTAGATCTGTTCTCGTTTAAAGAAAAAAAAGAGTAAATATGGAAAATGAACCAGACCACAAAAATGTCTAACAGAGCCTCTGTGCCAAGACTACTGAAGAAGAGCTGAATAAGTCTTTCAATCTTGAACCTTCAGTTTCAAAATTCTCTTACATGGATCTAGACAAGGAACTGGAGTTTAAAAATGATGTGACTGGGGCAGCTGGTGGCTCAGTCAGGCATCCAACTCTTGATTTCGACTCAGGTCATGATCTCATGGTACATGAGACTGAGCCCTGCATGAGAGTCCATGCTGACAGTGAATCCCTGCTTGGGATTCTCTCTCTACCCCTCCCCCACTTACAAGTACATTCTCTCTCCCCCAAAATAAATAAACTTAAAAAAAATAATCTGATTGATGACAAGGAGTTTGATATCCCTTACAGCTGATACTCCTCCAACATTGGAAAGCATAATCAGTAAGACTGATGATGAAGAGGAGTCTTATTCTTGAGGATCTTACATTGTTAAACATTGATACTACTGATTCTCACTCCTATGATACTTCATCTGTAGCAAGTTCAGATAGTGGTGACAAGACAAACTTAAAAATGAAGAAGAAATTACCTGATTCTTTTTCACTCCTTGGATTAGGCAACATTCACTACTGAAGGGAATTTCTGCCCAGATAGGGTCTGTAGCTAACAAAGTGGATGCTGGCTTGCCTACAGCAATTAGTGTCCAATCTAATAGCAGCACATCTCATGAATTGGCTTAATATGTGATCAGAATCAAGCTTTGCAACTAGGAAGCACTAGTGTTTTAGGACAGTATGGAACCATCTCTGCCCTCAGTATCAACAACGATTACTCAAGACTTCTCTGTGGCTTTGCTAAAGGACCTACCATGACGTGGGATTTGGCCAATGGAAAATTTCTAAGATCAATAACAGATGTTCATCCTCCAGGAATAGCAATATTGCATATTAAGTTTATAGATGATCCAACTCTTGCAATCTATAATGACAGCAGAGGCTGTTTTTGCATTGACATTAAAGAGCAATGGGAAAAAGAACATGTGAGTCTAGGTGTCTTTTAAGTGGTTCCAAGGGTGAATTGAGCCTCTCCATTCTAAGCCTAAGTTGAAAGATCCAGCTCATCTCACAGTTTTTTCCTTATCGGCCATGGCATTCTTGTCTTAAAAAAATTTTTTAATGTTTATTTACTTTTGAAAGAGAGCACAAGCAGGGAGGGACAGAGAAAGAGGGAGACACAGAATGCAAAGCAGTCTCCAGGCTCTAAGCTGTCAGCACAGAGCCCGACACAGGGCTCGAACTTTCAAACCATGCGATCATGACCTGAGCTGAAGTTGGACGTTCAACTGACTAAGCCACCCATGTGCCCCATGGCCATGGCATTCTTAACAAAGATACTGGTCATTGGATTGAAACAATCCCTGAAAGTGTGGATGACTTTTCCTTATGGATGGATGTATTCTTCCAGTGTTCCATAGCTGGCCTGACATTTTGTGGCAGTGCATAATTATGTGAATCCAATGCTTGCCTTCTGCAGAAGAGATGTTGTTCATTTTCTATTGGTTAAGAGATGAAACTGGAGCAAGATATGTTACTAATAAGCAAAAAAAATCTTCACCTATACTATGATTTCATCAACCTTACTTGGATAAATTCATGCACAGCTGTACTCTTAACAGACAAGTTGAACAGACAAGTTGATTGACCAGCAGACTCAAGAGGAATTGGAAACAGTGGAGATCTCAAAAGTTCAGTTGGTCTGTTAACAGCAGCCATTTCAAATCACCAGCTACCACAGGAAATGTCAGCCAGGCACTGGCTTTGGTTGGAGAAAGCTTGTTATCAATCTACCAGTAGCTATGGTGGTCAAATCTTTCATTTGGAGACAAAATCTGTTTATGTGACGATAAGCTGGAGAGACTGGGTCATCTCCTGAAACAAGACTGTCTTACAGAAGTCTTAAGCTCTTGCATGGTCTTTCTGTGAAGGAAAACGAAAAGAGTTGTGGGATTATCAGGGGATACCAGTAAGTGAAAGGCTATTGTTCCAGATAAGATGGTAGAAATCTATCCCACTATGTAGAAAGAGCTCTGAAAGAGTGTCCAGACCAGGGAAAAATCTAAGTGATGGAGCAGCATTTTCAGGACAGGATGCCTGTCATAGTTGATTATTGCTTGCTACTACAGCAGAAGGATCGTTTATTTAGCCAGATGTAAGACAAATAGAATTCAGGGGTCAAGGAGTGTTTTTGGAGTGCTTGAGTCATGTATTTTAAGTGATAAATTGGCAGGGATGACCCCCCGGGTAATGAAAGATTTGTTAACTTCCAAGATAAAAAATTCATGGAAAATGCAGAAGTCCTCATTGTACATATGGGTATCACCAGCCTAGATATTCAGCAGGTGTTTAAGAGAAAATTTATTAATATACGGAACATCATTCCTTTATTGATTATACTTACCTGACTGATTTGGCCTCACTTGCCTTCCATCAACCCCAATTATTTACTGAGAACTTCTGGTAAGATGTTTCTTAAACTTGTCTTTGTCAATGTATTTCTTAGGACTGTTCTTTAATTAAAGCTAGATTATGAACTCTTACAAATCATGAGTCTTCTATTTCTTTGACATCCCACAGAGCATTTAGCATAGAGTTTACATTTGGTGCTTGTTCAATATGTTTATTATATGTATATATATGTGTATATATAGTAAAGTAAAATAAAATAATAGTAAGACCCTAAAAGCTGATTGTGAATTACTTACAGTTTTTCCTCTGGGGCTAGTTAAAAGAAGCATCCTGCAAGTTCCTACCTGATAGCCAGAATTCTGGGAGCCAAAAAGGAGAAAAGGCCTTAATAAGGGTCCCAACATTGAGTACATTTACTTCAGGTAATTCAGGTGTTTTCCATGGGACACCTCATCTTCAATTATGTCTAGTGCCCACCCCTCTCTCAGAGACACTATTTTGTCCTTTACAGAGGATAAATCTTCAATCTCCTGCTGAAGCAGGAAGAGGACAGGCACTTAGCTATACAAACTGATGAAGCGATCTAGGTTTGAGCAGCTTTTTTTCCTTTTTTTGGTAATACCTTACTGAGATATAACTCACATACTATACAATAACCCATTTAAAGTGTACAATTTAATGGTTTTTAATATATTCAGAGTTGTGCAACCATCAACACAATAAATTTTAGAACATTTTTACCCCACCAGAAAGAAACCCATACCCTTGAGCAGTCGCACAAAACACTACTTAGCAATCAAGTGGAACCTGGAAATGAATTTGCATTTATAATAATCCTTATAATAATCCTTTGATTAGGTATCATCCCGTATTACAGAGGAGAAAAAAATGAGGCTTATAGAGGTCTAACCCCAAACAAACAGTGATGAAGCCTACAGTGGAATTTAGGCTGACTCCAGAATCTCTGGAGAAATGAGATGTAGAATATGAGCGTATTTTTTAAAAGTGAGCATGAGTTTGTATATTCACAGAAATAATTCTGGAACATACAAAAAATAACAGTGATAAATACTAAAACAAGATACCATTTATAGGAATTAAAGATAATTATACAAGCAATCTGTGATGAGACTGCTCATACAATTAAGACTAAACAGGGGCACCAGGTGGCTCAGTAGGTTAAGCGTCTGACTTCAGCTCAGGTCATGATCTCACAGTTGGTGAGTTCAAGCCCCACACTGGGCTCTGCGCTGACAGCCTGAAGCCTGGAGCCTGCTTCCAATTCTGTGTCTCCTTCTCTCTCTGCCCCTCCCCCACGCTTGCTCTCTCACTGTCTCTCGCTCTCTCCGTCTCTCAAAAAATAAATGTTAAAATTTTAAAATATAAAAACCAATTAAGACTAAACATAATTGAGTTTTTTGGCAGTGGAACTTAAAGAAAAAAACTTTTTTTTTCCTACAACAATGTAATCCTGTTCCTCCCATTTTGACATGTGGCTCAAATGAAGTCTCCCTCTCATTTCTGGCATCAGGTAGAAAAATACATATATATATGTATGTATACATATATATATATATATACACACACACACTTATATGTGTATATATATTACTGCCTAGAACAGCCTCTTGCCTAGAGCCAAAACTATTCTGCCAGTTATGATTTACCAACTAGAGAGGGCTGATGAACAGGGCTCATTTTTTTTTTAATTTTTTTTTAACGTTTATTTATTTTTGAGACAGAGAGAGACACAGCATGAACAGGGGAGGGTCAGAGAGAGGGAGATACAGAATCTGAAACAGGCTCCAGGCTCTGAGCTGTTAGCACAGAGCCCAACGTGGGACTTGAACTCACGGACCGCGAGATCATGACCTGAGCTGAAGTCGGCGGCTTAACCGACTGAGCCACCCAGGCGCCCCGAACAGGGCTCATTTAAAATAAGACTTGAGGGGCGCCTGGGTGGCGCAGTCGGTTAAGCGTCCGACTTCAGCCAGGTCACGATCTCGCGGTCCGTGAGTTCGAGCCCCGCGTCAGGCTCTGGGCTGATGGCTCAGAGCCTGGGGCCTGTTTCCGATTCTGTGTCTCCCTCTCTCTCTGCCCCTCCCCCGTTCATGCTCTGTCTCTCTCTGTCCCAAAAATAAAATAAAAAAAAAAAAAAAAAAAACGTTAAAATAAGACTTGAGCCTATTGTCATTATGACAACTGTCCCTCTTCCCATTACTAAAAGTACTGGTGCCTAAATTCTGCACTTAAGTGACAAAGACAAAGAACAATGTATCTATGTATATATTGCATGTTCCATGACTTATTTCTTCAATATTTTGCTATCCTACTCCTTGAGATTTTACATTACAATTATCCCACATCTCTGATAATTGAGTACAACCTACCAATTCTTAGTCATAACTTCCATGATGTGCACTAGACTAAATTAAAATAAACAGCTTCAGGAAGTTCCAAAATTGTAAACTTAAGCTTGAGTGGGAGTAAAGCAGTAGTCTAGAAACAGCTTTATTAAAGGAAATCAGAAACTATAACAAGGGACAGGGTAAGCCAACTTTTCTCTAAAGGACCAGATAGTAAATATTTTGTGCTGTGTGAGCCACAGTCTCTGTCACATATTTTTTTCTTATAACCCTTTAAAAATGTAAAATCATTCTTAGCTTAGGACAGTACAAATAAGGTTTTTGAGAGGTTTCAATCAAAATAGTGGATTTAACACTTAATTTTTTTTTGAAGAAAATTAACACAGAAGGCAAAACATACAGGAAAACAAACAATAGCAACAAATTTTTGTAACCAAAAAGAGACAACTGGTAACTACCTCAGCAAATTCCAGAAAGGTGAAGCCTAACCCAGTAATTGAAAAACCCAATTTATACCTTGGAAACCTCAAAGGAGTCAGGAACTAGCAGCACCTGCTACTGCTTAAACTAAGAAAAGAGGGAGTTAAGTAAGAAAGACTGGGTGAAAGCTAAGAAGTGGTTAAAAACTTAGAAGTTTCCTCCCCAAATCTACCTGATGGTTGGCTACCTAACTCTGAACTGGAGGATCACCAGATATAATTAAAGATCTGTGGGGGCGCCTGGGTGGCGCAGTCGGTTAAGCGTCCGACTTCAGCCAGGTCACGATCTCGCGGTCTGTGAGTTCGAGCCCCGCGTCAGGCTCTGGGCTGATGGCTCAGAGCCTGGAGCCTGTTTCCGATTCTGTGTCTCCTTCTCTCTCTGCCCCTCCCCCGTTCATGCTCTGTCTCTCTCTGTCCCAAAAATAAATAAACGTTGAAAAAAAAAAAATTTAAAAAAAAAAAAAAGATCTGTGTACCCTACCAAATGTGGGGAATGAGAAACCAGTCCCTTACACCAAAAAAAAAAAAAAAAAGGCAGTCAAAACTTTAGCCTTCAAACAGAACTGTGTTTTCCCTTAAGAAAAAAACACCTTCAGGGTTTTCTCAAAAAAAAAAAGGCTCACTTGGACCACCATGCAATAAAGTTCAAAGTCTTTAAGTCCCCATTAATTCAAGCTTTCAATCTCACGATAACATCCAAGGATTACTGACACCTGAAGCAAACCTCCAACATAAAACTTAGACCAATTTAGAAGAGAGTCTCCAAGAACAAACAAGAAACAAGGGGAAAAAAAAAAAAGACAAAAAAAACAAAACAAAAAGACATTTTATAGTCTCAGAAATTAGAGAAGAAAATGTATCTATGAAACTAACACAGAATGCTCCTTATTAAAAAAAATTTTTAAGAGAACAAAGAGTTCTTGGGAAATCAAAATCTTGCTTGCCAAAATGAAAAATTCAACAGAAGGCTCAGGAAATAAAGTAAACCACTCATATAGAGCAAACAGAGTAGGAAATGAAAAATAAAGGAGAAAAACAAATACTGAAGGAGTAGTCTGATACACAAATAGACTAGCAGAAATAAAATTTTCAGAAAGAAAAAGGAAGGAGAGGAAACCACTGTTATAGAATAAATTGTTTCCCCCTCTCCACATCCATCTTGAAGCTCTAACTCCCAATGTGACTGAATTTGGAGAAAGGGCTTTTAGGAGGTGTCATAAGAGTGGGGCCTTAATCCAATTGGACTGATGTCCTCAGAAGCGGAGCAGGAGGAGATAGACTACTCTCCTTACAGAAAAGCCTTGTAAGGACATAGTGAAAAGGCCGGTCTACAAGCCAGGAAGAAATCTCATCAGAAGCCAACCTTGATAGCACCTGGATCTTGGACTTCTTACGCTTCAGAACTGTGAGAAAATAAATTTCTGTTGTTTAAACCACCCAGCCTCTGGTATTTTTTTATGGTAGCCCTAGCAGACTAATATAACGATCAATGAAATAATTCAAAAGAATTTCCCATAACTAACAAACATAATTTTGCAGATCTGGCTGGAACAATGAATGTCCAGGAAAACGCACAAAAATACATGTACACCAAGTCACACCCTCATGAAATTTCAGAATACAAGAGATACAAAATTCCAAAAAAAGCAAAAAACATTAGGATCAGGAATCAGAATATCCTCGAAATTCTCAAAAGGATCACAAGCCAAAAACAATGGTGAGGTCTTCAGAATTCTGAAAGTAAATTATTTCCAACCTAAATTCATCACTCACCAAAATCACGTGGGAAGACCAAAAAAAAAAAAAAAAAGATCTTGCATTCATTCATGCGAGATCTCAGCCTTTAACAGCAATCTACTGTGGGGTCAAAGCGACATGATTCACAGGAATTAAGAGATTTAACATAGGAGAAAGGCAAGGGGGATCACTAGCCTTATGGCAGAGAGAGAAATCACCAAAACTGCCATGGACAAGACAGAAAGCTGCTCCGAGCACGTTCAAAAACTGGTAGACAAGAAAATAATTCTACTCCCAGATACATACACAAAAGAAATGAGTGTGTATGTCCACTGAAAGACTTGTAAGTAAATGTATATAGCAACTTTATTCATAATAGCTAAAAAAAAACTAGGAACAAAGTGTCCATTAATGGTGAATTTTTAATTGTAGATTTCATCAACAGAATACTACCCTTGGTAAGAAAGACCCCACTACTGCTACATCCAACTTCATAAATGAATCTCATAAGCACAATATTAAGCAGAAGTAGTCACCCACAAAACATGTATAGTGTATGGTTCTATTGATATATTAAATTCAAAATCAGGGGAAAATAACCTGTAATGATACAGGTCAGAACAGTAATTAACTTTTGGGGACAAGAAATAATGATAGGGAGGACATATGACAGAGCCTTCTGGAGCACTGGAAATGTTCTATACTTGACCTGGGTGATGGATGTATGTCTACAAATATAAAAACTCATTGAGTTATACAATGAAATTTGTGTACTTTGCTATTTTAAAAAATTTAACCATATTTTCTCTAAAAAGTTTTTAAGGAAATTAATGACATTTTTCAATTGCATCCCGTAACAGGAATTAATCAAAAGGGGGAAAAAATTAAGGCTTTATACACAAAGATCTGTATTTCACAATTATTTACACTACGGAAAAAAACACCTGGAAATAACATTTAGTAAATGAGTGCCACACAAATGCTGGACCTCTCTGGTGTGAGAGAGAAATTATTTGGCCTCTTTCTATTAGCAGCAGCCAAATTTAATACTAATTGACCTAAGGGAGCCATCTGCCCATAGGGAAGAGCATGTTCACAGGTTCCAAAACAAAAAAAAAAAAAAAAAAAAAAAAAACAACAAACCCAGCCTGGCAATAGAAGGCCCAAAGAGCAGCCTAAAGGAAAGGGAAAATGTGGGCAAAAGCCAAATAATGGAAGGCCTTATAGGCCTTTTTAAGAATACAGAAGGGCACCTGGCGGGCTCAGTCAGTGGAGCATGCGACTCTGGATTATGGGGTTGTGAGTTCGAACCCCACAATGGGTGCAGAGATTACTTAAAATCTTTAAAAAGAAAAAAAAAAAGAATATGAAAAGGAAATGGGAAATAAAAAAAAAACACAGAAAAATTAAAGTGACTTCCCTGGGCAGCACAATTGGGGGTGGGGGGGAGCGAATGGGACTGTACACAAAGTATTCTAAATGTTTCTAAAAATAAAAAATGTTATCAAGAACATGTAGTACCTGTAAGCAATCAAAAATTTCTAAGGAAATTTTTCCAATGCCTTGTTTAATTAATAGAATATTTCTGTTGTAAATATAAATTTTTATTTTGCTAGAATACTCAAAATACAGGGCATATTAATTCTTTGTTATATCAATTATTTGAGTTGATCTAAATGTAACATGATTTGGAAGTATGTACTGAAATTTTTGGAAGGCCAATTCTTAAAACAACAACAATAACTAAAAACCTTTTTAGACATATCCATTTTTTAAAAGCCATATTCTCACTGCTTTATTCAATTGGTCTGTTTGAGGAAAAGCAGAAATTATTCATACCATACTTCCATCCAATTCAGCAATCCTTAAATACAATTTCAGGAATACAGAACAAGATAGTATTTCAACAGTTTATTTTAGCAGATTATTTATTTTTAAATGTTTATTTATTTATTTTGAGGGGGGAGGGGCAGAGAAAGAGAGAGAGACTCCCTGCTATCTGCGCAGAATCTGACATGGGGCTCGATCCCAGGACCATGACACCATGACTTGAGCTGAAATCAAGAGGTGGATGCTTAACCAACTGAGCCACCCAGGCACCCCACAGCAGATAATTTATTTAAACAAATAAAAAACATGCAATTATACGGGCACCTGGGTGGCTCAGTTGGTTAAGTGTCTGACTTCAGCTCAGGTCATGATCTCATGGTTCATGAGTTCGAGCCCCATGTTGGGTTCTGGGCTGACAGCTCAGTGCATGGAGCCTACTTTGGTTTCTGTGTCTCCCTCTCTCTCTGCTCCTCCCCTGTTCACACTCTGTCTCTTTCTCTCTCTCTCTCTCTCAAAAATGAATAAACACTAAAAAAATTTTTTTTTAATAAAAAATAATTTAGAAAACAATTGTAAACCAGGAAATAAAAGAAAAACAGCTTCTAACCTGTTTCAAACCAAAAGAGGAAAACATTCCCTCCAGAGATATTTCACCTGACAGTTTTCTGTTGTACGTTACACCATTTAACTCTTACTACATAAATGTAAAAAAAAAAAATACCAAGGCAACCCTATGCTGATGCTATTAACAGAAACTTTAGAGCCAAAAGGAGAAAAAAATGTCAAGAACAAATATAAAAAAGCTTTGACTCCCGAAATGGAAATGTTTGCAGAATACTTTGCTCAATAAGCAGATTGCTCAATAATCTGCTTCCTGACAGATGAACAAGATGACAAAGTAGAAAAATGTAAAAGTGTTGCTGTTCTAAGAATCTAAAAGAGAAAAAGAACATTTAGCTAGATCATTAAATATAGTTATGTGATCAACCCTGCAGATTTCCTCCAAACCATTGCAATGTTCACATTTACTCTGAAGACACCCAAACATTCAGTCTCTTTGAGTCAAGAGAGTCAAGCAAACTAACCTTCAGTAGTAATAGTTCTAAGAGATCCACTCACTTTTTAATGAATCATGGACTCAACTATAGAGATGACAATATTATTTTTGTTAATGCTGTTAATACAGCTAACAAGCATAGAAAAAAGACTTTAAATCAGTTTTAATGATTAAACAATCCAAGTCATAAAGACTCCACTGCCCTTACATACAGGTTTTGAATCTAAATGAGAAGGCATAAAAACACAAAGTGCAAAGTAATGTGAAGCAAATAATACAAAACTACATTGCAAAATATGAGAAGTAGTATAACTTCATAAGAAATTCACAGAAGAGCACCTCAGTGATTAAGTGTCCAACTTTGGCTTAGGTCATGATTTTGAGGTTTGTGAGTTCATGAGTTCCAGCCCCCATCCAGCTCTGTGCCGGCATCACAGAGCCCGCTTTGGATCCAGTCTCCCTCTCCCTTGGTCCCTCCCCCACTTGTTCCTTCTCTCCCTCCCCCCTCTCAAAAATAAATAAACATTAAAAAAAATTCAAAGGAAAAAAATTTTTAAAGAATACAAAGAACTTGGGGCACCTGGGTGGCTCAGTAGTTAAGCTTAACGGCTCTGATTTTGCCCCAGGACATCATCTCACAGTTCCTGGGCTCAAGCCCCACATCAGGCTCTGCACTAAGACTGTGTGATTGTTTCTCTCCACCCCTCCCCTTCTCGCGCTCTTTCTAAATAAACTTTAAAAAAAAAAAAGAGCACTTGGGTGGCTCAGTCAGTTAAGCATCCGGCTTTGGCTCAGGTCATGATCTCCTGGTTTCTGAGTTCTGCCCCGAATTGGGCTCTGGGCTTGTGCTGTCAGAACGGAGCCCACTTCAGATCCTTTGTCCCTCTATCTCTCTGCCTCTCCCCTGCTGGCACGTGCATGCATGCACTCTCTCTCTCAAAAATAAACATTAAAAAAAATTAAAATTGAATAAAAAAAAAACAAATACACAGAAGTTGACTTAGGAAATCAATGTTTGGGTTTCAGCTCTGCCATCATCACTAGATGTGTGAATTTTAGTGTAGTTATTCTGTATGGATTTCATTTTCCTTACCTATAAATCAAATGGTTGGAATTCCAATGTTCCTGCCATATTGCTTCATATCATGACACAAGCCCACATAAGATTAAAAAAAAAAAAAAAAGGAATGATAAAACAGTAAGGCTATGGGTTAAAAGGAAAGCAACAACACAGGGAACAGAAAGTTCTGGAAGGCTGCACTGACTTCAGGACTAAAAATTAAATTTCAACAAAATAGGATTTCATTTGCTACTTTGGTAATAATCTGGGGGGGTTTGAGGGGATTTCTTTTAAAGAATAAGAGGGCTATGGATAGGCAATCAAATTTTCAACAGATACGAAGGTAGACAAACACAAAGTCTAAATGAGAATGAGAGATTGGTTTAGATAGGATGGACAGCTCCCATAGAGAAATACCACTGTCATATGAAAAAAAGTAGGCTTTGAGCAGACTATCAGAAGATGAGGAATTCTGAAGTATACTCTGTAGGTAACAGGGAGCTATTGCTGGTTTCACAGTGACGGAAGTGCTGGAAGCATTATTTTAAGATTAAGGCAGAAGGCAGAACATACTGAATAGAGAGAAAAGGTAGGCAGAAAACCTAGTTAAAAGCTAAAGGAAAAGATATACGAAAGAAATTTCCAAAAAAATGGTGGATGAAAATTTGCCAATGTTATATTAATGAAAGATGTCAAAGACACAAGGTTTGTGTCTGGAGAGCTGAAAGTATGGTATACCAAAACAAAGCATATATGGAATCAGTAAAATGAGGATCATCCAGATAGAATCATTGCCTTAAACAATCTTTAAACATCAGTTGTCTTCCTAAAACAGCACAGCCAAGTACTTACAAGGAATCTGTTAAATGCTTAGTGATTTCACGGAGTTTCCTCCAATTTTACTTAGCAACTAAATAATCATTTAATCTCCTGATGTAGGTAGAGAACATTTGGTATCTTTCCATATTATAAAGGTAAGTAAACTGTGAAACTTGTTAAACTGTGATACTACGATAGGAAAAAATGGACTGTATCCTGTATTTATTTTTTAATATTTATTCTTTTTGACAGAAAGAAAGAGAGAGAGGAGAAAGAGAGGGGGACTGAGGATCAGAAGCAGGCTCTGCACTGACAGCAGTGAGCCAGATGTGGGGCTCGAACTCATGAACCGTGATATCGTGACCTGAGCCACCCAGGCCTTTCCAACAAGTGATTTATAACAATAATCACATCAAATCTACCTTGAGCTTTTTGGCAAGAAAGCTCTCAAAGGTCCAAAAGAAAATAAACCCATAGGCATAAAGTATCATTCTGTATCTAACAAAACATTCTGTGTATGTGTGAAATTTTATTTACATGGACCTGAAAGCACTGGTGAAGCCTGGATTAAGAGAATGTGCAGAAAAATAAAGCGGAAATTTAAAATGTAATACGTGAACAAGGACAGCTAAGTCTTGAGTACTCTGCAAATAGTGTTTACAGGTATTATAACTATTTCCTCCAGATCACAATTTTCCCAAAAAAGAAAATTCGAGTCTGTGATCAAGATGGAATAAAACTACTATTAAACAACCAATGCTTAGTTCTTGAGTTACTATCAAACTGTGAATGGGAGCCTATTTAAGAACTGAACATTACTGACAATTATCAAACAAACAAAACCTTCTTGGCTTATTTCTCCATTTACTTTGTGACCTCGATGAAGACTGAGATTCTAAAAAAAGTGCTTTCCAAATGCTTAACAAATTGTATGGTTGGTTTTTCATAAATTTACCAAAGTAGGCCTTCTAAAAATGAATACCTCTTGCAACATTTACCCGTTTTGATCAGACAGTGATCTTCTTCACTCACCATCCAAGATGGGATTAGAAATTCTCAACTTCATTCTTTCCTAACTCCTACGGTTTCTTACCAAATCTAACGGGTAAAATTATTTTTAGGTGACCAGCTCATCCGTTCGACATTAACTTTAGCTCCTATAATGTTACAGTTCTCAGCCCTAAAAAAAATCCAGCTTCCCAAGCTTCTAACTGCAAATTTAACTTTTATGGAAGCGCCTAAGAAAACAGTACAAAACCAACTATTGAGATTTCTTTCTTTTACCGGGTATATTACACTTAAAGTCAAAAGCTCACAGCGCAAGCAACAAGCAAACGTACGTATATACAGCAGGACCACACAGTTAAAATAACCCAGATTTCCCGAGAACGAGGGAAACGGCGGGGGGGGGAGGGGAGGGGCACAGGGCGCATCCCAAGGATGTCCACCCTCAACACAGGTTGCGGCTCCTTCCCCTTCTCTAGCGCTGGAGATGAGCGTGCCCCTTCCCTCCTCTACCAGGTCCCTACCTTCCCGGCCTCGGATTACGCCACAACAGCCAACAGGACTTTTTAGGGAGGAAAAAGAACCGGGGGAGCGCGCACGCCGTACACTCGACCTCCCAGCCTCGCAAGAGCGGCCGGCCAGAGCGAGGCCTGGGGCTGCGCCACCCGGGGCACTGACCAGAGGGTCGCGCGGAGCCGCGGTGCAAACGCCCAGGCCCGGCCGAGCGGCCTCCCCGCCCCCTCCGGCTCAGCTCCGGGCCGGCAGACGGCGCCCGGGGAGCTAACTTCGCCGGAGAAGAGGAAGCGACGCAGCGAGTAACAGGCTGTGTGGACGTACGGGGGAAGGAACCGCTGTCTGCCGTCTGCCTGTCGGCAGGACTGTCTCACCTTCCCTCTGCCGGGTCCGTGCGGCCCCAGCTCACCTGAGGAAGGCACCGGGACGCCGCCGCGGCCGCCGCGATGGCCGTTACGGCACGAGGCCTCCGCTCTGCCGCCGCGTAGCTCTCGGGAGAGGGGCGGGAGGCGCGCGGCGAGCGGGCGGGGCTCCAGCACCGACTGGCCGGGAGGCGGCGGGCGGATCCGCGCGGGCAGGAAACCCCCTCCCGGCACAATCCGATAGGCTCAGTCGCTCCCTTCCCTCCTATCCCTGAAGCGAGGGCTGTCTGCGCCGCGCTCGGATTGCTCGTGTCCGCATGTCAATCAAGCGGTGTGTAGGGCGTGGGGCTAGCTGAAGCAGCTCCGCGGAGAGAGAGCGAGAGGTTGGGAAGCGCTTGGCCTGACCCTGACTCTTTTCGCTTTTGCCTCTTCGGTTGCTCTGGCTGATTACTTTGGGCCTGTCTTCCTCAGTGCCACGTTAGGGACTCCATAGCAGAAATTATTGCTTCCCAAGTTAAGCCCCAACTGTTCTGGGAATTCCCTTCTGGTTTCGGCACCTGAAAGAGGGTCTTGCCTGCAGATTTTTAAGGGCGGGGAGCAAAAACGAAAAACAAACCAAACGGCCTGAAATGACGACTTGAGAGAAAAATAGAAGACGTATGGTTAATTTGAGCCATAAACCGAAATAAGCTGAGTCTGAGGGCCTTGTAAGTGCCCTGGTGCGTGGATAGCTTTCCAGTCTCTGTGGTAGCCATTCTGTGAGGAGGACAATGACCTTCGGTGCCAGGTGTGCCCATTCTTGGGGACCCAGCCCCAGCCACCTGCCGGGTCATCAATAAGTTGGTTCTCCCCACGCCGGTACTACAGCCCCTCGCCCTCAGCGGGCATTATTCCTCCCGAACCAACTCTGTGGCTCCGCTTCCTTGCCTCCTCAAGGAAGCTTGCTGTGTTAGGTACCTTTCATGAAGCACTGGTATTTTCCCCACCCAAGCTGTTAAAAGAGCTTGTCCGTATCCGTACCTAGATGGTAAACTCTATAAAGTCAGGAACCATGTCAGTATTGTTTTTCTCCACTGCCTAGTACTTGATAGATCGTTAAGTAAATATAGTTTAAGTAAAAATTAATACATTTTCCTATCCCTTCTTTAATCCTGGCCCTGACCGTAACTCCCAAGAGTTCACACTTTTCTGCATTTAACTTCAAAATTATTCATTTGAGTGCTGATATGTATGGTTTGGTTGCTATTATTTAGGATCACAAGGTCAAGCACAAATCACCTATTGACCCCTTCCTGGCTTCAAGTTGGCTCCAGCAAGTATAAACCATGAAACTCTTGACAACAGCTATTCTATGTCTATATCCCATTATTAGCATCCAAAATGAATAATGGAAGTGAATTTTAAATTTATTCTAAGGGTCTAAATACCTTTGCATATTTTATAGTGGCTGTTGCAGTTATATCCCCTCCCAAAATTTGTATGTTGAATCCCTAACCTCCAATGTGATTGTATTTGAATATAGGGCCTTTAAGGAAGTACTTAAGACTTTTTGAGATGATAAGAGTGGGGACCCAATCCTATAGGATTAGTGTTCCTATAGAAAGAGATAACAGAGAGCTTGCTATCTCCACCATGAAAGGACAGTGGCAAGGGGGCCATGTGCAAGCCTGGAAGACAGCTCTCCCCTGTAATTGACCATGCTGGCATCCTGATGTGGGACTTCAGCTTCTAGTTGTTGGTATTTTGTTATTGGAACCCAAGCTAACACAATAGTTTTATTTGTTGATACATCTTATAAAGTTATGGATTGAGATACTATTATACTCATTTTTGAAGCTGGAGAAAGGATTGTTCAAAGGTTAAAGCTGTTTCTCCAAAATCATACAACAAACTATTAGCAAAATGTGGCTCAGTTCAAATCTACTTACATATTTGACATGTGATGCGGTTGGAGGTGTTAATACAAATACTACAGGTAAAGTGGTTCTTGCCATCAGGTAGCTCTGTCTTAACCACTGCCTTAAGTAGGGAAAATAAACCCAGAAAAATATGCTGAAGTCATAAGTTTAGATTTTATTGTGTAAGGGAATATGTATGTCTTGAGTTCTGTGTGTCACCTATTTAAACAATAGAAGAAGTAAGAGAAAGAGTTTTTTAAAAAGGCTTTTAGTTCCCTATAAACATGTTTGTTTTGTTTTGTTTTTTCCTTTTAGTGGTCCTTCTTCAAGTTTCCTCATCACCCATTCTTACCAGGACATCTTAAAAAAAAAAAAAAAGAAAAGTTCAAAAAAATATGAAAAGGAGAAAAAGTTGAATAAAAATAATGATGAAACAAAAATAATGATGAAACAAAAAAGCATTGGAAAAGGGTAGATAGGCAAAAATCATGTATGAAATTGCATTATGGTGACTTAGAAGGAATGGAGTACATGTTGTCATGGGGTGGGAGTTGTCCCAGAGACTTCCTTTCACACACTCTCTTTCCCCAACTTCCAAACATAAACATGCTCATGGCTTCTTCTTCCTCTCTTTTAGCGGAACTCAAACCAAAAATGGGAATCACCCCTGCTAATTAGTGCTGAGTGGACCAGGCACTAGCCAGAATCAGATGACAATAAAATTTGGGCCAAAACATATGACCTCTGGACTGGAAATGGGGCTTTGGAAATGTAAGCAATAGCAGGTCTAGGATAAAAACATGCAGGCAGCTCACTTCATTAATCCCAAAGGAAAGGATTTGGGAAGACAAGGAAGGGAAAATCAAGCCTCCATATCTCAAGACTTTTCCCAGGAGACTTGATAGCTTATAGTTAGAAATGATGAGACAATGATCTGCTTCAGCATCACTGCTGGGTAGGACAGTTTAGGACAACAACAATGAAAAAAAAGTCCTACCTGCTAATCAACAAGAAGTAACTAATCACAAGCTTGACTGTGAAGTATAGAAATTAGGGGACCCTGGTAACTAAATTTAATATCTGGACTGAGTATTGTTATGCCTTTACGGGAATTAACTTCAACAAAAATTTATTGAGTCCTCTCTGTGGTAGGCACTACAATAGGTGCTAGAGATCTGAAGATCAGTCTTAAACTGAAAGGAGCTCAATCCAGTGTCAGAGAATGAGCTTTAAATATATTTATTATTAATATAGTTAATACAGCTATAGATACGTACAGGGGAGCATTAAGCCACAGGGAGAGTTGTGTGGTCAGGCTAGTCAGGCAAATAAGAAGGCAAAGAAGAGAAGGGTTTTCCACATAGAGGGGCCTGCACTGAAAAAGGTATTACACAATCAAAAAGGTATTACACAATATTGCTGGAGCTGAAGATGACTAGAAATGTAAGCACTGGCAGGTTATAGAAATTAAGGACTTGATTCTATAGATGATAGGAAGCCATCGAAGGGTTTTTTTTGTTTGTGATTGTTTTCAGCACTTTAAAATTTCATTCTGTTGTTTTCTGGCCTCCATTGTTTCTGATGAAAAACTAGCCGTAAGTTTCATTGTTTTCCTGTATGTATGTCTTCCCCCCCCCCACCCCCACCCTGGCTGCTTTTAAAGTTTTGTTTCTAGGTTTTTCAGCACTTGCACTATGTTTCTAGGTGTGGCTGGTTTTCTTTGTATTTATGCAGCTTAGAGTTCACCTATTTCTCTAGATCTGTGGATTGCTGTTTGTTGTTGCTGTTTCCTTTTATCAAATTTAGAAAACTTTTGGCCAATATTTCTTTCTGCCCCTTTCCCTCTCTTTTCTGAGACATCTACATTTATGCTAGACTTCTTTGTCCTTAGTACCAGTCATTCTAGGCTTTGTTCATTTTTTTTTTTCAAATCTTTTTTCTTCTGTGCTTCAATTTGGATAATTTCTTCAATTTAGATAATTGAGATCCAGTGTCTGGTAATTCCTGAAAATCTGAACATTAACATTTTCCCAAAAGCACAGTGACCCTATTAATGACTGCGGGTTCCTTTGAGGAAAGTTTAGAGACATATTAGTCAAGAAGACAGAAATCACAAGATATTACAACAGAGAGAATCTGATATTGGGTACTGAAGGACTGAAAAAGCAAAAAGGGAGCGCTGCAGTAGACCAGAAGGATAACTGTACAGAGCAGCTATAACCAGTAGGGCAACTGAAAAAGAAGGGTCAAGGCTGGACTATAAGGTCTCAGACACTCAGAGGAATGACCCAGCTGAGCAGTAGCTCAGTTCCCTGAAAGGATGCTGTTTAACTGGTCCTCCAACCACTGAGAGGGATAAGATGAAGCTGGTTGGGGATGGAGGAGTGCCAAAAGAAGCTCAAGGCTGAGATCAATTGCTGCTGCTGAAGCAAAGGACTATTGCTTACCGCTGGGTAACAATGACAGAAACTGCAAACAAATAGAAAGGTGGAAATCCTTTCTCCCCTTCTGTCCTCCAGTCTCCCTCTAATGGCTTTTATTGGTGGGACCTAGTGAGACACCAGCTGGCACAGGAAAAATGTTCTTTGCAGGGTCTGAGCCATTGCATCACAGAGGAAAGTACAGAAGGGTGAATTTGGAGCTAAGATACCTCAATAACAGTACCTTAATAACCATATTAACATTTGTTGTGCTAAATTAGTAAAAATTGCCCAAATTAGACCCAAATTAATACTTTTACAGACTTGTATGCTTTTATACTGGTATGCTTATATGCTTTTACAGACTTGTATGCCCCTCTGAAAAGAATTTCAAGTTACCATGTTATAACAATTTTCTGCTATACTGTGATTCCTGTTACTGTCTTTAGTAAAGAGTACCTTTACGGCAGCTCACATATGTACTTGCTACAAAATCATAAACAAGGACAGTTTTGGAAAAGATTTGTAAAACTGAGGATAAATAGACCCTGCCCCCACATTACATCTCCCACAATTAGGCACAAAAAGGCATAGACCAAGTAGAGCTGTCAAGAATCCAGTCTTCTCCCTACTTCCCTTTTGTATGCGTTACTTAATGTAGCCTTAGCAAAGAGAAGACAAATTTCCTATTTGAAAGTAGGACAACCACTATGGTCACTGAAAAAGCAACACTATTCCTTTGTTCCTTCTTTCTTGCCTCAACTCAAGCTTCCTTACCCAACCCAATCACCCCTAGTTTTCTTTTTTCTTTAAATGTTTTTTTTTTTTCCAAATGTATATTTATTTTTGAGAGATCTCAAGCAGGGGAAGGGCAGAGAGAGGGAGACAGAAGATCTGAAGCAGACTGTGCTGACAGTGGTGAGTCTGATGTGGGGCTCAAAGCCACAAACCATGAGATCATGACCTGAGCCAAAGTCAGACACTCAACCAACAGAGCCACCCAGGCACCCCTCACCTCTAGTTTTCTAATATAAATAGGTGACAAAACAGGGCTTGGTATTAAGCATTTTACCTTATTGTGTACTTTTCAAAAATGAATATTTTTGAATATTGAAGGATTTTTGTTGAACACTTGTAGAACATTGGGCATGAACATTTTTTTAGGACAACAGACGTTCCATTCAAAAGGGGTCATTTCCTCAAGTCTTATGTTCTTTAGTGATGAAAGTTAACATTCTCCTACCACAATTACCTTTTGTTAATAACAGTAAAGACACTGGGTTCATGATGTTTCACATATTTATTACTATTTGTTTTTGAATATATTAGACTAGAACTTTCTACATCTGCATATATTAATTATATATTATATAGCATTCTGTCACTTATACAACACAAAACATTTATAGGTAAACATTAAAATGGCAGTGTACCTATGAATAAGTGAATGTTAACAAAATAATAATCAAGTCTTCACTTGATGGGAGAGTCTAGGATTTCCTGATAATCCTGCCTTCTTAAATTCCTCCAATAAAGTTTATAACCAGCAAGGACAAAAACACTAATCATAATGATTACCCCTCCAAAAACATCATAGACACTAGGAAATATGTGTAACACTAGAAGCTGCAAGACCATAGCTACTACAATCTCCAGGTGTTGCACTGTGCTGACCAAAGCTGGATGGAATTTGTCCAAGGCATAATAAACTCCTAAGAATGCTGCAGTAGAACAGACACATATGGCAATGAGATAACTCCAGGTTTCTCCATCTAATGGGATGATGGGTTCTTGAAGAACAAACATAGTAGATATTCCCCAGATTGTCCCAGTCCAACCAAAGGTAAATAGTGCAGTCCACATGCTAATCTTCTCTTTAATGGATCTGTATACTATCATGGAAAGAGCAGTGGTCAGTCCAGCCATCACAGTCATAGTATACCCAAAGGCTTCTTTCCAGGCATTTAACAAAGAATTGTCTTCATCAACAATGTTGGGGATCATGACAAGACAAACACCTAAGATGCTGCAAACAACAGTAGCCATGTCAACATAAGCCATTTTCTCATCCACAAGTAAAAAAGCCAGAATGGCACTGAAGACTGTGGTTGTGGCTCTCCACATAGTGGTCCCATTGCTGGGAGGAACTATTGAAAATGATGTATAAGCACAGGTGATAGAAATGACATTGCATACACCATAAAAGAAGAGTCGTAATCTGTATCCACTGGGTCCAAAGGGCGCCTCCTGGTAGTAACACACAACTAACACAGACAAGACCTGCAAGACAGAACGGATAAAAATCAGTTCTAGAGATGGAACTTTAGAACGGTCAGAAACAAGCCTAGTGATAAGAGCTACACATCCATGAGCCAAAGCAGATCCAAACAGCACTATCCACATTTTTCTGGATTGAAAAATGTTTTTTTCTGCAAAGCTCTGGAATTGTCCAATATCATCCGTCATTGGGTCTTCCGTTGGTGGAGGTCGAGTATCCATGGTTCCAAAGAAAGTTCTTCCTTTTCTTTTCATTTCACTCAGTAGGCCTTTCTTTGGATTTTCTTCCAAAAAATTTCCATAGTCTTCATTAATTTCTTCATATCCATCATCCCCAGGCTGGGGATAATGAGAAGTATATTTCACCATCACAGTGTTGGGATGTATTTTCACCCGTTTTTTAACTGGATGTTTTTTGGAGGGAGAGGTATCCATTTCTTCAGATAAGCAATTCTATTTAAGAAAAAAAAAGACAAGTGTACACATTCATTCAGTGGAAATTTAGTTTTAATTTCTATTATAATCATACACACCAATTTAATAATAGAAAGTAGAGGTTGTAACAGGAGTTTTTAAAAAAAGTAATAGGAAGAGAAGATCTGGCTGTGCCTTATCAGATGTAGGAGGCCCAAGAAAATTGTCTGCACTTTTTTCACTTTTATTCTATGTCTGCCCCTATTTCTCATTCTGCTTATTCTTTGTCTCGTGCAGCCCCATTGCTTATGTTTACACCTCAAACAACTGATATTTTCCCATCTTTTCATTCCTACGTGTTTCTCCACTCATCCAATAAGAAAAACACAGAAAAGTAAGTAACAACTTAGATAAAATCTTTCCTTTCTACTGTGTTCCTTGTCTATTATAAATTTTAAATGGATAAGTCCAATGTTTTTTGAATAATCCCTTCTGTATAATATCACATTTAGCTCTATATTACTAATTATTGTCTTTTAAACATTTATTCTGGGCTCCCCATACATATTTAGATAGACAAAAATTAGAAAATAAATAAAATGGGGTGCCTGGGTGGCTTGGTCAGTTAAACATCTGACTCTTGACCTCAGCTCAGATCTTGATCTAGGGGTTATGAGTTCAAGCCCCACGATGGGCTCCGTGCTAGGTGTGGAGGCTACTTAAAAAATAATAAATAAATAAACAAACAAACAAATAAATAAGTGGATTTAGTGACAGTCATGCATTGATGGTGTGTATTACATCTCTGATGAGCAATTGGTTAATATGTTTTAAGATTTTGACTGAAACTACTCTTTAACTCAGCAATATCACTTCTTTTTTTTTTTAAAGGAGCTTCAAGGTTTTTTGTTGTTGTTGTTGTTCACTGTTTATTTATTTATTTTTGAGAGAGCACAAGTGGGGAGAGGGGCAGAGAGAGAAAGGAAGACAGAGAATCTGAAGCAGGCTCCAGGCTCTGAGCTGTCAGCATAGAGCCCAATATGGGGCTTGAACCCATGAACTGTGAGATCACGACCTGAGTCAAAGTTAGACACTTAACCAACTGAGCCACCCAGGCACCCCCTCAGCAATATCACTTCTAAGATTTTATCCTGAAGAATTGACCACAAGATGCTTTTTATCTTATGTGTTTAAAAAAAGGAAAAATAATACATTTTTATATGTGCTTATATAACATATAGAAATTATGGAAAGATACAAAGTAAACTAACAATTATTAGGGTAGAACAAGGAACAAGAATGGAGGAAAACATTTTTACTGTATACTTTTTTGTATTTTTATTTTTGAATCACAATATTGTTCAAAAAATTAGATTATAAACTAAAACAAAATGTTCTGCTATTTTAGAAAAAGAGCATACAAAAAATTATGGAAAAAAAATGTATGAATAGGAGGGTTCATTGTAGCTTACCCCAATGTCCCTTCATAAATTAAAATACTATGCTATACATCCATTAAAAACAAGACAGATCTTTATTGACACTGAAAGATGTCCATGACATTTTGTTGAGTAGGAAAAAAGCTTGTTGTAAGGATTAAATGAGATAACGCATATAAAAAATTTGGCACAGTGCAGGCACATCATGAATCCTCAGTAAATGTTGGCAAGAATTCAGATTCCTTTTACTTATAATTAACTCTCTTAAAACACTAGGTATCTTCTACATTGTTTCTTTCTTCAAGACTTGTATCTGTTCACTCAGTTCTGTTTTCTGTTCATTCTCTCTCTTTTTCTAAGAACAGTTTCCTATTTCCTTCCCAATGATTTCTCCCTTCTAAAAAAAAAAAAAAAGAAGGAAACCTTTTTATTTTTTTGTCCTTATAACATACTCCCTGTCCTTGCCAAAAACTCACCAGTTCCAGGATCTTAAACCATGGTCTAGAAATCAAATCCTATTTTGTTCTTTGACACCATCTGGGTAGCCAACTGTTTCATTCCTCTTTACTCTTTTCTCTTCTAAACAACACCATCTTCAGTTGGAAGAAGTCATTTTAAAAAACACCACCTGTACATCCAAGTTTTTCACTTTCCTAGCCTGGACCTCCTACTTACAGTCATTCCTGCATATTGCTATCAAGCCAATATGATGTTCTTTTCTTCCAACTTTTTTTAAAATTTATTTTGAGAGAGGGGCGCCTGGGTGGTGCAGTCGGTTAAGCATCCGACTTCAGCCAGGTCACGATCTCGCGGTCCTTGAGTTCGAGCCCCGCGTCAGGCTCTGGGCTGATGGCTCAGAGCCTGGAGCCTGTTTCCGATTCTGTGTCTCCCTCTCTCTCTGCCCCTCCCCTGTTCATGCTCTGCCTCTCTCTGTCCCAAAAATAAATAAAAAACGTTGAAAAAAAATTTAAAAAAAAAAATTTATTTTGAGAGAGAGAGAGAGAGAGCACACACAAGTGGGGGAGGGGCAGAGAGAGAGAGGGAGGGAGAGAGAATCCCAAGCAGGCTCCACACTGCCAGCGCAGAGACCAACGTGGGGCTCGAACTCATGAATTGTGAGATCATGACCCAAACCAAAGTGAAGAGCCAGACGCTTAACCAACTGAGCCACCCAGGTATTCCTTTTTTCTTCCAACTTTTATCATGTTGTGACTTCAGCTTCAATAATCCCAAATTGAATAGTCTTCATCTCCCACATAGATTTTCCTTCCCTAACCTCCTCATTTTTGTTTGCGATACCACCATTTCTCCAGTTCCCCAAACTAGAAACCAGGGAATACTCTCAATTATCCTTTTTGCTGTTATACTTCCATTTGGTCATCAATCTTACTGTTCTTGTCTTTGAAATATTTCTGATTTTTCCTTTCTTCTCCAATTCCATTTTACCTTTGTGATTCTGGATCAGGTTATTGTGAATTCCTATCTAGAATATTGCAACAGCATCCTAACTAGACCCCTTAAATCCTAACCCTTCTCCCTTAAAATCCGTCTATATTACACCACTGCCACTTTAGTCTGTCTTTAAAAGAGTCAAAACAAAACAAAAATTTCCCTTAAGCTTTCCCCACTTAAGAACCTACAGTGATTTTTTTTTTTTCCTGGCTACCTCACTGAATCTCAACTCTTTTGCTTGGCTCTCCAGACCCTACCTCATCTAGCCCCTATCAGTACTTGACTCCTTAACACACATACTGCTGTGATCAGTCCAGTGCCCTCCCTGACCTCACTCCCTACATGTACATGTCTAAGTCTTTATACTCATGAGTTTCCTCTGTTCCAACTTTCTAAACACTGCTCATTTTTTAAGAAGGGCCAGTCCAAATTTTGCCTTTTAGAAACAAGCCTTCCCTGGTCACTCTAGCCTCTTATTTTTTTCCTTTCTTGTTTAACATCTGCAGTAGTTCTTCTAATTTTTGTAATCTAATCATTTTATTATTCAGTTGTCTCAGGTCGGTGGCATTTCATCTCCAGCTACTGTACTCAAATTTCTATCTTAAAATCTCCTTTCCTTGCGGGGCACCTGGGTGACTCAGTAGGTTAAGCGTCCAACTTCGGCTCAGGTCATGATCTCACAGTTTGTGAGTTCGAGCTCTGTGTCAGGCTCTGTGCTGACAGCTCAGAGAGAGGAGCCTGGTTCGGATTCTGTGTCTCCCTCTCTGTTCCTTCCCACACGCACTCTGTCAAAAATAAAGATAAAAGAAAATTTTTTTTTTTTTTTAAATTTTTTTTTTCAACGTTTTTATTTATTTTTGGGACAGAGAGAGACAGAGCATGAACGGGGGAGGGGCAGAGAGAGAGGGAGACACAGAATCGGAAACAGGCTCCAGGCTCCGAGCCATCAGCCCAGAGCCCGACGCGGGGCTCGAACTCACGGACCGCGAGATCGTGACCTGGCTGAAGTCGGACGCTTAACCGACTGCGCCACCCAGGCGCCCCAAGAAAATTTTTTTTAATCTCCTTTCCTTGCTAGTCAGCAAGTATCTTGATGACATCTCCGTTAGAACGCATAACTTCTCATGTGCTACCCATTGTTAAAGTTTTGTCTTATATCCATTAAAAGCTTTCTCCTTCCCATTGCAGGCCAGATTTATAGCTCCAGGGGCACGGACAGGGAGAGAATGTATTCTGCCATTTTGCTCCTTCTCCCATTCCCTCCCTTTGGAGTCTGTGGGACGGTGGTGACTCTGCCTCTGGGACACCTCTTCCATTTCCGTATTCTAGGCTCTAGCTCCCCTGGTATATTGGCACAGGGAGAAAGGAAAAGGAAAAGAACACATGTTTTATATTGGCTCCAGTTACGTGGCTTTTTGATGTATAAACTTGGCTGTGCCGAACTACATTCCCTAGTTATTTAATCGAAACTAATCTGGGTGTTGCTGTGAAGGTATTTTGCAGATGTGAGAAAAATCCCTAATCAGTGACTTTAAGCTAATCAAAAGAAAGTGTACTCTGTATGGGCCTGACCTGATTGGGTGAGCCCTTTAAAAGAGGGCTTAGGCTTTTCTTGGGTTTGGATATTCCAAATATTTAACTCCCTTAGGGTTACAGCCTACTCTCCATCTTCTTTCCTCATTGCCAGTGGGCAAAGCTTCAGCCTGTGCTCATGGGATTCCAACATGTTCTTGATCTTCTCTTCCTGACTGCCTGCCCTACAGACTTCAGACTTGTTTATCCAGTCCCCACAATTATATTAGCCAATTCCTCGTAATAAATCTCTTACTGATTCTGAGTCTCAGGTTGAACCCTGATTCTGACAACATGTTGGAATTCATTCTTTGATTGTTGTCTTTGTTTCTCTGTTAGCTCTGATAGGTCACTGATACTTTCTAGGTTGTAGGTATCCAAATTCAGGCTATCTTGGGGAAATTTTGTAGGGCCTCCCCAGTGCATAAATCCCTGATGTGACAGCACCTCCTCCCCTAGGGCTTATGGCCCACAGATTTTTGCTGCTAGGTCCTCTTCCCTGGAGGACATCTCTCTTGGGCAGGCACCAACAGTATTTACCGGAAACACATACCCTTATCACTCAGTGGAGTGTGCCGCTGTCCCCTTCTCTCCAACTTTATTTCTCTTCATTCAAACAAGCAAAGGGCAAATTAAAATGTGCTATCTAAGCAGACTTAGAAATGGAGAATGAGAAGGCACACTCAATCATCACACATAACGATCTGGTAACCTTTACCCTCAGTCAGCTATAAGAGGGGACTTGCCTCTCCTTTCTCCCATTAGGAAAAAGCATAACGTTTTTCTTAAACCAAAGACCATAAAGATAATATGATCCCTGTGACAGATAATATTTTTCAAAGAGAACCACAAATCTAATATCTCCTATACTACATGTTTGATTGTGTTTTGTTTTGTTAAATGTGAATTTGACATTATTAAATAGAGAGGTAGGGTCTATATCCCCTCCCATTAAAAGTAGGTAGGCTTCCGTGACTGTTTCAACCAATAGAGTATGGCACAAGTGGCATATTGTGACTTCTGAGGTGAGGTCATAAAAAGTGAAACCGCTATGCCTTCCTCTGGTAGCTCTGAGGCTACCAAGGTGTGAGGATGCTCAAACTAGCCCATGTAGAGAAACCACATAGAATGGTTCTGAAACTATATAAAGAGAGAGAAATGCCTGGCCACGCCCCAGCCCCCAGCTGCTCTAACCCCTTGCTGTTCCAACTGTAGCCACCCATCTGATTTCAAGTATATAAGAGACCCTGAGTCAGAATCTCCCTGCCAAGTCCTTTCCAAATTCCTGATCTACAGAAACTATGACAGATAATAAAATGATTGTTGTTTAAGTTACTCAGCTTTGGAGTGATTTGTTACCTGTGGTAGATACCTGGAACACCAGTTATCCAGTGCCTTCCCCAGTATTTTAAGGAATGGGAAGGAGTAGGGATCTCAGTGATAATTAAAGGAAAGGCCTCTTATATCTGGCCCTAACTGATGGACTTTCAAAAGTGGAGCATTTTGCCCTCCATTGTAAGATCATGGACACTAATTCCAAGATAAAAGTTTTATTCTACACCCTATTAGGCATACATTAGTGTATTTAACCTTAGTCCACCTGCATACTTTAAACTATTATTCGCATGGTGAAATTTTTGTTCATTTCTATTCATGAATTAGTTTATGACAGATATATTACTGGTATCTGTCAACACTATTAAATTTATATTGTGTCCCACTGATTCAAAAACCATCTTATAGGGGTGCCTGGGTGGCTCAGTCAGTTAAGTGTCCGACTTGATTTTGGCTCAGGTCATGATCTCACAGCTCATGGGATTGAGCCCCACACTGACAGCGCGGAGCCTGCCTGGGATTCTCTTTCTCCTTCTCTCTCTGCCTATCCCCTGGGTGCATGGGAGCTCTCTCTCTCTCTCTCTCTCTCTCTCTCTCTCTTCCTTTCTGTCTCAAAATAAATAAACAGTTTTTAAAAAAATACAAAAGCAATCTTATACTAAAGAGATACATAATAATCTTCTTCAGTCTCTCTAGTTTTGATTTAATTATAGTTTTCATAAAAAACAGTTCTTGAAAAGAACCTGAAATCCTGACTAGTTCTTACATTTTTGCACATGTAAGTCAACATGTATTCACTTCAATCAATATTAATTGAGGTACCATAAACTCAGCATCATGCTAGGCTCTATAAATATAAAGATAAAATAGGCATGGTTCCTGCACTCAGAGAGCTCATAGACTAGTGGAAGAGACAAGTAAAGTCAAATTTATTATTTTAATAAGTTAATAATGCAAGCAACTATATGAAGTTCAGGGAGAGGCTGGAGCACATACAAAGGGCATCTAACCCAGATAAAGGGGAATCTTAGCAAGTTTCCAGGTGAAAAGGATACCTGAATTGGGACTTTATGCATATGTGACAATTCGTCAAGTAAAAAGGAGGAGAAAAAAATTTTTTTCTAGAGATAAGAAATTTAAAAGTCAGAAAAGTTGGTTTTTAGTTCTGGCTCTGCCACCAACTAAAGTAATAATTTTTCTATTTCAAGAGAAAGAGCTTTAGATGGTATTCATTGGGATCTTTTGATTCAACTCTCTTTAAAATCAGTTTGTGTTTTTTTTAAATGTTTATTGATTGATTGATTGATTGATTGACAGAGAGAAAGACAGACAATCCCAAGCAGGCTCTGTGCTGTTAGTGCAGAGCCTGACACAAGGCTAAAATGCTTGACACAAATGGATTAAAAGGATGCACAGTTTGGTGTCTGCTTGAACAATGGGGACAAATCAGTGTGGTCAGCCTGAAACCAATATTTTTTTCCAAAAGAGGTTCTGTTTCCTAAGCTACATTCCGCAACATAAGGCCCATGATTAATTCTCTCCCAAGGTTGAGAAAATTAACACTGACATCCCTACTGTCTTGGTAGGAATCCTTGGGTCAATACCCTTATTATACTTTAAGCAAATGCTACTTGGTAGTGAGAGTTTCTTTCTTTAGTGACCAGACTGATCCCTACAGTGGTAAAAAGTATTAGCTATAAAACTGGCAACTACAATTTGATTATAATATTAGTGGTTTAAATGTAGGTACTAATGTAACATTTGACACATATGAATAAAATTGGCTTTTAAATAAACAAAAAGAACTAATAGGTTAGTACCTTAAACCTGAGCAGCCTCGCCCTACAATAGCTTATTAACCCAATTTGCTTTGACAGTCTTGCCCCTGAGTGAAAATGATCACCTAACCGATCACCTAAAAGGGAGGACACAACAACTACCTTTCCAGGATATCGTGAGACATTAGGACATGCACAGGTTCTGTGCTGTTAAATGTACCTCCTGAGAGAAGCCATTCCTCCCTCCAAAATGATGATGGGGGCCCATGTTCTGAGGCCCCAAAGGCTGTCAGCACGATTCTACCCATCCTTAGGCTGAACCCTGGCTGGCATAACTCTTAACACCCCTCTTTGAATAAGGATTCTTCTCCCTTCCCCACTGCAATTCCTAAAGTCAGGGTGGCTAGAGGCAGCATTTAAGTTTGCTTGTAATTTATTAATACTCCTTGAGCCTGCACCTTTGTGTGCAAAGGCACACTGCTTTAGAGAAAAAAGAACTTGCTTCTAAACTCCCATCTCTCAAACTAGAAAATCACTTCTTAAACTAATAGAGTTTGAGAGACAAGAATATTGATAATAAGTACGAAATAACAGAGTAGAAGATAAAGGACATGCCTTTTCTTGCATCAGGCACACTTAGGAAGTGAAGAATTTATCAGAAGTAATTGCCTTTCTTATAAGGTGTGATAATATTCATGTTGCATGTAAGTAGCAAATAATAAAATCAAATCATGAAACTGAACAGTTTATGAAGATGTAAAAGAGGGCCTACAGGAAAAGTTAATTGTATAAGACTTCAATCAAATACTCAGGTTATATAGGAGCCCACCATAGGCAAATTTGACAGAAGAATAAATAATAAAAGAGGAGACATATAGTCTCCTATAGTATAGACATATACTACAGTCATATAGTAGTCTCCTATGGTGAACCAACTGAATATTACCTCTATAAAAATATAAAAGGAAATTTCTGGAGCAAATTCTGAAAATCAGATGTATTACTTAGGACATATATACTATATGTAGTGGCAGAACTTGTAATAAAAATATCACTCATATTGCAACAGTTTATTGCTTGACAAAAAAAAGTCCATCGACCTCTCGCTTAGGAAAACAAAATATAAGGCAAATAATCATTTCCCCTTTTGTAATACTTGGATTAAAGCATCCTTGCAATGAGCTATCAGAAAGAGACTAAGAAGACAAAGAAAACCTTGATCTAGCCAGACACCACAACAATATTTTCAGCACTCTAACAGAAACAATCAAAATAGGATAAAAGCAAGAATGGAAAATCAAATAGAATAAAGAAAGGCAAAACTAATGGCTCTAAAATCTAGGAAAACAGAAGGAAGAAGGAAAGGTGGAAGAAGTCAGTAACAGTAATAACATCAATAGGCAGGTATACTGATATTTACATTTGTATAGATACCGTGCTAAGCACTAAACATGGGTTAACTCAGCTTTGAGAGGAAGTGAAACCTTAGGAGGTTTAGGAGTAGGGAAGCATTGAAGAAACAATTAAAAATTTGGAGAAAGCTAATGGCCTACCTCACTTTGAACTGAAAGAACTTAAAAGGAGGTAAAAGAAACTAATTTGGTAGACATTACTGAACACACTCCATGTGAAAGACACCAGGTAGGCTATGTGGCACAGAGCAGGTCAGTAGGTTCTATTGTTGAAAAGAATTTGTGCCAGAGGGTTGTTTAGAACTTTTTCACACAGTACCCAAAATTAGTCTCTCCTCCCTATTCTGCTCTCCTTTCCTCTTCCCAATTCCCTCCCTCTTCCCCTACTTTACATTCTCAGTTTGACTCCTGTCTCCCACAGGAGCCCTGTCTGACATTCTAGCCTGGAAGTAGCTGTTTTCATGCAAATAATCTCAAGAAAAATATTTATCTCATTGCCTTAATGACAAAGTATTATCACCATCAGGATCACATTCTGCTTTCATAGTAGACAAAACTATTTTTATTTTCCAAAAATCATAAGTTTTCTGATAGGTAATAGGAGTGATGATGACAAAATATCTGTATGGAAAGTAGGAGAAAAATCTCAATCACAAGACCACTTCTGCCACAGAGAATCCCACCCGAAAACCTGGCTTCTTGCCATCCAAACTAGTTGTACACATTTTCACTCCTTTGGGCCTTTTCCCTGTGCCACTCAGCCTCTGCCTCCTTTTGTCATTTTGTTCTCTTTGTGTATGACAATGTTAAGTTTTAAAAGGTAGTGGTTCCTGGGGCATCTGGGTGGCTCAGTCGGTTAAGCATCCGACTTCAGTTCAGGTCATGACCTCATGGTGCATGAGTTCAAGCCCCGTGTCAGGCTCTGTGCTGACAGTTTTGAGCCTGGAACCTGCTTTGGATTCTGTGTCTCCCTCTCCCTCTGCCCACCCCCCTCTCTTTCTTTCTCTCTCTCTCAAAATAAATAAACATTTAAAAAGTTAAAAAACTAAAATAAAATAAAAATAAAAAGTAGTGGTTCCCCCATGTGTATTTGGTGGGCAGGGTTGGGAGTAGGAGAGGACAACCTATGTGCCCGAACAGATGAATGGCTAAAGAAAATGTGATATATTCATACAATTGAATATTATTCAGCCATAAAAAGGAATGAAGTTCTAACAAATACTACAACATGGACAAACCTTGAAGACATTATCTTAATTGAAACAAGCCAGACATAAAAGGATAGCTGTTGTATAATTTCACTTAAATGAGGTATTTAGAATAGACAAATTGTTAAAAACAGGAAATAGATTAGAAGTTACCAGGGCCTGGGAGGATGGGAAATGGGGAATTATGCTTAATAGTTACAGAGTTTCTGTTTGGGATAAGGAAAATGGTTTGGAAATAGTGACAATTGCACAATATTGAGAATGTAACTAATGGCATTGAATTATATACACTTAAACATGGCAAATATGGTAATTTTTGTGTTATGCATATTTGACCACAAGTTTTAAAATTAGAAAAGGCATGGGCACCTGGGTAGCTCAGCTGGTTGAGCAGACTACGGCTCAGGTCATGATCTAGCAGTTCATGAGATCGAGCCCAGCATTGGGCTCTGTGCTGACAGCTCAGAACCTGGAGCCTGCTTCAGATTCTGTGTCTCCCTCTCTTTGCCCCTCCCCCGTTTGCACTCTGTCTCTCTCTGTCTCTGTCTCTCTCTTTCTCAAAAATAAATAAAAGCATTAAAAATTTTTTTAATTTATAATTTAAAAAGGCGGGGGTGGGGCGGTGTGTGAGGGAGTTGTGGTTCCTCCTGTGTGGCTTGGAGGTGAGGGGGGAGGCAGTGCTAGGCACTGGTATTTTTTAAAACCTCCCTAGTTATCCGAATGTATAATTTCCTTGTGCAAGAACCACCTGAATAAATTATCCAAGGGCCCTTCTGGTTTTAAGATTTAACGAATGTGTTACTGCATAACTGAAGAAGACAGTAGCACAGGGCTAGAAAGTTACAACAAATCAAAACAAAACAGATAGTGAAGCCAGACTGCCTGGATTTGAATCTTAGCTACAGAACTTATTAAAATTATGACTTTCAGCAACTTGTTTTAACCTCTTTGCCTATTTCTTCTGTAAAATTGCGATAATAATATTACCTCATAGGGTAGACTGAATATTAAATCGGTTAATACAAAAACTTGGTATCTGACATTGAGCAAGTGCTCAATTAATTTTAGTTTTTCTTTCACATTATTCTATCTGCCTGGAATGATCTGGTCCTCCTTTTTGTCCTTGTCTATCTATTGAGTTCACATCTGTGCTTTAGTGGTTTGCCCAAGTGTTACTTCCTCCTTTGCAGTCTTCCTTGACCTCTCCCACCTTTGTGCCCTCACTATCCCTACATTCATTTGTTTCTATCCTATCTTTCCCACCAGATGGTACACTTCTGGATAGCAGACTTTCATGCCATTTTATCCTCAGCTCCTAACACAGTAGCTGGCACATCCTGGCACTCAGTAAATATTTGTTGGCTGGAATGAAATGGATTTGAAAACCAAGAGGGAGACATGGAAAAGAATAGGGAATGATGTTAAGACTACTGACATCTCAAATAGCAAAAGCGAACTTGAGAAAGAAGAACAAAGCCGGAGATGTCATGCTCTCAGATTTCAAACTACAGTACAAAGCTACAGTAATCAAGACCCATATATCAATGGAATAGAAAAGAGATCCCAAAAATAAGTCCACACATATATGGCCAATTAATCTATAACAAAGGACACAAGGGTATACAAGGGGGAAAGGCAGTGTCTTCAATAAATGGTAATGGGAAAATTGGACAGCTACATGCAAAAGAATGAAACTGGACCACTGTCTTGCACCATATACAAAACCAAATTCAAAATGGATTAAAGACTTGAATGTAAGACCTGAAACCATAAAATTCCCAGAAGAAACCATAGGCAGTAAACTCTTTGACACTGGTCTTAGAAATATCTTTTGGGGCTAGTCTTCTTAGGCAAGGGCAACAAAAGCTAAAATAAAGGGAATTACATCAAGCTAAAAAGCCTTTGTACAGCAAAGGAAAGCATTAACAAAACAAAATGGCAAACTCCTGATTCAGAGAAGACATTTACAAATCATACAACCTATAAGGGGTTAAAATCCAAAATATATAAAGAACTTATGCAACTTAATATTTAAAAAAATAGGTTGAAAAATGGGCACAGGACTTGAGTAGACATTTTTCCAAAGAAGACATACAGATAGAAAACAGGCACATGAAAAAATGCTCAACATCACTAATCATCAGTGAAATGCAAATCAAAACCATAATGAGATATCACTCATACAACCCACATATAATCAGGTTGGCTATTATCAGGAATGCAAAAAACAGTAAGTGTTGGTGAGAATGTGGAGAAAAGGGAACCCTCGAACACTGTTGGGAATGTAAATTGGTGCCACCACTATGGAAAAACGGTATGAAGATTCCTCAAAAAATTAAAAATATAACTACCATACAACCCAGCAATCCCACTTCTGGGTATTTATCTGTAGAAAACAAAAACACCAATCTATGTTCACTGCAGCATTATGTACAATAGCCAAAATATGGAAGTAACCTAAGTGCCCATTGATAGATGAATGGCTAAAGATGTGGTATATATATATATATATATATATATATATATACCATATATATATATATATAGTATATGTATATGTGTATATATATATATATATGGTGTATATATATATATATATATACCACAGAATATGACTCAGCCATTCAAAAAGAATGGAATCTTACCATTTGTAAGACTGGACCTAGAGGGTATTATGTTAACTGAAATAAGTCAGATAGAGAAAGACAAATATGATATGATTTCACAAATCTAAAGAACAAAACAAACAGATTCATAGATACAAGAAACAAACTGTTGGCTACCAGAGAGGGGAGGAGTTCGGGGTGGTAAAATAGGTAAAGAGTATTAAGAGAAACAAACTATTTTATTTATAAAATAAATAAGTCATGAGGATGAAAAATACAGCATAGGGAATATAGTCAATAATATTATAATAACTTTGTATGGTGACAGATGGTGGCTAGACTTATTGTGAGGATCAACTTGTAATGTTTAAAAATACCAAACTGCTATGGTGTATACTTGAAACTAGTAGAATATTATATGTCAGATATACTTCAATAAAAAAGATAAAGGAAAAAAGACTACTGACATCTCTATAGGATCTCGTAGGCCCAGATATCCACTCAATCATTAATAGTCTTGGGTGACTGAAAGCCTTGCTTCCCTTGATAACACTACAGAAATTTTCCCTATTTTCTGCCTTTACCCTCTGTATTAGTGAGGGTTCTCCACAGAAACAGAATCAATAGGATGTGCATATACAGCCATATGTTGGAGAAATTGAAGGTTCGGTTCCAGACCATCCCAATAAAGCAAATACTGCTATAAAGCAAATCAAACAAATTTTTTGGTTTTCCCATGTGTATAAAACTAATGTTTACAGGCACCCTGGCGGTTCAGTCTGTTAAGTGCCCAACTCTTGATTTTGGCTCAGGTCATTACTTCATGGTCATGATCTCACATTTTTAAAAAATGTTTATTTGAAAGAGAGAGAGAGTGAGCAGGGGAGGGACTTGTCTCAGTGTTGATGGCTGCTGACAGATCAGATGGTGATTGCTGAAGTTTGGGGTGTCTGGTGCAATTTCTTAAAATAAGACAATGAAGTTTGCTGCATCTGTTAACTCTCATTTAACAAGATCTCTGTAGCACGTGATGCTGTTTGATAGCATTTTACCCACAGCAGAACTTCTTTCAAAATTGGAGTCATCCCCTCAAATGATCCAGAGACTAAGTTCATGTGATATTCCAAATCCTCTGTTGTCATTTCAACAATTTTCATGACATCTTCACCAGGAGTAGATACCATCTTAAGAAACCACTCCTCGGGGCGCCTGGGTGGCGCAGTCGGTTAGGCGTCCGACTTCAGCCAGGTCACGGTCTCGCGGTCCGGGAGTTCGAGCCCCGCGTCGGGCTCTGGGCTGATGGCTCAGAGCCTGGAGCTTGTTTCCGATTCTGTGTCTCCCTCTCTCTCTGCCCCTCCCCCGTTCATGCTCTGTCTCTCTCTGTCCCAAAAATAAATAAACGTTGAAAAAAAAAAAATTTAAAAAAAAAAAAATAAAAAGAAACCACTCCTCTGCTCATCTATAAGAAGCAACTCCTTAGCCATTCAAGTTTTATCATGAGATTGCAGCAACGCAATCCCATCTTCAGGCTCCACTTCTAGTTGTCTTGCTATTTCTACCACATCTGTGATCAACTTCCTCCACTAAAGTCTTGAAACCCTCAAAGTCATCCACAAGGGTTAGAATCAACTTCTTCCAAACTCCTGTTAATGTTATTTTGACCTCTTCCCATGAATCACCAATGTTCTTCTTTTTTATTTTTAGTTTATTTATTTATTTTTGAGAGAGAGAGAGACAGCATGAGTGGGGGAGGAGCACAGAGAAGAGACAGAATCCCAAGCAGGCTCTGCACTGTCAGCATGAAGCTGTATGTGGGGCTCGAACTCACAAAATCGTAAGATCATGACCTGAGCCAAAACCAGGAGTCAGACGCTTAACCAACTGAGCCACCCAGACACTAATTTAAAAAAATATTTTTAACACCAACAATGAAGCAACAGAAAGAGAAATTAAGGAATCAATCCCATTTACAGTTGCACAAAAAACCATAAAATACCTAGGAATAAATCTAACCAAAGAGGTGAAAAATCTATACACTGAAAACTATAGGAAGCTTATGAAAGAAATTGAAGAAGACACAAAAAAATGGAAAAAGATTCCATACTCCTGGATAGGAAGAACAAATGTCAATACTACCCAAAGCAATCCACATATTCAATGCAATCCCAATCAAACTTGCACCAGCATTCTTCTCAAAGCTAGAACAAATAATCCTAAAATTTGTATGGAACCAGAAGAGATGCTGAATAGCCAAAGTAATCTTGAAAAAGAAAACCAAAGCAGGAGGTATCACAATCCCGGACTTCAAGCTATACTACAAAGCTGTAATCATCAAGACAGTATGGTACTGGCACCAAAACAGACACTCAGATCGATGGAACAGAATAGAGAACCCAGAAATGGACCCACAAACGTATGGCCAACTAATCTTTGACAAAACAGGAAAGAATATCCAATGGAATAAAGACAGTCTCTTCAGCAAGTGGTGCTGGGAAACCTGGACAGCGACATGCAGAAGAATGAACCCGGACCACTTTCTTACACCATACACAAAAATAAACTCAAAATGGGTGAAAGACCTAAATGTAAGACAGGAAGCCATCAAAATCCTCCAGGAGAAAGCGGGTAAAGACCTCTTTGATCTTGGCCGCAGCAACTTCTTACTCAACATGTCTCCAGAGGCAAGGGTAACAAAAGCAAAAATAAACTATTGGGACCTCATCAAAATAAAAAGCTTCTGCACAGCAAAGGAAACAACCAGCAAAACTAAAAGGCAACTGACAGAATGGGAGAAGATATTTGCAAACAACATATCAGATAAAGGGTTAGTATCCAAAATCTATAGAGAACTTATCAAACTCAACACCGGAAAAACAAAGAATGAAGAAATGGGCAAAAGACATGAATGGACACTTCTCCAAGGAAGACATCCAGATGGCCAACCGACACATGAAAAAATGCTTAACATCACTCATCATCAGGGAAATACAAATCAAAACCACAATGGGATGCCACCTCACACCTGTCAGAATGGCTAACATTAACAACTCAGGCAACAACAGATGTTGGCAACGATGCGAAGAAAGGGGATCTCTTTTGCATTGTTGGTGGGAATGCAAGCTGGTGCAGCCACTCTGGAAAACAGTATGGAGGTTCCTCAAAAAATTAAAAATAGAACTACCCTACGACCCAGCAAATGCACTACTAGGTATTTATCCAAGGGATACAGGATGCTGTTTCGAAGGGACACATTCACCCCAAAGTTTATAGCAGCACTATCAACAATAGCCAAAGTATGGAAAGAGCCCAGGTGTCCATCAATGGATGAATGGACAAAGAGGATGTGCTATATGTTTACAATGGAGTATTACTCAGCAATCAAAGAGAATGAGATCTTGCCATTTGCAGCTGCATGGATGGAACTAGAGGGTATTATGCTAAGCGAAATTGGTCAGTCAGAGAAAGACAAATATCATATGACTTCACTCAATGAGAACTTTAAGACACAGAACAGATTAACATAAGGGAAGGGAAGCAAAAATAATATAAAAACAGGGAGGGGGGCAAAACATAAGAGACTCTTAAATATGGAGAACTAACAGAGGGTTACTGGAGGGGTTGTGGGAGGGGGGATAGGCTAAATGGGCAAGGGGCATTAAGGAATCTACTCCTGAAATCATTGTTGCACTATATGCTAACTAATTTGGATGTAAATTTAAAAAAATAAAATTAAAAAAATATTTTTAAATTTATTTAATGAATGTTCTTAATGGTATCTAAAATGGCAAATCTTTGGGGCGTCTGGGTGGCTTAGTCATTAAGCATCTGACTTTGCCTCAGGTCATGATCTCACCATTTGTGAGTTCAAGTCCCACATCCGGTGAGCATGTACCCCGCTTTGGCAAATCTTTTCCAGAAGGATTTCAATTTACTTTGCCCAGATCCACCAGAGAAATCTCTATGTATGTCATCTATAACCTTATGAAATGTATTCCTTAAATAATAAGACTTGAAAGTAAAAATTACTCCTTGATCCACGGGGTTCAAAGTGGATGTTGTGCTTTCTTTCACCGTACACAAAAATAAACTCAAAATGGATGAAAGACCTCAATGTAAGACAGGAAGCCATCAAAATCCTCCAGGAGAAAGCAGGCACAAACCTCTCTGACCTTGCCCACAGCAACTTCTTACTCAACATGTCTCTTGAGGCAAGGGAAACAAAAGCAAAAATGAACTACTGGGACCTCATCAAAATAAAAAGCTTCTGCATAGCAAAGGAAACAACCAGCAAAACTAAAAGCAACCGACAGAATGGGAGAAGATATTTGCAAACAACATATCAGATAAAGAGTTAGTATCCAAAATCTATAAAGAACTTATCAAACTCAACACCGGAAAAACAAAGAATCTAGTGAAGAAATGGGCAAAAGACATGAATGGACACTTCTCCAAGGAAGACATCCAGATGGCCAACCGACACATGAAAAAATGCTTAACATCACTCATCATCAGGGAAATACAAATCAAAACCACAATGGGATGCCACCTCACACCTGTCAGAATGGCTAACATTAACAACTCAGGCAACAACAGACGTTGGCGAGGATATGGAGAAAGAGGATCTCTTTTGCATTGTTGGTGGGAATGCAAGCTGGTGCAGCCACTCTGGAAAACAGTATGGAGGTTCCTCAAAAAACTAAAAATAGAACTACCCTACGACCAGCAATTGCACTACTAGGTATTTATCCACGGGATACAGGTGTGATGATTTGAAGGAACACATGCACCCCCATGTTTATTTTTTTTTTTTTAATTTTTTTTTCAACGTTTATTTATTTTTGGGACAGAGAGAGACAGAGCATGAACGGGGGAGGGGCAGAGAGAGAAGGAAACACAGAATCGGAAACAGGCTCCAGGCTCTGAGCCATCAGCCCAGAGCCTGACGCGGGGCTCGAACTCACAGGCCGCGAGATCGTGACCTGGCTGAAGTCGGACGCTTAACCGACTGCGCCACCCAGGCGCCCCGCACCCCCATGTTTATAGCAGCACTATCAACAATAGCCAAAGTATGGAAAGACCCCAAATGTCCATCCACAGATGAATGGATAAAGAAGATGTGGTATATATATATACAATGGAGTATTACTCAGCAATCAAAAAGAATGAAATCTTGCCATTTGCAACTACATGGATGGAACTGGAGGGTATTATGCTAAGTGAATTTAGTCAGAGAAAGATGAATATCATATGACTTCACTCCTATGAGGACTTAAAGATACAAAACAGATGAACATAAGGTAAGGGAAACAAAAATAATATAAAAACAGGGAGGGGGACAAAACATAAGACATTCTTAAATATGGAGAACAAACAGAGGGTTACTGGAGGGGTTGTGGGGGGGGGGGGAATGGGCTAAACAGGTAAGGGGCATTAAGGAATCTACTCCTGAAATCATTGTTGCACTATATGCTAACTAATTTGGATGTAAGTTTTTTTTTTTTTTTTTTTTTTGTTTTTTTTTTTTTTCCACGTTTATTTATTTTTGGGACAGAGAGAGACAGAGCATGAACGGGGGAGGGGCAGAGAGAGAGGGAGACACAGAATCGGAAACAGGCTCCAGGCACTGAGCCATCAGCCCAGAGCCCGACGCGGGGCTCGAACTCACGGACCGTGAGATCGTGACCTAGCTGAAGTCGGACGCTTAACCGACTGCGCCACCCAGGCGCCCCTGGATGTAAGTTTTAAAAAATAAAAATAAAATTAAGAAAAAATAAACTAAAAAAAAAAAAAAAAAAGTGGATGTTGTGTTAGCAGGCATGAAAAACAACATTAATCTCGTTGTATTATCCTCCATCAGAGCTCTTAGGTGACAAGGTGCATTGTCAATGAGCAGTAATGTTTTGAAAGGAATCTTTTTTTCTTAGCAGTAGCTCTTAATAGTGGGCTTAAAATATTCAGTAAGCCATTGTATGAACAAGCGTACTGTTGTCCAGGCTTTGCTATTCCATTTAGAGAACACAGGCAGAGTAAATAAGCATAATTCTTAAGCTCTCTAGGTTTTTCGGAATGGTAAATGAGCACTGGCTTCAACTTAGAGTCACCAGCTGCATTGGCCCCTAACAAGAGGATCAGTCTGTCCTTTGAAGCTCTGAAGTCAGACATTGACATCTCCTCTCTAGCTATAAAAGCCTTAGATGGCAACTTCTTCCAATAAAAGGCTGTTTTCATCTACAATGAAAATCTATTGTTTAGTGCAGCCACCTTCATTAATTAACTTAATTAATTAACTAGATCTTCTGGATAATTTGCTGCAGGTTCTATATCAGTACTTGCTGCTTTGCCTTGCACTTTTATGTTATGGAGATGGCTTTTTTCTTTAAACCTTATGAACCAACCTCTGCTAGTTTCAAGATATTCTTTTGAGAATAGCTTCCTCATCTTTCTCAGCCTTCAACGAACTGAGGAGAGTCAGGGCTTTGCTCTGGACTAGGCTTTGGCTTAAGGGAATGTTATGGCTAGTTTGATCTTTTTGGTTTTTAACATTTTTATTTTTTATTTATTTCTGAGAAAGAGTGTGAGCAGGGAAGTGGCAGAGAGAGAGGGAGACACAGAATCCGAACCAGGCTCCAGGCTCTGAGCTGTCAGGACAGAGCCTGACGCAGGGCTCAAACCCATGAACAATGACATCTTGACCTGAGTCGAAGTCAGATGCTTAACCGACTGAGCCACCCAGACACCCCATGGCTGGTTTGATCTTCTATCCAGACTACTCAAACTTTCTTCATATCAACAATGAGGCTGCTTTGCCTTAACATTTGTGTGTTCACTGAAGTAGCTCTTTTAATTTCCTTCAAGAACTTTGCCTCTGTATTCACCACTTGGCTAACTTTGGCACAAGAGGTCTACCTTACAGCTTATCTTGGCTTTCAACATGCCTTCTTCACTAAGCTTAATCACTTCAAGCCTTTGTTTTAATTGTTATTAATGTTTATTTATTTTTGAGAGAGAGACAGAGACAGAGCACAAATGGGGGAGAGACAGAGAGAGAGGGAGACAGAATCCTAAGTAGGCTCTAGGCTCTGAGCTGTCTGCACAGAGTCTAACATGGGACTTGAATTCATAAACCATGAGATCATGACCTGAGCTGAAGTTGGGTGCTTAACCAACTGGGCTACCCAGGCACCCCTCGAGCCTTTGTTTTAAAGTGAGAGATGTGCAACTCTTCCTTTCACATGAATACTTACAGGCCATTGTAGGGTTATTAATTAACCTAATTTTAATACTATACCTCAGGGAACAGGAAGGCCTGAGGAGATGTGGGGGAACAGCTAGTCAGTGGAACAGTCAGAATACATATAACATTTGTTAAATTTGCCATCTTATATGGACACAGTTCATGGCACCTCAAAACAATTACAATAATAACATAAAAGATCACTGATCACAGTTCACCATAACAAATATAACAATAATGAAAAAGTTTGAAATATTGTGAAAATTACCAAAATGTGACACAGACATTAAATGAGCAAATATTGTGGGAAAAATAATACCAGTAGACACAGGGTTGCCACAAGATTTCAATCTGTAAAAAATGCACAATAAAGAAATGTGCAATAAATTAGGCATGCTCATATATGTATGAGAGATTTATTTTAAGGAATTGGCTCATGTGATTGTGGTGCCTGACAAGACCAGTATCTTCAGGGTTGGCCAGCAGACTGGAAACCCAGGGAAGAGTTGCAGTTCAAGTCCAAATGGTCTGCTGGCAGAAGTCCCTTCTTTTCAGGGGATAGTAGTCTTTTCTTTTACGGACTTCAACTGATTGGATGAGGGCCACCCACATCATGGCAGGCAATCTACTCAATTCCAATGATTTTTTTTTAATGTTTTCTTTCATTTGTTTTTTTAAGTAGACTTCACACCTAGGGCAGAGCCCAGCGTGGAGCCCAGCACAGGGCTTGAACTCATGACCCTGAGATCAAGACCTGAGCTGGAAAAAGAAGAAAAAGACCTGAGCTGAGATCAAGAGTCAGACACTTAACTGACTGAGCCACCCAGGCACCCCACAATCCCACAGATTTAAGCGTAAATTTCATCCAAAGACACCTTCACAGAAACATGTAGAATAGTCTTTAGCCTACCAAGTTGACACATAAAATTATCACAGCCTCATCCTCTGGTTGTCCTCCACATGCACAAAAATTCTGGCTATTTCAAACTACAGGAAACTCTTTCAAAATGTCATGCTATTTCATACCTCTGGATTTTTACATATGCTATTCCTCCTTTAGGGAATACTTTTTTCCTGCTTTTTTACCTTGTAAATTCCTGCTTATTCTTCAAGGCTCAGATGAAATACCACCTTCTCTGCAAAATTCTCTGGCCTACCTCTTACCTCCGTCTACGTTATGTGCCCACACCCTCATTTTTTCATTATACCTTCAATAATAGAATTTACTGCACTGAATTACAATATGTTTTTGTCTTTCTCTTCCACTAGACCCATGAGAGTTTTAACCCCACAGGTATTAAAATTAGGCATTTCTAATTTTTATATTTTCAGCACCTAGCACAGTGCTTGGCAACAGACAGGTGTTCAGTAAGTGCTGTTGAATGAATTAATGGACTATTTTTTTTAATGAAGCAAATTTTGTTAAGAACAAAGTTAAGTAACATATTTAAATGGATTTAAATGGCTCATGTAACTCAAGTAAGGAACCGTATCCACTAAAACACTTTACAGTCCTTAATAATATTTCAAGAATACACATTACAGTGTGCAGTTTGGCTATTAAGATAATTTGTTTATTTAGCTTCTCTACCTCTGGCTCTGTTTCTGCTGATATGTCTCCCATATTTCTTTAATATTAAATTTCCCAGGCATAACTGGAGGTGTTCTTTAAGTAATGTGTATCTCCTTTTCTTAAATAAACCATTTTCAATCACTGAGGAAGGGTGCTGAAGAAACATGTCTCTCAGCATTTCCAGGCTGAACTTAGCTGCTATGTCCCTGCTTCCCAGTGCACACCTCACAGCTTGGCCCAGTCAGGTAAGTCCCACCACCACAAAGTCACTGCAGTCCCTCATCAGGCTTTCCTGGGCCTGTCAAAACAAGCTTCTGACTCAGAAGCTATTTATCACCATCAGATCTCTACATTAAAAAAAAAAATTGTATTTTTATTATAAAAGCAATATATTTTTATTGTACAAAATTCAGAAATGTGGAAAAGCAAACAAATAAAATAAAACCATTTGTAATCGCCCAGAGATAATCACTGGTCCTTCCAGGCCTTTTTCTATTTGTGAACAATTTTTTTTTCCAAAAAAAAAAAAAAAAAAAAAAAAAAAAAGGCATCAAACACTATATCCCAGTGTATAACTTCCCCCATTCTACTTATCAATACATTGTAAATATTTTTCCATGTCACTAAATATTCTATAATATCATTTTTAATGGCTAGTTAACAAGGGCTTTGAACATAATAAGTCACTCATTAGCTTTCTGAGAGCTAAAAGGCAAATGGGATGACCACTGTCACTGATTCTTTGTGCAGGGATACATCCATAACCATCATGGGAAAAGCCACATACGTGAAAATGAACAGAAAAAATTGTGAAGTTTTCCCACTGAATGTAAATGAAGAAATAGGTTTTGGTGGCTAGGGGAAAATTGTGAAAGAACAAACAGGAGATAAATCAAGATTATTCATGTTTGCTTCTTTGGTCTCCATTCACAACATCATCTATGGAGAGAAACTAGCTGAGACTAAAAGTAAAATAAAGTGTGTCTTCATTCATATTTTGTGTGTTTATTTAGGATCAACACACTGGTTTTGAAAGGATTTGCAGTAATCATTCAATGAGGGTTAAAGGAAAAATAAAACCACAGGAAATATCAAGCAGAGACACTTCCATACACCTGGGATGCACTCTTTTGGATTGTTTGGTCCTGAATATGGCTCTAGATTCTCTAACTATAATGATAGCTATGTTTATTTAGCCCTATCTCTGTGCTAGGCATGTGCTAAGAACTTTATTTCTCAATTAAAGGTAAAAAACAACTCTATGAAGTAGGTATTATAATTTCCATTCTACATATGAAAAAATGGGTTCAGAAAGTTTGGGTGACTTGCCAGTTAGTGAGTGACATAACCAGTTAATGATATGGACAAAATTCAGATCCAGATCTGCCTTCCCAAGCCCTTTCTTCTGTACTACTCTGCAAAGTAACCATCCATGGTGGGCAGAATAATGCCCCACTCACATCCCCACCAAAATGTCCACATCCTAATTCCCAGAAGCTGTGAATACATTACCTTATATGACAAAGGGGAATTAAGGTTGCAAATGGAATTAAGCTTTTAATCAACTGAGTTTAAAATAGGGAGACTAGCCTGGATTATCTGATTGGGCCTAATGTAATCACAAGTGATTAAAAGTGGAAGACAGAGACAGAAAAATCAGAGATGTGACAACAGAAGCAAGGTCAGAGTGATGCAATGTGAGAACTCAGCCTGCTGTTGCTGGTACTGAAGACAGAAGGGGGTCATAAGCCCAGGAATGTGGACAGCCTCTGAAAAGCAAGGAAATGGATCCTTCCCTAGATCCTCCAGTAAGGAATACACGCTGCCAACACCATGGTTTTAGTCCAGTGATATCCATACTAGACCGCTGACTTACAAAACTGTAACATAATATTCCTGTAGTTTTAAGCCACCAAGTTTGTGGTAATTTGTTATAGCAGCAAACAAAACTCATACAACCATCATTCTGTGAGTGTCTAAAGATCCAATTGTATTCTTAGTAGAAGACCCACACATTTAGTACAAATGTGAACAAAAAAATTGCCTGCATGTAAACCCATGAATTTTCCTACAAAATAATTTCTGATCTTCTTAAGATCTACAAAAATGTTGGATAAGACTACAAAGTTCTAGGTCAAGTGACATGGACAAGATTATTTTGGCCTAAGATAGAAACTACTTGCTGCTTACTTGCCCCCTGAAATACTGTCTGAAATGTCTTGTTTTTAAGAACCACATCCTCAGGGCACCTGGGTGGCTCAGTTGGTTTAAGCATCTGACTCTTGATTTTGGCTCAGGTCATGATCTCACAGTTCATGGGATGGAGCCCCATGTTGGGCTCTGCACTGACAGGACGGAGACTGCTTGGGATTCTCTCTCTCCCTCTCTCTTTCTCTCTGCCCCTCCCCAACTTACATAAATAAATAAATAAATAAATAAATAAATAAATAAATAAACAAACTTAAAATAAATAAATAAACTTAAATAAATAAATAAACTTAAAAAAAAAGAACCACATTCACATGGATCATCTAAAAAAGAGTGAATTGGGGCGCCTGGGTGGCTCAGTCAGTTGAGCGTCCGACTTCGGCTCAGGTCATGATCTCACGGTTTGTGAGTTCGAGCCCCGCGTCAGGCTCTGTGCTGACAGCTCGGGGCCTGAAGCCTCCTGATTCTGTGTCTCCCTCTTTCTCTGACCCTCCCCTGTTCATGCTCTGTCTCTCCCTGTCTCAGAAATAAGTAAACATTAAAAAAAATTAAAAATAAATAAATAAATAAATATTAGAAAAGTGAATTATAAAACATCTCTTTTTTTAAATTTTTAAAAAATCTTTATTTTTGTGAAAGAGAGAGAGGCACACAGAGTGTGAGCAGGGGAGGAACAGAGAGAGAGGGAGACACAGAATCCAAAGCAGGTTCCAGGATCTGAGCTGTCAGCATAGAGCCCAATGCAGGGCTCGAACTCACAAACTGTAAGATCATGGCCTGAGCCAAAGTTGGATGCTTAACTGAATAAGCCGCCCAGGTGCCCCAATTATAAAACATCTCTTAATGGTTGAGCTAACTGGCCTGCTGGATGTAATTATTAAATGTTGAATCAAAACTTTGGTTGGATGCCATCAAATAGGATTTTAGATTAATAACCAATATTGGAAAACAAGTCTAACCAATTCTGGAGGCAGCAAATCTGCGTTTGAATTATGCCTCTATCATTTTTTACCTGTGCATACATCACCTAATCTTTCTAAACCTCAGTTTCCCCATCTGTAAGATTGGTTGATATTACCGACTTGAAAAGATTATTAATAAGGATTTAATGAAAATATAGATGAAAAGCATCTAGAACAGTTCCTGGCACATAACAGGTGCTCAATAAATACTAGCTTTCTTGCTTCCTATTTGTCAAATACTATGAAGATTTTGACATTAGCATAGAAGAGAGGCTTATTTTCCTCTCTGCTGTTTCTATAGCAAGAAGGTTATTATATACAGGTTATGAATTGCTAGATTAAGAATTTTTTAAGGATAAAATCATGCATTCAGGGAAGTATGCCTGGAGGCCCAGCTTGAAATCTGTTCCTCCTGGGGCGCCTGGGTGGCTCAATCGGTTAAGCGTCCGACTTCAGCTCAGGTCACGATCTCGCGGTTCGTGAGTTTGAGCCCCGCGTGGGGCTCTGGGCTGATGGCTCAGAGCCTGGAGCCTGCTTCCGATTCTGTGTCTCCCTCTCTCTCTGCCCCTCTCCCGTTCATGCTCTGTCTCTCTCTGTCCCAAAAATAAATAAACGTTAAAAAAAAAATTTTTTTTTAAAGAAATCTGCTCCTCCAGCCCTTCTACAGATTTCAGAAACTTCAGATTCCTTGTATTATATCTTTCTGATTTAAAGAACTTCTGTTACTTATAACTAAACCCTGTCTCATACGCATATACATTAGCATACCATGTAATGTTTAAAATTGAATCCCATCAATCAAGGAACCTTTTCTGCCTATTCTGCTCTTAACAATACTTACTTTAATACAGATGCTAATAAAGCATTAATATTTTGAAATTTATGGAAAAGTATTCATTCACACATAATGGTGGTCTAATGAATCAAACACTGAAGATAATGCCTTAAATTATTTTCTTGATGGCATAGGATGATATATAACAGTAATTCATAGCAGACAATTTGTCTACATTTTGATCCTCATGTGGTTATTGTTTGGGGAAAATAGCCTACAATTTACCAAGAAAGCTAGAGTAGATATTTGAAAGAATCAACCAGAATTGGTTGGCAGTCTGGCATAATAATAAGGTTTCCTTGAAGATGGGTAGACAGCACTTTGAGCTGATACTGAAGAAATACATGTCAATTATGGTAAATAAGGACTTAGGGCTGCTAATTACAGGACAGAATCTGAATAACTCCTTCAAGCCATTTTCTATTGGGAACCTTTTAAATTTTATGTGATTAGTTAGATAGTTCTCTGGAAATGCAGTTATCAAGATAATTTGATTTCTTTTAACTCCCTTGCACACTCTATCTACTCTCTCAAACACTTTTTTTTTTTTTTTTTTTTAAGTAGGCTCCACACCCAGCATGGAGCCCAATGCAGGACTTGAACTCACAACCCTGACATCAAGCCCTGGGATCAAGAGTCAAATGCTTAACCAACTGAACCACCCAGGTGCCCCTCCCCTAAGCATTTCTACTCAAATCTTCATCTAGGCCCACCTAGCAAATTCCATGCCAAGGGGCAAATATTAAAATTCACTCAGGGTGCGCCTGGGTGGCTCAGTCGGTTGAGCGTCCGACTTCGGCTCAGGTCATGATCTCATCGTCCATGAGTTCAAGCCCCGCATTGGGCTCTGTGCTGTCAGTTCAGAGCCTGGACCCTGCTTCGGATTCTGTGTCTCCCTCTCTCTCTGCCCCTCCCCCGCTCATGCTCTGTCTCTCTCTCTCTCTCTGTCAAAAATAAAAACATTAAAAAAAAATTCACTCAGACCTCTGATTTTTTTTTTCAATGTTTATTTATTTTTGACAGAGAGAGAGAGACAGCACAAGCAGGTGAAGGGCTCTGTGCTGACAGCAGAGAGCCCATTGTGGGGCGTGAACTCATGAACAGTGAGATCATGACCTCAGCTGAAGTCAGATGCTTAACCAAATGAGCTACCCAGGTACCCAGACCTCTGATTTTTATTTATTTATTTATTTTTTAATTTTTTAATGTTTATTTTATTTTTGAGCTAGAGAGAGACAGAACGTGAGCAGGGGAAGGCCAAAGAGAGAGGGAGACACAGGATCCAAAGCGGGCTCCAGGCTCTGAGCTGTCAGCACAAAGCCCTAAGTGGGGCTTGAACTCACAAACTGTGAGATCATGACCTGAGTCAAAGTTGGACACTTAACTGACTGAACCACTCAGGTGCCCCCAGACCTCTGATTTTTTTTTTTAATTTTTTTTTCAACGTTTATTTATTTGTGGGACAGAGAGAGACAGAGCATGAACGGGGGAGGGGCAGAGAGAGAGGGAGACACAGAATCGGAAACAGGCTCCAGGCTCTGAGCCATCGGCCCAGAGCCTGACGCGGGGCTCGAACTCACGGACTGCGAGATCGTGACCTGGCTGAAGTCGGACGCTTAACCGACTGCACCACCCAGGTGCCCCAGACCTCTGATTTTTAAAGTGCTCTTTCTGAAAAGGCTCAGAGCCACAGAAAAGTTAGAAGCTGCCATTGTATGACTCCACCTCCTCCCACACTCATGCTGGGCAGAACTTGTCAACACATCCCAAGTGTTCTGGATTGTGCACAGCCTAAGGTGGCTCCTTTAATCTGCTGCATCCACTCCCTCAACAGATTCAGGTCCATCTAAAGGGAGCATGCCAAAGTCAGTATCTCCTTTGTGGCCTGGGAGTTCCATGAATAAGAGAGGGAGAGTTCTCATTAATATTTATGTTCCTAGCACACATAACACATTTAATAAATGCTCATAGGGGGAAAAAAAAAGGTCAGTCCTGAACTGCATTCTACCACTGCTCCTAGAACTCTGTCCCATCTTGCTATCAGTTCTCACAGTCTCACAGGTCTGCTGCTCATTCTACTTCTGTCCTGATTTTACTTTTGAGATCGTCCTCACACTGTTATCTTTGTCATTTAGCTGCAATTTTGACTCTCTGTGTTGGGACACTGGCTCCACATAGCTGAGGAATCCTTCCTGGTCTGGGTTGCCCTTGAGTCTATGTTGGCCCCATGCTGGCCCAGAATTGTCAGAAGAACCCAGCAAGGATTCACCTGGGAGAAGGGACAACGTCTCTGCAGAGTTCTTGGTTTGAGAGAACTTTCATTTGTGCTATCTCATTGAAGAGTTTTCAATCTAAAAATAGGAAAGCCCTTGAACCTCATTTTTCATATCTCCTTGTCATTTGAAGCTGATCCTGAACTATCCAGCAAGGAAGAAATAAGGAAATGGCAATAAGATCAGATTGAATGAGTGGAGTAAGCATATTCATGGAAAGACTGGCATTAAGTATTTGGAATATAAAAGACCAAAAAATTATTGGTGTTACTATTTTTTCCATTTTCAAAATGTTTTGGTGGCTAGAATAAGCTATACTTTGAATTCCCTTAAGGGCAACAAGTATTAACATATTAGACATAGCTTTATGAAATAAGGGTAGTATCTTCCTTTATTTCAAAACACGTCAGTCATCATCTAAATATTTACCAGAAGTTTTATGACATTTTATTAAACTCTGTGTTAAATATGATTGCTTAATTAGTACTTTTCATTTATACTAGCCAGAAGTGATTACCTTCCACATTTTAGATTTTTTGGAGTAAAAAGATACATTTTTTTAATGTTTCAAAGTTTTTATTTAAATTTTATTTACTTAACACATAGTATATTCATTTCAGTAGAATTTAGTGATCCATCACTTACATACAACACCCAGTGCTTGTCACAAGTGCCCTCCTTAGTACCCATCACCCATTTAGTCCACCCACCCCCCACTATCCTCCCATCCAGCAACTCTGTTCTAATTTTAGAATGGACTTTAAATTGGCTATAAACTTGAGTATTTCCCATATGATTTGTAGACATGACTATATGGTGGAAACTCTTTAGGTACCCTAAAAATATTATTTGGGGGGTTGCTGGGGATGAATTCTGGTCTTTATGTTCACGTTATTTACCAGTAAGAAACATCTTGGCTCAAAAATTAGTAGGATATGAAAGTCTTTCATGCTACACATAAGCGTCTTGTTCTTGAGGGAAAATAATTTACTTTTAGAGTCTGAGGAATGGCAAATTTGTTGCATTCTGGAATCTGGTATTAGTTCTCTCACCTTGACAGCCCAGCCCTTAGATAAGGCTCAGTTCTGTACTACTGGAGCAATAGCTAGCTTTTGTTTCTATAGCCACTGACTGCACCTCCTGACCCTGATAACCATCTTACAAATGCATCTTCTTGATGAGAAAAATCAAAGGAAGAAAATCTGGGTGGCTCAGTTAATTGTCCGACTCTTGATTTCAGCTCAGGTCATGATCTTGTGGCTTGTGAGACCAAGCCCAACGTCAGGCTGTGCACTGACAGTCCACAGCCTGCTTGGGATTCTCTCTCTCCTAGCTCTCTGCTCCTCCCCTTCCCCTCAAAATAAGTAAATAAACATTAAAAAACAGAAAGAAAGAAAAATCAAGGGATGAATGTGGAAGAATAAATCCAATTGCCCTGTCACCACCATACTTTGCTGGTGACAGGTCAATGAGGTGACAATTCCTGTGAGGTTCATTCCCTGCAGTGCTAATAAATGCACAACAGCACCAAAATTGCATGACAGCTCACCCATTCCAGGCTAGAAATAGATTTGAGGCACACAGACTCAACGATAAGCTCTTCAGCATGTTAGCTAACATAAGCTCAACAAAGATACTTAGGCATGAAAGAAACCTTATTCTGCACTGAAAAGCAGAAGCTGCCCAAGAGGGTGTGGGTTAAGGCTGCTTTGATAGGGCTAAGCCAGGCTGAAGCCAGGGGTATAGCAGGATGGGCTGGGGATGAAGGCTGCTTAATTGAACTAGGAAAGGCAGTGGACACTGGATTCCAAAGGGGGCCCAACTGGGAGGAGCAAGGGAGCTGGGAGGAAGTGAGCTAAGATGTGGGATATGAGAACATAGGAGAGAGACCTGAGGATTTTTCTGGGCTATGTCAGTCTAGGATATATATCCTAGACAGTTTTTTTCCTGGAGAGGAGAAAATTACAGCTAAGAGACTTGGAGATAAGGTCAGGTAAAGAGACAGATTTGATGGGATGGGTGTGGAGTCGGGGCGGGAGATAGAAAGGAGAAATGGGAGAGATGCACCAAACAGGAGGCTTAGCCCAAGTTTGAGCTGAAGACTCAGTGGACAGTTCTAGGGCAGAAAGTTACTGAAGGGATACTCGGGGATTATCAACTGTGCAAGAGCTGCTAGGAATCAACAGCTAGCTCTGGGAGGAACAAGTGAGAAAAAGAAAAGAACTAAATAAGAGCAGAAAGTGGAGGGGAAAAGGGGTGGAAAAGGGGAAGTAGGGAAGGGAGTTATCAATCTGGTGAGAGCTAAGCTAAACATTCTCTCCTGCCATCAGCTTGGAAGCAACTGCACCTGTTGCTGTGTAGGCAAAATCAAGGTGAGGAGCCTGGTTCCTCTATACTCAATTGTGGTTGATGACTTTAGCAGGCTGTAATGAACTATGCACACCAAGAAAGGAAAAAGTTAACTGAGATTGAAAGAAGGCCTTATTTGGCAGTTTTCAAACAAGCAGGTTGATTTGGCTTGTGTGAAGGCAATGATGCCTGATTTGGAGCAGAGCAATTTATGTTGTACCGTTTTAAAATCCAGTCTGGCACACTCTGATGAATATGTCGGCTGGCAGCTAAGAACTTGCTGGAATGTAAGAGTCTTTCCCCATTTATAATCGACACTTCCCTTTCCAGGAAAGAGCTTTTCTAATCTCTGAAGCAGTGGACCTATCAATTTGCATAAACTATGACATTCTCAGTGAACACTGAGAATTTGAACACTGTGAATTTGAAAGATGAATTTATCCTCTACCACTTACTTTTCTACTGTCTTTAAAAAAAAAAAGCAGCATCGGTCTGCAGTGAATCAGCACCTTTAAAAATCACTTGTGCTGAGTAAATCTGTTAAGAGTGGCAGGGAGCCATCCTTAGAAGGGGGAGGGGCAGGAATAAAATGATCCTTTTCTATTTTTGTACGTGCCTAAGTGGTTAAACCACCAATTACATTAGATGCTAATTAAATGTAAAACAGATTTTAGGGCTGTTCTGATTTGCTTCTTGAAGTATGATTGCTTGCTTATCCTTCACCTAATTCTCATGAGAAAGTATCAAACAGTCCAGGTGAGTTCAAAGAAGCCTACCAACCCCGCCCCCCCCCCCACCCCCCACCACCACAGGACTTGCACCAGTCCCTGAACAAAAAAAAAAAAAAAAAAAAGGAACACCAAGGATCAACAGAGTCTACTCTCAAATCCCTCAAATGCTACATACACTACCTGGTCACATTTGCCCTGTTCTTACTGCTGTTTATCCACGAGAAAGCCAAGCCTGAAATCCCTCTTGAGGCTAAGACATATGAAAATGCCAAATGAATCAGATCAAAATTTCACAAATTTGGTTTCATTTAATCATATCTGATTCTGCACACTATAGACATCACTCCATGAAATTACATCAGTCATATATACCATATACTATAATTCATTAAACTCAAATAAGAAAAAACAATTAAGAAATGGGACCAGGGGTGCCTGGCTGGCTCACTCAGAAGAGTGTGTGATTCTTGATCTCGGGGTCATGAGTCTGAGCCCCACATTGGGTGTAGAGATTACTTTAAAAAAGAAAAAGAAAGGGTGACCAAATGTCATCTTGCTCCAAACCGAACCAAAAATCATATTTTGAGTGAAACCTGACAACACCTGGTTGGTTAAGCTGCATACCTAGATTTATTAAAATCACTCCCTTAAATGTCTATTAGAGAACACACACACATATTTATAATACTACTGCAAAGTTGAAAAGAGACTTTGCAAAGTCTCATCATTAGCAGAGACACTGTATATGAAGGACAAGCGTAGTATAATCTATCTCAGTAAGAGTTACTTTTACCAGCAACATGTATCAAAATTTTAAATGTGTGTACTCTTTGACCCAGGAATGCCATTTATAGGAATATATCCTAAGGAGATAACTAGTGAAATATATAAAGATGGCATGCAAGGATATTCATCATGGCTTTCTTTACACAATAAAAAAAATTGAAAATAGCCTCATTAACCTTTAATGGGGGACTGGCTAAATGAAAACATCAATGCAATATTATGCAATCATCCAAAAAGAGAATATATGCATACCTGATGACATAAAAAAAAACATCATGTCACATTGCTAGTAAAAAAAAAAAAGGCATAAAAAACTATTCATAGTATGATTTTTTAAAATATAAAACAATTTATACTGTGGATGGTAGAACTTCAATTTTTTGGTACTTAATACTTTTTAAAAAATTTTCTAAGTATGTGTTTACTTCAAAACCGGGGTGTAGGGGGATCAAGTTATTTTCATCAGAGGAAAAAAAAAAATCATTATTCTATATTTCAGTCAGACCAGAATAGTCACCGAGAAAGCCAAATGTAGCTCTTGTGTGTCTGTCTGTACCTTCTGTTGGAAGCAAAACTGTGGATAAACAGTATCACAGAATTTGAATGGATGGTGTCTAGAATACAAACCAAAACAGAAGTGAAACACTACATAAACTTAGGAGGATGCCTTTATCATACATAGTGTTTGAAAGTAATTCATTGTGCACATTTGTGTGTCTATTACCATATTTTCATGGCTAACAAAAAATAATGATGATTCCAAATGGCAACAAATAATATAACTACCATTGGTTTGTTTTTTTTTTTTTTACATAAGTTACCACTCCATAAGTCTTTGTGTTGGGGAAATCTGACCTGAACAGATGGACCTCATGCTGTTTTCTAAAACATAAACAGATTTCTGATCTTCTGGACCAGGAAATGAAGTCAGCACTAAAACAACAGACACTATCATCCACCTCCTAAATTCAATTTCAATTTCAATTTAAGAAGCTCCTAATAAAAGCAATATTTTCCTCTTTAGAAAGTGATAAGTTTCTGTCTTAATGGAATGTGTTCTTGACATAGTAACAAAACATAGTGAGAGATTAGTGGCACTGGAGATAGTGGTTGACTGAACCCTGAACCAAACCAATTTTGGAGAATTCCTTCATTGTGGTTTTTGGCCGGTGGTAGCATTTGGCTGTCTCCACCCTTCATTTTCCAAGTTTCTCACAGAAGGGGCATCCTGAGGACTGCCACTCTACCTGCTTAAATCTTCATCTCATTAGCTAAAGGGCCCTTTTTCCTTACAACATCTTCACAGGAGCATTTTCACAAATAGATGCCCTTGGAGACTCAAAAAAGGACTCTCTGTCAAGTAATTAGCAGCGTGTCAGAGTTTTTGGGGTTTTTTTCCTGCTCTACCACTTTCCAGCTTTGTGACTTAAGGCTGTGAGGAGGCTGGTGGGGCCAGCAGGAAAGAGTCTGAGGAGGAGTTGGGGCCAAGGAGGTGGCCCATGAGGCCAGGGTATTGGTTATATAACAGGAGAATGAACCAATAATTAAATATTGAGGATAATGGGGGCCAAATTTCTCATCATCAGAAAGGAAATTACAAATAGACTGGAATGAAGCCTGTGGTATTCAGTGGAGTTGGAGATATTAGACTAAACTCATGGGTTTTAATATAAGTAGATGAAGAGATATAGAAATAGATATAGATGCATGTGTTTATGTGTTTGTAAGTTTCCTGGCTCTGTCTGCTAGGATGGTCTAAAAGTGATGACACCCCAGCATAACCACACCTAGCACCTAGGTCTTGCATTGTCTACTAAAAGGAACCATGGCTTCCTGAAGAAATAGCTTTTGAAATGACTGCAATGGATGGGTAAGAAAAGTACAAGATAAGCCTGAAACATCTTACACCAGAAAGTACTCCAAGATTAAAATAAGAGATGTCAAAAGAACCCAAGAAGCAGCTTGAGTGAGATTTGAATGGCCAAATCTCTGACCATTTATTTTAGCATTGAAATCAATAATGACAGTCTGTTATAACCCATTGAGTAAAACAGAAATCTACAAATCATGCTGGTGTAAATAAGTGAATTAATAAATAAATAAAAAGGAAGAAGAGAAAACTCTTCCTTATATAATAAAATATCAACTAATGAATAAAAAATAAATGTTGGAGGGGCGCCTGGGTGGCTCAGCCAGTTAAGCAACTGACTCTTGATTTCAGCTCAGGTCTTGATCTCAGGGTAGTGAGTTCAAGCCCTGCATTGGGCTCCACACTGGGCATGAAGCCTACTTAAAAAATAAATAAATAAATAAATAAATAAATAAATAAATAAATAAATAAATAAAAATAAAAATTGCAAGTACTGTTTCTACTGAATGCATAGGGCTTTTGCACCATCATACAGTTGAAAAATTATAAGTGAAATCATTTTTAAGTCAGGGACCATCTGTATATCCTCTACTGCATCTCCAGTGGACAGACAGCATTGACGCTGTTTGAACACCTACAATGACAGGAAGCTCACTCCTTCCCAAGGCAGCCACCTGGGAGTCATACTGATTGCTAGAAAATTATTTTTTTAACATTGTGTCAGAATCTTTCTCCATATAATTTCCAGAGGCTGTTCCTATGTATTTCCTCTGGGGTCACTGATTGATTCCATCTTCCACATGACAACATTTCAATATCAGAAACTATTTCCTGCCTTCTACCTTCCCTATTGCAAGTCCCCCATTATGAGTTTTCTCCAAACTAAAAACCTCTTTTTTTTTTTCAATTATTTCATGTGTAACCATGGTTTTCAGTCCTCTCACCATCTTAACCACTCTTCTCTGAACATACACCAGGTTTTTATAATCTCTCCTATTCAGGAGACTCTGTTATAGAAACAGGGGGGCAGCCTGAGATCACACCAGGTATTCTGGCAGCCTCATGCATTCACATTTATTCCTTCATTCAGTCAATATTTACTGAGTGCCTATGACGTGGAAGGCACTAGTCTAAGACATTATGAGAGATAAGATTAGGAAGACATAAGCTTTCTCTTAAAAATGCACGTTAGTTTGGGAGAAACAATATATAGTTACAAATGCCACAAAACAGACACAGAAACTTCTATATACAGTAAAAGGAAGGAACATCAGAGTTAGACCAGAGTCTAACATCAGAGTACTAAAGGACAACGCTAAAGTCATGACAATGCCACACTAGGCCTATTTTGTTTTGGGATAGTAAGAGAATTGATAAAAAGCAGAAGGTTGGGGTTTAAGCTACATTAAAAGAGAAAATTCCAAATTAAGAGAATTATCATACAGATCCAGAAGACACAAAGAGTTTATATAGTCCATTTTGCCATTGAAAACTCTGACAAAAGAATCAAAAATCATTTGTCCAGAGTGATTTACATGCAGCTCTATAAAGGCAAAATAAACAAATAAACTAGACTACTACAGGCTTATACCAAGTGCTTTACATGTAATGTTTTACTTAATCCCACAAGAACCCTAACAAGGTAGGCACTAATATTATTTGCTCTTAAAAAAAAAAATTAAGTGAACCTCAGCCAGGTACAATGACTTGCCCAAGCTTCCAAAGGTGCTAAACATGACAGCCAGGCCTCACATCCAAACCCTCAGCTTCCAGCCCAACTTGAGGCCATCAACCCCACAAAGCAATCTCTGGCAAATCTCTAAACACAACCTCACAATGCTCCTGGTGAGTTAATTGGAGAAGCCTCTCAGTAACCAATTGTTCCTCCCTGTGTTTAAGAACACTTTAGGTGCACCTGGGTAGCTCAGTCGGTTAGGTGTCTGACTTCGGCTCAGGTCATGATCTCACGGTTTGTGGGTTCGTGCCCCATGTCGGGCTCTGTGCTGCCAGCTCAGAGTCTGGAGCCTGCTGTGGATTCTGTCTCCTTCTCTCTTTGTCCCTCCCCTGCTTGCGCGTTCTCTCTCTCAAAAATTAATAAACATTAAAAAAATTAAAAAAAAAACACTTTCTACTGGGGGCACCTGGGCAGCTCAGTTGGTTGAGTATCCAATTCTTGGTTTGGGCTCAGGTCCATGGTCCCATAGTCATGGGATCAAACTCCGTGTTGGGCTCCATGCTCAGCATGGACCCTGCTTGGGATTCCCCCTCTCTCTCTCCCCTCTGCCCCTCTCCCTTGCTCACACTCTCTCTCTCTCTCAAAAAAAAAAAATTAAAAAGAAAACACACTTTCTACAGGACTCTGTTAGAGTCCTTGCCGTATGGTATTGCTGTGAGTTGCATATATAACTTATGAATTATATAATCACCAATAAAGTGTTACTGTTCCAAGAACTCAACAAATGTTGGGAGTCCTCTGGCATAGCTGGCCTGCTTTGCAGAAAGTCACCCTCTTAACAGAGACTTCTAATACTGGATCTGATTAGTTGTGGCGCTGAGCTTGGGTAATCATACTCCTGCAACCTGACTCTATCTTCTATCTCCTAACCCTAATTTAAGGGAATCCAAGAAGTAATGTGAGTATCTGGCTTTGGTTCACCACCACCCTCAGAAGCCTTACCATTGGGATTCTCACTCCCATTTAGAACAATGGCTCAGCTAGAGTTACATAGAGACCAGGGCAAAATAAATGGGAAATTACCTAATATTTCTTCGTTCCTTCATCAAGTTCTTAAAGTTAAAGTCAAAGTTCAGTAAACCTGCTAATACTTTGGGATCTTAGATAAAAGTAAAGAGATACAAACCAAGTGATTTTGATACAGTCAGAAAATGATTAAATGAACTTTAGTAAAGATGACAGGTATATGAATTAAGTTCCTATATAATTTTAACTATGAAATAGTGTTAAGTGCCCATTGATCACATACAATTCTATTACAGCAATGACTCTAAGAGAAACCAGAATTAATAAACAATCTAACATGTGTAATGGTATATAAGCCAAAATTTTAAAACTATATATGTATATTAAAATTTATAGGGCAAAATAAACTTTTGGTCCTCAGAAGAAAAAAAAAAAAACTGTGACCTCAACTTATCTCTGACATTTCCTACCAAATAGAAGGCCATTTCCTGTGTCTAGACTAGAAGGTAGATGGATGAAAAGTAAGAAAGGAGAGATACTAGAGTGATCATCATTTTCCTTTCCATACCTAAGCCAGGAGCCAGCAGACAGTGACTGTTGATGTAACACTTTAGTTACTTGGAGAATCATTACTAAGGGCAGGATGGAAAAAAAAATATGTGTGGTGATAATAAGGGTACTTTGCCTGATTTTACAATCAAAATAATGCAGGAGAAACATGAAATAAGAAGGAAGATATAGTAGTGGCCCATAACATCCTGGAACTATGATTTATCAGAGTGTTTAAGAAATACCATCCATAGTGCAAGGTGGCCTCAGCAAGGAAGATGAAACAAGACTCTCATTGCCAATGAAGTGCTTAAAAGCATTCAGGGGCACCTGTGTGGTTCAGTCAGTTCAGCGTCCAACTCTTGATTTCCTTTGGCTTGGGTTATGATCTCACAGTTTCATGGGTTTGAGCCTGGATCCTGTTTGGGATTCTCCTTCTTTATCTGCCTCTCCCCTGCTCGGGCTCTCTCTGTCTCTCTCAAAATAAATAAATGAACGAATGAATGAATGAATGAATGAATAAATAAATAAATAAAATAAACGTGAAAAGGGGTGCCTGGGTGGCTCAGTCAGTTAAGTGTCCAACTTCAGCTCAGTTCATGATCTCATAGCTCCTGAGTTTGAGCCCTAAGTCAGGCTCTGTGCCGACAGCTCAGACCCTGGAGCCTGCTTTGGATTCTGTGTCTCCCTCTCTCTCTGCCCCTCCCCCACTCACACTCTGTCTCTCAAAAAATAAATAAAAACATTAAAAAACTTTTAATAAAAAATTAAAAATGTATTATAAAAAAATAAGCTTAAAAAAAGTGTTCAGAATAAAAGGCTTGGTTAGTTAGAGTATGATTAATGATATCATCTTTTCCTCACCAACAAATTCCAATGCCAAACTGGAAAATTATATTTCTACTCAGGTCACCAGGAGGCAAAGACTCTTCAAGCATCTAATAATCAGGGGTGGGAGGTGTGTCTAATCCTCATGATAACCACAAACTGTCAGATTGCTAGATAGGTCAACAACTGCTGAGATTAGCTAGGTCTGAAGCATGGATAGCAAAGCTATCCAAGTTAAAAGGTACTGGAGAATTCAGCTGTTCACACCTGAATTAAAATATTGTGAACCTTACAAAAACTCCAATCAAACTTAAATTTAATAATTGAATTATTTACATCTTTACATTTTCTCATTAATTTTGTGTCTTTGAAAAGACTCTAATTTATGTAAAAATATGGAAAAAGGTATGATTAATCAATCTCCCTGCCAGTCTCCCAAATACTATTTTCTCTTGTGACTGAATTCACTAACTCCCATTTCTATTAGGTAAAGCAAAAATGTTAACCATATTAGTTAAATGAAACCAGTGTGTGACCATTGCCCCTCTTCAGGTCGTTTGGCCCCTCTACTTACAACTACCCACCTCTTGGCTGCAGCCAATTGATAGATCTACCAACACAAATAAACAAAACTTAATAAATCCTATTTAGAAACAGAATTGGTGATATCTAAATATAATATGGTTCTAAGTTCTACTTCTTTGAAAATTTAATTGTGCTCTTTCCCTCACCAGAGAATATTTTTATAATCTTGGGTTGGGGAACTAGAATAGTGTTCTCAGTGTAACACCAAGGTGAAAAATCACAAAGAAAAAATGGACTGGTTTGACTCCATGAAAATTTAAATCATCTATGAAAAAAAAAACCATAAAAAAATTTAAATGACTAATTAAAAACAACAATAGCAACAAAGGATTAACATCTTTCATACAAGATGGGCTCTTAAAAACTCAAAAAAGGGGCGCCTGGGTGGCGCAGTCGGTTAAGCGTCCGACTTCAGCCAGGTCGCGATCTCGCGGTCCGTGGGTTCGAGCCCCGCGTCGGGCTCTGGGCTGATGGCTCGGAGCCTGGAGCCTGTTTCCGATTCTGTGTCTCCCTCTCTCTCTGCCCCTCCCCCGTTCATGCTCTGCCTCTCTCTGTCCCAAAAGTGAATAAACGTTGAAAAAAAAAAAAAAACTCAAAAAAAATTGCACAAAGCCCATGAATAGGCAATTCACACAAAAAAATACACATAACCAATAGACATATGGAAAGATGCATATATGCACATTTCTATAAAAGAAAAACAAGAATTTAAAAAAGAGTGAGATACCTGTTTTGCCTCTTAGGTGAGGAAAATAGGAAAAGCTGATTATCTCTGGCGTGAATGAAGAATCTAGAACATCATGCACTATTTTTTGCAGGGCAAATTGTTATAAGAATTTTGGAGAATAGACAATATGCACCAAAATGTTAATTTTGCACCAAAAGTATTAATTCTCTAGCCTATAAATTTCATTTAAGAATTTATCCTAAGGAAGGAATATCATTACACAGATGTATATTAAAAGAATATTCAATATGGCATTGTTTATATTATGCAAAAGTTGTAAATAATCTGAACTTAAATAGGATGTTGATTAATTCAATACTTACATGTATCAGATAAGAACATATCTATAGCTGTGTGGAAAAAATACCAGAAAAATAGATACAGTATGATTCTATTTATGATACACCAAATTTAACATGCACATTTTTTCACATTCGTAAAATTAAAATGCATCTTACAATTGACAGCATCTTGGGGCGCCTGAGTGGTTCAGTGGTTTAAGCGTCTGACTTCGCCTAGGTCATGATCTCCCGGTTCATGAGTTCAAGCCCTGCGTCAGGCTCTGTATCGACAGCACAGAGCCTGAAGCATGCTTTGGATTCTGTGTCTCCCTCTCTCTCTGCCCCTCCCCCACTCATGCTCTATCTCTCTCTCTCTCTCTCTTTCTCAAAGACAAATAAACATTAGGGCACCTGGGTGGCTCAGTTGGTTAGGTGTCCAACTTTGGCTCAGGTCTGATCTCACAGCTCGTGAGTTCGAGCCCCGCGTCGGGCTCTGTGCTGACAGCTGAAAGCCTAGATCCTACTTCGGATTCTGTGTCTCCCTCTCTCTGTCCCTCCCCTGCTCAAACTCTGTCTCTCTCTCTCAAAAATAAATAAACATTCAAAATAACTGTAATTAAAAAAAACAATTGACAACATCTTACATTCGATGAAATGTATCATTATTTATAAATTTAATAATCTGGAAGTCTTTATTCCAAACCAATATGCATAGTTACCTGTGGAGAATGTCTTACTAGAGGGTTTTATTTTCTATTCTGATGTTGATCTCATTTTTTATAATCAGCTACATCTTAGGATTTATTCCATAATAACAATAAAATTATTCCCATTTTGCTGTTCTAAAAGGTTTTTAAATCCCAGGAAAAAAATAACACAGAATAGCTCATCAATGCTCCAATAACCAATCTTTTGTTTTTTGGAAAAAGTTATTTTGATCCATGACAGATACCAAAAAATAGTATTTTTAAAAAATTTTTTAAGGTATTTGACCAAACTTATGTGTGCACATTCTTATGAATTTCAATGACATCAATTCTTAATTTGGCTAAAAAGTAGACTTTGTCATATTTTCCTTCTTATACAAATAACAAAATACAAAAAGAATAGCTCCTTTTTAAAAAGATTGCATACTAACAGTTTAAAAATACTACAGGGGCGCCTGGGGGGGTTCAGTCAGTTAAGCATCAGACTTTGGGTCAGGTCATGATCTCATGGTTTGTGAGTTCTGTGCTGACAGCTCAGAGCCTGCAGTCTGCTTTGGATTCTGTGTCTCTCTCCTCCTCACCCACTAGTGCTCTATCTTTGTCTGTCTCTCAAAAATAAATAAACATCTATTTATTTATTTATTTATTTATTTATTTATTTATATATTTTTATTTTCTTTTTTTTTCTTTTTTTTCAACGTTTTCTTTTTTTTTTTTTTTTTTTTTTTTTTGGGACAGAGAGAGACAGAGCATGAACGGGGGAGGGGCAGAGAGAGAGGGAGACACAGAATCGGAAACAGGCTCCAGGCTCTGAGCCATCAGCCCAGAGCCTGACGCGGGGCTCGAACTCACGGACCGCGAGATCATGACCTGGCTGAAGTCGGACGCTTAACCGACTGCGCCACCCAGGCGCCCCTATTTTTATTTTAATGTTTATTCTTGAGAGAGAGAGAAAGAGACAGAGAGAGCATAAGCAGGGGAGGGACAGAGAGAGAGGGACACACAGAGTCCGAAGCAGGCTCCAGTTTCTGAGCTGTTAGCACAGAGCCTGACGCGGGGCTCGAACTCACAAGCTGTGAGATCATGACCTGAGCCGAAGTTGGACACTTAACCAACTGAGCCACCCAGGCGCCCCCTAAAAAATAAATAAACATTAAAAAAAAATGTTTTTAAATACTACAGACTAGGGGCAGAAGTGTCTGACTCTTGATTTCATTCAGCTCAGGTCATGATCCCAGGGTTGTGGGATTCTCTCTCATAGGGCCCCTGGGTGGCTCAGCTGGTTAAGCGTCTGTTGATTTCGGCTTAGGTCATGATTTCATGGTTCATTAGTATGAGCCCCGAATTGGACTCTGTGCTGACAGCCTGTTTGGGATTCTCTCTCTCCCTCTATCTGCAACCCTGCCCCTCTCAAAATAAATAAACTTAAAAAAAAAAAAAAGAAAAGATTCTCTCTCTCTCTTCCCCCTTTGGCCCTCTCCCTGGCTTGCTCTCTCGGTCTCTCTCTCTCTCAAATAATAATAATAATAATAATAATAATAATAATAATAATAATCATACAGACTAAAAAGCATTTTAAGGAAAAACACTTTCATTAAGTATCTAGAAATTAAATACATCATGTTAAAGAGCTCAAACTGAGTAATATGTTACTCCTCATAGAGGACATGTGCATATGTGAGTTAAAAATAAAGAACTACTTTTTTTTTTTACTTTTTTTTTTTTTTAGCGTTTATTTATTTTTGAGACAGAGAGAGACAAGAGAGGGAGACACAGAATCTGAAACAGGCTCCAGGCTCTGAGCTGTCAGCACAGAGCCCGACGCGGGGCTCGAACTCACGGACCGCGAGATCATGACCTGGGCCGAAGTCGGCCGCTTAACCGACTGAGCCACCCAGGCGCCCCAGAACTACTTCTTACAAAGCAATCGTCAATAGAATTTTACATTTAGCAATGAATTTACTAAAAAGGAAGTATAACCTAGAGTCTAAAATATAATCTTTTATAAAACCATAAAATATGGCAGATTATCTTTTAATACAGAAAAGTGAAATACTGATATAAATGCCAGAAATTAAAAGAAAATAATATATATATAGTGTATATATAGTGTATACATATATGACTACATAAAAATTAAAATTTTCTATGGCAGCTTAAATACCATAAACAAAGTTTAAAAATAAAAAATCAAGAAAAAATTGCAACATATGTAACAAAGTCCTCATTATACAAAGAGCTCCTACAAACAAGAAAAAATACAAGCACACCAATAGAAAAATAAGGCTGGAAACTCACAGAAGAAACAATAAGCATGACCTATACAAACATATGGAAAATATGTTCTTTTTGGCCTATCCAATTGGAAAATACTTTTAAAAGATTGATAAAACCTAATAACCTAATTTTGGTGATAGTGTGAGGATACCAACATTCTAATTCAGTATTTATAGTGATATACACTAATACACACTTTCTGTAGCACAATCTGGAAATAGTGTTCTTCCAATACATATTTCATGAATACTTATATATCTAACATTGTAGATGCTGAGAACATGATAAAGAATGAAACAGACAAAAGAGGAGACAGGAAATTACTGAACAAATAAATGAACAAATCAATGTGTTTAAAATGTACCTACCCATTGAACTGACAATTTCACTTCTAGGAATTTGTTCTAAGAGTAGAACAAAACAAGTGCACAAATGTTTGACCAAATATGTTATTTGCAGAGGTGCCTGAGTAGCTCAGTCAGTTAAGCATCTGACTCTTGATTTTGGCTCGGGTCATGATCTCATCATAGTCCAGCCCAGTGGGGGCTCTGTGCTGGGCCTGGTGCCTGCCTAAGATTCTTTCTCTCCCTCTCCCTGTACTTCTCCCCGCTTGTGCTTTCTCTCTCTAAAGAAAGAAAGAAAGAAAGAAAGAAAGAAAGAAAGAAAGAAAGACAAATATGTTATTTGCAGAGCTGTCTGTAATAGCAGAAAACTGGAAATACATAAATATTCATAATTGTGGCATTGTTTAAATCAATAAATTATGTTCTATCCACATAGTGCAATATTATGCAACCCTTAAGAATGATGACCTAGTTTTTATATGTATTGTTTTGAAAGATAGTGGTGATAAATTTTATAACGCAAATGCAACCAAAAGAAGATTGATCCATTTAAAATGCATGTATGTTCACCTAAAAGAAAATCTGTTTACAATGGTTTTCTCTGGTTTCTCTGGTTTTATGCATTCCTTTACTACCTAAATATCTTACAATAAGCATACATTTTATGAGAGAAAAATCATAGATATTGATGTTTTAAAAAATACATTATATAATCTTTATTGAGTCCACAAAGTATATACCACGAGTATATTTGAAATTGTCAGCATTATGACACATCTTAGTCATATTTTCTTCAGATTACAGCTTTCCGTAAGATGTTATCTAGCTATTGTTCTCTATTAAATTTTTCATTAATTCTTTTTTTAAACTTCCCTTAAGAACATTTTTTGTATATCAACTTTACATCTTTTTAGACTATCTTTGTTTCAAATTAAAATATGGATAAACACTTAATTGCTCAGCATAATACCAAACACTTTAATCCACAGGCTCTGTACTTTGGAACAGATGATTATGAAAATGGTTCTGCAGAGTTGAGAAACACCAGAGGTGTCAGAAAATAAAGACGGATTACAAAAAAGCTCTGGAAAAAAAAGTGTAACTTGCAGCGTGCGATGGCATTGAAAACAGTAAGTGTATTTACATGTGCATTGTATTTGCGTGCATATACACATACTTGAATCCTACAGATGCATACGTGAGAGTTCATGTTTAAGGTCGCCGTGAGTACTTGCATGTAAGTAATCAAACCTGTTACACAAATGCTTTATCTGCATCCACAAAAGGGAGCTACATTTGCCTTCACCTTATCTTCAGGAAACCAGCATTTAACCCATCTACAAAGGGATTCAGTGTCGGCCAGGCTCCACTCTGGCACCTGCTTTGGAGATGGGCTATTTTTGGCAAAGGTGCAGAGTACAAGGGTACAGGAAGCCCTAGCCCGAGAAGTGAGCCAACGAAGGCGCTTGAGGCACTTACTTCAGCACCAAGGACACGGGCAACGCCAATCAAAGTCCTTTAAGGCAGAATTGCCAGCGGAAACCGCCTCTCTCCAGTCGCCCCCAGCCCACTCCGCCCAGTGCGTCACTATCTCCGGACCCTCAATCGTCACCCGGAGGCAGTCTTTCCGTCTCGCTCTTCGCCAAACCCCGCGAAAGCCTGGATGGAGATGCAGGGCCCCACTCGCCCCAACACGAGTCTCCTTCCGGCTGGACCGCGCGACCCTTCCATCCTCTTCCTCCTCTCAAAAGAGGCCAAACGGGCGCAGTGTGGAAATTCTTCAGCGCCCAGAGGCCGGTCAGGGAGGGTTCGTGGTTCCCTCCCCGGAGCTGAGGAAGCTGAATGGACTTGCCCTGCTCCTCTAGCCAGCACACCTGGCCATAGCCCGCCCTTCCTCCAACTACTCCGTGCCTTTGCCTTTCGTTGTGGAAAAATTTCTACAAGCCATCTATTCTCCACGAAAATTTCAACCCATATGGACTGGCATTCCAGAATCACACACATAAGAGAAGAAAGAAAACTCCCAATTCTTGGCTGTTTCTAAAACCATTCAGCATTTTTTAAAGTTTGGGTTTGAAACTGATCTCATGACGCCACAGGGACTCACTTGGGTGGGCTCCTGGGCCAGAGGAAAGCAACTACCCTAGCCTTTATCATGGGGGTTGGGGAAGGGCCCAATAGGTGCGACGGTGGCAGAACACGGGGGGCTCAGGGGCCCTAGCTGACGCTGACCCCGGCTGACCCGGTGTCCCGGTTCTCCAGGAGAGCAGTGAGGGGACCGCGGCCTTTCTGACGTCCAACAGAGCCCCATACGAAGGTTGTGAAGGAGGGCGGGGTGCCTCGCCCTGGGCCCCGCCCAACCCCAAAAGAGGGGCTCTGCCCCCTAGGTACCATGGCTAAAAGTGGGTGTATGGGGTTCGGGGTCGGCTCTCACTCCTTTCGGGTGGGGCGGCCTGGCAGGCAGCGTCAAGGTGCAAATCTGCCGCTGCCGCCTGGCTCCGGGCCCGGTTACCTTCGTTTCACTGCGAAGAAGGGGCGCGCGGCGCTCCGGCCCGGGATGCCCGCTACCGCGCGCCTAGTCCAGCCTCTAGGACGGCTGTGTCCGCCGCGCGCTTCGCCAGGAAAAAACGTGGCCAGGGCCGCTGAGGCCGCCAGGCGGGGCGTGGAGAGGGGCGCCGCGGTGCGGACACTGCGCCTGCGCTCTCTGCTGCCCACTCCCCCGCCCCCAACGCGGCCAGGGCCCGAGCTGAAGACCGCCGGGACGCCCAGGATTTGTGCCTGAGCTGCGCGACTTCCCCTACCCGCGCGATGGGAGGGTCCAAGGCGCCGGGAAACTGCCTGCCCCGGACCCCTTTAGCCCACGCCCTTGGAGACGGCAGGATTGAAGCGATCGCTCGTCAGCTGGGATGACGTGGTCTTCTGGAAGGGGGCAGGGAGGCAGCCTCGGTCCATTTCCACCCATCTGTTTGTGTTTAAAAGTAGCTAGTCGATGCCTCGGTATTTAAAAATATGTCTAGCATCGGTAAATCGTGGTCGGGAAAGGGCTTTGGGCATCCCTGAGTCCACCTGGCATTCTACCGACGAGATCTCTGACATAAGGGTCTTGACACTGCTGAGCTGGTTCCTGGACTCACGTTTATACACCCCATCCCGTGCGAAATGAATATAGTCTCTTGGAAACAGACCTAGTCATAAAAGCAATGGTCTAGATGGGTCAAGAGGACAGGCAGGAAGGCCGTTACTACCCTAGGCCAGGCAACAAAGAATGTGGACTGAACCAAGGTGCTAGCTGTGGGAAAACACAGAACGTGACTGCTGGTTTTTCTTCTGTCTCCCCAGATCCACTCTCCATCCTGCTCTGTGACTCAGGGCTAACCTTTATGAACTACATCAGTTGTTGTTCAATAGCTTTCACTTGGTCTTGGCCAATGGGAGGCATCTGCGGGACATCACAGGGCAGGATAGTATTCAGGACAGCTCCCCATTTCCCCAGAGGGCCCTTCTGTTAGCAGTGGCTGTATTCTTTATCTGAAAGCCATTACTCCAACCCTGTGGCCCTCTCCTACAGTTCTCTCTGGATCTAGTTATCACTCACTGCCCCTGCCCCTTCAGGAATGGGGCTAGTAATAGCTCACAGAGATTTCCTTTAACCTTTCCCACACCTTTAAAAGTCCCTTCCTTAGGGGCGTCTGGGTGGCTCAGTTGGTTAAGCGACCGATTTAGGCTCAGGTCATGATCTCGCAGTTTGTGAGTTTGAGTCCTGTGTCGGTCTCTGTGCTGACAGCTCAGAGCCTGGAGCCTACTTCAGACTCTGTACTCCCCCTCTTTCTACCCCTCCCCTGCTCACGCTCTGTGTCTGTCTCTCAATAATAAATAAACGTTAAAAAAAATTTTTAAAGTCCCTTCCTTAAATTCTCAACTACCCATGGGTGTGGCATGACATCTTTTTCTTACCATTCCAGGGCACTATAATTGATTTTATACTTCACTGTGGTTGGGAAGATTCATGAGAAAACAAAACAAAACAAAAACAAAAAAATGTTAAAGAAAAACGTGTTTTTTAAAAGGTGAGATGTCTCCCACAGTCATCTTGACAGTTTTTTGGGCTCCAGGCAGCCATCATGCTAGGTGGTCTCCCCAGTGGGTCCCCCAGTGTGAGAGCACTAAAGACAATTTGACTAGACCCAAGAAAGGAATTCAGACCACTCATAACCAATGTGTTCATGAAGAAGCTGGGGATCATCTGACTGTCCAGCATAATAGAACTTTTGGATGCCTCTTGATGTGAAGAGACAATCCAGATCTTTATGGAGCAAGTGCTGGTGCTCTCCCAACTGCAGCTGAGTTGCTTTTGAATGAGTCAATATTCTTAGGACACTTAAAAGAGTCCTGGGCACAGTGTCTGAAAAATGTGTTTATGAAGGAGCTGCTGAGTGAGGCAATTGTCAATGAGAGTATCTGGCTGTTTCTGTAGAAAACCCAAAGAATGCTCCCAAAGAGGGGAGAAATAAAAAACAATAGAGTAACAGTCATTACATTGCCCCTAGCACTCCATATCAGGTTGGTCTAAATCCAGGGCCTGATCATTTCTCTGGCTTTTAAAAGCAATCAAATTGGTTTAACTAGTTTCTTTCCCCCACTCCCCTTCAAAAAACACAGACAAAACAAAAAAGGCACTATTGTTGCAAAACTTACCCAAAGAGAAAGAACCCCAGGAGTAGCTGTTTGCAAACATAATTAACACCCAAGTAAACACACTATTTGTACTGAATATAGATGACACCAGAATAGAAAATTTAACATGTATTTTCAGCCTTTCACCCTTTCAAAGAGAAAGGATCCTTTGTTGTTCAGAAAACAGCTTGGACATTAATTGCACTGATCTAGATAAGGAGAAGAAGTACAAAAGCAAAGAAGCCTCAGAAGGCTAGACCAGTCTACAAAACTCAGCTAGATTTTATGTTTCTCTTGGAAGAAGGGGAAGGGAGGAAAAGAGCCAGGAAAGTTTTGAGTCTTGGAGTGAGAAAAACGAGGATGTAGAGTGAGCCAAGTTTAGGAGAGAAGATTTCTGAGAGATTTGAGAGGGTAAAACTAGGTATTTAAAATAGCTGCCTTTCTGAATGACGCTGAAAGATACTGAGAAACAAGGGAAAGGATTTTTAGATGTTTCTTTATATGTAACAAATTGATTTCTTTTTTGCATTGAGGGATTTTTCTTGCAAGTGTCAAAAACTCAAACTCAAACTGACTTAAGAAAAGGAATATTTGTAGCTTAATATTTGAAAATTACATATCTGTATAGATAGCTTCAGGTATGGCCAGAACCAGAGTGCAAACAATGTCATCAGGATATGGTCTCTATTCTCTTTGACTTCAAAGAGTTTATTCACATTTAGTGATTTCTTCCCACCTTCCCACCTTTCCCCAGTGTTCAATTTATGCCATCCTTATAGATAACAATTCAAGTAGAAACAGAGCATTTACCTCTGAGTAATTCCAACAAAGTCTTGGAATTATGTCTCATTAGCATTCTGGATCATATACCCAACCATATGCCTTAGTCTGAGCACAAAGAATGGAGGAGAGCTCATTCTCCAAAGGAAAATCAAGGTTCTGTTATCAGAAGAAATCATATAGTGACGGGCAGGTGAAAAAGGACATGTTTACTACAGGTATTTCTCAAAGAAACTTCAGTTAAGATCTATATTACTTTTCAATTTTTTTTTATACCGGACTAGTGTTTCTTTTGAAGAGAAACATGTTGACATGAGCAGCAAATCAGCTTAAATGTTCTTTTGACCTAAAAAATAAAGTGAAATGTCTTGCCATTCCTATACAAAGAGGTACCAGAAAAGATTTTTTTTAATGTATTTTGTTCTGAGTTTCCATACACACATAGCCTTTATTTAAGTACAGAGGTCACAGTGCCCGGATGGCTCAATAGGTTGGCATCTGACTCTTGATTTTGGCTCAGGTTATGATCTCATGGTTTGTGGTATTGAGCCCTGTGTACGGCTCTGTGCTGACAGCGCAGAGCCTGCTTGGGATACTCTCCCTCTCCCTTTCTCTCTGTTCCTCCTTCATGCTCTCTCTCATTCCCTCTCAAAATAAATAAATAAGCATTTTTAGGGGCGCCTGGGTGGCGCAGTCGGTTAAGCGTCCGACTTCAGCCAGGTCACGATCTCGTGGTCCGTGAGTTCGAGCCCCGCGTCAGGCTCTGGGCTGATGGCTCAGAGCCTGGAGCCTGCTTCCGATTCTGTGTCTCCCTCTCTCTCTGCCCCTCCCCCGTTCATGCTCTGTCTCTCTCTGTCCCAAAAATAAATAAAAAACGTTGAAAAAAAAATTAAAAAAAATAAATAAATAAATAAGCATTTTTAAAGATAGTAAAATAAAACAAGTGAAGAGGTCCATTTTCTAGTCCCAGAAACAATTCAGATCCCTCAAAGTCCAAAGAAGTTTCTAGAGTTTCTGATTACTGTTGTAGAAATACTTGCTTCTCCCATCAGCACCACTACTTCAATCTTGCAATCAGACACAAATCTCAGTACTTATAGCACTCTGGGCTAAACAACTAAGATTTGGTTTGTATACCCACGCAGGAAGGCACACAGTAACACCACATTTAAGGTGCATTCAGACTTTTATCAGCCTCAAGTACCTGGCACATAACCACACATCTTGAAATAAGTGAGGCAACTTAACTGTCACAACGTATAAGCGCTTGCCTTAGTCTTTAATTTATATATAAAATTAGGGCACCTGAGTGGCTCATTTGGTTAAGTGTCTGGCTTTTGACTTGGGCTCAGGTCATGATCTCACAGTTTGTGGGTTCGAGCCCCATGTCAGACTCTGTGCTCAGAGTGCGGAGCCTGTTTGGGATTCTCTCTCTCCTTCTCTCTCTCTGCCCCCACCCTGCTCGTGTGTGCTGTCTCTCTCTCAAAATAAATAAATAAACTTTAAAAAATTATGTATAAAATAATACATATCTGTTCTCCCCAATCAATTCTTTCTTCATTATCATTTACTAATCTACTACCATATTTGTTCACTTTACCACTTATTAGATCTGTGCTTTAGATTCTTTATCAGGTAAGGGGGATAATAGCAATTACCACATGGGGGTATTGTGTAGATTAAACTCATATATGCAAAAGACTTAGGACAGTATCTGGCACCAATAAGCACTAAGTAAATGTTTGCTATTATGATAACAGATGCCAAAAAGTAAATCCCTCTAGATATGTAAAATGAGTGGAAAAGTTTAGATGGAGATTATGTCTAAAGAACATGCTGTATAAAGAGAGTAGTTGCTAATTCAGCTTCAGAAACCATAATGAAATGTAAATTCAGTGTTAAAAGATTTTGAGATTTTTTTAAAAAGGGGTAGAAACCTTGATTTTTTGTGTGTGAAAATTTCTGATTATTAAAAATGCAAATACATTCATGATAAAAACACCCAATAAACTAGGAATAGGAAGAACTATCTGAACATAATAAGGACCATATATGAAAAACCCAAAGTTAACATTATACTCAATGGTGAAAGACTTTTCCTCAGGAATAAGACAAGAATGCCCACTGTTACCTCTTCTATTCAACATAATACTACAAGTTTTAGCCAGAGCAATTAGGCAAGAAAAAGAAACAGCATCCAAATTGGAAAGGAAGAAATAAAATTATCTCTGTTCATAGACAACATGAGTTTCTATGTATAAAACCCTAAATATTCTACCAAAGGAAACTGTTAGAACTAATAAATGCATTCAGCAAAATTGAAGGACACAAAACCAATGCTTAACAATCAGTTGCATTTCTATATACTAACAATGAACAATCTAAAAAGGAAATTAAGAAATAATTATATTTACAATAACATCAAAAAGAATGAAATGCTTGGGGCGCCTGGGTGGCTCAGTCCGTTAAGCTTCTGACTTCAGCTCAGGTCATGATCTCATGGTCCGGTCTGTGAGTTCAAGCCCCTCATCGGGCTCTGTGCTGACCGCTCAGAGCCTGGAGCCTGTTTCGGATTCTGTGTCTCCCTCTCTCTCTGACCCTCCCCCATTCGTGCTCTGTCTCTCTCTGTCTCAAAAAAAAATAAATATTAAAAAAAAATTTAAAAAAAAGAATGAAATGCTTAAGAATAAACTTAACAACAGAGACAAAAAACTTGTACACTGAAAATTATAAAACATCACTAAAAGAAATTACAGACAAAAATAAGTGGAAATACATCCCATGTTCACAGACTATAAGACTTAAATTAGTAAGATGTCAGTACAACCCAAAGTGATCTACAAATTCAATGCAATCCCTATCAAAATCCCAAAGATGTTTTTGCAGAAACAGAAAATTCCATCCTAAAATTCATATGGAAACTTAAGATATCCTGAATAACCAAAACAATCTTGAAAAAGAAGAACAAAATTGGAAATCTCACATATCCTAATTTCAAAACTTACCACAAAGCTACAGTAACCAAAACAGTGTGGTAGTAGCATAAGGGAGACCTACAAACCAATAGAGTAAGATAGAGAGCCCAGAAATAAACTCTTACGTACATGGTCAAGAAAACAGTGCCAAGACCATGCAATGGGGAAAGGACATCTTTTTAACAAATGATGTTGAGAAAACTGGATATCCACTAGCAAATAAATGACATTAAACCATGTGCAAAATTAACTCAAAATTGGTCAAAGACCTGAATATAAGAGCCAAAACTCTTAGAAGAAAACATAGGGCAAAAACTTTATCACATTGGATTTGGCATTGATTTCTTAGATGACCAAAGAAACAAATCAAAATTAAGTGTCTTTTATGCATCAAAATAAACTGTCAATAGAGTGAACCAAAACAACACATGGAATGGAAGAAAATATTTACAAATAATTTATCTGAGAAAGGTTTTTAATTCAACAACAGCTAAAAAAAACTGATAAAAAAATTATCAAAAGACTCGAGTAGATGCTTTTTCAAAGAAGGTATACAAATGGCCAATATGCACATGGAAAAATGTTCAGTATCACTAATCATTAAGAAAATGCAAATCAAAACCATAATGAGATACCACTTCACAACAATTAGTTATAAAAAACAAAACAAACATACAAAAGAAAATAGCCAGTATTGCCAAGGATGTGGAGAAATTGAAACCCTTGTGCATTGCTAGTAGGAATGTAAAGTGGAACAGCCACTATGGAAAGTAGTGTGGCAATTACCCAAAAAATTAAAAATGAATTACCATATGATCCAGCAATTCTACTTGTTGGTACATACCCAAAAGAAATGAAAGCAGGGACCTGAACAAATATTTATACCCTTATGTTCATAGCAGCACTATTCACAATAGCCAAAAGGTAGAAGCAAATATGTAGTGACAGATGAATGAATCGACCAAATGTGATCCATACATATAATGGAATATTGTTCAGCCCTAAAAAGGAAGGAAATTCTGACCCATGCAACAACATGGATGAACTCTAAGGACATTAGGCTAAGTAAAATAAACCAGTCACAAAGGACAAATTTTTAAAAAATGTTTATTTATTTTGAGAGAGAGAGAGTGAGTAAGCAGGGAAGGGGGAGAAAGAGAGAGGGAGAAAGAGATTCCTAGGCAGGCTCTCTGCACTATCAGTGCAGAGCCCAATGCAGGGCTCAAACCCATGAACCATGAAATCATGAGCAGAAACCAAGAGTCAGGCACTTAACTGACTGAGCCATCCAGGTGCCTCACAAAGGACAAATATTGCATGAATCTACTTACATAAGGTCCTTAGTCAAATTCATAGACACTATTTCAGAATGGCAGCATCAGGGGCAGGATGGATGGGAAAATTGGGACTTAATATTTAATGGGTATAGAATTTCAGTTGGGAAAGGTAAAAAGTTCTGGAAATAGAGTGTTGATGATTGCACAACAATGTAAGTATACTTAATGCCAAACAAAAAATTAAAAATCACAGGTTCCAACCCTAGAGGGAGGCTGGAGACCTTTCCTCTGAGAATAAAGAGGAATGTTCCCTGAAGAAGACAAATCTGAAGGTCTACTCTGGGGGACATCAGGCACAGCTGAGGATAGGGAGATCCGTATGGAAAACAGAAGGATGTGAATGTTTACACAGTGAATATTGAAACCACCCGCCCTCTTCTCCCTCTCAGCCCCCAGAAGACTGGGAGCCAGGTCTGTACTGTCCCGGAGACTAGAAGATCTTTCTCTGATTATTCTGACAAGCTCAAGAGAAAGACTTCAAATTCTGACATAGGGATTTGCAATCAGTTGGCCCTACTAGACCACTGTACAGTGAAATCCACAACTGACAAGCCCCAATTCATGTTCTTAGAGTTTCCAGTCAGCTTTTTATGGCCCATCCTTAAATATGAGTGGTAGCCAAAGATCACCACACATCTAAGGAAAGCCTCAGCTGGATCAAAAGAAACAAACACATAAAGATAACTTAGAGGAAACAGAGCCTATCCAGGGAAGAAAGAAAAAAGTTTTTGATTATCAAATTTCTCAGATGGATATATTACATCATTAAAATAAGAAAAAGATATATTTATAAGCTTTTTTATTTTTGAGAGAGAGAAAGAGAGAGAGAGCACGAGTGGTAGAGGGAGAGAGACAATCCAAAGCAGGGTCCATGCTGGGTGTGGATTCCCACATGGGGCTCAATCCCATGAACCCAAGATCACGATCTGAGCTGAAACCAAGAGTCAGACACTCCACCAACCGAGCCACCTAGATGCCCCGGAAAGGAAGTATTTACAAAAAGGTAAAGGGTGTATTTGTAGAAAAGGAGCCTTAAAATTTTTTTTTTAATATATGAAATTTATTGTCAAATTGGTTTCCATACAACACCCAGTGCTCATCCCAAAAGGTGCCCTCCTCAATACACATCACCCACCCTCCCCTCCCTCCCACCCCCCATCAACCCTCAGTTTGTTCTCAGTTTTTAACAGTGTGTTATGCTTTGAAGGAGCCTTAAAATTTTAAATGCGATAGTACAAATGTTTTAAAAACTTAATAAAAAGATTGAAAGAGCCAGTCTCCCATGATATGGAAGCAAAAGGACAGTAAGATGGAATGTTGGTAAGAAAAGATAAGAAAATTAGAAGGTCAAAAAACCTGAAAAGGTAAGAAGATTAAAATACCTGCTCAGGAAGTCCAACATCCAAATAAAGAGTCCAGAAAGAGAGAACAGAGAACACAGAGAGAAGGAAATAATTCTTTTTTTTTTAAGTTTATTTATTCTGAGAGAGAGAGAGAGTGTGTGACATGTGAGTCAATGGGGAAGGGGCAGAGAGAGAGAGGGAGAGAGGCTCCCAAGCAGACTCCGTGTTGTCAACAAGGAGCCTGACCCCAGGGCTTGATCTCATGAACCATGAGATCATGATCTGAGCTGAAATTAAGAGTCAGATACTTAACTGACTGAGCCCTCCTCCTCCAGGCACCCTGGGAAGGAAATAATTCTTGAAATAATTCAGGATAATATCCTACTTTACAAAGTGAAAGGGCCTATAAAGTACCCAGCACAGTACTCTAAAATAGACCCACATCAAGGCATATCTTAGTGAAATTTCAGAACTCTGGGAACAAACAGAACATCTTGTATCTTCTAGAAAGAAAATAAACAAAAAATTTTAAATAGGCCATATTAAAAAAAAAAATCAGGAATCAGAATTCTTGGGCTTCTTAACAAAGCCCCTGTGATGTGCTCAGAGATTCCAACCAAATTTTCAGTGCTCCACTCTTAAATAGTTAAAAACACAGATGTGAGTTAAAGACAGAAGCCAAAGGAAAACTGTAAATGATGATAGCAGAAGACTGAGTCCAGTCTAAAAGTCTAAAACTCCCTCTCCTCTCCACTACTCCCTGAGAAGCCACAGGGATGGATGGAGCAAGAGCCAAAAACCTGCCTGGAAGCCTTCCCCTTACTCTTCCCTTAGGCTCCACCTCTGCAATAACCACTCTTCTGCACTCATTGCCCCATTCTCTCTCTCTCTCTCTCTCTCTCTCTCTCTCTCTCTCTCTCTCTCTCTCTGTGTGTGTGTGTCACACTGCCTTGACTTGAGGGCTTCAATCATGCTACTTTTCTTGATAGCAAACATTGTTAATTATGGCTCTGCCAAGGAAATAGGCAAAGATCCCAAGAGCTCAGGCCTTGACAGCAGGGAGCTGCACTTCTTTGTGGACAAAGAATCAGGCTAGATTTAGTGACAAATTCTAAATTGGTATAAGACTTTCCCATTTCCTTGAAGCATAATGCTCCATTGATTGCAAGCTGAGTCATATATTGAGCCTGCTTCTCACACTGTCAGCGGGAAGTGTAATTCCTGAATGACTCCCAGCAGACATTTATAGATTTTTCAGTCTGTTGAGTTATAAAAGACACCCAAAGTCTTTTTTTTTCCTGAAGACCTTTAAATAAATTTTTATCTCAACAGTTAAGTCATTGAACATAATTATATGCAACACACTGGGAGTAATCTGCATAGAAGCAAGGGTTGAAGTAATGAGGACAGAAAAAATATCAAGTATGTGTGTGCAGAAACAAGAGAGCTGAGGACTAGAGTTTCACCTTCCAATTTGCTCTTGTTTGAGACAGAAGGAGGAAATAACCATCCACAGAAAGAGAGGGGGCAAAGATGGGAATAAGAACCTGGTTAGCTTACCAGGACAGAAATTAAAGAGATTACCTGAAGAAACAGTAGTGGGCAGAATAAAATATGCTGAGAAGACCAAGAAGGGATGTATCAGACCTAGTCAGTGCCCTATCCAGATAGTTTCAGGTCTTATAGTTACATGATAGGACTCCTGATTCCAATTGTCTAAGGGCCTTTGGCTGCTGGAAACCACTCTGAGCCATCAGTATCAAGCCAGAAACACTGGGGGAATTGATGCTTCTCTGTCCTCATTCCAATACAGCAACTCTCAACCAATGACTTACTAGAGTAGATGTATAAACACCCCAGATCCCACATCTCTTACGATAACTTTGGGCTTATGCTCTATGCCAATTCTTAGAGTGCCCAGGCAAGATTTAGTTTTAGTTACTCACAGTGGTTACTGACTTGATAGAGCACCATTTATTTTGGCTTCCTTCCTTTTCCTTTCTCACTTCCCTACACTTCTACTGGTACTTCCTGGCATCATCTCCACATGACTGAAATAAGAAACGGCCATTGATAAAACAGCATGAAGGTCCTTGAAAGATCAAGATCAGTAGAATACAATAGACAGAAGCCATACTGCTGGATTCTAAGGGGATGGCTGGAAATGAGGAATTGGAGACAAAAATAGAAAACAACTCCTTCCAGAATTTTAGCATTTAGACAAGGGAAGGAAATGGAGGAATTATTAATGGAGCAATGGGATTGGGGGGAAAATGTGTTTGCATCTATCTAGGAGAGATCCAAAGCATATTTTTTAAACATTAAACTCTGGGACCATTTATGTCTTTCTGGAAGCTCCCCTCCCTTTCTAGGTTCACTTTCCACCTTTCTTCTGTTTTTATCATCTCTGGCTAGCTCCTCTTCTTCTTTGCCCAGATTTAAGTGTTTGTTTTTCTAAGGATTCTGCACCTGGTACTCTCCTCATCTCTTTCTACATCCTCTGTCTGGTAATTTAATCCTCTTCTATGACTTGAACATCCACCTATAGAGTATTGATTTCCTAAACTTTTATCTTTAACCCAGACCCCTTTCCTGGGCTCCAGACCCATGTACTTAACAGCTTACTTTAAAATTATTCCTATTGGGCACCTGGGTGGCTCAGTTGGTTGAACATCTCACTTCGGCTCAGATCATGATCTCAAGGTTCATGGATTTGAGCCCCATGTCGGGCTCTGTGCTGACATCTTGGAGCCTGGAGCTTGCTTCAGAGTCTGTGTTTCCTTCTCCCTCTCTCTCTCTCTGCCCCTCCCCCACATGTGCTCTGTCTCTCTCTCTCAAAAACAAATATACATTAAAAAAATGAAAAAAATTATTCCTATCTATCCAGAAGACACCTCAAATTAATCACGCAAAAATTGAACTTGCCATCTTCCCTTCAAATCATTTTTTACTTGTATTTCATTGGTGGATGTACTACCTTTTATCTAGTTACTTATATCAGAAAAGTGGGACTTATCATGAACCCCGCTCTGTCTCTGATCAGTCAAATCGGTCATTAAGTTGAATAAGTCCTTTCCTTTTCTTCAACATCTCCCAAGACTACTGATTCCTTCCATCTCTACTGTTCCTGCCTGAGTTCAGGCCATTATCATCTCTTGCATGGACCATAATGGTCTCCTAAGTAGTCTCACTGTCTCATTGCTTTTAGTGTTGGTGTGTGTGTGTGTGTGTGTGTGTGTGTGTGTGTGTGTGTGTGACAGAGAGAGAGAGAGAGAGAGAGAGAGAGTGATCTTTAGATGGATGAGAGGTGTTCATGGTCAGAGTTGGGGAAAATTGTGCTAAGGACACAGCCTGAAAAATATCAGACTTCTGGGTCCATTTGCATTTCCCTTTCAGTAGATTCAAAATAAGAATCTGCCCATGATCACCAAAGATAATGACTCCATTGGAATCTTTTCCTGGGGTTAGCCCCTGTGAATCAGGGTAGAGATAGGAAAGACATACCCTGGTATTTTGCATCTATTGGTAACAGCCACCCAGCAGAGGGCCCAAGATTAAGAAGTAGAGCTGAATGAGGGTCATGATACAGACACAGAAAGCTCAAGGTATAGGAACCCTTCTAAGACAAACATCTTCGAGTATAAGGCAAAGGCCAACATGGCAAGACACAAGAAAAGGATTTCTTTCTCTTAGGAAATTCTTATTTACAAAGTTTGCTCTGGACTGGGGAGGCAGACATTCCCATCCCAGCTCCCACACAGGTCAGCAATAACATCTCCTGAGACAGTGGTCTTCAACTGGAGGCACGTGCTGCCCTAGAGGCCCATGAAGACTTTCCAAGGGGTTCAAAGGCAAGATGATTCTAAGAGAAGAATTTTCAGATCCTCAACTGTCTTCTTTTGTTCTAAATGTTTGCTGTGGTTTAATATCCTGCACGTTCTCCTTTCCTACCTACTATTTTATATTTATTCTTCTCCCTCTTTATAAAAGAAAGGCATACTCCTCACCCATCCTGAATCTCACTGTGGTTCCCCCCAAAAAAGTATGCATGTGCTGTGTTGTGAAGAATTTGATTTTTTATTTATTTTATTTTATTTTATTTTTTATATGAAATTTATTGTCAAATTAGTTTCCATACTCATCCCAAAAGATGCCCTCTTCAATGCCCATCACCTACCCTCCCCTCCCTCCCACCCCCCATCAACCCTCAGTTTTTAAGAGTCTCTTATGCTTTGGCTCTCTTAGGATTTGATTTTTTGGTGTTGGTGCTGAGAAAGTGAACCATTGGATAAAAGCTTTCTGTGAGCCAGTTGTTTCCTATCCTTTCTTCAACAAAATTGAAGGATTTAATCAAAGTTATCAGCTGATATCTCAACAAAAATAATTTTTTATATCATATGGCTAGTTTGGGGCATACAATTTAAGAGGAGTTTGAAGCATTCAGTGACATTTGTTAATAACAAAATGCCTTCCGTTTCCATCAACTTATTTTATTTTACCTTTTAGAGAGAAGAGAGAGAATATGTGCACGTGATGTTGGGAGAGGAGCAGAGGGAGGTAGAGAGAATCTTAAGCAGGCTCTGTAGTCAACAAGAAGCCCCACTCAGGGTTCAATCTTATGATCCTGGGACCATGACCTGAGCTGAAATCAAGAGTCAAAAGCTCAACTGACTGAGCCACCCAGGTGCCCCTCCTGACTGAGCCACCCAGGTGCCCCTCCATCATCTTATTTACACAAATAAGATTTCCCAAGGCTTGGGGCACCTGGCTGTTTCAATCAGTGGAACGTGTGACTCTTGATTTCAGGGTTGTGAATTTGAGCCCCATGTTGGGTGTAGGGATTACTTAAAAAGAAAATCTTTAAAAAAAAAAAGATTTCTCAAGGTTTATATATAAACAAAAAATGTGATTGATGCTGAATGCTGTCTCATTCAAGCAATAAGTAATTTCCAGCCATGCATTCATGAACCAATTTTTAATTTTTTTTTAAACAGACTCCACGCCCAGCATGAAGCCCAACACAAGGCTTGAACTCACAACCCTAAGATCAAGACCTGAGCTGACATCAAGAGTTGAAGGCTTAACCGACTGAGCTACCCAGGCACCCCCATGAACCAAGTTTTTAAATAGCCCTTCACCTCATTATAATAGACTTATTCTGATAAATTTTTATTTTTATGTTTAATATTATTTATCAAAGTTTGTGATATTTTTTTGATTTGATTATGTGCTTATAGTAATTGTAATGATGATTCAATCCAGAAGCAATGTTTAAATAATTAAAGTCTAATGGTCATAGCAAATATTTTTAAATTCAACTTCCACTTATATACATAATTTTTGTCATGAAGAAGTACAATATTGTAATCAATAAAAGCCTTTCAAGTATAAAGATATATTAGGATGAAATTCTGTGTAAAAAGTAAAATGGAAATATAAGTTAAAGGAGGAAAAAAGGGGGGGCACTGGGTGGCTCAGTTAGTTAAGCAGCCAGGTCTTGGTTTTATCTCAGGTCATGAACTCACGGTTTGTTGGTTCGAGCCCTTCCTTGGACTCCACACTGACAGTACAGAGCCTGCTTGGGATTCTCTCTCTCTCTCCCCTCTCTCTCTGCTCCTCCCCTTATCTCTCTCTCAAAATAAATAAATAAACTTTGAAAAAAAGGAGGTAAAAAAGAATGATTTAAAATTTCCCCTTGATAAAGAGGTTAATCATATATGTCTGAAGCAGATATTAGTTGAAGCAGGGTACCTAGTTGCTTTGGTATTTAGATTGCATTGGATTCATTTTAAAAAATTATATAACCATTCATTTTAAAATTCCAATATTCATAAAGTACCAGAAAGTATATCCTATGGAATGATTAAACTTTTGATAAACATTTTAAAGATCAACTTAAAAATACGCAAAGGAATGCATAGTTTTCAAATTCTTTTAGGGAACTTAGGAATAAAATTGTTTGACTACCACTGAGTTAAGATTCTGCAAGCCAAGCCAATTTCTATTTTGTTTCGTCTTAAATTAAGACCCAAGACCCAAAACCACCACCATAAAAGGGCTCCTGGTCCTGATAACTGCTTGTTAGTACCAAGGATAAGCTTCTCAGCATTGAGCCAAGCTCATAGAATTCTATCTGCCCATTTCACATTCCATCACTTGATATTTGGCCAGCCACCTCTCTTCCCCTTACTTTCCACTCTGCCTCTTCTGTCAACTCCAAACTAGAGCTATACAAGATCCTTGCAATTCCCCAAAACCTCCATTTCATTCCTCTGGCCTTTGTTCAAGCTGCTCTCTCTGCCCAAGATGCCATTCCCCTCTCCCTTCAGTTCCTCTTCTCTATCCAACAGTGAATTTCTCCCATAAATTGTCATCCATAACTGACCTTAATTTAGGGTGACCAACCATCCAGTTTTCCTAGGACTGAGAGATTTCCTTGGAATGAGGGACTTTCAGTGCTAAAATCAAGACAGTTCCATCCTGGTTGGCCCCTCTGTTATTACATGTTCAAGGGACTCACAATTTGTCTCAGAAAAGTGACCCTAACTTTAGGTTGTTAATTTATGTTTTCTCCCTTCTGACAGATTTCTCACCTGTGGAAGACAATCACTCTTCCATATTCCAAGAGCACTTTCCTAGGATAATACAATTCAGATGCTTTAAGCATTTAAGTTACTATATTCCCAATTACCAGCTCTCACTGCATTTCTTTTCATATGAAATTTATTGTCAAATTGGTTTCCATACAACACCCAGTGCCCAGCTCTCACTTCAAAAAGCAGTTATTTTGTGATCTTAAAAGAAACACTCTCTTCTAATTAATTAAACTCATTAAATTTGCATATTCAGTTCCTACCAGTGCATGCCTTAGATCATCACTTCAAAATAATTTGTCTACAAAGATCGGGCTCCTAATCTCCTAAAAATAAGTTTGAGAGAAGCATTATAAATTTTCTGTGAATGTATGAAGATGTGTTTGGGGGAGGTGGAAGATGGAGGGTTGAGTCTAACCCTTAGGAGAGTTTCCAGAATTTCCCCAGATCAGAATGTGGTCAGGAAGAGAGAAGCCATAGAGACATACTACCTAACTGCCTCAGTATCCAATCTGTACAGTAACCATAGTAACACCTATTTTATTGAATTATTGAAAGGATTAAGAGAGGTAGTGTAACAACTTGATTAGGAGCACAGATTCTGGAGCTAGGCAACCAGGGTTTGAATTTTGTATTTATAGCTTACTAGTTATGTGACCTTAGGCAAGTCACTTAACCTATTTATACCTCAATTTCTTTATCTGTGAAATGGGGATAACAATAGAAGCTTCTTCATAGGCTCATTATGAGAATTAAATGAATTACTATGTGCAAAGTGCTTAGAACAGTTCCTGGCACATAGGAATTAATGCATTAGTGCTTGTCAAGTAAGTGTATGCAAAGTGCCTGGAACATTAACAGGCACCTAGGAAATGGAAGGTATTGTTGTATTTATAGGCATTCTTTCTTAGAATAACTGGATTCAACAGAAGTTCAACAAATTGCTGAACCGTGAGAATAGATTTTCCAACTCTCCACTGAGAGTCTTTTGTTCAAATTATTTAAGGCTCACTGAGAAACCACTTTGAAAGGACAGTTTTGTTTTTGTGTTTTTTGGTGTGTTTTTTTTTTTTGCATTGATATAAAATCTGACAATTGACAACAGAATTATTTTAAATAAATTGTTTTATATTCACAAGGCTATCCCTGAAATTTTCATTGCAAGTGTTTGATTTCCGTCAATGTTCTGCTTGCCCAGGAAGGAAAGCCAGCATATGCAACACGGTTCAGGGTCCAGGTCAGCAGGCAGCCCTCCTCAGCAGGGCTCCCCTTGGTGCACAGGACTGTGAAACCAATTTTGGATTACCATGGTAACTAAGGGAGCATCTAGAAAATTCTCCAAATGAAACATTCATTCAGGGCATCAATAGGCATGGCAGGAGCAGGAAAGGGAGAGGGCCAAAAAGGTGCTGTCCCTGACCCAACCAAGTTCACAAGTCTGTTGGAGAGAAAGAGTATAAAATAATCATTACCTTATTTTCCTTGATTTAAAAATGCTTTTTTTTCCCTTTACACCTTAACGCTTCTGAAATCATGTGTTGATGGATGAGTTCATTTAATGTCCTGGGGTCCTCTGACCTAGATATCTATTATTAATTTAATAGGTTAAAAAACATCTTACAATCTATAGCTTTTTGGAACTGAAAAAATTTGGCATACTAGTGTGCCATGTGCTGCAGCTGAAGCTCACACAAAGGACGGAAGGGGCCAAGCAGTGGGGGAGGGGAGAAGCAGCATGAGTGAGTGTAGTCCACTCCCTGGAAAGCTTTTTGTAAGCTTCCTTGATTCTGAATTATTCGGATACAGAAAAAGATACTGGATTCTACTAGCAGGATGCAGATCAAATTGCCTTCTCTTCTTCTCTATCTCTCCACCTCTGTTAAGTAAACATGGTACACCAGCCTCCCCTAATGACACGCAGGTGGCAGAAAGACCAGAGAATCAAGGCTTGGTAGTGAGTGGCAAGGGAACACTGCCAACTTTTCAAGAGAAGGCAGAAGTTCAGAGTTCTATGAAGCATCTCCTGATTCAGGGGTGCTGGCATTTAAGCCAAAGTTTAAAAACATTGAGCAGGCCAAACAAAGCCCACTTATGGGATAGATTTGGCCCAGCAGCTAACAATTTGCAACCTCTGCTAGCTAAGGAACTTGGACGGACATTAAGCTCTGAGTTTCAACAAACTCTAAACAGGAAAAAAAAAGTTTTGGAGCTATTAGGAAACTGGGAATAGGCAAATGGCTCATCAGACTTAGGGGTCATTAGTCTGATTTCTAATTGCACAGATGGGGAAACTGAGGCTTGAGAAGAGAAGTGCCCACGAGCACACAGTTTCAGGCAACAGGTGGCACTTGCAGCAAGAACAAGGAGACTCTTGAAAAGCAGGCTCTTGAAAAGCAGTACTCAGCAGTGGACTAGCTGGCATTTTCTCCTCTCCCCTAGGTCTCCCTTTTGCCTGTATGTTTCTGTCCTCCAGTTTGCAACTGTGACTGATACTTATGTCCTCCACTGAACTCTGGATTCTCCCCCATTGGAATCCTGGGGACTGTCCCGGGCTTCATCTGGAGTCTCTGCACAGACTTCTTGGCCAGGAGCTGGCACTACTTCTGAGCCTGCTGGCACTGTCCCCCTCAATCCCCACCTGTTCCCAAGGCTTCTCACTGGGCCTGTCTCTAGCCCCCGCTGTGCTGGCTGTGATATACAGCTAGTAAGGGCTACAAATAGGGCTTGATCTCAGTCTGCCTCCATCCACTCAGACACGTGACTTCCCAGGATTAGTATTTCCCTGCAGAAAGAAAAGGTAAATTTGAATGTCATTTTGTGTGTGTGAACCATAAAGTGAATTTGAGAGCATTTCAATTTTGCTCTTTTTTGCCCTTTTTTGCCATCTTATAGTAAGGCCAACATACCCATTAGACAGAGCAAGTAAAGCCTATAGGATCCATGATACTTTTAAGGGTCCATGAAAATTTTAATTTTAATTATCTTTTAAAATAAAAATAAAATATAGTAATAACAAATACATAAATATGCATAATGCCATTGAATTGTAAACTTAAAAATGACTAAAATGGTAAATTTAATATTATGTATATTTTACCACAACAAAAAAAGTAAATCCAGCCTGCATTATATTAACCTTTATTCCAACACAGTCTTTTTTTTTTTAATTGAGAGAGAGTTGACACACAGGTGTGTGTCAGATGTAGTTTCAGTACAACATAGTGATTAAACAATTTTACATGTTATGCTATGCTCACCCCAAGTGTAGCTACCGTCTGTTACCATATGTTAGTATTATAATACCATTGACTCTTCTATTCTGTACCTTTCATCTCTGCGACTTATTCATTCCATAACTGAAAGCCTGTATCTCCCCCTTCCCTCTGGCAACCACTAGTTTGTACTTGTGTATCTTTCTGTTTGTTTGTTGGTTGGTTGGTTTGACAACAGTCTTAAAATATAATTTTTAAAATTTTTTTATGGGGGAAGGGGCCCCAAAATTCAAAAGTGCCCAGGGCCCATGAAAGTCATGGCAAGTAGCAAGTAGTTGACTAATTCATATCAATGATAAGCTTTATATTTTTGTTTTTGAAAAAAATTTTAAAGTTTATTTATTTTGAGAGAGAGAAAGAGCACGTGCACAAGAGTAGGAGAGGGGCAGAGAGAGGGGGAGAGACAGAGAGAGAGACAGAGAGAGAGAGAGACAGAGAGAGAGAGAGAGAGAGACTCCCAAGCAGGCTCTGCACTGTCAGTCACGAGTTTGATGCTTAACTGACTGAGCTACCCAGGCACCCTGATAAGTTTTGTATTTAAGAACCAAATCATATGGACTGAACTTCTTTCACTTGTCCTTGGCTTTGAGCACCTAACCACAAATGTTACATGTAGGACCCAGGTTCCCAACCTCTGCCACCTGGTGACAGCTACAGAGATTATTCAGGTGAAATGGTGAGTATAGTGGCTCAGAGAGTCTTGTTAGTTCCAGTCTCCCATATATGGTCCCCCCATATAGTACAGTCAAGACAGATTCTTGGAGGTGGTCAATTTTACTCCAAGGAGCATTTTTGACAATTTTTAAAAAATTAGCACAGCACGAAGGACACCTGGGTTGTTCATGCGGTCAAGCGTCTGACTTCTGCTCAGGTCATGATCTCACGGTCCTGGGGTCAAGCTCCACGTCAGGCTCTCTGCTGCTTGGAGCCTGGAGCCTGCTTTGGATTCTGTCTCCCTCTCTGCCTCCCCCACTTGCACTCTGTTGTCTCTCTCTCTCTCTCTCTCTCTCTCTCTCTCTTTCTCTCTAAAAAATAAATAAAGATTTAAAAAAAAATTTTTTTTAATTAACATCAGGCGCCAGGGTGGCTCAGTTGGTCAAGGGCCCAACTCTTGATTTTGACTCAGGTTATGATCTCACGGTCGTGAGATCCAGCCCTGTGTTGGGCTCTGTGCTGAATATAGAGCCTGCTTAAGATTCTTTCTCTCCCACAAACCATGAAAGACTCTTAGAAACTGAGAATAAACTGAGGGTTGATGAGGGGAGGGAGGGAGGGGAAAGTGGGTGATGGGCATTGAGGAGGGCACCTATTGGGATGAGCATGGGGTGTTGTATGGGAACCAATTTGACAATAACTTTCATATTAAAAAAAAAAAAACAGATTCTCTCTCTCCCTCTTTCTCTGCCCCTTCCTTGATCACCCACACCCACACTTCCTCTCTCCCTCTCTCAAAAAAAAAGTTAACAACCTCTCTCTTGGACTACCAAAAGTCTTTTGGTGGTTATTCCTGACTTGACTTTGCTCCCATCCAACCCAGTATAATCTTTGCAAATACATCTCCCTGGAATAAGGATATTCAGTGACTCCCAAAATTTTCATTATGTCATAAAGCTTGATGGGAAGCATACATTTACTCAGGGCAAGTAAATTAAACCTGCTTTACTTTGGGCTGGAATTGTGCTAGCATGCTTGGTACAATTAATGTATTTTGAGAAAACAAGTGGATTTTTCTTCCAGATGCATAGTTTGTATTGCAATGAGGTCTTTCTCTCTTGGGGGAGAAATCATGAATATGCACTTGGAAGTGAAAAGGCATGAGGATCCCTGAAAGTGTCTCAGCAGAGTTTGCCTGATCCTTTTGGAAGGGCAATGTCACGCCAGCCCCAGAGAAATTACTGACAGTAAGAGAGGGGTAGGAGACAATGAAGAAACATCACATTAAAATTCAATGGAAAAGGAAAGCTTGTCTTGAGCAAGGGTGAATGACTCAGCAAGAAATGTGTTTCCTGGATTTTAGTTACTGTTCTCTATAATTCCCATATTAAATAAAAAAGCAGATTCTCATTATCCACTTGAAGTAATTCCACTACTCACCAGATGGCAAAAAAGCAACAAACACATTCCTTAGAATGTGTTTTAAATCCTAAAATGAAAACACTGCTTAGGATCACAAGTGCTTGGCACATTTTGTCATTGAGAGGAAATTGGCCTTTGGCAGAAAGAAAGAGATTTTGGTTTTGAAGTCAAGTTCTGCTTGTTTGTTCATCTCTGTAGTACATATCTATCATTTCACATTCCTACACTCAATCCCCTTTCCTCTGGTGACAGTTACCACCAACCTTCCCCACTCTCCAGCTTTCTTGGGAAATAATAAATATACACCCAGCCCACTCAATTTATTTATAGGCTTATTAAATGTCTACTCTGTGCGATTCTGGACATAGGGTCTTATAGCAGTGAACAAATCAAAGTCCTTGATGAAACATTCAGGAATTCAGGTTTATGTGGTATAGGTGGGCATATGATCTGGATTATCCCTTAATATAATCTATCCCCTTAAGTACACATTTAATAACTGGCTCAGAAATATGCAAGTGTCCTAGCAGAGCTTGAAGCAAGGATTCAGAGGTAAGAAAGACAGGGAGTGCTCTCAGGAGAAACATGCAAGGGAGTGAGGGAAGCAAGACAGAGAAGAGAAAGAACCCAAGCAGAGAAGTAGTTTCAGATAAAGCCTGAACATTCAGGCCTGATATTTGGCCTGATTTTGTATGTGGAAGGGGAAGCTTGCCTCTGGAACACAAATTGTACTACAGAGTTGTTTCTGCCGTGAGTCAAGGCTGGCTGCCCTTTTGTAACTTCTTATCCGTCAGTCATTGGTCTAGAGAGAGGCTGTGTAACCTTCCAGGCATCTTTGGGCTAAGAGGTTCTTATCAGCCAAGGGCAACTCTCATTAAGTCAAGGTCACAGGTTTAAGCTGTTAGCCACAGCTCTGAAACAGCTATAGGTGGTAGGAAGAGAGGTAAGGAAGGAAAGGGGTATACCAGCTGACAGAATGGATCTGGGTGGAGCGCCAAAATCATCTACTACTATATTGTTCCAACCAGGCTAATCTTAGACAGTGAGAGTCTACTCTGAAAGTTTTTTTGGAACCATTGGGAAAATAATCTCTCCTTTCGCTCATTGTGAAATTAGTAGGCTGCATGCCTGCAACTGCTTAAGCCCACAAAGAGTCAACTGAGAGGAAACAAGCTTAGAGAAATAAAGACAGAATTCTGAAAACATTGTTTGAACCTCACAACCAGCTGTACAATCAGGCAGATGGCCTTGACTGCAGGTGATGTCCAGTTAGGCAGGAGTCCCAGGAGCACAAATATTTGAAGGAAGAGCCAAGAAGGAGCACTTATGGAAGATGTTGGGAGGCCAGAGAAGTAAGAGCCAAATATAAGAAGAGGTTTTGAGCTTATGTCAGTAAGGCTTGCGTAAATTCCTTTGGGGAATTAGTTTTCTGAAATATTTCAGGGTGGCACATTTCCCCTTTCTCCAGATCTTTTGGAACTGTGAAATGGACATGTTTATTTTTGCCTCCAAGACAATCCTTCCTTCTTAGAGATTTTGATGCCTTGTTTAGCTCCTACTCCTCCTGTAATCCCACTTCCTCTGGTCACATTTTCTTAGAACCAATGAAAATGACCTAAAGGCAACCAAATTCCCTGGTAATTTAAGCTGAGAAGTCCAGTGATTGTCTCTGATGGACACTTTAATTTAAAAAGCCATAGAGTGTAGACCAAAATCAGCACAGGGACAAACCAGCACCACAACCAGTAGAAAGGTAAAATAGTGGGAGAAGAGGCACCTTGGAAAGACAGAAGAAACTAGTCCTCACAGAGAAACAGGTTAATAGAGCAAATACAAAAAAAGCAGATACTAAGAGTCATGCAACTTCATGAAAACTAGAAGGGTAGCTTCAGGTCCTGACTTTCTGTTTTCAATCCTGTGTCACAAGTACAGCCTCATTTCCTGCCCCCAGATGCTCAGGACATTGTCCATTGACCTCTTACAATAATGCATCCTTCATATAAGCGAACTCAAGTGACCTCTTCTATTATGAGTCCTGTCTGAAATATGTGACAGAATGCTTATCACAACTATGTAGCCCATTAAATGGAGGTGTATTACATTTAGACTGTATCATAGATTGATTTATTGGCACCAAGCCTTCACCTGTACCTGCATCCACACCCCTTGCCATATGACTTCAAAGTTCCTCTCATTAGAGGCAGAATGTGTTTCTCCTTACTGTGTGAAATGCCTCTTGACTTCCTTTGGTCAAAAGGATATTAGCAGACATTATGCAAGCAGAAGCTTAAAATATGCTTATGCAGTTGGGCCTGCTCTCTTGTACCTCTGCCATCACCATGAGAAAAACTGTCCCCAGAGTGGTTGGCTTATCAGCCTGAGCCCCAGAGTGAACACATATGGAGCATATCTGAGCCCTACTCTTAATGAGCAGATAAGCACAGGTGAACCCACAGCTTGAAGCAGAGGAAGCCAGCTAAATCCAGTCTAGATCAGTCAACTCCCAGACACACAAGCAAGAATAAATGAATTTGGGATGAGTTGCCGCAAAGAATTATTGTGACTGTAGCTCACTGGCAGGTACACTGACAATTCCTGGAACATTTCAGCCCAATAATGCTATTGTACCTTTCCTACACTTACTGACATTTCCTTGGTCTTCCACTCAGTTCACAGGGGACCTGTGTGGTGGGCCCAGCTTTGTGCATCAGGCCTCATAATATCCCAGCTGTCACAAAATTCCACTGGACACATGAACTTTAGTTCTGCTGCTCACTCTAAAAACATCATTCTTCAATCTCATGGCTCAACCCTAACAAGGTTGGTGGAGCTTATCTATAGCAGGTGCCGAATTTTGGAGCCTAACCGCAAAGCAGTGCCAGCTACCTTCTTTCTGCCACAGCTAGGCCAAGAGATAGTTAAGAAGGCAACCAGGCACTGATAGCTAATTTACATAAATTACTTTATTTAATCCTCATAATAAATCATCAAATCTGTTATATTACCTCTATTTTCCAATTTGATATTGAGAGAGCTTGAGTGGTGTGCCCAAGGTCATCCAGCTGGTTAATGGAAGAATGAATCAGGACTAAGTCTTCCATATTCTAGTTGGTGTTCTTTCCTCTGCATATATCCTAAATCCCAATGTGTCCAGTGCCCTTCGGTACACATCAGCTTAACCTAGCTAGGAAGGGACCCTGTAGTCATGGACTCTGATTTTCTCACTTCAGAGGAAAAATTAAGTGAGATTAAGGTGGAAGAGACTGGGGATTAGAATCCAAACCTCATGACTGAAATTGAGGACACGTTCAGGGCACCAGGCTACCCCCAGCTCTTAGAAGGGACTAAAATTCTTTTGCCAAGGAAAGAGTATTTATTTAACAAGGGCAGCCACACTGTAAGAGAAACACAAAAATCTCCTGGTGATTGTCCAGTATATCCCAGTTTATGGAGCATTTGTGCATTGAAGATATCCTTTGAGGCTCCCACCAGCCCTGGAGATCACCAATTCCTGTGCCCTCTGCCAATTCTCCCTTGACTCTTGGAGTGATTCTGTGTCCTATTCAAAACAGAATTGAGACAGGATGAGGGCAATCTTCTGTGCTGACCTGTCAGTTCTGCCTCTGTATGTAAGCAGAGAGAGGCCCTTCTCAGAGGCTGTAGCTGCACTCACTCAGCCTCTGTTGGCTCTGTATTTCTTGCATTTCAAGGAGCTGCCAGTAGGCTGAGGGCCAGAAGAAGATCCCATTAAGAAATATGAAACATATGCTTCACTGCTCCTTTGTTGCTGTCAAGAAGACCGAAGAATTAACCATAAGTGAATTTCTGGAAGTGAACAAGGATAGTGCCAGAATCAAGAGTGCAAAAGAAAACTCCAATTAAAAAAAATTATAATATCCAAACTTGAAGAGACTATAGAGTTTCAAGCTGTTGGCCAACTGGTTACCTAGCAATGACTTCTCTCTCCCTTCTTCATACCCCAAAGTTTGAAAATGTTACTTTTGAGACATATCCTCCAAGTATTAGCAATATTTTTTCAACACTAGTTAGTGATGCATAAGAAATTCGAATAAAACTTTAAAAAATTGAAGTTAGATGGTGCCTGAATGGCTCAGTCAGTTAAGCTGATAAGAGATAACTCTTGATCTCAGCTCAGGCCTTGATCTCAGAGTTGAGTTCAAACCCCATGCTGGGATTGGAGCCCACTATTAATTATTATAATTAATTATTATTATTAATTAGCAAATAATTGAAATTAGGATTCACCAACTATATTTTTTAACTTATTTTTATTTTTTTAATGTTTATTTTATTTTTGAGAGAGAATGAGAGACAGAGTGTGAGCAGGGGAGGGGCAGAGACAGAGAGTGAGACACAGAATCTGAAGCAGGCTCCAGGCTCTGAGCTGTCAGCACCAGAGCCAGATATGGTGCTCAAACCCATGAGACATGAGATCATGACCTGAGCCAAAGTCAGATGCTCAACTGACTGAACCACCCAGGCGACCCTCTCCAACTGTATTTTTACTTTTCTTAAATACAATGTCAAAGGCTACCCCCTTCCATCCAGACAGCTGGGCCATTCAGCTCTGGTGAGTTTCTCCTTTGTGAATGTCATGGTATGCCATGGTGAATACTACTAAGATCCCCTTCAATGCAGGATTGTTGACCCAACTGCTTGAAGTGCTGTTGGCAAACAGTCTTTAGCCATCAGTCCCTTCAGGAATTGTCTCATCTGTAGAGATTAGCCTCAACCAAGGTCAGTTCTTCAGGGCTGGCCATGCCCAGTAAATAAAGATGCAGGAAATAAAATTCTGGCCACTTAAGCTTAACTTTGGAAAATTCTGAAAGGCCATCCTCACTCTGAAACTCTCTTTGAAGGAGCCAAGGCTACTGCTGGGCTTGCAACATACTTTGATTTCTCCCTGTCAGCTCCTGCTTCCTTCCTATTCCTTCAGCAGGAATTGATCCCAAGGGCACTTCCCAGTAAACAGCCAGCACACTAACCTCCCCCTCAGATCTGCTTCCTAGAAAATATAATTTGATGGCACAAAAACAGACACACAGACCAATGGAATAGAATAGAAACCCCAGAACTAGACCCACAAACGTATGGCCAACTCATCTTTGACAAAGCAGGAAAGAACATCCAATGGAAAAAAGACAGCCTCTTTAACAAATGGTGCTGGGAGAACTGGACAGCAACATGCAGAAGGTTGAAACTAGACCACTTTCTCACACCATTTACAAAAATAAACTCAAAATGGATAAAGGACCTAAATGTGAGACAGGAAACCATCAGAACCTTAGAGGAGAAAGCAGGAAAAGACCTCTCTGACCTCAGCCGTAGCAATCTCTTACTCGACACATCCCCAAAGGCAAGGGAATTAAAAGCAAAAGTGAACTACTGGGACCTTATGAAGATAAAAAGCTTCTGCACAGCAAAGGAAACAACCAACAAAACTAAAAGGCAACCAACGGAATGGGAAAAGATATTTGCAAATGACATATCGGACAAAGGGCTAGTATCTAAAATCTATAAAGAGCTCACCAAACTCCATACCCGAAAAACAAATAACCCAGTGAAGAAATGGGCAGAAAACATGAATAGACACTTCTCTAAAGAAGACATCCAGATGGCCAACAGGCACATGAAAAGATGTTCAGCATCGCTCCTTATCAGGGAAATACAAATCAAAACCACACTCAGGTATCACCTCACGCCAGTCAGAGTGGCCAAAATGAACCAATCAGGAGACTATAGATGCTGGAGAGGATGTGGAGAAATGGGAACCCTCTTGCACTGTTGGTGGGAATGCAAATTGGTGCAGCCGCTCTGGAAAGCAGTGTGGAGGTTCCTCAGAAAATTAAAAATAGACCTACCCTATGACCCAGCAATAGCACTGCTAGGAATTTATCCAAGGGATACAGGAGTACTGATGCATAGGGGCACTTGTACCCCAATGTTCATAGCAGCACTCTCAACAATAGCCAAATTATGGAAAGAGCCTAAATGTCCATCAACTGATGAATGGATAAAGAAATTGTGTTATATATACACAATGGAATACTACGTGGCAATGAGAAAAAATGAATTATGGCCTTTTGTAGCAACATGGATGGAACTGGAGAGTGTAATGCTAAGTGAAATAAGCCATACAGAGAAGGACAGATACCATATGGTTTCACTCTTATGTGGATCCTGAGAAACTTAACAGGAACCCATGGGGGAGGGGAAGGAAAAAAAAAAAAAAGAGGTTAGAGTGGGAGAGAGCCAAAGCATAAGACACTGTTAAAAACTGAGAACAAACTGAGGGTTGATGGGGGGTGGGAGGGAGGGGAGGGTGGGTGATGGGTATTGAGGAGGGCACCTTTTGGGATGAGCACTGGGTGTTGTATGGAAACCAATTTGTCAATAAATTTCATATATATATATATATATATATATAAAAAGAAAATATAATTTGAGATAGTAAACTGTTCCCATATTTTTTCTTTTAAATAGACTTTTAAATAGACATTTTTTTTTTTACAGCAGGTTTAGATTCACAGTAAAATTAAGCAGAAGGAACAGGAATTTCCTATATACTCTCAGCCCACCACACACATATCAAAATCTCCCCCACCCATTATCAAAATCCCACACCATCATGGTTCATTTGCTGCAAATGATAAACCTGCATTGACATATTATTATCACTCAAAGTCCTTAGTTTATATCGGGGTTATATAGGTTTTGACAAATGTATCCATAATTATAGTGTCCTACAAAGCAGTTTTATTGCCTTAAAAAGCCTTTGTGCTCTGCCAATTCATCCCTCCCTCCATCCTTTATCCCTGGCAACTACTGATATTTTACTGTCCCCATAGTTTGCCTTTTCCATAATGTCATACAGTTGGAATCATGCAGTATGTAGGCTTTTCAGATTGCCTCTTTCGCTTGATAATATGCTTTAAGCTTCCTCGATATCTTTTCATGGCTTGATAGCACATTTCTTTTTAGTCCTAAATAATAGTCCATTGTCGGGATATACAAATCTCACTTGTTCATTCATCTACTGAGGGGCATCTTGATTGCTTCCAAGTTTTGGAAATTATGAATAAAGCTGCTATAAGCATTCCTATGCAGGTTTTTTGTGAACATAAGTTTTCAACTCATTTGGATAAATACCAAGGAGTGTGATTGCTAGATCATATGGTAAGAGTATATTTTGTTTTGTAAGAAACTGCCAAATTGTCTTCCAAAGTGGCTAAACCATTTTACATTCCCAACAGCATTGTAAAAGAGTTCCTGTTGCTCCACATCCTTGTCAGCGTTTGGTGTTGTCAGTGTTCCAGATGTTGGCCATTCCAATGGGTGTGTAGTGGGATCTTTCTGTTGTTTAAATTGGCTTTTCCCTGATGACATGATGTACAGCATCTTTTCATATGCTTATTTGCCACTGTATATCTTCTTTGGTGAGATATCTGTTAAGATCTTTGACCTGTTTTTTAACCTGGGTTGTTTGTTTTCTTACATTTTTCTTAATTTGGGTTGTTTACTTATTCTTAAGAATTAAATTTAAATGTAATTTAAATTACATTTAAGAATTTTCATACATCTTGCATTTTAAGAATTCTTTGTCTATTTTGGATAACAGTCCTTTGTCAGATGTGTCTTTTGCAAATATTTTCTCACAATGTGACTTGTCTTCTAATTCTTTTGACATTGTCTTTTGCAGAGCAGAAGTTTTTAATCTTTTTTTTTTTTTTTTTTAAATTTTTTTTTTTCAACGTTTATTTATTTTTGGGACAGAGAGAGAGACAGAGCATGAACGGGCGAGGGGCAGAGAGAGAGGGAGACACAGAATCGGAAACAGGCTCCAGGCTCTGAGCCATCAGCCCAGAGCCTGACGTGGGGCTCGAACTCACGGACCGCGAGATCGTGACCTGGCTGAAGTCGGACGCTTAACCGACTGCGCCACCCAGGCGCCCCAGAAGTTTTTAATCTTAATGAAATCCAGTTTATTGATTATTTCTTTCACAGATTATATCTTTTTGTGTTGTATCTAAAAAGATATCACCATACCCAAGGTCAAAGGTTTTCTCCTCTGTTATCAGCTAGGAGTTTTATAATTTTGCATTTTATATTTAGGTCTGGTCCATTGTGAGTTAATATTTTGTAAAGGATATAAGATCTAGGTTTTTTGTTTTTTGTTTTTTGTTTTTTGCCTGTGGATATCCAGTTGTTCCAGAACCATTTGTTGAAAAGACTATCTTTTGTTTATTGTACCACCTTTGCTTCATGTCAAAGATCAGTTGACTATATGAAAGTCTGTTTCTGGCCTCTCTATTCTGATCAATTTGTCTATTCTTTTGCCAATATTGCACTGTCTTGATTATTGTAGCTTTACTGTTAAATCTTGAGCTTGGGTAATGTCAGTCCTTCTTTTTTCTACTCCTTCAATATTGTATTGGCTACTCTGGGTTTTTGCCTTTCCATATAAACTGTTTGTTTATGGTTTTAAATTTAAATGTATTTTTTCCAGCTTTATTGAGATATAACTGATATAAAACATTGTATAAGTTCCAGATGTACAATTTGATGATTTGATAGACATATACATTGCAAAGTATGTGCTGCAATAAGGTTAGTTAATACATCCTTTGCCTCACATAATTACCATTTTTGTTATTTGTTGTTTGTTGGAATATATTTGACACACATTATATTAATTTAAGGTATACAACATAGTGATTTGACAAGTTTATACATTATGCTATGTTCACTACAAGTGTAGCTACCATTTGTCACCCTACAGTCCTATTACAATATAATTGACTATATTTCCTATGCTGTACCTTTATTCCCATGATTTATCCATTCCATAATTGATAGCCTGTATCTCCCACTCTCCTTCACCCATTTTGCCCAACTTCCTACCCTCTGGCAACCTCAGTTTGTTCTCTGTGTTTAAGGGTCTGTTTCTGCTTTTGTTTGTTTATTCCTTTGCTTTGTTTTTTTAGATTCATATATAAGTGAAATCATATGGTATTTTTCTCTGTCTGACTTATTTCACTTAGCATAATACTGTCTAGATCCATCCGTGGTGTCACATACGGCAAGATCTCATCCTTTTTATGGCTGAGTAATATTCCGGTGTCTGTGTGTGTGTGTGTGTGTGTGTGTGTGTGTGTGACATTTTCTTTATCCATCCATCTATTGATGGACACTTGGGTTGCTTCCATATCTTGGCTATTCTAAATAATGCTGCAATAAACATAGGGGTGCATATATCTTTTTTAATTAGTATTTTTGTTTTCTTTGGGTAAATACCCAGTAGTGGAATTACTGGATCATATGATATTTCTATTTTTAATGTTTGAGGAACCTCCATACTGGTTTTCACAGTGGTTGTACCAATTTACATTCCCACCAAGAGTGCATGAAGGTTCCTTTTCTCCACATCCTCACCAACACTTGTTATTTCTTGTCTTTTTTTAAAGTTTACTTATTTATTTTTGACACACACACACACACACACACACACACACACACACGTGTGTGCACATGAATCGGGGAGGGGCAGAGAGAAAGGGGGAGACAGAATCTAGGTTCCACACTGTCAATGCAGAACCCAATTCAAGGCTGGAACTTACCAATGATGAAATCATGACCTGAGCAGAAATCAAGAGTCAAACACTTTAACCAGTTGAGCCACCCTGGCACCCCTTTTGTCTTTTTTATTCTAGCCATTCTGACAGGTGATATTTCATTGTGGTTTTGATATAGATAGATGATAGATAGATAGATAGACAGATAGAGATAGAGATAAAGATAGAGATGTAGATATATAATATATTATATGTTTTGGTTGTTAACCCCTTATGGATATATCATTTGCAACTATCTTCTCCCATTCAGCAGGTTGACTTTTCATTGTTCTCTATGGTCTTATTGTTGTGGTTCTTATGATGAGAACATTTAAGATTTAGTCTTAACTGCAGCTTTCAAGTATACAATACAATATTGTTAACAATGATCACACTGTCCATTAGATTCCTGGAACTAATTCATATACGTTTGTACACTTTGACCAATATTTCTGCATGCCTCCCTCAGCCCAGCTCCTGGCAACCATCAATCTATTCTTTATTTATATGACATTGATGTTTTTATTTATTTTATTTTTTTAATGTTTATTTATTTTTGAAAGTGGGGGAGGGGCTGAGAGAGAGGGAGACAGAATCCGGAGCCAGCTCTGAGCTGTCAGTGCAAACCCCGACATGGGACTTGAACCCATGAACCGTGAGATTATGACCAGAGTTGAAGTTGGATGCTCAACCAACTGAGCCACCTAGGTGCCCTGATATTGATGTTTTTAGATTTCACATATAAGTGAGATCACACAGTATTCATCTGACTTATTTCACTAAGTATTCATCTATATTGTTGCAAATGGCAGAATTTTTTTATTGCTGAATAATATTTTATATATGTGTACATGTGTATATACCTGTGCCACACACATTTTCTTTATTCATTCATATATTGATGAACACTTAGGTTGCTTCCGTGTCTTGGCTGCTGTGAATAATGCTGCAACAAACATAAGAAAGCAGATATCTTCTCAAGATAGTGATTTCATTTCCTTGCCCATTTTTTAATTGGATTATTTGGAGGCTTTTTATTCTTGAGTTGTATATTTTAGATATTAACCCCTTATCAGATATATAGTTTACAAATATTTCCTCCATTTTTTAGGTTACCTTTTCATTTTATTGATTGATTCTTCTGCTGTGCAGAAGCTTTTTAGTTTGATGTAGTCCCACTTGTTTATTTTTGCTTTTGTTCCTTTTGCTTTTGTCAGATTCAAAAAATCATTGCCAAGCCTGATGCCAAGCTTTTTCTATATGTTCTACGAGTTCTTCTAAGAGTTTTATGGTTTCAAGGCTGGTGTGTATGTCTTTAATCCATTGTAAAGTAGTTTTTGTGAGTGGTTTAAGATAGATATCCAATTTCATTCCTTTCTTTGTAAATATCCAGTTTTCTTAACATCTTTTATTGAAGACAGTATCCTTTCCCTATTGCATATTCTTGGCTCTCTTTTCAAATAGTAATTGAAAGTATATGTGTGGATTTATTTCTGGACTCTCAATTCTGTTCCATTGGTCTATGTGTCTGCTTCTATGCCAGGACCATATTGTTTTGATTACTATAGCTTTATATTATAGTTTGAAATCAGGAATTGTGATACTTCAGTCTTTTTTCTTTCTCAGGATTGACTTGGCTGTTAGGGATGAATTTAGGATTGCTTTTTCTATTTCTGTGAAAATATCATTGGAATTTTAATAGGGATTTTTGCTTTGAATCTATAGATGGTTTTGGATAGTATGGACATCTTTTTTTTTAAATTTTTTTAATGTTTATTTATTTATTTTTGAGAGAGAGAAAGACAGAGCAAGAGCAGAGGAGGGGCAGAGACAGAGAGGAAGACGCAGAATCCGAAACAGGCTCCAGGTTCTGAGCTGTCAGCACAGAGCCTGACGTGGGGCCGAAACTCAGGACAGTGAGATCGTGACTTGAGCCGAAGTCAGACACTTAACCAACTGAGCCACCCAGGTGGCCCTAGTATGGACATCTTAATAATATTAACTTTTTCAATGTACGAACATAAGAAATCTTTCCTTTTATTTGTACCTTCTTCAATTTCTTTTATCAGTATCTTATAGTTTTTGGTATATAGAACTCTTATTTCCGTGGTTAAATTTATTCTCTTTTTTTGAGAGAGAGAGGGGGCACAAGTGAGCGAGGGGCAGAGAGAGGGAGAGAGACAGAGGGAGACAGAGAGGGAGAGAAAGAGAGGCAGGGCTCACCCAAAGCAGTGCTCAAGCTCACCCAATGCAGGACCTGAACTCATGAACCATGAGTTCATGACCTGAACTGAAGTCTGAGGCTTAACCAACTAAGCCACCCAGGTGCCCCCTTGGTTATATTTATTCTTAAGTAGTTTATTGCTTTTGATGTTATTGTAAATAGGATTGTTTTCTTTCTTTATTTTTTTCAGATAGTTCATTGTTAGTGTATAGAAATGCAACTGATTTTTATATGTTGACTTTAGATTTTATTGAATTGGTTTATTAGCTCTAATAGGTTTTGGCGGACTCTTTAAGGTTTTCTATATATAAGATTATGTCATCAGCAAATAAAGACAAGTTTACTCCTTCCCTTCCAATTTGGATTCCTTTTGTTTCTTTTCCTTGCTTGATTGCTCTGGCTAGGACTTCCAATATTATGTTGAATAAGAATGGTAAGAGTGGGCACCCTTGTCTTGTTCCTGATCTTAGAAAGAAAGCTTTAACCTTTTACCATTGAGTATGATGTTAACTGTAGATTTGTCATATACAAGCTTTACTGTGTTGAGATGTGTTGCTTCTATACCCAATTTTCTGAGAGTTTTTTTTTTTATCATAAAAGTATGTCGAATTGTGCCAAGTGCTTTTTCTGCATCTATTGAGATAATTGTAAAATTATTGTCTTTCATGCTATTAATGTGGTGTGCTGGTTTGGACTGTCTTGTTTTCATTTTCATTTGCTTCCATATATTTTAAAATTTCTTCTTTAATTTCCTGTTTGATCCATTCAGTCTTTAGTAGGATTTTTTTTAACCTCCATGTATTTGGGGGCTTTCCAAATCTTTTCTTGTGGTTGATTTCAAGTTTCATAGCATTGTGATCTGAAAATATGCATGGTAGGATCTCAATCCTTTTTGAGGCCTTGTTGAGGGCTGTTTTGTGACCCAGTATGTGATCTATTTTGGAGAATGTTCTATGTGCACTCAAGAAAAATGTGTATTCAGTTACTTTTGGATTAAAGGTTCTGAATATACTGTTAAATCCATCTGGTCCCATGTGTCATTCATAACCTTGTTTCCATATTGATTTTCTGCCTAGATGATTTGTACATTGTTGTAACTGGAGTATTAAGTCTCCTACAATCATGGTGTTATTATCTATATATTTTTTAATGTTTGTGATTAATTGATTTATATATTTAGGTTTTCCACATTAGGGGCATAAACAATATTGTTAGCTCTTCTTGATGGATAGACCCCTTAATTATGATATAATGCCCTTCTTCATTTCTTGTTACAGTTTTCGTTTTAAATTCTATTTGTCCGATACAAGTATGGCTACTCTGGCTTTCTTTTGATGTCCAGTAGCATGATAGATGGTTCTCCATCCCTTCACTTTCAATCTGCAGGTGTCCTCAGGTCTAAAAGGAGTCTCTTGTAGGCAGCATATAGATGGATATTGTTTTTTAATCCATTCTGATAGCCTATGTCTTTTTATTGGGGCATTTAGTCAGTCCATTTACTTCAGAGTGGTTCATCTTTTAAAGATATGGATTTTGTGTCACTGTGTTATCTGTGGGTTTCATGCTTGTGATGTCTCTGGTCCTTTGTAGTCTTTGCTACTTTCCACTCACAGAGTCCCCCATAGGATCCTCTGTAGGGCTAGTTTAGTGGTCATGAACTCCTTTAGTTTTTGTTTGGGAAAGTCTTTATCTCTCCTTCTGGTCTGAATGACAGCCTTGCTGGATAAAGGATTCTTGGCTGCATATTTTTCCTATTCGTCGCATTGAATATTTCCTGCCACTCTCTTCTGGCTTGCCGAGTTTCAGTGAACAGGTCTGCTACTACCCTTATGTGTATACCCTTGTAGGTTAAGACCTGTCTGTCCCTAGCTGCTTTCAGAATTCTCTCCTTAATTTTGTATTTTGCAGTTTCACTATGATATGTTGTGGTGTGGACCTGTTTTTGTTGATTTTGAAGGGAGTTCTCTGGTCCTCTTGGACTTGGATACCTGTTTCCTTCCCCAGATAGGGAAATTCTCAGCTATAATTTGTTTAAATAAGCCTTCTGCCCCTTTCTCTCTCTTCTTCTTCTTCTGGAATTCCTATGATATGGATATTATTTCATTTCATTGAATCACTTAGGTCTTAAATCCTCCCCTCATGGTCTAGTAATTTCCTTTCCCTCTTTTTTCAGCTTCATCATTTTCCATAATTTTATCTTTTATTTCACCTATTCCCTCCTCTGCTTCTTCCATCCTCACTGTCACTGTATCTAGTTTATTTTGCATCTCATTTATAGCATTTCTTAATTCATCATGACAATTTCTTCAGTCTTTGATATCTGTAGCAATAGATTCTCTGCTGTCTTCTATGCTTTTTGTAAGCCCAACTATTAGTCTTAGGACTGTTATTCTAAATTCTTATTCAGATATATTGTTTATATTTGTTTTGAGCAATTCTCTGACTGTCATTGCTTCCTGGATGTCTTTTTCTTTTTTTTTTTTTTTTTTGAGGAGAATTCTTCCATTTCATCATTGTGGCTAAGTTTCTGTCTTTTACGTGTTTTAAAGGTGTCTTGCACCTGTGAGTACTACAATATTAAAAAGGGGTCATACACTGCCCAGGGCATGACTCTTCAGAAAGTGTTTTTGGAGTGTGTTGTGTGCCCTCTGTTGTTGTGTATTTGGCTGCTCTATCCCACTGGTCGGTCCTCTACAAAGCTCCTCCTTGCTCATTGTTGTGGATTGTTTGGATCTTCTACCAGGTGTGCTTGGATTTGTTCATTGAAGTAACCCTGGAAAAAAGGAAAGGGCAGGGAACCTGATTCCATACAAAGAGAAAAATGAAATGGGGGGGGGGGGATACTAAGCAGAGAATCAAAGAAACTATAAGGCTTAATCCAGGAAGAGAGAAAAGAAAATAAAGAAAAAGAAGATATAGAAAGGGTATAAAAAGAATAGAGTAAAAATGTCTGATTAAACAAAGAAAACAGAGAAAGAAAAAAAATACATATATAATGAGAATTGACCAAAAATCAAATCAGAAAGTATGAACCTGATTCCAAAGGAAAAAAAAAAGAAGAGGGTAGAAAGAAAAAGAAAAGAGAAGAAAAGGAAAGGAAAAGAAAGAGAAGAAGAGAAAAGGAAAGGAAAGAGAAGAAAAGAGAAGAAGAAAAGAAAAGAAAAGAAAAGAAAGAAAAACAAGAAAGAAACAGATTAACATACACAACCACAGGACAGTTGTCTGTTGGTGCCTGGGACCTGTCACTGTGTTGGCCCTCTGGTTCACTCAGTGTCAGTCCCTCTCCAGTAGATAAGCAGTTGCCAGGAATGGAGGGGCGGGCTTTGGTATAAGCGGTCCCACCTCCATTGGCAGGGCCACTATCCTATTCCCTGAAGCCCCACAGTGTTGGGGATAGGGAAAAAAATGGCGACACCCCAATCTCTCTTCTCTGGACCGGGTGGATCAAACCATGCTGTTCTGGCAGCCCTCACACAGGAGCACCAGCGGTCAGCTTGCCCTGCTCCACATCTCCTGCGCCTCCAACGCGTCGGGGATTTAAATCCCCAAGTCTTAAGGGGCCTTGCACTGCATGACTGCATGGATTCTGTTCTGGTGTAGCACCACTTCACCCAGCCGATAAAGGGCCTTTGGCTGGCACCTTCAGGGTCTTTTGTCCTTGGGGAGGGGGCAATAAACCCTTTTCCCACAGTACTGGAGGAAGGCACTGTTCTCTCTCGGTGCACCTCTGAGATCACTACCCCACCCCAGAGCTGGCTGCCTACCCACCAGGAGCATGCACATGGTGGCGGCCTCGGTCTGGAGAAAGTCGCGCACCCCTAAAAACTCTGATATTCAGCCCGTAAGGCTGTTTGCAAAGTAGAAAGTGACGCTCTCCGTATTTCTCCTTCCCCAGTCCATGGCCTGGAGAGGTTTTTCTCTTGTACTAACACAATACCGCAGTCCACCGCCTCTCTGTTTTGCTATCCCTTTTGTCCTTCCCCTCTGTGCCTATGCTGTTTTATCTCCCCCAATTCACGTACATGAACCTCTGTCCTGCCAAGCTGTCTCTCTCCACCTTTGGAGATTTTCTGTAACTCCACAGATTGATTTCCTGGGTGTTCCAAGTGTTCTTGCCTCAATACAGCTGCGTTTGAGGGCCAGGGAAATCCCAGTCCCCCTACTTCTCTACCATCTTAACTCCTCCTCCTCCTCCTCATTTTTTTTCTTCTTAATGTAGATATTTATCACTGTAAACTTCTTTCTTATCACAGCTTTTGCTATATACCATAAGTTTTGGTACGTTGAGTTTCCCTTTTCATTTGTCTCAGGTATTTTTTTATTTCCCTTTGGATTTCATCTTTGACCCATTAGCTGCTCAAGAGTGTGTTGTTTAATTTTCACATATTTGTGAATTTTCCAGTTTTCCTCTTGTTATTGATTTCTAGTTTCATACCATTGTGATCAGAAAATATACTTGACTCTTTCTGCCCATGGATACCGCCAAGTAAGCATTGTTAAAGCCTCCCCTCCCACCCGCTCATGTCTAAGTCAGAGTCTCCCAAAGAGCCTGAACAACTGTGGAAGATTTTCATTGGAGGTTTGAGCCTTGAAACAACCAATGAGGGTCTGAGGAGCCATTTTGAGAAATGGGCAACACTCACAGACTGTGTGGTAATGAGATCCAAACACCAAGCTCTCCAGAGGTTTTAGGTTTGTCACGAATGCCACTGTGGAAGAGATGGATGCAGCCATGAATGCAAGGCCACACAAGGTGGATGGAAGAATTGTGGCACCAAAGAGGGCTGTTTCAAGAGAAGATTCTCAAAGACATGGTGCCCACTTAACTGTGAAAAAGAGTTTTGTTGGTGGCATTAAAGAAGGTACTGAAGAACATCATCTAAGAGAATATTTTGAACATTATGGGAAAATTGAAGTGATTGAAATCATGACAGACTGAGGCAGTGGCAAAAAGAGAGGGCTTGCTTTTATAACACTTGATGAACATGACTTTGGACAAGATTGTCATACTGTGAAGTAAGCAGAGCTCTATCTAAGCAACAGATGGCTAGTGCTTCAAGCAAAGATGTTGAAGTGGTTCTGGAAACTTTGGTGGTGGTCGTGGAGGTGGTTTTGGTGCAAATGACAACTTTGGTCGTAGAGGAAACTTTAGAGGGCAAGGTGGCTTTGGTGGCAGTCAGTGTGGTGGTGGATATGGTGGCAGTGGGGATGGCTATAATAGATATGGTAATGATGGAAGCAACTTTGGAGGTGGTGGAAGCTATAATTATTTTGGCAATTACAACAATCAATCTTCAAATATTGGGCCCATGAAAGAAGAAAATTTCAGAGGCAGAAACTGTCCTCTATGGTGGTAGAGGCCAATGTTTTGGCAAACCATGAAACCAAGGTGGGTATGGTGGTTCCAGGAGCAGCAGTAGCTATGGCAGTGGCAGAAGGTTTTAATTACTGCCAGGAAACAAAGCTTAGCAGGAGAGGAGAGCTAGAGAAGTGACAGGGAAGCTACAGGCTACAACAGATTTGTGAACCCAGCCAAGCACAGTGGTGGCGGGGCCTCACTGCCACAAAGAAGACATATTTTAGACAATACTCATATGTATGGGCAAAAAACTCAAGGACCGTATTTGTACTAATTGTATAACAGGCTATTTTAATTTCTGTTCTGTGGAAAGTGTAAAACATTGCAACACATAGTTTTAATGTAGGTTTTTTTTTGCACCCATGCTGTTGATTGTTAAATGTAATAGTCTGATCATGACGCTGACTAAATGTGTCTTTTTTTAAAAAAAAAAGAAAAGATACTTGGTATGATTTCAGTCTTTTTAAATTTGCTAAAACTTGTTTTATGACCTAACATACAATCTCTCCTGGAAAATATTCTATATGCTCTTGAGGAGAATGTGTATTCTACTGCTCTTAGATGTATGTTTTAATATACATGTGTTAGATCTATTTGTTTTAAATTATAGCTCAAGTCCAGTGTTTCCTTATTATTATTTTTCTTTTTAGATTATCTTTCCATTGGTTAAGTGGTATTGAAATTCCCTATCACTATTATATAATCTGTTTCTTCCTTCCGATCTGTTAGCAATTTTTTTTTTATATATTTAGGTACTCCAATGTTGGATACATATATAATTGTTATATAGTTTTGATGAATTCATCTCTTTATCATTATATAATGACCTCCTTTGTCTCTAGTTTTTTATTTACAGTCTGTTTTGTCTGAAATAAGTACAGCTATCCCTGCTTTCTTTTGGTTTCCATTTGCATGGAACATCTTTTTCCAACCCTTAACTTTGAGCTTATGTGTGACCTTGAAGCTGAAATGAGTCTTTTGTAGGCTGCATTTAGTTGGTTTTTAAAAGTCTATTCACTCCTGTATCCCTCGGGTAAATTCCTAGCAGTGCTATTGCTGGGTCATAGGGTAGATCTATTTTTAATTTTTTGAGGAACCTCCACACTGTTTTCCAGAGTGGCTAAGTGAAATAAGTCATACAGAGAAACACAGATATCATATGTTTCATTCTTATGTGGATCCTGAGAAACTTAACAGAAGACCAAGGGGGAGGGGAAGGAATAAAAAAAAAAAAAAGGTTAGAGAGGGAGGGAGCCAAAACATAAGAGACTCTTAAAAACTGGGAACAAACTGAGGGTTGATGGGGGGTGGGAGGGAAGGGAGGTGGGTGATGGGTATTGAGGAGGGCACCTGTTGGGATGAGCACTGGGTGTTGTATGGAAACCATTTGGACAATAAATTTCATATTAAAAAAAATAAAAAATAAAAGTCTGTTCAGCCATTCCATGCCTTTTGATTAGAGAATTTTATTTATATCTATTTAAAGTAGTTATTGATAGGTAAGGATGTAGTATTCCAATCTTATTAGTTGTTTTTTTGTAGTTCCTTTGTTCTTTCTTCCTTTCTTGCAGACTTTTTTGTGAATTGATGATTTTTGATAGTGGTATACTTTGATTCCCTTGTGTTTATCTCGTGTGTACCTACTATAGGTTTTTGTTTCATGGGTACTCTGAAGCTTACTTGATATATTTTGTATCTATAATAAACTATTTAAGCTGATAACAACTTCAATCATATACAAAATCTCTACCTTTTTACTACCCCCTCCATTTTATGATTTTGATGTCACAATTTATATCTTTTTACATTGTGTCTCTATTAATAAATTATTGTAGCTATAGCTATTTCTAATACTTTTTTTCTCTCGCCTTCATTCTAGAGTTAAATAGTTAACACACCACCATAGTACAGTATTAGAGTATTCTGAATCTGATTATACACTTACCTTTGCCAATGTTGTATATTTTCCTGTTACTAATTAGCATCCTTTTGTTTTCAGTTTGAACAACTCTTTTAATCACTTCTTGCGTGGCAGGTCTAGTGGTGATGAACATCCTTAGTTTTGTTGGGGTAAGTATTTATCTTCCTTTTATTTCTCTCTCTCTCTCTCTCTTTCTCTCTCTCTCTCTCTTTTTACTTAAGTAGACTTCACACCCAACATGGAGCCCAACATGGCACTTGAACTCACAACCCTGAGATCAGGACCTGAGCTGAGATCAAGAGTTGGAACTTAACCAACTGACCCACCCAGGTGCCCCATCTTGCTTTCGTTTCTGAAGGACAACTTTGCCCGGTAAAGCATTCTTGGTAGCAAGTTTTTTGTTTTTTATTTTTTGTTTTCCCAGCACTTTGAATATATCATCCTGCTCTCCTGCAAGGTTTCTGCTAATAAACCCATTTATCACTTTATGGGGATTTCTCTTATATGAGAGAATTCTTTTTCCTCTTGCTGCTTTAAAAATATTTTCTTTGGGGTGCCTGGGTGGCTCAGTTGGTTAAGCATCTGAGTCTTGATTTTGGCTCAGGTCATGATCTCCTGGTTCATGAGATTCAGCCCCAAGTCAAGCTCCAGGCTGACAGTGCCACGCCTGCTTCAGATTCTCTTTTTCTTTCTCTCTGCCCCTCCCTTGCTCGCATTCTCTATCTCTCTCAAAATAAATAAATAAACATTTTTTTTTAAATTAAAAAAGTAAAAATCTTTTCTTTGTCTTTGATTTTAAACAGTTTTATTAAAATGCATCTTTGAGAAGTTTGTTTTGGATTGAAATTTTGGGGTGACCCATTAGCTTCATAAACTTGGATGTCCAAATTTCTCTCCAGGTTGTGGGAAGTTCTCAGCCATGATTTCTTTGACTAAGCTTTCTATCCTTTACTCTTTCTCGTCTCCTTCTGGAGCTTCAACAATGCATAGATTGTTTATCTTAATGATGTCCCATAGACTTTCTTCATCCTCCCCCACCTTTTTTTATTGTTGTTGTCTTTTTAACTGGATAATTTCAAATGATCAGTCTTTGAGTCATTGATTTTTTTTCTTCTGCTTGGTCCAGTCTTCTGTTGAAGCTTTCTATTAAATTTTTCAGTTAGGTAATTGTTTTCTCCAACTCCAAAATTTGTGGGAGTTTTTTATGTTTTCTATCTATTTGCTAAACTTCTTATTTTGTTCTTTTTAAAAAATTTTTTTTTACGTTTATTCATTTTTGAGAGACAGAGACAAGAGCGAGACAAGAGCATGAGAGTGGGAGGGGCAGAGAGGGAGACACAGAATCCGAAGCAGGCTCCAGGCTCCCAGCTGTCAGCACAGAGCCCAACACGGGGCTGGAACTCACAAACCATGAGATCATAACCTGAGCCGAAGTTGGACGCTCAACTGACTGAGCCACCCAGGTGCCCCCTTATTTTGTTCTTATACTGTTCTCCAGATTTCATTAAATTGTTTATTTATGTTCTCTTGTAGCTCTCTGAGCATCTTTAGAACAATTATTTTGAATTATTTGTCAGGCAATTCATATATCTCCATTCCTTTGTGGTCAGTCACTAGAAGTTTATTGTTTCTTTTGTGGTGTCATGTGTCCCTGATTCTTCATGATCTTCATTCATAACCTTGCATACATGTCTGCACATTTGAAGAAGCAGTCGCCTCTTCTAGAATTTCTGGATGGACTTTGGAAAAAAAAGACCTTCACTGTGACAGAGGCACACTGGAGCATGCTGTGATTGCAGGTTTAGTTGTGAAGGGTATGGGGGCATGTGGCAGCTCCAGGCCCAGGGTGGCATGATGATAATGGCTCAGGCAGCTGAGGTCCACAGCATCAACAACTGTGTGGTCTTTGGTGAATGCTGTGGGGAGTCCACAATGCCTGTAAGGACTGTTGGGTACTTCTAGGTCCAGCAGTTTAAGATCAGAGCAGGCACTGGGGATGGCTACAGCCAGGGGTGTGCACTTGCCTGTCTGGGCCAGCTATAGGTGTCTATGTGGTGTCAGGGGCTGGTTGCAGACACACTTATAGTGGCAAGGGCCAGAGCCAGCAGCAAGGACTAGAGCCAACTTCAGGTATATAGCAGCTGTCAGCGTGCACTTCTGTGACCACAGGGACTCACCACAGGCATTACACAACAGTGGATGCCAGTGACAGGAGTTGGGCCAGTGATGTACAATTGCACAGCTGGAGGAGCTAGCTGCAGATGATTCCAACAGTTCAGGCCAGTGGCAGGAGACAGGGTTTGATCTGAGTCAACAAGCAGCTGTGGGGACTCTGGTTGTTGACCTGGACTCCAACAGCTGCAGAGTCTTGCCACAGATGCATGGCAGTGGAGGCTAGTGACAGGACACAGACCAGGAGGGGCAAGTACATAGCTGGAGGGGCCAGCTGCAGATGAATCCAGCAACACAGGCCAGTGACAGGAGATAGGGCCAGGTCTGGGTCCACAAGCAGCTTTGGGGGCCTTGGCTGTCAGCATATACTACTGTGGCTATAGGAGTTTGCCACAAGCAAATGCACAGTGGTGGAGGTCAACCCTAGGGTCTAGGCTTGCATCTTACACTCATGGAGCTGCAGAAATAGGGGTTGACTACCAGTGTGGATCTTGGGCTGGGAGGGTTCAGGTAGGGGGTCAGGGGAAGGAGTGAGGAGGTATTCAGGCAGTTGATGTCTTTGAATGTGAAAATCTGTGGGGCAAAAACCACTAAAATCTGCAAGACATTCTCAGTGGCTGTTCTGGCCATTGGTTTCTTCAGTCACATAAGCTGCTGGGGTCCTCTGCAGAGCAGGTCACTGGGAATCACAGTGTCTCCCACTGTATGGCTGTTACTGGTAGCCCTTGCTCTTCTTTATTCCTAGCCATCTCTGTATGTTTCAACTTTGACAGTGGGGTGAAACTGAAATGGGTCCTTTATGTATTGCCCCAAAATGCTGGGGATGCTGGTTGTTCATCCCACTCTCCCTTTACTGGAGAAAAACTCTTTCTAGCTGGAGAGTTCTCATTTGGCACTGAGCAGTGCTGGTCTGGAGGATGGGATAATGTAGGCAAAATGAATCTGTTCTTTCTTCTCTTTTTGTGTAGTTGTTCTCAGGTTTTTTGTTCCAATCTTGCTTAAGTTTCTTTTTAAAAAAAAAATTTGATGTTTATTTTTGAGAGAGAGAGAGACAGTGTGAGCAGGGGAGGGACAGGGAGAGCAAGAGGGAGACACAGAATCTGAAGCAGGATCCAGGCTCTGAGCTGTCAACACAGAGCCTAATGTGGGGCTTGAACCCACAGACCTGAGTTAAATTCAAATGCTTAACCAACAGAGCCATCCAGGCACCCCTTTTGCTGAGGTTTCTTAAGTGGACTCCTGAGCTCTCCCAGAGTTATTTTTGTCTGTAGACACTTGTCTAATTGTTGATTGGGAGGGGTTCAATACTGGGATTTTCTACACTGTTACCTTGATGACATCACCCTTATAAAATTTAGAATCAATTTGTCAGTATCTACAAAATAACTTGCTGGAATTTTTATTGGGATTGTGTTGAATCTATATAGCAAGTTGGGAAGAACTGACACTTTGACAATATTGTCTTCCTATCCATGAACATGAACTAGCTCTTAATTTACTTCGTTCTTTTGGATTTCTTTTTTTTTTAATGTTTACTTATTTATTTCTGAGAGACAGAGGCGCAGAGAGAGACAGGGAGACAGAGAATCTCAAGCAGGCTACATGCTGTCACTGCAAAACTCAATATGGGGCTTGAACTTATGAACCATGAGATCATGACCTGAGCGGAAATCAAGAGTCGGATACTTAACTGACTGAGCCACTGAGGTGCCTGCCCCTCTTTTTGGATTTTTTTCATCAGAGTTTTGCAGTTTTTCTTGTGTAGATATTATTCATGTTTTGTTAGATTTATGCTTAATTATTTCATTTTTGGGGTGCTAATGTAAATGGTATTGTGTCTTTAATTTCAAATTCTACTTGTTCATCACTGACATGTAGGAAAGAAATGGACTTTTGTGTGTTAACCATGTATCCCACAAACTTGTTGTAATTGCTGCTTGGTTCCAGGAGGATTTTTGTTGTTGTTGACTCTTTCATATTTTCTACATAGATAATCATGTCATCTCTGAACAAAGTTTTATTTCTTCCTTCCCAAGATATATGTCTTTTATTTCCTTTTCTTGTCTTATTGCATTAGCTAGACTTCCAATATGATTTCAAAAACCAGTGATGAAAGGGAATATCTTTGCTTTTTTCCTGATCTTAGTGGGAAAGCTTTGAGTTTCCTCTAAGTATATTATCCTGTGTAGGTTTTTTATAGATGTTCTTTATCAAATTAAGGAAGTTTTCCTTCTATTCCTAATGTGCTGAGAATTTTTTAATCATGAACTGGTATTTGGTCATATGCTTTTTCTCCATTTATGCCCATCTACAAGCCAAAGAAATGGACCTTGGGGGAAAAAAACAAACAAAACTTTGCTGACACCTTGATCTTGGATTTCTAGCCACCAAAACTGTGAGAAAATAAATTTCTGGTGTTTAAACCACTCAGTTTGTGGTACTTCATTATGGCAAGCCCTAGTAAACTAACACAGGGGCTAATCTTAAATACCTTTTAAACTGAAGACACTCACTCATTGGTATGTTATCAATGTTCCAGTTGTAGTGTGGTATATTTTGCATCTTATATTGTCTTTGTGTATATCGATATCTGACATTCAATCAGCCAGAAAGTTAAATACAGAAATTCTGACAAATTCTAGTTCATAGAGATTCCATAAAAAAGAAATAAATGTTGTGTTACTAAGTATTTTCCCCAAATCCATGGATGACAATAGAATTATCTGCTTACAATTGTTCATGTGTAATTATTGCTAAAATATTCCACAGACTAACATACAGATCTATATATTTCAAATCATCTTTCCACTACCCACACACTTCTATTGCCAGGTTCTGTAGACAACTTCATATGGTAATCAGCCCTCTAACCCAGTGCCTTCATATCATGAAGCCAAGTGAGTCAGCATTTTGGGCAATAGGAGATTTTAGGGAACCACTTCTAACCAAGACAACAAATAATAAATTGCTACATATGAAATTGACTGATGAGCATATAAATACACTTCACTAAAAATTCAAACTACGTGTTTCTCCAAATCAACTTCCTCTTAACCAGATCCCCAACATGCTCATGACTATTCCAACACTAAACAATTCAAGAAGTATAACATAGGAGAATCAAAAATGGAAAATCATTCCCTTATTTTTGTATGGTTTACAAAAATATATCTCCATAAAAACATACTACTAGGGTCCTTCCCAGAACTCTGGAAAAGGTCTGTACATGTCAGGGTGCCTGAAGCTTAAGCTCTAATGATTTCATGATAAATCTGCCTTTGCAGATTTGGCCTTGACCCTAATGCTGATCTCAGGAACTCACCACATAGTCCTCTGACCTACCCACTCTTACTGCCTTCCTAATTTGCTGGTCTTTTCCCTCTCAGATTAGCACAAAATTTCACCATAACAATATCAAAATAATGCATACTTCAAGAGCTTCTGTCCTGTATCCATGCCCAAAGCCTGTTCTGATTAGGTTTATGTTTTTTTCCTGAGTCTCTAGTTTGCATTTTGATCGCCCCTCACTATTGTCACTGTAGGAAGTGACACCGGTGTTCATAACTTTAGACACTTGCATAGAACCTGAAAGAGAGAGAATCACAGAGAAGATAGAGTCTAGGTCACCAGGGATGGGAAACAATGACTAGAAACACAACAGCTTAAATCAGAAGGAAAAGCTGGCTGGGTTTAAAATATGATCTCTTTTTAATTATTTTCTTTTGATATTAAATGTGCTTTGTGTGAAAAGTAAAAATAGCATAGATAGGTTTAATATGAAAAGTAAGAAGCTCCCCCACTCTGAAGCCCCAATCCCTTACCCCGTAGTTATTCAGTTAAACATGGTTAGTGATTTCCTCCGTGTGTTTATTTGAAGGATTGGTTTTAAGGGAAAGATGATGACTCTGGCTTGAGACACATTAAGTTGAGGATTATGATGGTGGCAATGTTCCAAGAAACAGCTGGATATTTTAAATAGGCAGTTGGAGAAGTGAGAGCTAATGAGGTAGATCTGGAATTTTTCTTCCTGCATTGTTAATGGTGTGAAATTGAAAGAACTGTGAGGGAGAGAAATGAGAGAAAGGAAAAAAGAGCACAATTCTCATTTGCTCTTTTCTCATTTCTCATGAGAGAAAGGAAAAAAGAGCACAACACCTACATTTCAGAAGTGGCCAATTGAGGGGCGCCTGGGTGGCACAGTCGGTTAAGCGTCCGACTTCAGCCAGGTCACGATCTCGCGGTCTGTGAGTTCGAGCCCCGCGTCAGGCTCTGGGCTGATGGCTCAGAGCCTGGAGCCTGTTTCCGATTCTGTGTCTCCCTCTCTCTCTGCCCCTCCCCCGTTCATGCTCTGTCTCTCTCTGTCCCAAAAATAAATTAAAAAAGTTGAAAAAAAAATTTAAAAAAAAGAAGTGGCCAATTGAAAGTAAGGCTCTTGAAGGGAAGAGAAAAGCAATGGTCAGCAAGTCAAGAAAAACTGAGAAATGCTTTTGAGTTTTAGTGACATGTAAACTCTGTTTCCCTGTGAAAATGCAATATAAATATAACTGGAAGCCAATATTTCTACTGACAAGAAACCTTATAGCAAACAAAAATGAATTTTGTGCTATATTTTACTACAGAACTTTCTGCTGCTTGGTCTTGTTCAGCAATCTACTGTAAGTTTCTACATGCTGGACTTTTGACCTCTTGTTTCCAGACATGTGGGAACCACAAGCTATCCACTTGCCTCAGCTTTCTTTTCATTTCTGCTCTCTGGCCATTGTGAAAACATCTCTCCTGTCCCATTGTGGTAGGCAGACTTCTGGGATGGCCTTAATGATCCCCAATTCTTGATGTTTAGAAGGACCCTGCAATTCTAATATTCAGTAATATCCACTGTTAACATTTTGACATATTTTCTCCCAGTCCTTTCCTTTATGTGTGTATATATAGGTATGTGTGGATATATACATAGCCAGCCATGTATATGTGCTGATAAGAAACAATCCCAAAATAGTGTCAAAATTGGTATCAAACTGTATCTTTAATCTTGTATACTAACTTCTACCATTTACTATTATTATATTTTTTATGTCAGTATTATTGGAAAACAAAGAATATTTGAATTTTTATAAAAATGTTTACACACATGTCTGTGTATATGTGTGAATCATTTATCTTGTTCATCTTTTCTTTTTGACTAAATAAGTAAACTATAATAAATATCTTTATACATAATTGATTCTAGTAATTTATTTAATTCCATTTTAAAATTTCTTAGTATAAATTACGCAAAGTAGAATTATTGACAATTAAGAGTCTTTATATATAATGTTAAGTTATTTTCCAGATTAATTCCACCATCCCAGGTGTGGAAGAGATTGTGTATTTACTATAAAGTTGATTTTCCAAAAATGAAAATACCTTTGTTATACTTTTTGATTATAAAGTTAATATACATTAAATATATAAATTCAGAAACAGTAAATTGTAAAAAGAAAAAGAAAAATCACTCTCCGTAGATACTTACTGTTAACACCAAAAATATATATCCAGACTTTTTCTTTATATACAGTAACCTGATTTTGTTTAGCTTAATAGTTCTTTCCAAGCCAATAGATAATATGGGGATATAGTATCTTTTTAATAGGTACACAGTAATCTAGTATAAGGATATACTATAAATGGCTGTCTCAGATTGTGTCCCCTGAGAAGCAGACTCTGAGATAAATTTTAACATGCAAGACATTTATTAAGGAGTGCCCTTCATAGCAACATCTGTGAAAGGGAGGCAAAGGAAGCAGAATTGAACAGGGGGAGAAGTTAAAATGGGATGCAAGCCAACTAAAGAGCCTCAGATGACCTCATAAGAAGTTCTGGTGCTGGACTAGCCTCTCAGATTTATCCCAAATTGGGCAGAGATGAACAGGCCTTTTTATAGCCTGGCAATGATCAGTCATGGATATGGGCCATCCCAGAAAGGCACATGCTTCCCTGTAGCTGAGGCAATCCCTGAAGCAGCTAGCAGCATTCCTAGAGAGTTAGGGTAACAAATTATTCACTCAAGAGGTATGTGGGCAGGGGTGCCTGGGTGGCTCAGTTGGTTAAGCATTTGACTCTTGATTTCAGGTCAGATCATGATCTCATGGTTCATGAGATCCAGCCCTCAGTCAGGCACTGTCAGGCTCTGCTTGAGATTCTCTCCCTCTCTCTCTCTGCCTCTCCCCCACATACATATGCCATGCACACTCTCTCTCTGTTTCTCAAAATAAATCAATAAACATTTTTAAAAAAAGGAAAAGAGGGATGTGGGCTGTATATGATGGTCAATATCCACCAGTCTACCCTTTGTTCTATCCAGATATATTTCTTCATACATGTTCTGGGAACAGCAACACTACGGTTAGGGTGGGCCACTTTTTCTTTGAGAAACTTAAAAAAAAAAAGAAGAAGGTTGACGAAACAATCTATAATTCCTGGCCTAGCAGCTAGTCTTAGGGCTACAACTGATACTCATTATCTCCCTCTTGGTCTGTCCATTCTAGATTCCCCTTACCCTCAGCTGTCACTCTTTCTGGTCTCAGTGGCTTACCTGGTGACATGACCTAGACCCTCATCCTTCAAGGGTACAAACTCCTAGTCACTATGCTTGTCTTGGGCTGATAGTGCCATACCTGTCCATTCATGGTCAAAATTGGACAAGGGTACATCACCAAGAGGTATTCAGTTGTGTTATCTGAATGCCAAACATATTCCTCCATGCCTCTGTATATAACCTTCTTATGCCAAAATGTTAACTCCTCTTCTTGCCTGCTGGTCTCTGGACTCAAAGAACACAAAGAGCTCGGTTTGGCAGCCATACCTTGTAGTTCAGTGGAAGTCTTACTGTGTTCCTTGGTAAAATTGTGCTCCTTTTGGAGACCTGTAACTCCAATCCTGCAGATCTCAGAGTTGAGAGACAATTTACCATGGATCTCTTACATTTCTGCACATCTTGCAAGAAGACACCAACAGCTTTAGTTCTGAGCTATCTTTTCAAGGATGTTGGTATACTGAACAGCCTTAGAAGATAGAGGTGGAGGTGGCTTCTTTCTTCAGAACAAAAGACAGCTTTATTTACTGTCCAGGATAATAAAGATCATGTCTCCCTCTGGGGAAACACTGGGAAGATTGTTTGATAAAAGATCAGAGTACCTCAGCCATGATGTAAATCCAGTGCATGCACAGGGTCTATCTAGGTTATTCCACATCTTCCTCATGGTACTTGGGGAACAAAGAAAACCAATGCAAACATAAGTTTCATGATGCTTGCTGTGCTGTGAGCAATAAAATCTCCAGTTTCTGACCCAGGAGTCTCATGTCTTCTGCCACCATTCATAGGAGTGGCAGACTAGCTTGTTAGCTTGCAAATAGGGTAAAATCTCAGACCTTTCACAGTTCTTGACAACTATTTATTACTAAGGGTGAAAGAATTAACATAGCCCTGGAGCATAAATGTAAATACATACTATTATCCATTCCTTATCAATGAAAACTGTTTCTCCTTTCTGAGATAGATGGAAAAGAATATACTTGTCAGTTAAAAGATCACATAGCATATACCTGTGTCCATGTTACTCTGTAAAAGTACAGAGTCCATGGACTCTGTACAAGATGTATCTTTCTCCAGAGTCAATGGTTTTTGCAGTGTCAGACCAGTGAATAAAAATGATAAGGATTCTTGGGGTGCCTGGGTGGCTCAGTTGGGTAAGTGTCCGATTATTGTTATTGGCTAAGGTCACGATCTCACGGTTGTGAGAATGAGTGCTACATGGGGCTTCACGTTGATGGCTCAGAACCTGCTTGGGATTCCCTCTCTCCCCCACTCTCTGCCTCCCCCGCTCAGGCATATGCATGCACACTCACTCTCTCTCTCAAAATAAACTTTTAAAAAAATGATAGGGATTCACCACCTTTGCATCCTTTAGCTCTTTAAACGTAGCACTATTTTCCACCATTCCCCCCAGCAATATTGTTTTTTATTTGTATCTTGGCTAGGAGAGGGGGCAGTTTCAGAAGCTTCCAGTTGGTCTTCCCCATTATGATAGCTGTTACTTCATAGGCCAAGGACTCAGAGGGGTTTGTACCACCTATGAAGTATATAGGTTCTGATTATGTATTTGATGACTGAGGAAATAAGTAACATGTGGGTCTATAACCAGTGACCTGACTGTAACCTAGACTTGGATAAGACTTCATTTATTACCTGACCCCCATATGCACCTACTCTCACAAGGGGACCATGACGAGTCTTTGGGTCTCCAAGTATCAGTGTCAATTCAGACTCTGTGATCACAGTCCTTGAAATATTTACATGTTCCTACTTTCCCAATGTACAGTTGCCTGAGTAAATGGCCTTAGGTACAAAGGTTTTGGAACAATTTGGGGGGAAAGACTGAGAAATCATTACTGTGTACATTTGCCATAGTGTTGCAGGTTCCTTCCTCACGGGGACACAGTCTTTTCAGTTAATAGGCTCCAGGTCTAAAAACAGATTCACATTTTGAAACTTGGTAAGGAATCATGATGTTAATTGGGGTGACTGACTCAGTCTCCTGGCTATATATTTTTTAATTCATCTGATAATACCAATTGAGTAGTACCCTCATAGGCTACCCATCTATTTTTCCCCTCAGGACACCATGTTATATTAATTATCTCCATAATTCTTTGTGGATCACTTCCCTCTGACTGTTCTTCTGACTTTATATTACAATAATTGTACACTAAACACCACAACCTAGCCTCTATAATTTGGGGGTCTTATTATCTCTATTGCTATCAGTAAACCCAGTTCTTTAATGGCTTCCTTTACCATCTGATCTGGCTTATAAAAAGTCACAACTGAGCCTTTTAATGAGACTGGTGCCCCTCACAACAGTACATTTCTTATGTCCTTGATATATGGTGCAGCCTCCTGACCTTCTGTAAATGAATTATCTGGTGGGGTTTTCATCATTACATAGTACATGGTCTCCAGCATAACCAGTTGTCTGGTCTTTTAAATTCTTTCTTCCAGTGTCTGTCATGGCAACTATAACATTTTAACCTCATTTAGTATGGGACCATCACTTTTTCCATGCTTCTAGAAACTGTCCTAATAGCAAATTCACACTGTCTCCTGGGATTCTCATTATAATGTTAAATCTTGAGTATGGGGAAAGTGCTCCCAAATCTTACTTCTCTGTTTTCCACCTTATGTTCCTTTTCTTTTCATAAAGCGCCCTCAAAATTCAGTTCTATACATACAATCTCAGTTTATGTTGACTAGCTATTCAAGTTCCTTTGGGGTATAGTTCCTTTTCTCCATTATCATTTCCAGCATATGGAGACTTAACATCATTAAGGCCTACTGGACAGGAGACATCCTAGGAGCAAAACTTGAGAGGGAGGTCATTAGTTGTCTTGATAGGAAGAGGTCTTTCATCATCTCTGAACAATGAGGAAGAGATAGGTCTTAATAGGGAAGTTTTGGGTCACTCCTGGGAATATCCTCATCTATTGTGTTAAGTCCCATTCTTTCCCACCCAAAGCCTTGACCTTGGCTTAGCGTACTTATTTGATTACAAATTTAATTTTTGGAGCATAGTTCACCATGACTGAGTTATTCTTTAGCTCACTTTAGTCTCCCACTGCAAGAGATGAGAGCCACTTTACATGCTCCTGAAAAGACTTTGTAGTCTTTACTTTTAGCTTTCAATTGATGATTAATCACTCTTAGCTTTTCATTATCTTTTTCTAGCACATCAATCTAAGAAATAGCTACCTCTTTTAGTCAGCTCAGACTACTATAACAAAATACCATTAGACTGAGGGGCTTGAACAAATTTATTTCTTATAGTTCTGGAAAGTCTGAGATCAAGGTACCTGCTGGTCAGTTTGGTTCTCAGAACTCTCTTCCTGGCAGGCAGACAGCTGCCTTCTCACATGTGCTCACATGGCCTTTCTCTGGCATGCATGGAGAGTGAGGGAGAGAGTGTGGGAGGCGTAGCGAGAGGAAAAGAGAGAGAGAGGAGGGGGGAGAGGAAGAAGGGAGGGAGAGGGAGAGAAAGAGATCTCTGTTTCTCTTCTTATAAGATCATTAATCCTATCAGATCAGGCTCCTACTCATATGACTTCATTTAACCTTAATTACCTCTTAAAAGCTCTCTCTCTAAATACAACTACACTGGGGATTCAGATTTCAACATGTGAATTTTGGGGAATCCATAGTACCACTCAATTTCACTGTCTTTATAGTTACTATTTTCCCCATATTTCTGAAATACTTGATACATCACAGCAGTTAATACATACCTTTCCGCTGGTATACCAACCTGATTCAGCGCCCATGAAAGTTTCAACAACTGGATGGTAATCTTGTGATAGGGGTCCTTATTGTCAGGTAGGTAGGCAGCTAATGCTCAAGCTCCAAAACCCCATCTTTGTGCCTGTTTTCTCAGATCTCAGTCCTGGCACCTACTGTCATAGGTTGGGTTCTCAGGGAACAAGATTATGAGACAGAATTTAAAAGGCTGGATATTTATTAAGGAGTGCCCTTAGGATTAATAGTTGTAGAAGGGAGGGGAAAGAAGCAAGATTGAGCAGAGGGAGAAACTGAGTTGCATGCTCCATAGGGAACTCAGGAGAAAAGAACTGACCTTCAGAGTTGTCTCAGGTTGGCTAAGAGAGTCAGGTTCTTATGTCCCAACTTTGTTCAGTAATTGAATGTGGGACAACATGGGAGGGGGCCTAAACTCCAGCAATGTAGCTTTATGCAATTGTAGCAATCCTGAAGATACCAAAGGCTCTGTTAACAGTACACCCAGTTTCTGGGACAAGTCCTTATTGTAGGGGGATCTGGGCAGTGGATCACAATGTTCATCACAGGGGTGAAGCATTTAAATGTCTCACTCCTTCTGTTTCCATAGAGGGGAGAGAATTTCCATTCTCCTTGAGGAAAAAGAATGAGAAGTACTCTTCAGTGTCTCTCTCCCCAGGGAAGTAGGAATGATTTCTCTGATAGGTGAGATTATGAAAAGGAGTCAAGCTTGAAAGACTAAACACTTTCTGGGCTTTCTCTGTCTCTGTCTTTGTCTCACTCCCCTTCTCTCTGGCTTTCTTTTTACCTGGCTTGTCAGTAGGATTCAAGAAATTTTTTGCTTTTCTGTGTTATGAGGCAGGCCTGAATCCCATGGGAACACCTGAGTTTGTCCAGCTCTGCCTATGACAAGGTGATGTATTCAGTTGTGGGTCACAGTGAGGAGACCAATAGCAAACCCATTTGCCAAACCAAACCTCTTTCTCTAATTGACTTTATCCAAGCTAATTTTTAGAAATTGCATTTATTATGAAAATTTCAAACATGACCAAAAGGAGAGAGAATAATATAATGAGTGAGAATATATTCAACAATTAAACAAACATCCAATTAAACAAACGTCTGGATTTTTTATTCAAGTCAATATTTTAATTTTCTTCTGTCTGACTGCTGAATCTTATTTCCCATTTGTTTCCATACTTGGAATGGGAATAAAATAGTAGTGCCATTTTAAAGATTAAAAAAAAAATCAAGAAGCTTTACATAAAATTTGGATTTGTGACTGCCCCTAGGGACAAGAAAAAAAGAAAACCTGGCAACAGTGGACAACATAGCAACAACCAGCTGGCTCTGAGAAGCAGGTACCTCTTTTAGACTGAGTATGAGCTCCCCCATAAGTCATAATCTCTACCCCTCCCCACACAGAGGCCAACTGTCAGTTTGTCATCCACCATAAGGCCTAAATTCTTGCTTTTATTACACTGAGTTTCCCCCCTTCCCTCTACTTACCTATGTTATCTGTCTGGCTCCTGTAGGCATTTGAATTATTGGCCCTTGCTCTAAAGACAGGCTTTTTATAGTCTACCTAACGACCAAATTCAGTGAAACATAATCACAGTGTCTGAGCATCCAGCAGCTTTACTATAAGACAAAAAAAAAAAAAAGTACAAAATATCCACCAGCAGGTAAATGGATAAACTGTAGTATAATCATACAATACAATACCTACAGCAGCACTAAAAAGAAATGAATGATTGATGTATACATCAACATGGTCGAATCTCAATTATGCTGAGTAAAGAAATAAGACCAAAAAAAGTACATATGGTATTATTCCATTTATATAAAAGTCTAGGAAATGCAATTAACCTATAGTGACCAGTAGTCAGAAAGCAGAGCTGTGGCTGCCTGGGGATGGGATGAATAAGTGAGGCAGGGGGAGATGAATTACAACTTTTGGAGTTGATGAGTATATTTATTATCCTGACTGTGGTGATGGTTCTATAGGTTTATATATATGTCAGAGCTCATTACATCACATACTTTGAACATGTACAGTTTACTATATGTCAATCACACCTTAATAAAGCTCTAACCAAACAAAAAACTCGAAACAAAAACAAAAACCACACACACCAAGTATCTGCCATTTATACTAGTAGGTGCTTAATAAATTTCTACATAGATGTTACTGACAGAAGATATTTATACTCTTGTTGATTCAGAAACAAAAATCTGCATTTCTGATCTTGATTGCTTACTATTAAATTTTTATCCCTAGGAATGTTATAACACTCAGATTAAAGAGATAGTCTAAAACCTTCTGGAAATGGATAATAGTGGCTGCCTCTGGAAAGGAGAACTAAGATGTCAAGGGAAAAGGAAAGGCAAGTAACTTCCACTTTTTTAATTAGTTTTCATGCATATGATATTTATATTAAAAAGTTCTTTTTTAGAAATAACTTGATTACAAAAAACATGCACTAAAAGATTATAGGAAGTGATTTGAATAGGTTTTCATAAAATATTTTATTTTATTGAGAGAGAGAGCAGGGGAGCGGCAAAGGGAGGGAGGGAAAGGAAGGGAGAGAGAGAGAGAGAGAGAGAGAGAGAGAGAGAGAAAGAGAGAGAGAATCTCAAGCAGGCTCCACAGCCAGAGTAGAGCCCAACACAGGGCTCAGTCCTATGACCCTGGGATCATGATCTGAGCCAAAATCATGAGTCGGACACTCAACTGACTGAGCCACCCAGGTGTCCTCATAAAATAATTTAACCCAGAGATGATTTATAGCAAATAAAGTAAATTAAAAGTGTATAAGCTTCTGGTGGTGATGAGCAAATTAAGAAACTAGTCATTTATTAAGAATAAGACCACACTTCCATCCAATTTATCGGTATCACTGAATACTGGAAGACAGCAGATAATGCCTTTAGAGTTCTGAGGGAAAGTAAATCAGATCTACTGACCCAGCAGAATGAAAATGTTTGCAAACATTAAAAAACCGAAAGTTTCTTTCCCATTCTTTCATAAGTAGTTAGCAAGGATGTTCTCTAAAAAACCAAGAAGATAAACCAAAAAAGTAAACATGGATTCTAGAAAAGAGTGGCTCCAACCTCGGAGCAGAGTGAAGGGAAGTTCTCAGGTGGGTAGCAGGGTTAAAGAACAATTAGATTAAGTGGACAGAAAGCCAAAGTTTCATTAGCTGATTAGGGGCAATTACCAGGGGGCCAAAGAAAGAGAATATCTCTGTAAAAGAGTAGGGAAAATGAAAAAACTTGATATGACAAATTAGGTAAAATACACAGTGAGGGGAAAAAGGCAATTTGAAACTCTAGGAAAAACAAAGCCATATAAGAGTTTGTGGCCCAAATATGAAGCATAAATACTTATGCAATTGATAGTAAGGGAAGAGAATCCATTTGATGTTGATGTTCTGCACATTTTCCTTTGAGTGACTTTCTAGTGGTTCTGACAGAAGTCTTGTGGAGCAGAAAATGCAATCTTGGCATTCTCCTTAGCCTTGAAGTTGGCTGTTAACTTTGATGAGTCAACCTATGGACAGAATACAAAAGACTTATTGACTATATTCAAGGGAGGTGAGTGAAAGGTGAGAAGGAAGAATGGCAATATTAAAATTGGAGTGTGGAAATAGTATCTACCTCAGGTTGAAATATTATTTAGAGTTTTATAGTATATCATTAAAAGTTGCAAAGATAACCAATAAAAAAAAGGTAAAATTAATGTAACTGTTAAATGTTGGAGAAGTGGATGTTAGCATAATTCTTACCTTTTATGCCAGGAAGTCATTAGATATTCTATAGCTGATATGAGCATATTTAGAAATACTTAAGTAATCACAAACGAAAACATGTAAAAGAGGTTGGCCCCAGAGATTGATTCTAGAAGTAGAAAGCGTTATGATGTTTGTTGCTTTTCATAATAAATTCTTTTGTGTTATTTGATCCATTACAATTTAATTTGTTTCCTTCTATTTGTTGCCATGTGTGCATTTCCTTGACTAGAAAAAAAAAATAGATGCTGTTTTTTTTGTTTGTTTGTTTATATGGAAACAATATATTTTTTAAAGTTTTATTTATTTAGGTAATTTCTATATCCAATGTGGGGCTCAAACTCACTAGATCAAAAGTCACACATTCTTCTGGTTAAGCCACCCAGGTGCCCATGGAAACAGTATTTTAGATATCTATCCTATCAAGGATGACTCCCTAAAGTGGGTCAAGCTTCATTCCAGATCTTTTAAAATAAGCAATAAGGTGGAAATTCCAAGGACACACAGAAACTTGGAGTAAGCAAGTGGTTGTTCTACTAATATTTTATTACCTACTCTAAGGAATATATAAGAACCCTTAGCTTCTATCCACACTAGTTTTAGCCATCTGCTTATGAGATTTCTTTCTGAGAAGTTCTGGTCCTCCATTTTTGGGGGATAGGGTTTTGCCTGCAACCAGGTTACTGATTCTGAAAAAGGAAGTATTTTCATCCTTCTTATTACCAACCTTGGTAATTGATTGTTCATGTTTAGAAGGAATAGTGTTTCTAGTATTAAAAAAGGAATGGAAAAACCATGGGTTATTCTGATAGTTAGGCATGACACATTATTACCAAGAGTTGGCAGCACACCTTATTTGCAAGAGTAGGAAAGAAAGGGAAACTGTTTCTGATTTTTGCAAAGGTGTAGCAATACAAGCAATAACAATTGTCCTATAACCAAGCAAAAATGCAAAGGAAGAATACTTTATTTTGGGAGAGTAAAATGAGACAGTGGTCATAATCCCTAAAATACTATGTTACAGATATTCGCAGGCTTTGTAGAAGTAATGAAAGTGAAGAGTGAGAAAGCATAATCAGGAGACCTCTCTTTGGTCTAAATATCTAGTAGCTGCACCTAGAACTCTGTAAAGGGGGCAGGGAAGGGAAAAATCATGAGTAAAATGTTACTTTGAAAAGTCTTTCTTATAAGATCTATATGAGGAAAACTACAAAACTCTGATGAATGCAATCAGAGAAGAACTACATAAATGGAGAGATAGTCCATGTTAATGGATAGGAAAAACCAATATCAAGATATCAGTTCTTCCCAACTTGACCTATAGATCGATGCAATTCAATTAAAATCTCAGAAAGTTATTTTATGGATATCAACAAACTATTCTAAATTTTATATGGAGAAGCAGGGTGGGGGGAAGGGTGAAATAGATAAAGGGCATCGAGTACACTTATCTTGATAAGCACTGAGTAATGTATAGAATTGTTGAGCCATTGTATTGTACACCTGAAAGTAATATAACACTGTATGTTTTATACTTCAATAAAAAAAAAAAGAATAAAGTTTACATGGAGAAACAAAAGATGCAGAAGAGGCAGCACAATATTAAAGGAGGAGAACAAAGCTGAAGGACTGCAGCTATCTGACTTCAAGACTTACTATTAAGCTACAGTAGTCAAGACAGTGTGATATTGGCAAAAGAATAGATCAATGGAAATAGATCAATGGAACAGAATAGAAAGTCCAGAAATAAACCCCCTAAATATAGTCAACTGGTCTTTGACAAGGGAACAGAGGTGGCAAAATAGAGAAAAGGTAGTTTTTTCAATAAATGATGCTGGAAGAAATGGACATCCACAGGCAATAAATAAATAAAAATCTAGGCATAGATCTTACATCCTTCACAAAAAATTAACTTAAAATGGATCACAGACCTAAATGTAAAATGAAAAATTATAAAACTCCTGGATGATAACATAGGAGAAAATCTAGATGACCTTGGGTATGGTGATGTCTTTTTAGATACAACACCAAAAATATAATCCATGAAAAAAATTATCAATAAGTTGGACTTCATTAAGATTACAAACTTCTGCTCTGCAAAAGACAATGTAAAAAGATTTCGAAGACAAGCCACAGACTGTGAAAAAATATTTGCAAAAGACATATCCAATAAAGAACTGTTATCCAAAATATACAAAAAAGTCTTTTAAAAAATCAAAAAAAAATTTTAAAGTTTATTTATTTTGAGAGAGAGAGAGAGAGAGAGAGCGAGCAAGTGGGATAGGGGCAGAGGGAGAGATGGAGACGGAATCCCAAGCAGACTCTACACTGTCAGTGTGGAGCCTGACATGGGGCTCAAACTCAGGAACCATTAGATCATGACCTGAGCTGAAATCAAGAGCCAAACTGACAGCCACTCAGGTGCTCCTACAAAGAATTCTTAAAATACAACAGTAAGAAAACAAACAACCCAAATTAAAAAATGGGCCAAAGATCTTCACAGATATCTCACCAAAGAAGATATAAGGTGGCAAATAAGCATATGAAAAGAAGCTCTACTACATGTCATCAGGGAAAAGCAAATTGAAACAACAGAAAGATCCCACTACACACCCATTGGAATGGCCAACATCTGGAACACTGACAACACCAAACGCTGACAAGGATGTGGAGCAACAGGAACTCTTTTACAATGCTGTTGGGAATGTAAAATGGTTTAGCCACTTTGGAAGACAATTTGGCAGTTTCTTACAAAACAAAATATACTCTTACCATATGATCCAGCAATCACACTCCTTGGTACTTATCCAAATGAGTTGAAAACATGTTCACAAAAAACCTGCATAGGAATGCTTATAGCAGCTTTATTCATAATTTCCAAAATTTAGAGGCAACCAAGATGTCCCTCAGTACATGAATGAATGAACTGTAGTATATCAAGACAATGGATTATTATTCACCACTAAAAAACATGAAGTATCAAGCCATGAAAAAGCATAGAAGAAGCTTAAATGCATATTACCAAGTGAAAGAAGCAAATCTGAAAGGCTGCATACTGTGATTACAATTACATGACATTCTGGGAGAACCGCAACTATGGGAACAATAAAAATATTAGTAGTTGTCAGGGGTAAGGGAGAAGGAGGGATGAATATAGAATTATACAGAATATTATACAGAATATTTCTGGATAATGAAAATACTAGTATGTTATTATAATGATGGATATATATCATTATACATTTGTCCAAACCCAAAGAATATACAACACCAAGAGTGAACCCTAAAGTAAATTATGGACTTTGGGTGATTATGATGTGTCAATATAGGTTCATCTTTGGTAACAAATGTATCATTCTGGTGAGTAATGTTGATAATAGGGAAGGAGGCAATGCCTGTGTGGGCAGGAGTATATGGGAAATCTCCGTATCTTCCTCTAGATTTTGTTGTGCCTAAAACTGATCTAAAAACACAAAGTGATTAAAATAAAAAAAGGTTTCTGTGAAAGGAATACCATCCTTATCGTTATGAAAACAAGTTGGCTGAACATCTCTCACTTTAAGCAGAACTCTAAGGTCAATGGAATAATTTCAAATCTTCCTCATGCTAAAATTATTCAGAGAGGGAAAAAACAGATAATTTTAAAGTTACTCTGCCATCTAAATAGTCACAAACTGACTCTTTGTGTTATAAGGGAAAGTTCATGTTACTTGTTAATAAATGTTAACCATTTATTCTGCAATGCATTTATATTATATTTACATTACACTTATAATACACTGATGTATAACTCTATAAATGCAATTTTCAAATATATAATATTAGATATCTTTTTTTTAGGTGAAAAAAATTTTTTAAGTTTATTCATTTATTTTGAGAGAGACAGAGACAGCATGAGTGGGGGAGGGGCATAAAGCAAGGGAGACAGAGAATCCCAAGCAGGTTTCACACTATCAGCATGGAGCCCTACACAGGGCTTGAACCCATGAAACTGTGAGATCATGACCTGAGCCGAAACCAAGAGTTGGACACTTAACCAACTGAACCACCCAGGTGTCCTTTAAATGTCTATTTTTGTACCAGGAAGACCAAGAAATTGATTTGAAATAAAAGTGTAATGGGTGCAAAAGGGCACCTGGGTGGCTCAGTAGGTTGAACATCAACTCTTGATTTTGGTTCAGGTCATGATGTCACAGTTGGTGACAGATCAAGCCCCGAATTGGGCTCTGTGCTGACAGTGAGGAGCCTGCTTGGAATTCTTTCTCTCTCCCTCTCTTTCTCTCTTTCCCTCTCTCTCTGCCCCTCCCCGACATACATGTGTGGGCTCTCTCTCTCTCAAAAGAAATAAACATGAAAAAAAAAAGTGTAATGGGTATGTGTGTTCTTCTCTAGACATCTAACCTATAAAGGTGAATCTTCAAAGTGGTCAGGGCTCATCTCAGATCAGTGGAAATGAGCAATGAGGTAGATTTCCAAGAAATGTGGACTAAGCAAATGGTTGTTGTACTGATACTTTATTTCCTACTCTAAATAATATTTAAGAATCTTTAGCTCCTGGGAAACCTGGGTGGCTCAGTTGTTTAAGCATCTGACTCTGGATTTCGGCCCAGGTCATGATCCCAGGGTGGTGGGATGGAGCCCCATGTAAGGCTCAGCGCTGGGCGTGGAGCCTGCTTAAGATTCTCTCTCTTCCTCTCTCTCTCTCTCTCTGCTCCTGGCTCTCTGTCTCTCTCACACACACATAAAGATATAGATAAGAATCCTTAGTTCCTCCTCACACTAGTGTCAGATATCCTTTTTTGATATTTTGTTCATACAAAATGGTTTGAAGCTGTTCATGAAAATTGTGGTATTTGAAAATCTTTGCCAAGAACTTTGGAATCTTGATTAAGAATTTCACAAAAGCAAAGGCTCATGGGAAATGTGTGATTCTGTAACAAAGTCAACTCATTATGATACCTATTACTTTATTTTACCAAATAGCTAAACTTTAAATGTATCTACCCTTTGTTTACATTTATGATTTTTCAGAATAAATCCACTAATTTGAAGAATTTATAAGAAAATAGAATCTGGAAAAGGATCAAGGCATTTCTTGAATATCATTAAGTATTTTCAATTATATTTTATAAACCAGGAATCATAGAAAACTTTTGCCCATTTTTTTAAAGGGTGATGAATGAAAGACATTGACTGTTTAGAATGCTATCATGATTCTTATGTGTAAGACAATGGGAGTTTGTGAGGAGGGCCAGCCTTGAATAAGGATAAAAGCAGTGGGAGAAAAAGCCAGGAATCTGAATAACAATATCATGGGAGTTTGGCTATTTTGAAGGAAAAGAGTCAAGACTAGCTCTACAATTCAGAACATAGGAAACTAGGTAATTATTTACAAACTCCAGCTTAACTATTGAGTTAAGTGAGAGGGCAAAATAACGAAAATTTTAGATTTCTCTAAACTCAGAAAGTTGATTACCCATGCTCTTGGATATTAAAAAAAAAATTGCTAAAAAGTTCTTAGCAAGATAAAAACAACACTGCAACAATACCAATGGCATTTCTATAAATGTTAATTTGTTTAATACTCATAGCAAATCTATAAGATAGGTACTACTGTTATTTCCAACAATCAGGGAAACTAAGCCACAAAGAGATTTGTCCAGGATCACACAGCTTTCCAGAGCAGTATGGTTCCCGAGTCCTGAGATTACAATGCTATTATTGAATAAGAAAAGGGCATTATTTAAAAAAATTTAAAAATGTTTATTTTTGAGACAGAATGAGAGAGAGAGAGAGAGAGAGAGAGAGAGAGAGAGAGAGACAGCATGAGCAGGGGAAGGGCAGAGAAATAGGAGAAACAGGGAGACACAGACTCTGGAGCAGGCTCCAGGCTCTGAGCTGTCAGCACAAAGCTTGATGTGGGCCTCAAACCCACAAACTGTGAGATTATGACCTGAGCCGAAGTTGGACGTCCAACCCACTGAGCCACCCAGGTGCCCCCCAAATGCTTTATTTTAAATGTTTAAATTTTGAGCTGGAGCTTCCTGGCAAGTAAGCTGAACATGAGGAATCTTAGTTAAGGAAAAATCAGAAACAGTAATTTTGGGAGACTTAAAATTTTTTTTTAAAGATTATTTATTTTGAGAGAGAGAGAACAGGGGAGGGGCAGAGAGAGGGAGAGAGAATCCCAAGCAGGCCCCGTGCCGTCAGTGCAGAGCCTGCCCCTATGTGGGGCTCAAACCCACAAACCGTGAGATCATGACCTGAGCTGAAGTCAAGAGTGGGCCTCTTAACCTACAGAGCCATCCAGGCACCCCTATTTTGGGAGACTTCCTAAGTGAAAGAATATAGTGGAGAAGAACAGAGAGCTAGGAGTTGAATTATTGGATGGAAGAAAGAGGAGGAGCTAGCAAAGGAATAAGACCAGTAAACCAGGTGGGTTGTAGATAATAGGAATTGTCTTACAATAAAGGGAAATAGGGCTTTAAAGAGAGGATAGGGGTTGGTATGCCAAGAAAATGAGGAATGAAAGAATGGCTGGAAATTAGAACTCTGTTGACCTTAAAGTGTAATTTCATTTTGCTGTTATAAAGTCTGATTAATACACGCTAAGGAATAAAGTGTAAATGGAGGTGGTGATTACACCCTGTCAGAAATGTGACAGTGAAAGGAAGGTTGATAGTATCGTTACTCAAGAGAATAGTAGCACTGAAATTTTAAAAAGACAATGGAAACTGTGTGTTGAAAAGCAGAAAAGAAACTGACGGATAAGGACAAGAAGATACAAGACCTTAAGAAAGTAGTGGTGGAAGGAAGTGGGAAGGGATGGCATTCATACTGCAGGGAGGACTGGCTTTGGAGAGAAGGGGAGAACAGGCTAATTTGATGAGAATTTTTGAGATCATGAACAGAATGTGACTACAGATATTTTAAGATGGAGAGAATATCAAACCAGAATTGGGAATTCCAGAGCTTAGATTCCAGGAAACTAAATGAAGTTACCTATTAGTATGGATTGGGACTGGAACCTTTAATAAGGAAAGCTGTAAAGCCTTTGAGGAAAACATGAGAAGTCAACCAGAGATTAGTTAAAAAAAAAAAATTATAGATGGGAGGCCAGTCACGAATTCATACCCGACTAGGTCGACTGTGACTTCCTCCAGTGAAACAGCCACACACTTTGTGACCTTTGGGAAAGAAACAGGTAATAGGGGTAATTTATTGGAAATTGGGTCTGAAGACTAAAGGATTTGAGGGATTCTAAGGCAATATTAAAACAGAGCTGGCTCTAGCAATAAAGAATTTTCATGAATGGGGCTGCTGACCAGGTAGATTAAGGATTCACTTTTGTATTGAAAAGTTGTGAGCAGGTGAAATGTAGGAGCCACTGCCACAGAAAGGCGGGTAGAAGAGGCGACGTTCAAGGACATATTTTGGTTACATTTCACGTTAGTCAATACGTTCATTTCAGAGCCACTGAGAGTTGTCCTACGCTGTGGGAAGAGAACTCTCAAAGCTGAGGCTGTATTTTCCCAGTGCAGCTACATTCCTTTTTCACTAACTAGCCAATGCTGCCGCCTTATGCAAAGCCGGCACTACGGAGGATCTGCTTTACAGAGGCAGGGACGACGCCAATCGGCCTGGGGCAGGCACTGTAGCGTCTAGGTCGGCAAGGGAGGGCCTAAACAGTTCTCGAAACCTTTTCACCCTCGCTCGCAAAACCGTCTTCCCAACAGTCAACAAAAGGTAGCTAATACAATGCTAAGCTCAGAGGCCCTCGTTAGACCCAGGAGAGTTGGATGAAGAGCTTGGCACCTTCACTCCCTCCTATTTCCGCAGAGCGCTTCCCGGACGTGGGGTGGAGGCAGCACAAGTCAGACGAGGCTGCAGGGAAGCGCCAGTCTCGCGACCTGGGGAGGGGCTTCAGTGAACCGGCCGGGGGCGGGCCTCCCTCCCAGGTCTCGGAAAAGCTCCGAAAATGGCGGGCGGCAACTCGGCTACCAGGGCGCGCAGGCGCCACCGTGGCCGTCTTTCTGCCAGCCTCAGGCGGCCCAAGAACCGTCCACAGCGCCCTACCAAGAGGTATCCGCCGATTGCGATTGGCTGAGCTAGGCTACGGCTCCGTGTGGGGGCGGGGTCTCCACGCAGCGGCCACGTTTCCCGCCCCGCTGGTGCGCGTGCGCGCAATCCCCACAGGAAAGCGTTTGCGCGCGTCCCCGCTGCGGTCCCCAGCTCGCGCCTCAGCTCCCTCCCCTTTCCGGGCAGGCCCGTCCCGTCAGCTAGGCAGTAAGCGCCGCGGCCAGCAGAGGGCGGTCCGGACCCAAGTCTGCAGCGGCGCCATTGGCGTGTGGAAAATGCCACCAGATGGCGGGTTAGGATTGCAGCTCCGTTGAAGGCGCGGCCCCCGCTCCCGAACCCCCGGCGACCACCCTGTAACAACCCCCCCACATCGGGAATAACACACCGGAGACTTTTGGGGGGAAACTAGGTCGACGGCCGGCGGCGCCCGGATGGGCAGCTGAGGTGAGTGCGGGCGGCGGCGACGGCGGCGGGGGGCGGGAAAGGGGGAATGCGGCGGCAGCGGCGCGGGGGCTGGAAGCGCGGATCCAAGATGGAGGCCGGGCGAGAGCGAGAGAGCGAGAGAGCGCGAGCGAGGAGCGGGCGGGCGGGCCGGGCGCGGGCCCCGCGCGGGGGAGGGAGGCCGCGTGGGCCTGTGCGGGGCGCGGCGGTCGCTGGCCGTCCGGGCGCCCAGGGGGCGGCTGTGGGCGCGGCGGGCACCCCAGAGCCCTCGTCCCTCCCCACCCCTCCCGCGGGCCTGAAAATCGTGCCCCCGCCCGCTCGGGCACTACAGCGACGGGCGCGGGAGCCTTTGTGGCGCGCTCGGGCCCGCCGCCAAGCCCGCCCTCCGCCCTCCGCCCCCCCCGCCCGGACTCTCGGGACTCGCCCGCGCCCGGCGGGGCCGGGCCGAGGCGGGCTGGTGCGAATGCCTTTCGCCGCCCGCCGCCCTGCGTTTCTGCGGTGTTTTAGCGGCGGCGTCGTCACATGACAACAAGCTCGCCTCAGCGGAGGGGCCTGGGGGTCGCTCGGCGTGGCGGCCGGCCGGGGCCTCTTCTTGGTGGGGTGGGGCAGGGGGCTTGCGACTGGGGGAGAGGGGGCTTCGAAGCCAGGCTTTCCCGCTATCTGCCCTCCCCGCCCCCGACGGAGGCCTCACTGTAAAACGTGTCCAGACCGGAGCACTGCCCCGCTAGTTTGCCAATTCCCCGGCAGAAGAGGCCAATAAAAGTTGTTTTCCCTCCTTTCTCGGGGTGGGGGCGGGGTGAAGAGCTGGGAAACTGGAGTGCCTGGAGTTGGACCTGGGCCTCGATTGGAGTGTCTGAACAGGGTGCTTCTTGTGTGCTCTAGGGACTTAAAAAATTTTCAGGTCTTAGGATTGTCACGTCACCCTTTCTACCCACATTTGAAATGTTATCGATTCTCTTCACATTGCAGAGAATCGTGCCCGGGGCGTATAAATCATGGGATGGTTTTGGAAGCTTATAGACTCAAAACAATGCTGTTTGTATGAGACGGTAGCGAATTATTTGCTGTTAAAGTTCTTGTTAAGGTGATGAATATAGTTTATTCCTTCGCGTGGTCGTGACTAGAAAGGACTATATTTTTCATCTTCCTAGGAAATACAGTGTTTGTGAAAGTATTTGAATTAGTATAAAGAAAGTTGTGTGATTTGTAACTTGTGGGATTCGAATACGACTCTACCTTTTAGTTTTCCATATGTGTTTTAAGAAAATTGCAAATTTTTATGGTGAAATATACACAACAGTGAACATAAAAGGACTTATTTATTGTACGAAATATTGTGCCATGTTCTCATATTTACAGTGATGATTTCAGATTTAAAAAATTGCACAAGGGGAGAAATACTGACAGATATGGAAAGGGTGTCTACTTGCTTTTGATTTTTGTGAACACGTAACACTGATTGTTTGCTTTCTAAATAAAGTTCTGGGAAACCTACAGGTGTTTTGCTAATTTTTTTTCTTCACATTTATAATAAATGTATTTTAAATTTATTCAAGCAGTTTACCGATGGTCATTTTTACAGCCAGACTACTTTTGAGTGGAAATTTCTCAGTATCCACTTTAGTTTTGATGTTCTGACAAAGCTGAGTTACTGAAGTAGATGTGAAAGGTGGGAAATTATGTTACTAGGATTGTTTCCTTTGAAGACAGTAATAAAATTAACTGTTGATTTCAATGGCGTTTTTAAAGCTTTAAGGGGGGTGTGGTGTAGGGGAAAGAGCTCTGGAAGTTACTTTGAACATTCCCCAGGTTTATTGTCTTTGGGATATCACTCTCTGAGCCTTACTTTTCTCATCACTAAAATGGAAGATTATAAAGTATAGGGTAGTTTAACAAAGCTTAAACATTTTATACAATTTTAGCTTTTCCCTTTGATTCTGGATCTGTGTATCTTCATAATCAGTGCAGTTGCATATAGTGTACTGGGGAAAAAGATACATCTTTTTTGCAGCATGAGTGCATGGGTACAAGAGCACCTGGCTCCAGGCATCAGTCACAATGGGTCTTACTGGCTCAGTGCAGTCTTTATTGCTTGTGGGTGTACTTTTGTTCCCATCAGGGGATGCTTTGCCTTTTGGGTGTTTTGCCTGATTTAAGAGAGGAGCTGGAAAGAGGGGTTTAATCAGTTAGAAAGTACAGACTGATGTCAAAATGGAGGTAGTTGGAAGTTCTCTTCTTCGATTTTTCCCCTTTTTTCTTTGCTGCTTAATCCTATAGTAAAGGAGTATGTTCATTTTCATCCTTTCTTTCTTTTCTTTTCTTTTTTTTTTTTTTTTTTTAGTTTTTAACATTTGTTCTTTTTTGACAGCGCGAGCGGGGAGGGGCAGAGAGAGAGGGAGACACAGAATCTGAAGCAGGCTCCAGGCTCTGAACTGTCAGCACAGAGCCCGACACAGAGCTCAAACCCATGAACAGTGAGATCATGACCTGAGTGGAAGTTGGGCACTCAACCAACTGAGCCACCCAGGCGCCCCGGAGTATGTTCATTTTCTTTTGACCTTTAGACTCCCCTTTAAGACCCCTTTTTAAAGCTCATCTCCTTAGGCCAGACCCACCCAAGATAATTTCCTTTTTGGCACACCCAACTGATTAGGGACCTTAAATACATATGCAAAATCTGTTTGCCATGTAACCACCACTGGAATGATATCCCATTATGTTTACAGGTCCCCTACACTCAAAGGGAAGGTAATTTATAGGATGTGCGTCATTGAGGGTTCTTAGAATTTTGCCTGCCATTGGGAAAGGGGTATCTTTATGTTTGCGTCTTTAGAATCCAGACATATAAGGAGAGCACAGAGGGAGAGCAATAACCCACTTGATAAATTTACTCATACTTACTTGTCGTTAAACCTTTTACTTTCCCGTTATTTCCTCGTACCTCATTTTAAGTACCTCCCTCTATAAAAATATTTTATTGCATTTAAAAGAAATTAAAAACTAGAATTAAAAAACTTCAGGTAATAAGGCAATAGGAAATTAATTATCGTTATTCCTTCATACCTATTGTTTTACCCATTTTAGAGATAAGATTGACTCTAATAAGGTAAGAGATTTTAATGCTTAAGCCATTAAGTGACAGGTAGATTCACATAGATTGCAGCAGGCAATTGCTGTGGCTTGATTGGTCTGCAGATTGTAAAGAAGTTGTTCTTACGAAAATAGTTATTTGTAAGGGTCAGAGATATTGTTCGTGGAACAAAGAAGGTAGCAGAAGGTGGTATGTGGGATGGTTTGAGTCCAAGAAGCAAAATATTTTCAAGAGGAGGCAATTAGGAGAATTATAGTTAAGGATATCAAGCTTTAAAGAATATATAAAGAATTTAAAGAGTATAGCTCTTCAATATAAAGAGTTAAAATTGTTAGGGGGATACAATTTGATTTCTTAATAGAGAGGTGATATAATAGGGGCTTGGTAAATCTTTGTTAGCTGAATAAGCATATAAATTTTTAGAATTAAGGTATTTCTACCTAAAGCAGGAAGTAGAGACCTAAAAGAATATTCTTACTTAAGCCCCAGGATGAGATGAATCTTGAGATGGGAATTAGGGGAATGCCTGCAGAGAAGGAGGGGTTAGCTTTCTGTCATTTCAATAGTTAAGAGGATAGGATCCTAGCTTCCTACCTTAGTGCTGAGAGAAACCCTGTTTTATTGAGAAATGTGATTCTTTTAAAGTGAACTTTAAGTAGGTCATAGACCAGTTGGTTTTATAGAATCTTTTCTCCATATAATTCATCCCTTATTGCTTCCCTTAGGTTTTTCCTCCTCCTCTTTTAATTCTGTTTTTGCCAGTTTGTGCTTGAAGGACATCTTAAATCCTACTTTTTTTTTTTTTATAAAATACATTCCTTTGTGCTATGGGCAGAAAGGGTGCACTATTAAGTTGCCCAAATATCTCATAGAGTTTTGCTATAATTAAACAGCTACAGTAATAGCTTTTAACTTGCTAGAAGCTCACAGGTAGCAAAAAAATTTTATGTTGTGACCCAATACAAACACACACACACACACACACACACACACACACAGGAAATAAAAGTTTCATGAAATAGTATTTAGCCTTTATGTTGTGCTCTCAGATATTTTCAGATTTTGTTTTTTAAATAAAGAATGTTGGTTGCATCTCACCTAAGTGATACCGTGACTTCGAACTGGAGAGCAGTGAATTATACCTTGGTAATCAGGAGGGTGCCAAGTAAAACCGTAAGAGGAAACCATTTTGCTTCTGTCAAATTGGCAAACATTAAACATTCTGATAATATCAAGTGTTGGTGAGAATGTGAAGAAATTATACTCCTGCTTTTGGCAGTGGTATAAATTGACACAGTTATTTTGCAGAAGAATTTGTTTTATCCTTGATTTCTAGGATAATTTTCACTTGGTCGGAGTATTTCATGTTTCATATTTAATGTTTTGTTTAGGGGTTTGGAGATATTCATAAGGGATATTGCTTTGTAGTTTTCTTTGGTGGTAATGTCTTTGTCAGGTTTCAGTATATGGTTATGATAGCCTCATAAAATAGGTCTGTTTACTGAAATAATTTGTCTAGCATTGATATTCATTCCGAATTGAGTGTTTACTAGAATTCACCAATGGTACCGCCTAGATACGGATTTTTTTTGTGGGGGGGGGGAAGGTTTTTGATAACATGCAAATTTAGTTTTGTTAGTAGACATGGCTGTTTAGATTTTTTTTCATCATGTCAGTTTTGATAAATTGTATTTAAACGACATTTGTTCATCTCATTTGATTTATTGATATAAATTGTTTACAAGATTCCCTTGTTATCCTTCTAATGTCTGTAGGATCTGTAGTGGTATCTTCTCTTTAATTTCTGGTGGTGTATGTTCTTTCTTTTTTTCTTGACCAGTTTTCATTCTTGGTTTACCAGCATTACTGTCTTTTCAGGTAATAACATTGCTACTTTTCTCCATTCATCTTCCCTATCTCATTTTTTTCTTTTCCTTATAATTTTTTTCTTCGACATATTTGCTCTTTTTTCTCTAGTTTCTTTTTAAAATATTTATTTTGAGAGAGAGAGAGAGAGGGAAAAGATGGGTGAGGGGTAAAGAGAGGGAGAGAGAGAATCCCAAGCAGGCTCCATGTTCAGTGCAGAGCCTGATGAGAGGCTCAGTCCCACGAACTGTGAGATCATGACCTGAGCTGAAATCGAGAGTCAGCTGCTCAACAGACTGCTCCACCCAAGTGCCCCATCTCTTTTTTCTAGCTTCTTAAAGTGGAACCTTAGGTCATAAATTTTAGACATTTCTTGTTTTCTTTCCTTCCTCCCTTCCTCCCTTCCTCCCTTCCTTCTTTCCTTCTTCTTTTTAATGTTTATTTTGAGGAAGAAAGAGAGTGTGAGTGGGGGGAGGGAAGAGAGAGAGGCAGGCACAGAATATGAAGCAGGCTGTAGGCTCTGAGCTGTCTGCACAGAGCTTTACGCTTGAACTCATGAACTGTGAGACCATGACCTGAGCTGAAGTCTGACACTTAACTGATTGAACCACCCAGGTGCTCCATAGACATTTCTTGTTTTCTAATATGAACATTGAAAACTATCGATTTTTCTATAAACACTGCTGTATTCCGCAGATTTTGATATGTTGTATTTTTGTTACTCAGCTTGAAATAGTTTATTTGCTTTGTAATTTCTTTGATATGTGGATTACTTAAAAATGTGTTCAATTTTCAAACATTTGGGATGATTTTAGAGATCTTGTTATTGATTTCTAACTTAATTTCATTTTGAGGTCAGAGAATATACTGTATGATTTTAATTCCTTTAAATTTATTGAACCTTGTTTCATGGTCTGTCTTGGTAAATGTATCTTTCACACTTGAAAACAATGTGTATTCTGCAGTTGTTGAGTGTAGTATTCTGTAAATATCAATTAGATTAAGGTGTAGCATTTTCAAGTCATTTGTGTATTTGCTGTTATTTTTGTTTGTTTTTTAATTTTGGAGAGAGGTCTAGTTCTTTTAGTTGCTGAGAGGGAGGTTAAAATATACAACTATGACTTTAGTCATAATTGCCTATTTCTTACAGTTATCTATTTCTCCTTTAATTTTGTCAATTTTTGTTTTATGTATTTTGAAACTGTTTTTAGGCACATACAGTTTATAATATGTCTTCCTGATGAATTGATCTTTTTACCATTAAGAAATATTTTTATTTATTCGTGGTAATACTTTTCAAGTCTACTTTATGTGATGTTAATATAGCCACTTCAACTTTCTCGAGCTTACTCTTTTCATTGTATATCTTTTTTACTGATTTACTTAAAAAACTTTTTTTCTTTGTATTTTACATATACCTCTTGAAGGCAGCATGTAGTTGTTCTGCTTTTTTCTTCTTTCTGATAATATGGAAGTGGAATCTTTCACTTACAATAGACATTGATTATGTGGTAATGTCATGAATGGTGAAAGGCCTGAGATTTTACGCTACTTGAGGGCTAACAAGTTAACCTGCCACAGTTTAATGGATGCTGGTAGGAGCCATGGGGCTCCTTGATCAGAGGTAAAGAACAATGCATTACAGCAATACCATTAGTGGTAAGTGGCAGTGTTTATAAAGCACAGTATCCTGGGTAGTGTTGTATACTAATTTTTCCAAGTCCATACAGCTAGTTAATGACAGAATCAGCATTTGCATCAGATCTCTGAGCCCCAGTTTTTATGCACTATGGTAGTGTTAAGATCTGTATATGCAGTGGGGAAACTTGAACTTATGATAAATGGTAAGCATGCTTCCCATTTTCTTTGAAGGAGATGCTGTTTGTCTTTCCAAGATTGTTCACTATACTAATATTCTTGAAAAGATTGGGACATGGGCATTCAGTGCCTCGGTTTTGAAGATATGCAGAAAAGTGAGAGACCCATGGAGGATTGTCTCCCAAAACTTCCCAGTGAATTTTCTTAGTTTTCCCTATGTTATTTGTGATTTAGTTTTCCTTGTATTTCTCATATGGCTACAACCTAGCCTTTCAGCTCTATCTCTGTACTATGCTTATCTTTGAGTTTTTGCTTTCCGCAAATTGGATTAACATACCTGTATCCTAGCCTATCTTCCCATCTTTGTTCTGTTTTATATGTGTATTGAGCATTTACTATGTATCAATAAATGTTTTGCAGTAAGCTGATGAGGTAGTTATTGTTATATTATCCATTTTATAGGTTAGATTAAATTTAATATTAATTAGATTAAACTTCCCAAGTTTGTGATGGGAGAGGGGCACAATGTAAAGAAATCTTTGGAGTATTGTTTGTTGACCTTAGTAGGGGGTATGTGGGGTGTTTGCTTATAAAGCAAACAGTTCTTTAAACTGTTATTGAGATTTTATGTATTGTGCTGCATAATTGATACAGCTCACAAAGAAAAAAATAAAAAGTAAATACTGAGTTGTAGTATCTGTCTGTGTAAAATCTTTCCTGATAACTTCGCCAGCACTTATCATCCTCTATATATTTTCATTTGTTCCAGTTGTTTTATTGCATTTATTGTTGGCATCACAAGGTCTGATAAGTGGTAGTCTTCGTGAGGCACAGTATCCTGTGTAGTATTGTACATTGATTGTCCCAAGACTGTACAGCTAATAAATGATACAGCCAGTATTTAAGCCAGCCCAGGCTTACTTTCTGAATCCAGACTCTAAATCTCTTAAAAGGTCATTTTTCTCTCAGCCTCATTTCTGCATGTTGAAATCCTTTGCATTTTGAAGTTTATTTTATAGAGATTTAGTTTTCTTCCCTGTTCCACCATATAATGGTTGTGTGGTCTTGGGTGGAACATTTAATTTCTGGAGGTCTTCGTTGTCTTATCTCTATGATGGGAATCCAATTAAGATTTTTTTCGATAAATATTTTTGAGGGTCGACTCCATGATGAGTAGTGAGTATATAAAGTTCATAAATACATAGGTTTTGCTCTTAAGTTTCTGTTCTATTAGGAGAGATTAAAAACTAAAACAAAAACCCCAAAGCAGTAAAAGAAACCAACAGGAATAATACATGAAATGTTGTGGAGGGGGTTAGGTTCAAGATACTTTGGAAGCATAAAATGCAGAATTATGGGGAGCTGGCCCCCCCCCCCCCCCCCCGAAATAGTAAATGGAAGCCACAAACAAGAGTCAAAAGAGTTTTTCAGCAGAGTCCCTTTCTTTTCTATTCATGGTGACATTAATAATTAAATATTACTGGTACTGTTTTTAGGCTCTCTGACAAAATTTCTCTTCTGGTTGTTGAATTGGTTTAAAGGTCCAGGTAGAGATTTGAGAGATCATTGCCTATCTTCTCAATCTTAGAGAGGCAGACAAAATGGGCTTTATACATAGTCAAGCATGAACATGACCTGGTTGTCTCTTTTGAGGTACCTGATTACCTCTTACTCTCAAAGCTCTGTTGACCCTGATTATATCAGGTTATTATTTTTTCTGTCTCACGTATAGCACTGAGAGGTAGGTGTCCTCTGTTCTCTAGTAGAGATAGTATAAAGTAGCAAATGTGCAGAAATTTCTATGACATAATGCAGGATATAAAAGCTTAAAAATATCTTAAGTTGTGTTCTACTTTATTATTAGAGCTTAAATTCCATTTTGGGAGGAAAATGCATTTCTGTGTGTCTTACATTGTTAGGGATAGTCACAAAGTTTGTATGTTTACAGGTGAAGGAAGCACTATCCCATGATAAATGGCCAAGAAAGCCATTGTCTAAGGGAACTGCTAGCACCTGAGTCACACTGCCTGTATTAAAATCTTTTTTTTTTTTAATGCTTAATTATTTATTTTGAGAGAGAGAGAGCATGTGCACAAGCAGGGGACAGGCAGAGAGGGAGAGAGAGAATCCCAAGCAGGCTACACACTATCCATGCAAAGCCCAGCAAGGGGCTTGATTTCACAAACTGCTAAGTCATGACCTGAGCTGAAATCAGGAGTCTGACGGAACCACCCAGGCACCCCACCTCTCTTAAATTGTAATGCAGCCCTTTCCTAGGTATGTAAACTTGGTGAGTTCTTTAACTTCTCTAACCCTCAGTTTTCTCATCTCTAAAACGGGAATAAAAGCATACCTCTGGAGGCACCTAGGTGGCTCAGTGGGTGAAGTTGTGCGACTTCGCCTCAGTCATGATCTCACAGCTAGTGACTTCCAGCCCTGTGTCAGGCTCTGTGCTGACAGCTCAGAGCCTGGAGCCTTCTATGAATTCTGTGTCTCTGTCTCTCTCTGTCCCTTTCCTCCTCGTGCTCTGTCTCTCTCTCAAAAATAAGTATTTAAAAAAACCCAAAAACCGAAACATACCTCTGTCATGGGTTGCTGTAGAAGTTAAAAAGTTAGCTTTTAACTGTTAGACTGTATTGCTTTGCCCATAAATTCAAAGGACATTAATTTTGCATTTAAAAGGTGAATAAAATTATAGATAAATGATGAGGTTACTTTCCAGAAGCAAAGAATTTTAATTAATTTTGTCTTATCAGCACATAGAAGTAGTATTAGATTAAAACTATTAATAAGAGTGGTTAGAGGATGAGATATTCTGGTTAACTAAGATGAGGTTTATAGCCAGAATTTTCTGCTTATTGTTAAACATATTTCAAAAATTAGGCTCTTTTTTTTTTCTTTTTTTTTCCAATATATGAAATTTATTGTCAAGTTGGTTTCCATACAACACCCAGTGCTCATCCCAAAAGGTGCCCTCCTTGATACCCATCACCCACCCTCCCCTATCTTTTTTCTTTCTTAAGAATGTACTGCTTCCTGTAAAGGTATTGTAATCCTTTCTTGGTAATTGAGAAATTTTGATGGTTGTAGTACCAGGATTATTATTTACAAATAATAGTTTTGCATGTGTAATTTTGCATACAAAAAGATTAGGAATGCATTTTACCGAGAGCAGAACTTATGTTCAAAGTTACATCTTTGAGAAAATTCTTAGACAAAATAAGATGGTGAGTGACTGCTTTGTCCTTTCATAAAAATGAGATACAAGGAACAAAACCCTCAAGTTTTTAAGTTATGAATATTTAGTATTTTATTTTATAAATGTAAAGGCAGCATGGTATTAGAAAACTAGCGAAGGGGTAGAGACCTGAGTTTTAATTACAGCTCTGCCACTAATTAGCTATGTGTTTTTGAATCATTACTTCTCTGGGTCTCAGTTTCTTCATTGTGAAATTAGTGTCTTGGACCTAGTTTCCAAGATTCCTGTACATTTTTTAGTGTCTACTGAAAAATACTCAGGAAATCAACTCTGAAGCAGGTAACGCATAGGTTTTGATTTGAAAGTCTTTAATTTTGAAATACCTAAGTGTATTTTCTGCAGGCTCCTTATGCCTTCTGATCTCCCATCTGGTTATTAGAAAAATTTGTGCTTTCTTCTAGCTGATAAGTGTACAGACCAAAACGTTATTATTTAGATAGTTATTTATAGCTTTTGGTGCCAGCTATGGGTGTGTGTTTGCTTCTTTATTTGGTGAGAAAGAGCTATATTAGCAACTGTTTTCATACAGTTTTATTCATTGTAAGTCATTCATGCATTTATTGAAATTTACAGTGAGCCATACACTGTGGGTATAAAGACATTAAAACAGTTCTTGTTGTTCTATGTACAGAGAAAATAACTCATGACTTAGTACTTAACTGATACCTTCCCCATCCTTTCCTGATAGCCTTATTGCTCCTTCTCTCCCTCCTTTCCTCATATCTGGGGTTGGTCTAGGTGTACTTCCTTTGTGTTTTAGTAGTAATGCTATGCCAGGGCTGTCATGACTGATTGTAGAATTGGTGCTCTGCATAAAGGTGTCTGGCCAAGGGAGTAGGTGGGGGCTGAAATCCAGATTTCATTCTGTTTGACAGACTGTCCATTTGCCTTTTTCACCTTTTTAAAATTTATCCAAAGGAGGCCTCTTTACCTAACTTTTGTAGTCGCATATGCTAGCATTAGTGTACCATTAAGAACATTCTATAGTGGTTTTTTTTCCTAGTCAAGTTTTATAGTATGTGATAAGTGTCTTGAGGTGATTTGATGAAATGAGCAATTGCTTCCTGAAAGTGAATTCTTAAGTAAGTTTTGAAAGAAAAGTGATAGCCAGTCAAGAGTGGAATGGTGGAGATAGGAATGCCATTTTAGGTGAATATAAAGGGACAGGGTTGTGATCTAGGGTTGCCTGGTGGTTCTCAAAGTGTGGTCCATGCAGCAGCAGTGTCAATATTATCTGGGAGCTTGTTAAGAAATACATCTTCTTGGACCTTTCCCAAGTCCACCTAAGTTAGAAATTTTGCAGAGAGACATCAACAATTTATAACAGGTCTTTCTGATGTCTCTGATACACGCTGAAGTTTGAGAGGTACTACTATAGTCCACTTGTTGAGGAAGTGTTAGTTCAGTGTGTGTTCAGAGTATTGGTTACCTGTGGAGGAGTGATTAAAATATAGAGCTGTAAGTAGTGATAAGAATTCTTAGTGTGCCAAACTAAAGAGTTTGAACTTTGTCTTTAGGCCAGTGGCTGCACATTAGAATCATGTAGGAGCTCTAAAAATATACCAGTGATTGGGATCTACCTCAGATCAACTTCCACAAATCTGAGTTTCTGATGCACAGTGAGGGTTATGAACTATATAATTGTTAGACCTTGGTTACTGATTATAATAGTATATATGTTTTTTGAAGGTGTGTTAAATACTGTATCTAGTAGCATAATAGTAATGAAATGCCACAGCAATCTTTTTTTTTTTCTTTTTTTTTCTTTTTAAAGAGAGCGCAAGGTGGGGAAAGGACAGAGGGAGAAAGAGAGAGACTTAAGATCCCACAACTCTGGGAACATGACCTGAGCCAAAATCAAGAGTAGGATGCTCAACCAACTGAGACACCCCCAGGTGCCCCTAGATAGCACAGAAGTCTTATGTTGGTATTATTCCCATTTCACAGGTTAGGTAGAGAGGTTAAGTACCTTTTCCCAGTATTACCTAGCTAGGAAGTGGTGAGTTTGAATACAGGGTTTTGTGACTCTAATCTCTGAAAGCAACCCTTTTTTTTTTTTGTAATGTTTGTTTATTTTTGAGAGAGACAGTACCAGTGGGGGAGTAGCAGAGAGACAGAGGGAGATGCAGAATCCGAAGCAGGCTCCAGGCCCTGAGCTGTCAGTTTAGAGCCTGATGTGGGCCTCGGATCCACGATCATGACCTGAGCTGAAGTCAGATGCCTAACCAACTGAGCCACCCAGGCGCCCCTTAAAGCAATCTTTTTAAACCAGGGCTCATGAACTTTGATTAGAACATAATCACGTGTTTATCTTCATTAACCTATAGGCAAGATTTGGCATTTTCTTTGATTTCGAATGTGGGCAGCAAATCACAGATGCACTAGCAATACTTGTGGTTTTGTTACCAATAGAAATCAAGTATTTTTAAGTTGCAGATATTGCAGTTGTCCTAAAAACCATTTATCATAATGTGTACTTTAAAAATCAGGCTAATTGTTAGATGCAACTTTAGATCTTTTATTTACTGTGTCAGAGAAGCTTATATTACTACATCACAAATTTGCTTTTTTAGTTTGTTAACAATTATATTTGAATATAATAGGTAATTCCTTAAGTAAGCATGGTACCATTTGCTGAGTTTAGTGGATAGCTTGATGTATAGGGTGGACAGGGAATGAAAAAGTCCATTTATTTGGTTATCTCTCAGAAAAGAGATCCTTAGAGATAGTCTCTTTTCTTCCCCACTCTTCTTTGACTTGTTAAATAGGACTGAAACCCAAATTCTTTGTTACATGTGAAAGTTACTAGATTAAAAAAAATGCTTTGGGTTTAGAGTGCTTTTTCTTCTAAGCTCTTCCTAAAACACTTAGAGAAGAAAAAGATACGCATTATATCACCAGGCATTATAACTACCCTGTGGTCTGATACAGTGTTGTTCAATAGAACTTACTGCAGTGATGCACATGTTTAAGAAACAAAATTATATCATAGTAGTTAACAGCAATATAATAATATCGTATAATATTGCTAATAGGATTTCTTATACATCAAACACTGTTCTGAGCATTTTAATATGTTACGTAATTCTTACAACTCTGTGAGGTGGGTACTATGGTTAAGTCTCAGTTTCTAGATGAGGAAACTGAGACCCAGTGAAGTTAAGTGATTTTCCAAAGGTCACATAACTAGTAATTAGCAGGACGAGGATTCAGACTGGCTATTTGGCTTCCTTTATGTTCCCTTTGTAATACCACTTTCCTCAAACCCCCAAATGCATTACAGAATGCTGTTAGAAATAGTATATTAAAGGTAATTTAAGAGAAATAATTTTGTTCTAATTATTAACTAAATATTATGTAATACTTTATAGTATTTTGCCCTTTGTTGTTATTTGAGTCTAATCATGAACTCAGTTTACTATTTTATTTCCTATAAGTAGACTTGTATTAGATGTAGTAGGTATTTTTAGTAACCAACACTGATATTATTAAACAGCAATTTTGATCCCCCCTCCCCACCCAAGGTTAATTTAAAGCTGGGTCCAAAAACTGAATATTTAATATGATTATTTTGTTTACTGACATTAATTGCAATGTACTTCTGAGCTCATTTTGTGATGAATTGGTTTTGGTTAATGGATATTTGGCTTTCCCTAGTCAGTGTATATGAATAACTAATCTACGTTACACCCAGTATGTTCTTGGAGGTGCAGAAAGGGAAATATCTTTTGGGGACGGAGTTCTATTCTTAACCATATTCAGAGCAAGCTTGTGGTAGAGTGAGATTAAAAGGGGCAAGAGATGGGGGGCGCCTGGGTGGCTCAGTCGGTTGAGCGTCCGACTTCGGCTCAGGTCATGATCTCACGGTTTCTGGGTTTGGGCTCGCGTTGGGCTCTGTGCTGACAGCTTGGAGCCTGGAGCCTGCTTTGTATTCTGTGTCTCCCTCTCTCTCTGTTCCTCCCCTGCTGGTGCTCTCTTTATGTTTCTCAAAAATAAATAAAAATGTTAAAAAAATTAAAAAATAAAAAGGGGCAAGAGAGGTGGCATTTTTCGCGGCGCCTGGCTGGTTCAGAGTATGTGACTCTTGATCTCAGGGTTGTGAGTTCAAGCCATACATTGGGCATGGAGCCTACTTTTAAAAAAAAAAAAAAAGAGAAAGTGGTGTTTTTCATTTATCTGCTTGGTATGGTGCTTAGTGCTTTACATACATAGCCATCATTTATTGAATACAGGCTCTTTATCACACCTTTCCAGTGCTTTAGGTTCATTACATATGGCATTCTACACAGCCCTTAGAGAATATGATGTTGGCAAAGATATTTTACAAACGAGCATTGTTGGCTCTTCCTCTTTCTTGCATTTTCCTCCCCTCCACTTCAAGGGGGAATGATGGTAAATACAGGTGGGGAATGCAGTGGGGGTTGTGTTGAGGTTATCATTGATGCCAGTTCATCTAGTACTTAAGATTCTCCAGTTATATGTTTGTTCATTTCATTTTGGCTACTTACTAGAAATAAGACAGACGAGATATGTCCTCATGTGAGAGACAGTCAAGAATCAGGTAAACATAATAATCGTGTAGTGATTATGCTATCTTGATGCACGTACTGATGAATGCTATAAAGGGAATAAATTAGTTACTGTAATGGGTAATAATGAGATATATACATATATACAGTCAGGAAAGGCATTTTCCAGGGCATGAAATTTAAGCTGGGACATGCACAGAACCTGGGCGAGAATCAAGCACAAGGAAGAGCAAAAGCAAAATTTCTATACCAGAAATGGCTGTGGTATTTTAGGAAGTGAGAGAAGGTCATAGTGACTATAGAGGGAGCATAATGCAGGAAGAGTGTTAGTGGTATTACATGAGGTTAGAGAGGTAGGCCAGAGTTGGGATTATGTAGGGTATATGTAGGTTAGTAAGGGCTCTAATGAGTGTGCATTTTATTATTTAAAAACATCCCTCTAATTCAGTGGTTCTCAACAAGTTATTTTGCTTCTTCCCAGGGGGCATTTGGCAGTGTCTGCAGACAGTTTTGGTCGATACAACTGGGGCTGATGGTATATGCTACTGGCATCAGTGAGTAGAGGCCAGGGATGCTGCTAAACATTCACTGCACAGGATGGCCCCCTACAACAAGGAGTTATTACCCCAAAATGTTGATAGTGCCAAGGTGGAGAACTTACACTTCACCTGCTGTGTGAATATTTTCAATGGGGGTGGAATGGAGGAGGGGAGGGTTAGGTTGTATTAGTATGATAGTTCCTTGGGAATAGGGGTAATAATGGTACTAGTGTTCACAGTAGGAATGGTTTTGTGTTATGGAAGCTTACCTTTTAAGGAAATCAGTGGGAGGTGAAAATTTGCATTTGCAGTGAGCTGTTTACCTAGTGTTAGAATTTGTTGAATGGGTAAAGAGGCAACAAGTTAAGAAATAGTTCTTAGGCAATATTATATAAGCTAAGTGATGAAATAAAAGTGATGAAATTGTGTACATGTGTGTTTTGAGGGTGTATGCCAGTACTAGCAGCACAGTTAGTACAGAGTAAAGTTGTAGGCAAATATATCTTAATTTTGGCCAGACAACCTAACTGCCATTTTTTTCACATTACACTGTAAGTTCTAGTTTAATTTACATAGCTTTGAAAAACCAGTTTGCTAATAGTTTTGCTGTGTTATGTTAAAAGGATGGTAACTGTCACCTAAAACAGATATACTGAAATTTTATTAACCAAAGCAGAGTTCCTGTATGTATAAATGGCGCATATATGCATGTGTATGTGAATATAATTTCTTCGATGTACAAAACCCAAATCTCTTACTACCACCACCTTTCAGCAGGAACACAGCTGTGACGGTTTAGTTCAAGCCATAGCCAGACATCACAGAAACATCAGATACTCCTCTCAGGTCTGATAGTGACACTTTTTCTAATTAATTTCGCCCAAATCATAGTCTTTTTTTTTTTTTTTTTTTTTTTTTGAGATTACCTTTTCAGAGAAAAATAATTCATTGGTTAGGTTGCAAATACCCTACTATGACATTGTTTTACTTGTTTGGCACTTAAGTATGGTTTGTATTGTGAGAAACTGATAATTCAGGTGTGGTTTTCCTTTCTGTACTATTACGTGTCTTTAGGGAAGAGATGTGGTTTTGTGTGCTCCATAGCACACATACATAGCAGAGTGCTGGGTAAAGTAATAGGTATTCAATAAATAGTACTTATGTTCAACCAAATTGAGCAATTTGATTTCTACCATAGACTATGCTTGGTTGGTCTACTTTAAGCCTTTTAATTAGTGATTTTTACGTTATATATGCTGATAATATTCTTTCGTCAGATTCTGTTATTGTGCTATTTGTTTCTAAATCTTTTTAGCCACCTTTTCCTGCTTACTTTATTCATTCATTTACTACACGCTATTACTGGCCAGTTTCATTCTAAGGTCAAGCTAGACAGAACTTGGAAATAGGAAGTAATTCTTTTGACATTTGACCTCATTTTAAGCGGATACAAACACGCACAAATTCTTGTCTATTGAAAGGTATCGTATTGATGTGTTGGGTGACTAGCTTGATTACAATTAATATTTTTGGTAAAGGTTCACTGATGCACCAAGATATTTGGAAGGTTCCTTTGTTGATTGAAAGTATCATTGGATTTACATAGAAACGTTGAGGAACAAATAGATTTGCAATTAGAATACTTTAAACATTTGGATGTTTGCATTTGGAACCTTTCTAGTTCTCTTAAAAAAGGAAAGTAGAATTGCGAGGAGCATTCCAGTTTCTAAAATAATAAATAGTACTTTGCTATAAAAGACCTATTCATTAATTTTTGTATGTTGTTGAACTTTTTTATTTTATTTTTTTACATAGCAATAGTTTGTTTTCAGTCTTAAAGAGTCTTTTAGTCCTTTGATAGCTTTTCTCTCCCTTCTGCCTTAATTTTCTTAGCTAGCCTGGCACCTTAACTTTTGAGATATGTTGAGCTGCAGTGTACTTTTGTCTCTTTATTGTATTTGTCCAACACTCAACCATAGATCAGTTAATCTTTTTGTTTCTATATGCCTGGCTACTAAGCACATCTGGAGAAAATCACAACTTTGCAGACTGGAGCCAGCTCTCTAAATATCCAGCTCTCCGATCTTAATTGGACCCTCATCATTACCCAGTAATCCTTTTTTTTCCTAGTTAGTTCTTTCTCATTTCTTATAGAAGTTATTTAAAAATTTCTACTCTTCTTATAGCACCCTTCATCTCTGTCAGTAGATGATCTCATCTATTCATTGAGAAACTTAGATTTAATTATTTTAGTTCTGGAAGATGCTGAAATGATTGAAATGAGGCTGGATAGAGATTACCCTGACATTTGCTGTGCCCATCCTGTGGAGGCATGCAATAAACTAAGATATTTTAATTTAATTTAATTTATTTTTTTGGCAACCTCGATAGGACGCTAAGATACACATTTTAGAACAGAATTTGAAATATGTATCTTCGGGGTAATTTTGGTTAACTCTACTGTGAACTAATTTTAGTATAAAATCACTTTTTTCTCAATTACAGTTATATTCTCAGAGTAGTTTTGTGTTTTGAAATTGAAGATTAAAGGAAGTTCTTCTATATTATATAAAAGGTTCCAAATAAATGTCTTATGCCAATTTTTTAAAATTGCAGTATAACATATTAGTACATAAAGTACACTGTTTATAAGCTTGATGAATTTTTACCTATGCAATCTCCTACATCAGTTTATAAAACATTTCTGGCATTCCAGAAAGTTTTCTCTATCTTTTCTCAGTTCTCACTCTCCCATTCCCACGTGTGTTCCAACTTTTGTAGCCACCAGTTAAATTTATACTTTGTCTGGCTTCTTTTACTTATTAACATGATTTTTGTGAGATTCATCCATATAATGGCATGTATCAGCAATTCTTTTTTATTGCTATGGTAGTGTGAATTTTTGTGCATGAACATTTGGGCTGTTTTCATTTTTTGGGTATTGTGATAAAGCTGTTGTGAACATTCTTATACAAGTTTCGTGGTGAACATAAACTCTCATTTCTTTTGGGTGATTATATCTACAGTGGAATGCTGGATCGTAGTATACTTTTTTTTTTAAAGTTTAAGAGACAGAGAGTAGGAGGGGCAGAGAGAGAGGGAGAGAGAGAATCCCAGGCAGACTCTGCGCTCTCAGCACCGAGCCCCATGTGGGGCTCAAACTCATGAACTGTGAGATCATGATCTGAGCCAAAACCAAGAGTCTGATACTTAACTGACTGAGGCACCCAGGAGGCCTGGATCACAGTATACTTCTTAATACCACTTTTATAATGCAAACAAACATTAACTTCACCCTTACTTATCTATAAGCAGTGTCATTCCTTTTGATAAAGGATAAAAAAATACAAAGAGAGCATTAACTAGATTTTGTAGCAAGAGTCTAAAAGAAGGCACTTTTTTGTTTTCATTTACATGTGAAATTAGAATTCTTCATTTGATCCAAATTAAACTACTTGTTTCTGTTAGTACTTCCTTCAGTATTGTTTATAAATATTTTATTCCTTTATTCACATTTGAACATTTTCCTCTGTTGTAGTCTGTTCTGATCCCAGTAAGATTATCTTCTTTATTAGAGAATTTCTCTGATTGCTCATAAGACTGCAGAAAATAATCATTGGTTTTCCTGGCAGAAACATAGGCTGCCTTGGTTTTATTGGGTTGGCCTTTTAGAGACTGCAGTAAATAAAGTAGAAGAAGTACTGGATTCAGAGACTAAAGACCTGGATTTTAATCCAGGTCAGTATGTTTATTAGCACTGTGCCCTTTTGTAAATTATTTTTACCTTACTCCCTCACTTGTATTGGAAATAAACATGTAATCCTGGTCATTTCAGAGGGTGTTGGCTAGTAAATGAGCTAATGTAACAGTGCTCTGTAAACTATGAAACATGAATATAAGCAGTTGTCTTTTTTGGGTGACCTTTTGTACGTTTGCAGATTTGTAAGCAGCCTTCATCCAGTTTGTAAAACAAAATACAAGTTGCAGTTTTCAGAATCATGCAGCAGGGCAGTAGTGTGTCTCTAGGGAAGGCTGACTGCCTGATGAGTCAGTTCTTAAGCGTGACAGGTACTGATGAACTATGTATCAGACTCTGGTCTCAGAATTGATATGTTTAGAAGTTCACTTTATTTACATCTTGGAGTGATACAGGTTTCAGGTGTTTTCAAGTCTGGAGTATCACATTATTGATATACATTGAGAAATGTAACTTCAAATGAAATAGACTGTGCTCACCAACAGTGCCTTCTCTTGTAGGAAGACCTGTATCAGACACAGATTATAATCTGAAGATTGACCAGGAAACCTGGAATGAATCCAAAGCGAGTTGGATCATTTTAGTTGTCAGTGTTACTGAGCTGTGATAGCCTGACAAATCTGTCTGCACTGTAGCAGATCTGGGTCAGTACACTCTATCCAGGGACAGTGTTGGAGACAAACTGCCAAATTTAATTTGTTTGAACACTCCTCACTATTCAGTTTATTTGGTTTCAGCTTTCATCTAGTGGGCAAGATTTGGCTTCTGCCTTCTGTGCCACCTTGTTTGGATTTTGTGTATTTACTTCATTCTACAGATGATTTATCTTATGTTTGATTCTTCCTAATTTGATTCTCAAAGTTTTGTTGGTTTATTTATTTTCCCCCAGTATTTTATTTTATTTTATTATTTTTTTAGTGAGAGACAGAGAGGGGTAGGGGCAGAGGGCGAGACAGAATCTTAAGCAGGATCCATGCTCAGTGCGGAGCCTGATGTGGGACTAGCTCCTACAACCCTGGGATCATGACGTGGGCTGAAATCAAGAGTTGGATGCTCAACCAACTGAACCACCCAGGTGCCCCTTATTTACTTATTTATTGAAAGAGGGAGAGGGAGAGAGGGAGAGAATCCACAGCAGGCTCCACACTGATGCAGGGCTTGAACTCATGAATTGTGAGATCATGACCTGAGCTGAAACCAGGAGTCAAACGCTTAACCAGTCGAGCCACCCAGGTGCCCCCAAGTTAACTTCTTTAAGATCCATGTATCTACTTATCTTTTATCCCAGAGGCACTATAATCCTCCTCCTCCTTTCCACTTCCCCTTCTCCATCACACTTATGTAATTTACAACATGAAATACTCTCATTTTTAAGTATATAATTCAGGGATTTTTAGTTAATTTGCAAAACTATGCAGTCATCAGCACAATCTAATTTTATAATATTTCCATCACTCCGAAGGGAAACTACACCATTTGCAGTCACTTTCCTACTAAACAATTTTTTGTATGTATACGTTTGCCTTCTTGGGACATTTCATATAAATGGCATCACGCAATATGTGATATTTTGTTGTTGTGCTTCTTTCATTTAGCAATGTGGGTTTGTTTTTAATTTTTTAAAAGTTATTCTTCAGTTTTACTTTATTTTCCTTTAGTTTTAGAGAGAGAAAAGGGGAGAACAATTGAGCATGTGTGTGCGTGTGAGCAGTGGAGGGGCAGAAAGGGGGGGAGGAGAGAGAGAGAGAGAGAGAGAGAGAGAGAGAGAGAGAGAAAGAGAGAAAATCCCAGACAGGCTCCTCACCATGGAGCCTGACGCGGGGTTCAGTCTCACAACAGTGAGGTTGTGACCTGAGCTGAAATCAAGAGTCAGAGGCTTAACCGACTGAACCACCCAGGTGCCCCAAATTTAACAATGTTTTTGAGGATGATACATGTTATAGCATGTTTCAGTACTTTGCTTTTTATTGCTGAAGAGTATTCCATTTGTTTATCCATTTATCAATTGGCTGTTGTAAGTAATGCTGCTATGACCATTTGTGTAAAAATCTTGGTGTGGACATACTTCATTTTTCTTCCGGTGATACCTAGGAGTGGAAGGAATTGATGGATCATCTAGTAAATTTATGTATAACTTTTAAGAAATTGCCAAACTCTTTTTAAAATCGTTGTACCACTTTATGTTTCTGCTTACCAGTGTATGAGAGTTTCAGCTTGCCCGCCTATTTTTTATCAGAATATTTAGGATGTGTATTTGATTACAATATCACATGACATTAACTGCTGTCAGCAAACAAAAATCCTAGCATCTCATGATTTTACTACTCCAGCTGGGAAAAAAAATACTAAAATTCCACTTAAATGCAAAAATACAATGCTGAATATTTAAAAACCCAGATTTTCTGCTAGGTGAATGTGATTATTTGAAAAATTTCAGTACAAAAAGAAAAATTTCAATACAGTAGGTCAAAGGACTCCATAGAACAGTGGTCAAAATTTATCACTTTGTTAAAAATAACTTTTTTTTTTAACTTTTAATTTTAGATAACTTAAAATCTGCAGATGAAGATAGAAAAGTTTAGTGAATCCTTGCATACTCATCACCCAGCTTCAAATTTGTTGTCATGCCCAGTCTTGTTTCATCTATACCCATATTAGCAACCCTCTCCCCCATATTATTTTGAAGCAAATTCTAGACATCTTAAAGATAAACAATGCCATTGTCCTACCTACAGCTGATCATAGTAATTCTTTACTACTAATAATTTGTTACTTTTGAAGAATGAGATGCAGAAAGAAAAGTTGAAGTATGTCTATCTTTATTTAAAAATGTAAATACTGAAAACAGATCTCTAATCTGAGGAATTGGAATGCTTTAAAATTTTTTTTTTTTAACGTTTATTTATTTTTGAGACAGAGAGAGACAAAGCATGAACGGGGGAGGGTCAGAGAGAGGGAGACACAGAATCTGAAACAGGCTCCAGGCTCTGAGGTGTCAGCACAGAGCCCGACGCGGGGCTCGAACTCACGGACCGCGAGATCATGACCTGAGGCGAAGTCTGCCGCTTAACCGACTGAGCCACCCAGGCGCCCCTGGAATGCTTTTATATAAACATATGAGTTTGTTTTTGTTTGTTAAGAAATCTCTTCCTTTTTTAGAATTTTTAGATTGTATATTTTCCTCTCCACCTCCAGGGGAAAAAAATCTTGAAGTTTTGAGGGAGGCTGGGTTGTATTACCATTTGGGCCATTTACATGAGAATAAGTATGTTTGGAACACGGAGTGAGGTTAGGAGTTTGCCACTTTTTTTTTTTTTCTAAAGTATGCTCCATGCGCAGCGCGCATCTTGAACTCACTTCCGACCCTGAGATCGAGTCACATGCTTTACCCACTGAGCCAGCCAGGTCCCCTGGAATCTGCCAATTCTAGTTGGAATTTATTACTGTTTTAGGAAAATGATTCATTTACATTCAGAATTCACTTGCGTTAAAAATTAAAGTTTTAAGTGTTACTTTCCATAATGTGATTCCTGGTTTGGATTATAGAGTCCGTGGATACTCTCAGATCTCAGATCCATGGTCTGTTTTGTTTGTTTTCTCAAAACACTATAGGTTTTCTTTTCCTGATATGTAGGACTATATTTAGTCTATTAGGACTAAAATGCCTATAACATCAAAATCAATGGTACCTATTTATGGTAAATGTAGGGCTTTCATTTTAGTTCTACTGACCTATATGGGTACTCTGCTTTTTTTGAGCCTCAGTTGACTTGTGACGTGGAGATATTATAATATCTGTTCTTAGTTCACTCATGATTGTCCAGAGGACAAAATGAAGAAGTTAAATAAGTGCATGTGGATTATTTTTTGGGTATAGGTGTTGGGACAGGGTTACCAATACTGTGTGGCTTTATGCTCTATGCATTTATAAAGAAAAGCAAAGACCAGACGAGAGACAGAGTGCAACTATTTATTAAGTGCCTGTTAAGTACAATTGTGATGAGCCATTTAAATAAATTCCAACTTAATCCATAGGACAATGCTGGAAGTGATGTATTGTTATCTTCTTTCCAAACCAGGGTTCAGAAATGTGAAATAATTTGCAGAAGGGATATATTGTTTCCTCACTATAATATATGAGAAAACTAAGGCTTGGAGAAGTGTAATAATTTGGAGAAAGTCAGCTTACAACTAGTTACTGTCAGCATTGGAGCCCAGGACAGCTTTAATTTAAAAGTTTATGCTTCTTTCTACTATGGACCGTTGTATACGAGGGAGAGAATTAACAGATGTTTTTACTCCACCCCCCCCCCCCCCCCCCCCCCAAGCACTGAAATGTTAAAAGCTGCTTTGGGCAGTTAGCTAATTAGAAGGTAGTTGTAATATAGCCATATTTGTGGGTTTAGTCAGTAATTTATTTTGTTTTTACAGAAGAGAACTTGTTTGAGTCATGTTTTCTTGTCTACATGGCTAAATTGGGTTTGTAGGATAAGCATCATAGAAGCACATGGTCGAAGTTATGGATCATAGTAGTATTTGCAGAACTTCAGTTATTCAGGTACAAACGTCATCAATTTTGCAATAGGTATTTACTACCATTGCTGTTATTTACTTAGTGTGTTTTTAAAATTGTTGTTTTTCTCTGAATTCATTTCAAAAGGAAACGAATATATATTTATTATAGTGAGTGGGAAATTAATGTCACTTGCCATAAATAAAAAATAACTTAAAATCAGTAAACAAGTATAACTTTAAAAACTTGGTTAGCATAGCACCCAAAACTACTTAGATACTAGTGGTTTGCATTACCGCTCATTGGAAAACTCTTATTTGGAAGATTTGACCCTAAGGATTTTATCTTTTTCCAAGATAAAACAAGCTGGTAAAGATTTATCGAAGGAAAGTGCAAGCATTTGTATTGGAGTAGGGTTGTGAAGCGCGATGGTCAAGAATTCTTGAGACGTATGGTGCAATTTAGTAAGTTTATTTAAGAAGGATGGAGACAGGACTCATGGGCAGAAAGGACTGCCCTTTGTGCTGTATGAGGCTGGTGGTTATTTGCTTAGTGCTCAAGGGAGAGGGGATGTGCAGGGAGTATTAGATCATAAATGTTTCTTTGATTTTCTACTCATAAAACTACTTTAGCATTATTTCTCTGGTGCTTATCATTCAGTTTGATATTAACTATTGGTGAGATATGCAGGCAGTCATGAGACCCTTTAAGGATGTAGTAACCAGCACGTATTTGATTCTTATCGAAACTTGCATGCCGTAGGTCAGCCTTACAGGCTAAAGGTAAACATTTTTCTGCTTCTATACTTCATCATTACTAAGCAAGAGCAAGGCCAGAGCAGAAACCATTTGTAATCAGACCAAAAGTGATGTCTTTATCTAAGTGATGGGAACCATTATAAGTTATTCATGTCAATATATATATATATATACACACACACACCTTTGATATATATCTTTTTTAGCTACAGTAATTGTCTGAAATGTCTAGTAGACTTTTCACATTAATAAGCCTTTTGAGAACTTTTAATTGTGAAATAAAGCACATAAAGTGCATCAAACATAAATGTACTATTTAAATAATTATAAAGTAAACATTATGAAATTCTTACTTGGTCAAGGACTAGAACATTGTCAGCACTGAAGAAACTCCTCCATGGCATGCCTATTTGCATTAAAGCTCTACCTCTTTCCCCTAAATGAACCATTAGCCTGACTTTTATGTTTATAATTTTCTTGTTTAAAAAAAACGTTTCTACCTAAGTCTGTATCTCTAAATGCTATATAGTTCTGCTTTGTCTGGTTTTGGATCTCATGTAGACATAATCACGCTGTATGTTTTAAGTATTGTTTCATTCACTCAGTAGCACATTTTTGAGATTTATCCATGTTGTGTGGATCTGTAGTTCATTTTTATTACTTTAGTATTCAATTGTGTGATTATACCACAGTTTATCCATTTTACTTTTTTTTTTTAAAATTTTTTTTCACGTTTATTTATTTTTGAGACAGAGAGAGACAGAGCATGAACGGGGGAGGGGCAGAGAGAGAGGGAGACACAGAATCGGAAGCAGGCTCCAGGCTCCAGACACAGAATCGGAATCAGCCTAGAGCCCGACGCGGGGCTCGAACTCACGGACCGCGAGATCGTGACCTGAGCTGAAGTCGGACGCTTAACCGACTGCGCCACCCAGGCGCCCCTATCCATTTTACTCTTGATGTGCATGAGATAATTTTCAGTTTGGGGCCATTACAAATAATGCTTCTTAAAACACTGCTTTGTATCTTTTTAATGCACATGTGTAGCCATTTCTTTTGGATCCATGTCTAGGAATAAAATCTCTTGGTCCTAAGGTAGACCAGGTTAGAAAATGACAGGTTGCTTCCAAGGTGGTTCTACCAGACTTTAAATTTGCCAGCAGTATATTAGAATTGCCTTTCCTTAATTTTCTCCTGAGCACTTGTTGCCAGCCTTTTAAAGTTTTAGCCATTTTTGAGCATTTTTATTTGTATTTTTACTGGCTATTATTGATGTTGAGCACCTCAACTTTGGCCTTTTTGATACGCTGTTTTGTAAAGTGATTGTTGTCACTTGTCCATTTTTCTTTTGGATTGTCTGTATTTTGATTCATAGGGGCTCTTTATATAATCTGAATAGGAGCATTTTGTCAGTTTCAATAGATTACTAATATCTTCCATTCTGTAGTTGGGTGAGGTGCTTAAATGCTAACTTTTGGTGCAGAGAAGTTCTTATATATTTACATTTTTCAGTCTTTTCCTTTATGCTTAGTGCTTTTTTGCCCTGTGTAAAAATTGTTTTCCCTACTTGGAAATTATGAAGTTATTCTCCTATATCACCAAGAAATATTTACCTTTCCCATTTAGGGATGTACTTCATCTGGAAATGATTTTTGTGTATGTATAGTGTTAGGTCAGGTTTTAACTTTTTTTTTTTCTTCATATAGATGGATATCCAGTTGTTCCAGCACCATTTATAAATAATGAGACACAGTGTCACAAAGCTGTCCCATTGCTCTGCAGTGTCATCTTTTTGTAATACATATCCATATATGCGTGGTCTGTCTCTGATCCTCCATCCTGTTAAATTAGTCTGTTTATCCTTGCCTTATTAATTGAGCTTAATGATAAGCCACACATGGGTGGCTTAGTCAGTTAACCCTCAGAGTCTTAATTCTGGCTCAGGTCATGATCTCAGGGTCATGAGTAAGTAAGGGTGAAGTTAATGTTTGTTTCCATTATTAAAGTGGTATTAAGAAGTAAACTATGATCCAGGGCGCCTGGGTACCTCAGTCGATTAAGCATCAGACTCTTGGTTTTGGCTCCCGTCATAATCTCACGGTTTGTGAGTTCAAGCCCCGCATCAGGCTCTATGCTCAGGAGGCAGAATCTGCTTGGGATTCTCTCTCTGCCCCTTCCCTGCTCTTGCACATGTTTTCTCTTTCAAAAGTAAATAAACATTAAAAGTAAGTGATTATAAAAATGCAGCATATGTGTACCCTGCGACATTACTGAGTTCATTTATTCTAACAGTTTTTAGGTAGTCTTTTTTTTTTTAAGTTTATTTTTGAGAGAGAGAGAGCGTGCGTGCGTGAAAACTTGAGTGGGGGGAGGGGTTACGGAGAGAGAGAGAATCTGCTGACAGTGTGGAGCCAACACAGGGCTCGAACCCATAAACTGTGAGATCATGACCTGAGCCGAGATCAGGAGTCACACACTTAACCAATTGAGCCACCCAGGTGCCCCTATTTGTGATTTTTCTAATTTTTTTTCTTGCAGTTGATTTCTAGTTTCTGATCATTGAGATAGGAAAAGATGCTTGATACATTTCAGTCTTCTTAAATTTATCGAGACTTGTTTTTGTGGTCTAGTATATGACTTATCCTGGAGAATACTCCATGTGCACTTGAGAAAAACTATATTCTGCTGTTGTATGGAATTTTCTGTATATGTTTGTTAAGTTTTTATGGAACTGATATGTTAAGGCTGTTGTTTCCTTTTTTTTTTTTAACTAGATAATTACATTGACTCTTCAACTTTGACTACATAGATTTTTGACAGGATGGTTACATTGATGTGAGTGGTGGGGTATTAAATCCCCCTACTATTATTGCATTGCTATCAATTACTCCATTCAGATATGCTAATATTTGCTCTATACATTAAGGTGTTCCTGTGTTGTGTTTATGAATATTTAGAACTGTTGTATCTTGTTACTGGGGATTGACCCTGTTGTCATTATGTAATGCCCATCTTTGTCTTATTACAGTCTTTGTTTTAAAGTTTATTTTGTCTGGCAAAAGCAGTAAGTACCCCATCTTTCTTTTGGTTTCCATTTGCATGAAACCTCCATTTCTTTACTTTCAGCCTGTATCCTTTTCCATTTCTTCACTTTCTTTATATATATATATAGTGTATATATATACTATATATATGTAGTATATGTGTATGTACTATATATATGTAGTATATGTGTATGTACTATATATATGTAGTATATGTGTATGTACTATATATATGTAGTATATGTGTATGTACTATATATATGTAGTATATGTGTATGTACTATATATATATAGTATATATATACTATACTATACTAGTATACTATACTACTATACTATACTATATATATAGTATATATATACTATATATATATATATATATATATACTATATATATGTTTCCATTTCCATTTCTTATATGTATATAAGAGTGAGAGCTTGAGCAGGGGAAGGGCAGAGGGGAAGGGAGAGAGACAGAATCTTAAGCAGGTTCCATGCCCGGTTTGGAGCCTAGATGCTTAACTAACTGAGCCACCCAGGAGCCCCTTTTTGTTGTTGTTCTTTATTTATTTTGAGATAGAGAGTAGAGAGTGCACATATGAGTAGGGGAGGGGCAGAGAGAGAGAGAGAGAGAGAGAGAGAGAGAGAGAATCCCGAGCAAGCTCTGCGTTACTAGTGCAGAGCTGGATGTGGGGCTTCATCTCATGAACCCTGAGATCATGACCTGAGCCAAGATCAAGAATTGGTTGCTTAGCTGACTGAGTCACCCAGGTGCCCCTTGTTGTTTTAAATCTATTCAGGCATTTTGTGTCTTTTAAAATATTTACTTCCATTACATTTAAACTAATTAGTAGGTATGTACTTAATGTCATTTTGTTCATTGTTTTCTGTTTTGTAGTTCATCTCTATACCTTTCTTCTTCTCTTGCTTTTTCCCTTTTGGTTTGATGACTTTCTGTTTAAGGATAGCAGGTTAACTTCCTACTTTCAATGATAGTTAAGTTTGAATGCATTCTGAAACTGTGTTTTTACTGCCTCCCCTTTTAATGTTTTTAATGTGACATTTTACTTTTTAAAATTTTGTACATATCTTAATGATTGTAATTGTTTATTTTTACCACTTCTACCTTTTAACCTACATATTAGCTTTATAAGTGATGAACCTACTAGTTTATCCTATATGTACCTTTACCAGTGAGATTTTTACTTTCGTGTGTGTGTGTGTGTGTGTGTGTGTGTGTGTGTGTGTGTGTTTTCCCTTATAATTAATGTCTTTTCAGCTTGAAGAACAACCTTTAACATTTCTTGTAGGGCTGATTTAGTTGCAATGGACTCAGCCTTTTTTTTGTTTTTTGTCTGAACAGACTGTTCTCTCTCCTTCAGTTCTGAATGATAGCTTTGCTGGGAGAATATTCTTGTTGGAAGTTTTTTCCCTTCAGCACTTTCAGTATATTTTGTATCTTCCTTTTTGTATGCAAAGATTTTTCAGAGAAATGTGCTAATAGCTTTATACAGGTTCTCTTATATATAAGAAGTTGTTGTCTTTGCTGCTTTTAAGATTCTTTGTTTCACTTTTGGCATTTTAATTATAATGTGTCTTGATGTGGGTCTCTTTGGGTTTATCTTGTTTGGAATCTTCTGGGATTCCTGGATTTGGGTGTCTGTTTCTTTCCAGAGGTTAGGGAAGTTTTTAGCCATTTCTTAAAATTAAGTTTTCTGTCCCTTTCTTTTCTTTCTGGAACCCTTATAATGTGAATGTTATTCTGCTTAATGTTCTGTAGGTTCCTTAAGCTTGATTTGCTTTTTCAAATAATAATAATCACTATTATCACTAATAATAGTGATGATGATCATGATGATTATTTTTATATTTATTTTCTGTTTTGTTGAGTTCCACTGCCATGTCTTCCAGATCACTGATTGTTTCTTCTGCTTCATCTAGCGTATTGTTGAACCTCTCTACTATAGTTTTCAGTTTAGTTATTGTATTTTTCAGATTTGGGAATTCTCTTTGGTACTTCCTTATATTTTCTGTCTCTTGCTGAAGTTCTTGCTGTGTTCATTGATTTCTTTTCCTGAGTTCAGTGAGCATCTTTATGACCATTACTTTGGACTCTTAATCAGGTAAATTTACTTAACTCCATTTCATTAATGTTTTTCTGCAGGGTTTTATCTTGTTTTGGTTGGAGCATTTTCCTCTGTCCCTTTTGTTGCCCGACTCTCCATGTTTTTGTCTGGGTATTAAGCAAAACAGCTATCTCTCCCAGTCCTGAAGGAGTGGCCTTGTGTAGGAGATAAACCTTATCCTTTAAACAAACTTACCCTAGCTCTTGGCTTTCTCTTTAGCCTTTGTAATTGTCTAAGCAGCCTAATTTATTCTTTATAAGTCCAATTGTTGAGGAAGTGCCAAGATCTGTGAGTATTCCAGAGGGAGGGATCTTAGTCCACCTCTGGTTTCAGGCTAATTAGAAGCTAGACCTGTGGGGAGAGGCTTTTAATTTCTCAGAGATATACACAGTCCAGTGGGATGGCAGTCATAAATCATGCTGGACTCCAGACCAGGCAATCTAGAGGTGTCCTCCTGGTGACAGTTGCAAAAATTGGGGCTCTTGGAGAGTATGATATCTTGTGTTAGATAACGGCAAGCTGTAGCAAGGCCAAGGGAGAACACAAAGATGGTGTCCACTGACCTACATTCCCCAAGAGCACATTTGTAGCCTCTTTGTGAGTGGCAATTCTGAATTATTCTCTTTAGGCTGAAGCTTCAGTACAAGTAAATAGACCTTTGCACAGAAAGACTGGGATGTGTTTCAGTCTGCTGTCTATGCAGTGCCCTGGGAGTGGTAGACTGCCAAGAACTGTCTCTCTGGTTCAGATCCATGGACCCCAGAAGCACAGTCTTCTCTGGACATCAGGGCTAGGCATTAAAGGGTGTACCCTGCCTACACACAGCCTCTGGCTTTGGCAGGATAGTGGAGGTCATATGGGAGCAGAGCACACTTGGAAGTGTTAGCAGGTTAGAGGGAGAGTACAGATATGGCTCCTGCCAGCACTGGCGCTGGCAGGGTAGGAAGAGTATGCAAATATGGTATCTGTCAATGCCTCTGTCCTTGGAGGGAGTTCTAATAGTCTCCTGTACCTCAGGCTAATGCTTTGTTTTTTTTGGTAACAGATATGAAGTTAGTTTTATTATTTTTTTACTTTCTATATTCATTTTTTATAATTTACATACAAGTTAGTACATGGTGCAAGAATGATTTCAGGAGTAGATTCCTTAAGCCCCTTACCCACTTAGCCCATCCCCCCTCCCACAACCCCTCCAGCAACCCTCTGCTCTCTATATTTAAGAGTCTCTTATGTTTTGTCCCCCTCCCTGTTTTTATATTATTTTTGCTTCCCTTGCATTATGTTCATCTGTTTTGTATCTTAAAGTCCTCATATGAGTGAAGTCATATGATACTTGTCTTTCTCTGACTAATTTTGCTTAGCATAATATTCTCTTGTTCCATGCATGTAGTTGCAAATGGCCAGATATTCTTTTTTGATTGCTGCATAATACTCCATTGTATGTATGTGTGTGTGTGTGTGTGTGTGTGTGTGTGCGTATATATATATATACACGCACACACACACACACACACACACACACCACATCTTCTTTATCCATTCATCCATCGATGGACATTTGGGGTCTTTCCATACTTTGGCTATTGTTGATAAACATTGGGGTGCATGTGTCCCTTCAAAACAGCATACCTGTATCCCTTGGATAAATACCTAGTAGTGCAATTGCTGGGTCATAAGGTAGTTCTGTTTTTAATTTTTTTTTTTTTTAATTTTTTTTTTCAACGTTTATTTATTTTTGGGACAGAGAGAGACAGAGCATGAACAGGGGAGGGGCAGAGAGAGAGGGAGACACAGAATCGGAAGCAGGCTCCAGGCTCTGAGCCATCAGCCCAGAGCCCGACGCGGGGCTCGAACTCACGGACCGCGAGATCGTGACCTGGCTGAAGTCGGACGCTTAACCGACTGCGCCACCCAGGCGCCCCTGTTTTTAATTTTTTGAGGAACCTCCATACTGTTTTCCAGAGTGGCTGCACCAGTTTGGATTCCCACCAGCAGTGCAAAAGAGATCCTCTTTCTCCACATCCTCGCCAACATCTGTTGTTGCCTGAGTTGTTAATGTTAGCAATTCTGACAGGTGTGAGGTGGTATCTCAGTGTGGTTTTGATTTGTGTTTCCCAGATGATGAGTGATGTTGAGCATTTTTTCATGTGTCAGTTGGCCATCTGGATGTTTTCTTTGGAGAAGTGTCTATTCATGTTTTTTGCCCATTTCTTCACTGGATTCTTTGTTTTTTTGGGGTTGAGTTTGGTAAGTTCTCTGTAGATTTTGAACACTAACCCTTTATCTGATAATGTCATTTGCAAATGTCTTCTCCTGTTCTGTTGGTTGCCTTTTAGTTTTGCTGATTGTTTCCTTCCCTGTGCAGAAGCCTTTTGTTTTGGTGAGGTCCCAGTAGTTCATTTTTTCTTTTGTTTCCTTTGCTTCTGGAGATGAGTAAGAAGTTGCTGCTGCCGAGGTCAAAGAGGTTTTTGCCTGCTTTCTCCTTGAGGATTTTGATGGCTTCCTGTCTTAACATTTAGGTCTTTCATCCATTTTGAGTTTATTTTTGTGTATGGTGTAAAAAAAAAGTGGTCCAGGTTCATTCTTCTGCATGTTGCTCTCCAGTTTTCCCAGAACCACTTGCTGAAGAGACTGTCTTTATTCCATTGGATATTCTTTCCTGTTTTGTCAAAGATTAGTTGGCCATACATTTGTGGGTTCATTTCTGGGTTCTTTATTCTGTTCCATAGATCTGAGTGTCTGTTTTTGTGCCAGTATGGTTGATGCTTTTAATATTAGCAAATGAATCTTCTTCAGTGATGGTCAAGGAGCTTTTCAAACTATCCATTTTGTGCTGGCCCCCAGGGCAGTTGAGTTTTTATGTGAGCCCTTTAATAGTGAAATCTCTGTTCCTGTAATCCTCTAGTCCTGTGGTCCTCTGGGACCATAAGCCTCATTGGTTTTCAAAGATTGACGTGTTGGGGGCTTATCTCTCTGGTGAAGGTCCCAAGGGTTGAGGTGTCTGGTGTGGAGCACACCCCTTTGCTTCTCAGAGAGAAACTCTGTAGTTGTGAGATCCTTCCTGATTGTGGGTTGTAATGCTGGGGTGAAGGGGGGTGGGAGTTGGATTGTTGAGGGTGAAGGAGGGTGAGAGAGGATTGTTGAGGAGACTCTCCCTATCTTTCATGTCTTAATGTAGCACTTTTATCCTTTGTTTTGGAGGAGCTGTTCAGCTAGTTTTCATATCTTTTTCAGAGGTAATTTTATATGTAGCTGTAGGTTTTTTGTGTCTGTGGGAGGTGGTGAGTTCACGATCTTCCCACATTGCCATCTTGAACCACCTCCAATGTTCTTTTTAAAATGTTTGGTAGAGTTCACCAGTGAAGCCATCTAGACTTGTGCTTTTCTTTGGGAGTTTTTGAGTATTCACTTTCCTGTTACAGGCATGTTGAGGTTTTTTTTTCTCTTTGAGATAGTTTTGGTAATTTCCATGTTTTTACAGATTTGTCCTTTTCATTTAGATTATCTAATTTATAAGTGTGTAATTGTTCATAGTGGTCTCTTACAGTCCTTTTATATTCTGTGAAATTAAGTAGTCCTTTGTTCCTTCTTATCCAGGGGGATACATTCCCAGACCCCCAGTGACTGCATGAAATTACATGTAGTACCCCACCCTACATATAGTGTTTTTCCTTATACAAACACAGCTATGATATATTTAGTTTATAAATTAGGCAAGAGAGTAAGAGATTACTCTTACTCAAAAGCTCCTTGACCATCACTGAAGAAAGTAAGAGATTAATAATAACTAAAAGTACAATAGAATAAGAGCCAGTTTACTGTAATAAAAGGTATAAGAATGTTTTCTCAAAATATATTATTGTACTGTGCTTACCCTTTTGCTTGTGATGATGTGAGATGATAAAATGCCTACATGATGAGATGATAAAATGCTTCTGTGATGAGAGAAGTGAGGTGAATGACATAGGTATTGTGACGTAGCATTAGGCTACTATTTATCTTCTGATAAGTCAGAAGGAGGATCACCTGCTTTTGGACCATGACTGACCACAGGTAATTGAAATAGCAGAAAGCAATAAGGGTGTAGGGGCTGGGGGGTACTATTACAGTGTCCTTTCATTTCTGATCTTATTTATTTGTATTTTGTCTATTTTATTCATAGTCTAGTTAAGGATTTGTCAATTATGTTGATCTTTTAAAAAGCCTAATTTTTAGTTTCATTGATTCTCCATTGTTTTCCTGTTCTCTGTTAATCTTTGCTTTAGTTTTTATTGTTTCCTTCTTTACGCTGGCTTTGGGCTTAGTTTGCCATTTTTCTAGTTTCTTAAGGTATAAATTTAGTTTGATTTGAGATAGTTCTTCATTTTCAATGTAGGCCTTTAAAGCTGTAAGTTACTTTCTGAGTACTGCTTTTGTTGTATCCTAATGTTTGGGTAACATTTCTATTTTCATTTCTATTAACCTCAAGTTATTTTCTAATTTTCCTTGTGATTTATTCTTTGAAGTATTTATTAAGAGTGGATTCATATTGCTAATTTTCCAGTTTTTTTTTCTGTTATTGATTTCTAGTTTCATTCCATTGTGGTTGGAGAAAATACTTTGTAGGTTTCAGTGAATTTAAATTTATGAGGATTGTTTTGTTGCCTAACATAGAGTCCTGGAGAATGTTCCATGTAGACTTAAGAATATGTGTTCTGCTCCTGTTGGGCAGGGGGATGTTGAATACATGTCTGTAGTATCTAGTTGATTTATAATATTGTTCAGGTCCTTGGTTTCTTTATTGATCTTCTGTCTAGATGTTTCAGCTGTTTCTGAGAGTGGGCCTTTTGAATCTCCCAGGTATTACTTATTCAACTACCTGTTTCTCCTTTCAGTTCTTATTGTTTTGGGGCTTTTCCCTTGCTTATAATTGTTATTTTCTTGTCAAATTAATCCTTTTATCAATATGTAATATTTTTCTTTGTCGTTGGTAACAATTTTTGGCTTACAATCTGTTTTGTTTGCTATTAATATTGATACACCAGCTCTCTTTTGGTTACTATTTGCATGAAAGATCTTTTTTCATTTTTTTTACTTTCAAACTATTTGTGTCTTTGGGTCTATAGTGAGTCTCTTATAAGGAGTATATTGTGGGATCATAGCTTTAAACACGTTTTGCCAATCTATGTCTTTTTTTTTTTTTTTTTTGAGAGAGAGAGAGAGAGAGAGAGAGAACACAAGGGAGGGGGGAAGAGGCAGAGGGAAAGAGAGTGAGAGAATTTTAAGCAGACTCCATGCCTAGTCTGGAGCTGATGCAGGACCTGACCAATACCAAGAGTCAGATGCTTAACTTACTGAGCCACCCATGCACCCCACTGATCTCTGTCTTTTAATTGATGCGTTTAAGCCTTTTACATTTATAGTATTTACTGGTAAGAACTACCACCACTTTGCTATTTATATGTGGTCATTGAAGTCTCTGTTTTATTATCTTCATGGTCAGGCAGTGACCTGATAGTTCCTTGAGCTTTGATCTGGTAATGAAAGGGGGGAAAAAAGTCTTACATTTCTTTGATAAATGCTGTCCAGGAAGCCACTTTAGCCCCGTGGAATTGAAATAATGGCCAGCCTCTGTGCTAGTCTTACAGTTACCTGGCAGGCAGATCAAAACACATAACCCCATTTTTTGGAGAGAGTAAGTCCTTACTGCCCACCCTAGCACAGAAAGCTTCAGCAGGAACCTAAGCTGCCATACGTACAAGGTGTTTGCTTCCATGCTGGTAGATGAGGGGATGGTGGCTGCTACACAAAATGCAGAAATTAACCAAGGTTTACCAGTCTCTTTCTTATAAAGAACTCTTGCTTTATTGCAATCATTTGACTAGAGTCCAGAGTTCCAAAATAATTCATTCTTTTAAGATTTTTTTAAAGTTTATTTATTTTTGAGAGAGAGACAAAATGAACAGAGGAGGGGCAGAGAGAAAGGGGGGAGAGAGCCCTATGCAGGGTTCAAACTTCCTAACCATGAGATTGTGACCTGAGCCAAAGTTGGAAGCTTAACAGACTGAACCACCCAGGCGCCTGTGTAATAGTTGATTCTCATAGTTCTTGCCAGCTCAATATTGTTTCAGTGCTGGTTCTGATTCTTGGAGATTCTTTCTCTACCATCTTCTGTGATGTCACCTTAGCCTTTACTTTTTATATGCAGTTGACCCTTGAGCAGTATGAGTTTAAATTGTGTGGTGCACTTATACGTGGACTTTCTTGGATAAATACAGTACAGTACTATAAAGTATTTACTTTGATTTTTAAAATATGATTCTCTTAACATTTCCTTTTTTCTAGCTTTTATTGTAAGAATATGGTATGTAATACAAGATGCAAAATATGTGTTAGTTGACTATTATATTATTGGTAAGGCTTCTGGTCAATAGTAGGCTGTTAGTAGTTAAGGTTTGGGGAGTCAAAATTATATGTGGATTTTTCTGACTGCACAGGTCATTGCCCCAACCCCTTTGTTGTTCAAGGGTCAACCTTGTTGATATTTTATCTAAACAATTTGCTGGCCTAAAATCTGTGAATGAACCTGGATAATTGAAGTGAATTTTAAGTTTAATTATAAGCAAACATGTAACAATTTATAAAGTCATATTCGCTGATTTAATTTAATCACTTAATTTAATATTGACCAATATTGGTTGGTCATTTTAGCTATTAGTGATTTTCAAAAAAAATTTTTTTAATGTTTTATTTATTTTTGAGAGAGAGAGGCAGAGAATGAACAGGGAGAGGCAGAGAGAGAGAGAGAGAGAGAGAGAGAGACAGAATCTGAAGGAGCTCCAGCTCTGAACTGTCAGCACAGAGCCTGGCGCGGGTCTTGAACTCATGAACCGCAAGATCATGACCTGAGCTAAAGTCAGACGACGCTTAACTGACTGAGCCACCAAGGCGCCACCTGTTAGTGATTTTTATTTTAAAAAATAAATGTAAAACAATAGCCATATTAGGTTTGAATCAATCAAAATTTAACTTATATAGTAAAATTATGAGGGCAAAGAAATATTTCTTCATATCTTATATTAATTGGTGGACTTCATTTGAAGTTTCAATGGGTAAAAAGAATGGATTTGTAAAATGATTTTAGCTAGCTTTTATTGAGTGACTACTATATTCTCAGGACACCAAAAGATGTATTAGATCTGTTTTTATCCTCATATCATCCCTACAAGATAGTCATTTTATCTTTCCAGTTGATGCTCAGGCAGGTAAGTGTATTTATTTGGTTGCGGAGAGGGAGGGAGCAGCATACCAGGTGTTCAGTCACAGAGGTAGGAAACAAGTACAAGTTTTGTAGCTGTTTGTACTTTTTTGAGCTGCTTTAGATAATGGCATGAAATGACTTAGAACTTATCTGAAAGGGTAGAATGAGAACTACTTATTCTGTAGGACAATTTTCCTATAATGAGATAATGGGTACTGATGTTTTCACTGAAGTAAAGATTCTTTTTTAAAAAGATTTTTCACTAGTTGACCTTTGAACAACATAGGTTGGAACTATGTAGGCTCACTTGTATATGCTGACTTTTTTCCAATAAAGATAGTGGAAGCTTTTTTAGAGATTTGTGACAGTTTAAAAAAACTTGCTCACAAACCACGTAGTCTATAATTATTTTTTTTTTAATTTTATTTTTTAACGTTTATTTATTTTTGAGACAGAGAGAGCATGAACAGGGGAGGGTCAGAGAAAGAGGGAGACACAGAATCTGAAACAGGCTCCAGGCTCTGAGCTGTCAGCACAGAGCCCGACGCGGGGCTTGAACTCACGGACCGCAAGATCATGACCTGAGCTGAAGTCGGACACTTAACCTACTGAGCCACCCAGGTGCCCCTATAATTATTGAAAAAGTTAGGAAAATGTTAGGCATGTCACGAATGCGTAAAATATCCTTAAGTAGTTGTTTATTTTATCATTTGCTACCATAAGATGTGTAGAATTCTATTATAAAAAGTTAAAATTTGTCAAAACTTAGGCACACAAATATTTATAGATCATACGTGGTACCATTTGGAGTCAAAAGAAATGTAAATAAATATAAAAATGCAGCATTAAATCGTAACTGCATAAAATTAACTGTGGTACCAATGGTACTATTGTGATAATTTCATAATGACCTCATATTGCTGTTCTGGTGAACTCAAGTGTTGGAAGTATCTACTTAAAACACCAGGTGATGTTAATCATCTCTGCATGAACAGTTCGTCTTTCCAGTAAATTGCATATCACAGTAAAAAGTGATCTCTTGTGGTTCTTGTGTTATTTTTCATCATGTTTAGCACAATGCCATAAACTTTGAATAACATCATGGGACCCATATGAAGTGCCACTAGTGATGTTGGAAGTGCTTCCAAGAAACAGAGAAGAGTCATTATTTTATAAAAAATATTTGAATTGCTTGATATGTACTGTAGATTGAGGTCTGTAGCTGGGTTGCCTACCGTTTCAATATAAATGATTCTAGTGTAAGGACCATTGTTAAGAAAAAAGAAAATTCATGAAGTTGTTGCTGCAGTTACACCAGTAGGCATGAAAACCTTGCACTTTTTGCAAAAATACCTTATTTTTTATTGAAAATGCAGCTTTTATGAGGATGCGTGATTTCTGTAAGAAAGGTGTACCTATATAGACTCTAATATGACTTGAGAAAAAGGGAAGTCGTTATATGACATCCTTAAACAAAAGGAAGGTTAAGGACCTGAAATTGGAGAATTTAGTGCCAGCAAAGGTTGGTTTGACAATTTTAGAAAGTGGTTTGCCTTAAAAAATGTCAAAGAGAACAGGATAAGCTGCTTCTGTTGACCAAGGACAGAAGACAAGTTCCCAGTTGGAATTAAGAAAATCATTGAAGGGATATCTGCCTGAACAGGTTTTTAATACAGACAGAAAATCCTTATTCTAGAGGGAGGGGGTGAAACCACAAAGGACATTTATTAGTAAGGAAAGCAGCGAGCACCAGGATTTAAGGCTGGGATGGATAGGCTAACTTAACTGATCAGGACTATCCTTATCTGTAAAGCCACTAACACCCAAACCTTGAAGGAAAAGGACAGCCAACAGCTGCCAGTCTTTTGGTTGTATAGCAAGAAGGCCTGGACGGTGAGAACCCTTTTTTGGATTGGTTTCATTGGTGCTTTGTCCCTGAAGTCAGGAAGTACCTTTGCCAGAAGGGATTGCCTTTTAAATAAAGTTCTTTTGATATCAGACAATGCTTGTGGCCACCCATAACACCATGAGTTGAACACCAGTGGCGTTGGAGTGGTCTGTTTGTCCCCAAACACATTTCTAATTCATCCTGTAAATCTGGGGGTCAAAAGGACCTTTAAAGCTTATTTTACATGGTACGTGATGGAAAGAATCATTAACATTGTGGAAGAAAACCCCGAAAGAGAGAACATGAAAGTCTGGAAAGATTACGCCATTGAAAATGGATGGCAAGAGGGGTGCCTGAGTGGCTTAGTCGGTTAAGCGTCCGACTTTGGGCTCAGGTCATGATCTTGTGGTTCGTGAGTTTGAGCCCCGCATTGGGCTCTGTGCTGACAGCTCAGAGCCTGAGCCTACTTTGGATTTTGTGTTTCCCTCTGTCTCTGCCTCTCCCCTGCTTGCACTCTGTCTCTCTCTCAAGAGTAAACAAACATTAAAAAAATTTTAAAAAATGGATGGCAAGAATTGTATGAGATGCTTTTGTGTCATCATCATTGTTGCCTAAGTATTTATTATGTAGGACATTGTGTGCAAGACTTGTATGGAAATGGATAGCCTGTCCTTACATAGGAATCAATAAGGTGAGTGATATTTAATATCATATTAATAATGTTTTAGTTTTCCCACTGTTTTAAAATTTTGCTTTCAGAGAATTACATTACTGTACAATATGTCTCTCTCTCACAATTGGAGAAACTGTGTATCAGCCTGTCATCACAGGAAAGTGTTTTTTTTTTTTTTTTAAGTAGCAATGTTTCTTTAAAAATAATTTTTTTAAGTGTTAATTATTTTTTTTTTTAATTTTTTTTTTTCAACGTTTTTATTTATTTTTGGGACAGACAGAGACAGAGCATGAACGGGGGAGGGGCAGAGAGAGAGGGAGACACAGAATCAGAAACAGGCTCCAGGCTCCGAGCCATCAGCCCAGAGCCCGACGCGGGGCTCGAACTCACGGACCGTGAGATCGTGACCTGGCTGAAGTCGGACGCTTAACCGACTGCGCCACCCAGGCGCCCCAAGTGTTAATTATTTTTAAGAGAGATAGAGCACGAGTGGGAGAGGGGCAGAGAGAGAGGGAGGGAGGGAGGGAGAGGGAGAGGGAGAGGGAGAGGGAGAGGGAGAGGGAGACACAGAAACAGAAGCACACTCCAGGCTCTGAGCTGTCAGCACAGAGTCTGACCCTGGCTCAAACCCAGAAACAGTGAGATCATGACCTGAGCTGAAGTTGGACGCTTAACCAACTGAGGCACGCAGGTGTCCCCACCCCCTGAAAGTAGCAATGTTTTTAATGCTGTGTTATGAACATGACTCCAATATTGTATGTCGTAACAGATTTATAATGACTCATTCTTTAGTGTCTAGGCTAGGCTACCATGAAGCAGTTGCACTGATTATCTAGGCTACCATAAAGAAATCATATTATTTCTTTGCTATCAATGATGAATTGTTATATTTGTAAATAACTATGAATTTCTGTTTTGTATTATCTTTTCATTTTTGATATCTAGTGTTAATATGTATAACATCTACAGTGTTTTGTATCATATAAGACAGTACGGATTTAGGTACTGACAGACGATTCATCTTATAAATGGACGAGGTAAACTTACAGTATTGATGAATACAGCAAAGTGCTGTAAATGTATTTCCTCTTTATGATTTTCTTAATAACATTTTCTTTTTTCTAGCTTTATTATAAGAATACAGTATGTAATATATACCTCATAGAAAATATGTGTTAATCAACTCTTCATGTCATCAGTAAAACTTGACTTCACCAGTTCAGTAGGGTATGTATGGATTTTTTACTGTGTGAGAGGGATTCAGGGTGTGCTTCCTTTAACTCTTGCATTGTTCAAGGGTCAACTGTGTGTGTATACACACATAGACAGTTGAGGATAGACTACTGGTGGTGTTATGTCAACTAGGGGTTAGGATTTAATCAGGAATCAAACAGTTAAAAGATAAAAATCCATTTTTATAAAAAGTTCAATATATTTTCCAGATAAATTGGGTATTTTAAAAATAGAATATACTTAAACCTTTTTAAAGATGTAGCCACTCAAGATAAGGATTATGTTTAGTTAAAATATTTGAGATAGCACATTTATTATTTTTTTAAATGGTTCTTGAGGGACCTTGTTTCCAATTTCTTGCTAGTAATCCCATTATAAATAACAGAATAATTGGTTCATATATTCTAGAGCTGGAAGAGACTTTTGAGATAATTTAGTTCTATATACCCATTTAATGGAGGAGAAAACTGAGTTTGAGTTACTGAGGTTAGAAACCCACTCTCTAGTGATCCTTTTTCTTAAGTCTTCTAAATTGCTCAAGATTAGGAATGGAGGCTAGTGTGAGTATCCAGAAATTGTTTTCTTTAACAATTCTAGTCGAAGCTTTCTAGACAGAGGAAAAAAAAAACAATTTGGGAAGTATGCCAAAAACGAGAGGACCTAGAAGGACATTGTCATATTATAGACATATAGAAGAACATAGCATATCAGAGAAAGGGAAGAAGAAATTATTCCTTTTCAACAACAGTGCAGTTTTGAATATTATAAATTTATAGGCATTAGCAGGTAAGAGGAAGACTGGAAAAGGATGTAACATGGTAACAAGCATAGAATTTTGAAGGTGGTTATAGGTAGACATGCCGTCACTACTTATTTCTTAGGATTAATCAAACCTGTTTGCTGTTAACTTCTTGGTTCCTCTGAAAATATTTTTCATTTAGAAAAGCCTGGATGTAGAGACTTACAGATTATGAATCACAAGCTGTAGTTGTCATTTTGTATATTTTAATTCAGTGGCCATCAATCTAGTGATTGTAGTACATCAAAATGTTCTAGGGAGGGTTTTTGAAAACCATATACCCATTTATGTCTTCTTCTGATAAATCAGAATACGTAAATGTGTAGAGTCAGAGTAGAGAGGAAGATGCTACTTGTATTTTGGAAAAAACTACCCCGGGGACTTGCTCTGCATCAGTTCATTACCTGCTTACCAAAAAAGGAGTTAAAAAAGAAAATGAATAAATCAAACTAAAATCTTATGTTAAAAAGCAAACAGACAAACAAAAAGCTGAAACAGGTCTATAAATACAGAGAACAAACTGATAGTTGCCAGATGGGAAGGGAGTGGGGAGATGGGCAAAATGGGTGAAGGGGAGTCGAAATACAGGCTTCCAGTAATGGAATGAATAAGTCATGTTATATATAGCATGAATAAGTCAAAGATGTAGCTTAAGGAATATAGTCAATGGTATTATAATAGCATTGAATGGTGACAGATAGTGACTACACTTTTAGTGAGCATAGCATAATGTATAGAGTTGTCAAATCACTCTGTTGTATTCCTGAAATTAATGTAACATTGTGTGTCAAGTATAATTCATTCAAAAAATTAAGTTACTTGATATACTCACTTCATTAAAGTATTTGATATAAAAATATCTGTCAAATAGAGAAAAGTAATTTGGCTGGAGTCTGAGCAAGAAAGCTTTAAAATAACGATGAAGGATAGGAACTTTAAAATATGTTTACTTAAGACGGAAACAGATTGTTTTGGAGAGGAGATGTGACACAGAATGATGTATTGGGGAGGAGGATTTATCCAATTATGTTTAAGAAAAAAAAAATAGAAGTAGTGAATTTTACAGGTACACAGAAGTGAAATTTTAGTAGCAAATGAACTACAAATGATAGAATGAGAAATGGCCTTTATATTTAAAAAATTGTTTTAATTAAAAAATAATTCAAATATGTTTACTAGGTGACAGGCTCTATTGTAGGTAAATCTGTGAACAAAGAAGGCAAAGATACCTGTCCTAATGGAAGTTAAATTTCAGTTTGGGGAGGAGGGCACAGTATAAACAATAGGTAAGCGTAACTAAACTGAGAATTGATACTCTTGTAAAAGAAAAGGTAGAACAAGGTAAGGGAATTGAGAGTGTTGCTGGGTGGTAAAAGGTTGCAAATTTTATTACAGCGGTAAGAATAAACTTACTGAACCAAAGACCCAAAGGAGTAAATATCTGATGTAGATATCTGTTGGTGGAGAAAGAGCTTTTCAGATTATCTGGTGGTGATGTCAGTGTAGGAGGTTGCATAATACAAATCAAGAGTTTTAAGAAAGATTTGTAGGTTAGAGATATAAAATTGAGATAATCCGTTTAGATGATATTGAAAACTATAAGACCAGATGGGGTTATCTGTAGGCAGTGAGTATAGATGGTTTTTATTTGGTGCTGGGATATGTACTCCAATCTTAAGTGGTTGGGGAGGAGAGAGGAAGATCCAGTAAAGTTGCTACCAGCAAAGGAGCACAGTTAGAAGACATGGAAGCCAACAGATATTTTCATTTTTGACTATATAGCTGATAGGTCAAGTTAAAATGAGGACTGAATATTGACCATTGGGTTTAGCAACAAGAAGTTAATGGTGATTTCAGCTAGGTTTATAGTAGTGGGATTAGGTGGTAATGAGACAACAGATGTTGGAAATAGCAAGTATAAATAGTGGACTCCAGAGAAGGTTTTTAAAAGAAATTGAAAATGTGTTTCTATGCTGAGGTTAATTATTGAGTAGTGAGTGAAAAACTGATGTAGGAAAAAGGTTGAGAAATTGTGGGGACACATCTTTCCAAGGTAACTGGAAGTGGGGGCAAAGGATCTAAGTGTAGCTGCTTGTGTGTGGGTAGATACGGGGTTTTTAATTTGTGGAACTTTTATAATGCTTTCAGTTTTCTCTGTGAAGTAGGGAGCTAAGCAAAGATGGGAGAACATTTATTGTAGGATTGAAGGGAGATTTAATGTGGGTGAAATGGTTGTCCAGGACAATGGGAAAGTAGATGTTCATTATTTTTTCAGAGGTATATAAAATAGAATATGAGATCCACTTTATTCACTTTATTATCTACTTACCTTCTGAAGAGGTAACTACTATTGATGGTTTTGTCTGTGTCCTTACATCCTGTTTTTTGTACCTACTTATGAATATGTGCTTGTATATTCATACAATTAAAAATAAAATATAACTAGGCTCTGTAGGGTTGAATATGTTCAAGCCCTAACTACTGGAACCTGTGAATGTGCCTTTTGGAGGAGGAGTCTTTGCAAATATAATTTTAAGGCTCTCAGGATAAGGTTATCTTGGATTAGGGTGGCACCGAATCTTCCTTAGAAGAGAAGACACAGAGAAGCAGACCATGTGATCATAGTGAACATGGGAAGAAGATGATATGAAGATGAAAGCAGAGATTGAAATCAAGCAAGCCACAAGTAAAAGGAACACTTGGAAGAGGCAAGGAAGAATTTTCTTCTAGAGCCTTTGGAGGTAGCAGGGCCCTGCCTACTCCTTGTTTTTGTACTTCTGGTCTCCAGAACTGTGAAGAGTAAATTTCTGTTATTTTAAACCACCAAATTTGTGATTATTTGTTATAGCAGTCCTACAGAACTAATACAGGCTTGTACTATACACTTCTTTCTACAACTTTTAATTTTTTTATCTTGAGTACTTTTCATGTTACTGTGTAGGATAAGTTTTGTTCTTTTATAATAATTACATTGTATATTGGTAGGATGGATCTATTATGTATGACATGCCCATGCATTGTGCAGCATGGACACTTGGTTTATTTCTAATTTCTGATCCTTCAATAAAGAATTTTGGTTTTAGATCTTTGTTGCTCAAGTATATTTGTCTAATTCCTAGATCTGCGAAATATGCCCTCATAAAAGACTTTTAATTTATATTCCCACCTTTAGTTTGAGTGTTGTCAACACTGAATATTAGAATCTTTAATTTATCTGATGGATAAAAAATAGTATATTACTGTTTTCTTTAGCTTTTCTCTAATTGCTAATGAAATTAAATATTTTGTCACGCTTTTGACTGTAAAGGTTCCTAAAAATGAAGCTGATTGTTTAAAAGAAAGTATCAATTATTTAATAGACTTTATAAGTGTAGTTTTTAAATGTTTATTTATTTTGAGAGAGAGGGAGTGAGAGGATCCTAAGCAGCTCTGTGCTGTGGGTGCAGAGCCTGACACGGGGCTCAATCTCACAAATCGTGAGATCATGACCTGAGCTGAAATCAGGAATTGGATGCTTAACTGACTGAGCCACCCAGGTGCCCAGACTTTAAGTGTATTTTTAAGAGACGTGCATAACCTTCTTTTCTTTGCAGTTAACAGTTAATCTTCCTTTATTAGTTTAATCAAATGACAGAATAAGCCTACCCTAATATAAAATGCTTTTTTAAAAAAAAAAGGGCTTTGTAATCTTTGAGGTCAAAAGTAGAACTTGTCAATGTAGTTTGACTTACCAAACTTAAAATATCAAGTAGTCTTGCAGTGATAAAACAGTTTAACTCACAGAAAACTGGTACTTTGTGACCATTAGAAAACCACTTTTGGTATGAAATGCAGCTCTTACCGCTTAAAACTTTGAGTTCTAGATATGACTTGTCACACCACTCTTTGAACCCTCTGTCTAGATTTCTAATTTTCTTACTCCCCCCTCCTTTTTTTATTTTTTTAATTTAAAACTCCACTCTTTTATGTGTGTGTAGATTTAATGCCTGAAAGATACCTTTTATCTTTTTCTCACAATGTTGGGAAATCATCTTTTATGTTTTCTTTCGGAAAATTATGGCTTAGTTTATCAGTGAAAGTATGGATGTAAACCATGACAGCGACCTTTCATAATAAAAATCCTGTATTTTGTGAAAGTAAAAGAAATCATCATGATGGTCTGAATTAACAATATATTCAGGGGCATCTTGGATGTTTTTAAATGAAGATAATTGAGGAAGAAGGGCTTATTGCGTTTGTCTATAATAATAGATTTAACAGAAAATAGGCATATTGAATTGAATTGCCACTTGGTATCCACTTTGAAATTAAGTAATGAATTAGGTAAGAAACTCCTGTATAAGCTATTCCTTCTGATACTAAGGATTTGATTCATTCCATGGCTTTTTAAAAATTTATTTATTTATTATTTTTTTTTTTAAATTTTTTTTTTCAACGTTTATTTATTTTTGGGACAGAGAGAGAGACAGAGCATGAACGGGGGAGGGGCAGAGAGAGAGGGAGACACAGAATCGGAAACAGGCTCCAGGCTCTGAGCCATCAGCCCAGAGCCTGACGCGGGGCTCGAACTCACGGACTGCGAGATCGTGACCTGGCTGAAGTCGGACACTTAATCGACTGCACCACCCAGGCGCCCCAAAAATTTATTTATTTTTAAATTTTTATTTAATTTATTTTTTTAATTTACATCCAAGTTAGCATATAGTGCAACAATGATTTCAGGAGTAGATTCCTTAGTGCCCCTTGCCCATTTAGCCCATTCTCCTTCTCACAGTCCCTCCAGTAACCCTCCGTTTGTTCTCCATATTTAAGACTCTTATGTTTTTGTCCCCCTCCCTGTTTTTATATTATTTCAGTTTAACTTCCATTATATTCATCTGTTTTGTATCTTAAAGTCCTCATATGAGTGAAGACATGATATTTGTCTTTCTCTGACTAATTTCGCTTAGCATAATACCCTTTAGTTCCATCCACATAGTTGCAAATGGCAAGATTTTATTCTTTTTGATTGCTGCATAATACTCCATTGTGTGTGTGTGTGTGTGTGTGTGTGTGTGTGTGTGTGTGTGTTGTATATTGTATACACACACACACGACATCTTTATCCATTCATTCATTGATGGACATTTGGGCTCTTTCCATACTTTGGCTATTGTTGATAGTGCTGCTGTATACATTGGGGTGCATGTGCCCCTACAAAACAGCATACCCATATCCCTTGCATTAAACCCTGGTAGTGCAATTGCTGGGTCATAGGGTAATTTTATTTTTAACTTTTTGAGGAACGTGCATACTGTTTCCCGGAGTGTTAAATCTTAAAAGTTCATTTATAATGAAAAAATCCCAAATATTATAGATAGTAACTTAACAAAAAGATTCTCCATAGATGTTAAAGAAAACAGATGTTATCTCTCTTTCTCTGTCAGGGTTACTGAGGTAAATTACAGTAAAATTTACTCTTTCATGAGTTTTGACCAATGGATTAGTTGTGCAACCATCAGCAGAATCAAAATGTAGGAGTTCTAACAATCTGTTATGTCCCTGTGTGGTCAGCTGTTGCTCCAACCTCACTTTCTGGCAGTGTCTGGTTTCTTTTCTCACCTCACAGCTCTTCCTCTTCCAGAATGTCCTATAAACAGAATTATCTAGTGTATAACCTTTTCACTCTAGTTTCTTACATTTCACTAAGTGTAATTCATTTAAGATTCATTCATGTTGCTGTGTTTATCAGTCCATCCTCCCTCTTTCCCTTCATTCTCTTTCCTTTTCCTTCCTCCCTTCCTTCCTTCCACAGCGCTTTAGGTTCACAGCAAAATTGAGGTGAAAGTGCAGACTTTACACAGAGCCCCTACCTTCATACATACACACCCTTCTCACTAGCAATAGTGGCTTATTGTTTCTAATCAGCCTGACATGTCATTTTCACCCAGAGTTAGTGGTTTACATTAGGATGAATCCTAGTTCATTCTTGCTATTGAACATTCTGTGAGGGTTTTTTTTTTTTTAATGTTTATTTATTTTTGAAGGAGAGAGAGAGTGTGAGTTAGGGGGTGGGGGCAGAGAGAGAGGGAGACACAGAATCTGAAGCAGGCTCTAGGCTCTGAACTGTCAGCACAGAGCCTGACGCGGGGCTTGATCCCACAAACCGTGAGATCATGACCTGAGCCGAAGTTGGATGCTCAACCGACGGAGCCACCCAGGTGCCCCTATGAGTTTTGATAAAAGTATAATGGCATGAATCCACCATTATAGTATCATTAATAATAATTTCACTATCCTAAAAATCTGTGCTTTTCCTGTGCATCCTTTCCACTCCTTCAATCTTTGGCAACCACTTAACTTTTAATGTCCTCCATAGATTTGCCTTTATCAGGATGTCATATAGTTGGAATCATACAGATTGGCTTTTTTTCTCTTAGTAATATTCATTTAAGCTTCTTCTTATCTTTTCATGACTTGGTAACTCATTTTTTAAAATTGTTGAATAATACCTCAGTTTATTCACCTGCTGAAGGACATCTTGGTTACTTACAAATTTTAGCGGTTATGAATAAAGCTGCTATATACATCCATGTGAAGGGTTTTGTGTGAATATGAGTTTTCAGTTCATTTGAGTAACTTTCAGTTGTTGGATTGTATGGTGAGAGTATGTTTAGTTTTGTAAGAAACTGCCAAATTGTCTTCCAGGTGGCTGTCCTGCCAGCCAGTGTAAGAGAGTTCTTGTTGATCTGCATTCTTGTCAGCGTTTGATATTTTCAGTGTTACAGATTTTTTTTTTCAGTTTTATATCTTTACTTGGCAATCAGTGATTAGTCCACATTTAACTATAGATTTTTTAACTTGGTGACAGGTACATAGGCTCCCTGTGTATAGAGCTTATTTGGTGAATCTTCATCCTTTATCCTGGACAACTGCACCCAGATATGGTGTCGAACCTTCCTTTTTCCTTTGGCCCAGACAGCTTTGTTGAGCCTGGTGTCAGTGTACACATCTGGAGTTCCCATCCTTTTCATGGCCAATTTCTGTATCTCTTTGAGTGCCCTGAGGTTGCATGCTTCTTCAAATCTACTCCACGGATGCACTTGTAAATGTTGATGGTGTATTCTCAGGTCATACCTTGTTGATGGCAGAAAGGCCCTTCTTCTCCTTGCCACTTTCCTTGTGGGAGCTATTCTGACAGGCCCTGGTTGGAAAGAAAGTGTGAAGTACTGTGGGAGAGTGAAAGCAGCCAGATTTTGGCTCTTCTAATAAATGTGTTAGTGGTATCTTGTTTTATTGATGTTTAGTGCCTTTTCATATGCTTATATGCCACCTGTGTATCTTTTACGAGGTATCTAATCAAATCTTCTCCACATTTTTTAATTGGATTGTTCATTTTTCTTACTGTTGAGTTTTAGGAAGTCTTTGTATATTTTGGATACAGTCCTATGTCAGATATATTGTTTGTAAATATTTTCTCCCAGTCTGTGGCTTTGCTTATTATTCCCTTGACAGTGTCTTATGCAAAGTGGAAGTGTTTAATTGAACAAAGTCCCAATTTATCGTTGTTTCTTTCCTCAATTGTGCCTTTGGTGTTGTATTTAAAATGTTGTCTCCATGCTCTGTCTCTCTCTGTCCCAAAAAAAATAAAAAAAATAAACGTTGAAAAAAAAAAATAAATAAAATGTTGTCTCCAAACCCAAAGTCACCTGCATTTTCTCCTGTGTTATCTTCTGAGAATTTTATTTAGGTTTGTGATCTATTTTGAGTTAATTTGCACAAAGGCTATAAGATGTGTGTCTAGATTCTTTGTACGCATGTGTCTGTGTTAATTTGTATCAGTACCATTTGTTGAAAAGATTCATGTTTTCTCCATTGTATCATCTGTACTCCTTTGTCAAAGATGGCTTGACTATATTTGTGGGTCTATTTCTGGGTTCTGTATAATGTTTTATTGATCTAGTTGACTGCTTTTTTGCCAGTGTCATACTGTCTTGGTTATTGTAGATTTATATTAAATTTTAGTGATAATGTCATTCTTCTGAGTTCGTTCTTTTTTTAATATTAGCTATTCAGGGTATTTTGCTTCCCCATTCAAGATTTAGAACCAGTTTGTGGTATACTTGCTGAATTACTTGCTGGGATTTTGATTGGGATTGTGTTGAATCTACAGATCATTTGGGAAGTACTGACAACATGAAAATATTGAGATTTCCTTTCCATGTACATGGAATAGCTCTTCATTTATTTGGTTCTGGAATTTCTTTCTTCAGAGCTTTGTGGTTTTCCTCCTATAGATCTTGTCTGTAGTTTTTAAGATTTATATCTAAGTATTTTTGTTGTTGTTGTTTTGTTTTGGTAGTAGTATAAATGGTATTGTGTTTTTGATTTCACATTCCACTTGTTCATTGCCGGGATATGGGAAAGTGATTGGCTTTTGAATATTAACCTTGTATCCTGCAACCTTGCTATAATAGCTTATTAATGTGGGAGTTTTTCTGTTTTTTCAGTTTTCTACATAGACAATCATGACATCTGCTGATAAAGGCATTTGTTTGTTTATTTTGCCATTCTGTAGATCTTTAATTTCCTTGTTTTTCTAACTGCATTAGCCAGGACTTCTACTACAGTGTTGAAAAAGAGGGATGAGAAGGGATATCCTTGCCTTGTCCTTATTTTAGCAGAATTTCTGGTTTGTCACCATTAAGTATGAGTTTAGCTGTAGGTTTTTTTTTTTTAATTGTGTTAAAATATATATAACAAAAAATTTATCATCTGAATTTTTAAGTGTATGTTGCAGTAGTGTTTGGTATTTTTCACATTGTTGTACAACCAATCTTAGAATTCTTTTCAAGTTGAAAAATTGAAACCATACCCATTAAACAACTCCCTGTTTTCTCCTCCCCATAGACCTTGGCAGCCATCCTCCTATCTGCCTCTATGAATTTGACTAGTCCAGGAACTTTATATAAGGGGAATCATAGAATAGTTATCTTTTTGAGATTGATTTATTTCACCTAGTACAATCCTTAAAGTTCGTCTATGATGTAGCAACTGTATTTCATTCCTTTTTAAGGTTGAATAATACCCCACTATACATGTGTGTACACACACCACACACACACACACACACACACACCCCACCAACACCAACACCAACATTATTATCGATTCATCCATCCATTTGGTTTGCTTCCAAATTTTGCTGTTGTGAATAATGCCCCTCTGAATGTGGGGTTACAGATACCTCTTTCTTACCCTGCTTTCAGTTCTTTGGGTATATACTCAAAAGTGGAATTGCTGGATAATTTATGCCCTCTTTAATTTCTTTCAGCAGCATTTTGTAGTTTTTAGTGTATAAGGCTTTTGCCTCCATTACATTTATTCTTAAGTATTTTATTCTTTTGATATTATAAATGAAATTGTTTTCCTAGTTTAATTTCAAGTGACTCACATATGGTGTATGGAAACAGGTGATATTTCTGCATCGATTTTGTATCATACAGCTTTACTAATTCTTTTTATTAATGCTAAAAAGTTTTTTGTGTGGAATCTTTAGGATTCTCTACATTTAATATGTTATCTACAAAGACCGTTTTAATTCTTTTCCAATTTGGATGCCATTTATTTCTTTTTCTTGCCTACTAGCTGTGGCTTCTACTTCTATACCACTGTTTTGAATAGAAGTGGTGAAAGTAGGCATCCATAACCCCTTCTAGATTTTAGAGAAAAACTTGCAGCTTTTCGCTACTGAGTGTGATGTTAGCTATGGGTTTTTCATACATGGTCTTTATTATGTTAATGTAGTTCCTTCTATTCCTCATTTGTTGAATGTTTTTTTTTTTTTTTTCAACGTTTTTATTTATTTTTGGGACAGAGAGAGACAGAGCATGAACGGGGGAGGGGCAGAGAGAGAGGGAGACACAGAACCGGAAACAGGCTCCAGGCTCTGAGCCATCAGCCCAGAGCCTGATGCGGGGCTCGAACTCACGGACCGCGAGATCGTGACCTGGCTGAAGTCGGACGCTTAACCGACTGCGCCACCCAGGCGCCCCTTGTTGAATGTTTTAAATCATGAAAGGGTGTTGATTTTTTAATAAAATGTTTATTTATTTTGAGAGAGAGAGTGTGAGCACCGGAGGGGGGGCGGGGGGAGAGAGAGAGAGAGAGGGAGAGAGAGAGAGAGAGCGCAAGAAGGAGAGGGAGGGGGGGGGATAGAGGATGAATCCCAAGCAGGGTCCACACTATGCAGAACCTGATGCAGGTCTCAAACTCCCAAACCGTGAGATCATGAGCTGCGCTGAAATCAAGAGTTGAACACTTAACTGACTGAGCTACCTAGGTGCCCCATGGTGTTGAATTTTTTATTTTTATTAAAAGACATTAATTTTTTATATTTATTTTTGAGAGAGAGTGAGAGACAGAGCACCAATGGGGGAGGGGCAGAGAGAGAGGGAGACGCAGAATATGAAGTAAGCTCCAGGCTCTGAGCTACCTGCATAGAGCCTAACGTGGGGCTCAGACTCATGACCCATGAAATCATGACATGAGTCAAAGTCAGACACTCAATAGACTGAGCCACCCAGGTACCCCTGGTGTTGAATTTTTAAAAATGCTTTAACTGCATCAGTTGATATGGTCATGTAATATTTTTCTTTCATTTTGGTATTGTAGAGTGGCACCTGGCTGGCTTAGTTGGTAGAGTATGTGAGTCTTGATCCCTGGATGGTGAGCTTGAGCCCCACATTGAGTGCAGAGATTATATTCAGTTAGTGTGGTGCCTTACATTGATTTTCATGTGTTGAACTATCTTTACTTTCCAAGAATAAATCTCATTTCGTTATGGTATACAGTCCTAATATGCTCTTGAGTTTGTTAGTGTTCAGTTGAGTCTTGAAACATTAAAAAAAGGTTATTTTTGTTTATATACTCTAGTCTTAGTAAATGCCAAGGGCTATGTTCATTTTTTTAATTTTTTTTTTTCAACGTTTATTTTTGGGACAGAGAGAGACAGAGCATGAACGGGGGAGGGGCAGAGAGAGAGGGAGACACAGAATCGGAAACAGGCTCCAGGCTCTGAGCCGTCAGCCCAGAGCCTGACGTGGGGCTCGAACTCCCGGACCGCGAGATCGTGACCTGGCTGAAGTCGGACGCTTAACCGACTGCGCCACCCAGGTGCCCCTCATTTTTTTAAATGAGTTTGTATTGCCTGGTATTTCTTAATTTTGACTTCATGCCTATATACTGCCTTATTTGGATTATATGCCTTGTAGGCAGATCCATAATATAATTGAATGGCTTAATTTCACATGAACAGCAGGGATTAATTTCACATATGCTCACTTAAATCATAATGAAATGTTGGTGAGTTTGATACAGTTTTCAGTTCTAGCATGAAAGATGCATATTCTGCAAGTAGTACATAGGTAAGTTGTCATTTATAACATTCTGAATTATAATTCTTAGATTAATATAATTTTAGTCTAATATATTACAATTTTAAATGATTTTTTTCCTCAGTATAATTGGTTGATACTTCATTTTTCATATTTATGTATTCTTAACACTAAAGTTTTTGTGTGTATGCTGCAACAACCAATGTTTAGTGTTTTTTTTTTTAAATTATATGTAAGTGTATTTCTTTCACCTTTATATTTGGCAAAATTTATATCTTGACGTATCTGCTTAAGACGAAAAAGTATTAGTTTATCATTTTACATAAAGACATAAATAAGAATTTATCCCCTGTGCCATTCTTTTGGCTTGGCTCTCAACTTTTGCTTCCTATTGTGTCAAATCTACACTCACCTCAGACTAAATTTGTATAAATAGCATAGTATTCTATATTGCCCCATATATCATCTATGTGTTCATATAATCTTAGGCAGATTTTATATTCCCAATTGTTGTCATGATGAATTTAAAAAAATGGGATCAAGGAGCTCTTGAATTGCTCAGTTGGTTGAGTGTCCAACTCTTGATTTTGGCTCAGATCATGATCCCAAGGTCGTGGGATTGAGACCTCTGTCAGGCTCTGCATTGACTGTGGTGCCTGCGTGAAATTCTCTCCCTCTGCCCCTTTTACCGGCTTGCACTCTTAAATAAGTAAGTAAGTAAGTAAATAAATAAATAAATAAATAAATAAATAAATAAATAAATGGATCATTATATATAATTGTCTACACCTTTCTGTTTTCACTGATGTCTCAGAGAAATCCCACATCTAAGGTATAATTCTACTGTCCATCTAATGCATAACTCTGATTCATTATTTTTGACGCCATAATGAAGGCTTTATGGTGTGTTGTGTAAAATTTATTTAACCATTCCCACATTTATGAGAATATTCTGTTTCCCGCTTTTCGGTATATTAATCAAGGTTGCCTCTTTGAATATATGTCCTTACTTCCAGATGCTTATAATTCTGTGGGATAGATTTACAGAAGTACAATTGCTGGGTTGAAGGCAAGTTTTACCAAATAGCTTTCCACAAATTTTGCTAGTAGAAATGTGTGAGAATCCTTTTTTCTGTATGTCTCTGCCAGAAATTGGGCTATAGATTTTAGGTGTAATGTTATACTTATATAGGTCTAATAGGGTGATGTTATACTTTTAATATGAATTTTCTTGAGTGTTAATGATTTTGAGCATCTTGTGTTTGTGAACATTTGCTTACATTCTTTAGTGAATCATTCTTTTCATATCCTTTGCCCAAATTCTGTTGTCTGTTTTTTAAAAATTATAGTAGCTCACCGTATGTTAAAACATTTATACCCTGTTACCTGTGTATGCTTTTATTTTCCCCATTTACAAAAACTTTTAATTTTTATATAAATCCCTTATACTTTTTAGTTTTGAGTTGTGAATATGATGTTGCCCAGACTCTTTTCCCACAGATTTTATTGTCTTTTCTTCACAATTCACGTTCATCTTGAGTTTATTTTTGTAAGTCTTACAACGTTAGGGCACTCCATTTTTTCCTGGAAGCTTACTAGCACTTTAAAAAAAAATTAGGTCATTCATTTTCTACTGATGAGTGATTGCCCTTATTGATAATAGTTGGTTTGTATATCAATACTGTATTGAGTTGTTTTCTTTGATGATCTGTTTTGATACTTAAATCAGGTTCAACTTCTTTTTCATCTTTGGCTGGTCTGCAGCATTAGTTCTTATATATAAATGTGATAATTTCTTCCTTATAAAAACAAAATAAAACGCTTTATTTGGATTCTAATTTGAGTTACATGGAATTTACAAATACAGGGGACAACTGACATTTCTATGATAGTGCTTTCCAAATATATCATAGTGTTGATGCATTTAAATAAGAGTGTATCATTTCTGTGTATTAGTGCCAAATTATTTTATTATTCACAAGTATTATACAGGTCTTGTTGCTGTTGTAGTGAGAATATTTTAATGTCACTTCAATTTCTGTGATTGTTGTTTCTCCAGTATAAAAGCAATTGATTTTGTGTATTGCTCTTTTCTCCAGCCTTCAACTGGTGAATGGATAAACAGGATGTGGTATATTCATGTGATGAAATATAATTTACTCATAAAAAGGAATGAATTCTGTTTCTTGCTGTAACATGGATGAACCTTGAAACCTTTATGCCTAGTGAAAGAAGCCAAACCCAAGAGTTCATGTAGTATATAATTCCATTTATATAGATGTTGAGAGTAAGTAAACGCAGAGAGATGAAAAGTAGATTAGTGATTAAAAGATTAGTAGATTAGTGATTTGGTATGATGAAAATATTCTGGAATTGGTGATGATTATACAACCTTGTGAATAAACTAAAAACTGAATTGTATACTTTAAAAGGACTTTGTGGTATGTGAATTATATCTCAGTTTTTAGAAAGTAGCAGCGAATGTAATTGTATCTTAGGGTTGAATTTGGTATTAGATAACAGAAAACCAGACCTCATTGGCTTGATAAAATAGATTTTATCTTTCTTACATACTTGTTACTGTTGATTCATTATTACAATGATATTATAATAGATGTTTCCATGATTAATTCTTGGCCTCTCTTTCATGTTTGCATATGGCTGTTATGGCTTCAGGGACTGGATTATAGAGGAGAAGAAGCAACAATGACTGTACCAGGAACTCCAAAGGAGTCTTCATGTCTCCGTGTCTGGACCATGTTAAATGGCCACTTGTGGCTGGAAGTTGTTTGGGGAAAAGATAGTGGGGAATGAGATTTAGATCTGAAACTTCCTGACCCTGAGCTTTCCTGTCTAGATCCTTATTTTGACTGAAGTTATTTAATGTTTCACAGTTGAAAAGGACATTTGTTGTTGGTTTCATAGTCTCATTTATATTTAAGAAGTTTTCCTAGTTAACTCAGTTTTTTTCTTTTTTCAAAGTCCCTTTTAAAGGGAAAGAAGGAACTAATTACTCAAGACTCCATTTAGCTTTATGTTTTTAAAGAGCTTTTTTGAATTAGAATTGACATACAATAAAGTGTACATATTTACAGTGTACAATTTATTAGGTTTTGACATAAGTGTACACCTATGGAAATATCAGCCACCTCAATCAAGATGCTTTTTAAAATATTAGTGTCCTCTTTTTTTAAAACTAAAAAAATTTTTTTAAAAATGTTTATTCGTTTTTGAGAGACAGAGGCAGAACATGGGTGGTGGAGGGGCAGAGAGAGAGGAAGACACAGAATCCAAAGCAGGTTCCAGGCTCTGAGCTGTCAGCACAGAGCCCAACGCAGGGCTCGAACTCACGGGTCGCGAGATTGTGACCTGAGCCAAAGTTGGACACTTAGCTGAGTGAGCCACCCAGGCATCCCTGGATTCTTTTTTTGATAACTTGTTACAGTCAGCTTTACTGGGGAAATAGTGTTTATACAATGTGTGATTTTTTAAGTGTATTTTTTTTAAGTATATTTGACACACAATGTTACATTAGTTCCAGGTGTACAGGTAGTAGTTTCACTTTTGACAGATGTATACATGTTTGTAACCACCACTGCTAGGTAAAATGAAAACTATTTCTAGCACTCTAGAAAGTTTTCTTATGCCCTTTCCCAGTCCTTTACCCCATTACTACTCTTCTCTTAAGCATCCACAGGTTTACATTCTTTCATTATGTGGGACAGATTTTTTTTTTTTTTAATGTTTACTTATTTTTGAGAGAGAGTGGAGGAGGGGCAGAGAGAGAGAGGGAGACACAGAATCTGAAGTAGGCTCCAGGTTTAAATAGAATTCCATGTAGGTATATAGAATCATATTGTGTACATTACTGTTTTTCTTTTGGCTTCTTTTGGTGAGGCAGTGTCTTTTAAGAATTATGCATATTGCATTTTTCAGTAGTTCATTCTTTTTTTATTAGTACACAGCATTCCATTGTGTTTATTCATTTACCTGTTGGACATTTAGGTTGTTATCAGTTTGAGGAAATTATGAATAAATCTCTTCTTGAACAATTGTGTACAAGTCTGTGTGGTTGTAAGTTGTCATTTCCCTAAATAACATTAGTCTACATTACTGATATGTCTGTATGACTATATTACCATTATTACTCTAAGGAACATCACCGTAATGTTTTACTATAATAATTTACTCTGTATTCATGTTTACTCAGTTGATTCTGGAAGTCTTTCATAGTGCCCTTCCCTCTTTGTGTGTGTGGTTAATGGACTGTGTCAAGGCCCTTGGTTGTTGTGTCTTTGTTTTCTTTTAATGTACAATAAATTACTCTCTCCTAAGATATTGACGTTTTAAATAGACAAGGCTGCTTATTTTTTAAATGTCCTAACTTGTTTTTAATTTTTTTCTCTAAATGTTTTAGAGGTGTTCTTTAGCTTGTTACTTTATCTCTGTATTTCTTGTGAACTGAAAATTCAGCCTAAGCCCTTGATTAATTTATGGTCAAACTTTTTTTGTTGTTATCGTTGCAGAGGTAGTTTATGGATGATGTTGTGTAACTTATATTTCATCACTTCAGGGGAACATAATGTCAGTATTTTCCCACTATGATAATGAATCTGCTCATTTATTTAATATGATGGTAATATTTGCCAGATCTTTCCCTTTGCAGTTTGTAAAGTGATATCACTACTGACTATATCTTTCATGTAATGGTGTCAGATTTATGGATGATCTTTACTTGAATCAGTTATTACATTAGGGAATGTAAAATGGTAATTTGCTAATTTTTCTGTTTCATCTACATTTATTTGCTGGCATTTTTTATTAAAAATAATTTTCCCTCTACAACCAGGGATGAATGATAGCTCTGTCTAAAAATGCAGGGAAAATGGTTATTTCTTTACCTTTAATTAATAGTTTATTCAGAATAAGGAGTTTTTCTTATGTACATTCTTATTGTAGCAATTCAGTTTCTCTTTGTCTTTTTTGAGTACCTTTGTGGATTTATGTTTTTTTATATTTTCTGTAATCAATTATAGTTATTACTTTCAGTGTTAACATTGTTCGAAATTTAGCCAGTGGGTTTCTTTTTTATGCACGGAGACAACAAAATTGGAGACCAAGAAGCAGTGTCATTCAATGAATAGGCTTTCAAATGAAAACTTTTTTCTCTTCTTAGATATTGGTTATGATAAAAGATTGAAATATTAAGGTAGTGACATTATAGCATATACATACAGCATACTATAGGTCTTTGGGTCCAATTATATTACTTTTTTTTTTAGAGAGTGAGAGCATGAGTGTGAGTGGGGGAGAGGGACAGAGGGAAAGAGCAGGCTCCATGCTCAGTGTGGAGCCTGATGTGGGGCTCGATCCCACGACCTTGGGATCATGACCTGAGCCGAAATCAAGAGTGGAACACTCAACTGACTGAGCCACCCAGGTACCCCACACAGTTTTCTAAACTTTATATCAAGCAGTCATTTCTGATGACCTAAAATTCATCTTGGTATAACCTTCAATTTTTTTTTAGATCTTAACCACTCATATGTCCTACTTGTATTAAAATTAGTACCCCTTTTTCCTCTTCAAAATAAACTAAGAAAGGAAATATGTATTCCTCCTGGGCTCAGTGCATACTCAGCTTTATCACAGGGTAAAGAGATTTTAAGGTAAAAACTAGTTATAACTAAGAATCTCCAGTAAACACAGTCATTTAGTATGTTTGAAAGCTAGTACTAGCTTTGTTATATCTTATGTTTCTGCATTTATGTTTTTTTATGTTTTGTTTATTTACTTATTTTTTTTTTTTATTTTTTTGAGAGAGAGAGCGTGCGTGCTTGAGCAGGGGAAGGGCAGAGAGAGAGGGACAGATGATTCGAAGCGGGTTCATCGCTGACAGCAGTGAGCCTGATAGCAGGGCTTGAACTCACAAACTGTGATTATGACCTGAGCCGAAGTCGGCAGCTCAACTGACAGAGCCACTCAGGTGCCCCTCGTTTTGCATTTATTGCAGTTAATTACAAAAATACATAGATACATACATAAATGCAGTGTATTTATTGGAATTGTTGCATTTATCTGTTTATTTCTAACCTTTTGATACTCTTGAGATTTTTCCCCCCATTTCTGACAACCCAGTTATGCAGCTTTAATTGGTTTACATCTAATTTTGCTGTTCCTAGAAATTTAAGAGTAAACTGGTTCACCCTCTGTAGGGTTGCTCTGTATTTTGTTATCTTCCTTATTTCACTTTCCAATTTGGTGGAAAGTAGCTATCTCCATCGGATGTACAATCTATTAGGATCTTGCTAAAAGTGTAATGACAGTGGTAAAGCCACTATAGGAGTAGCTAACATCACACTTTGGTTTTGGGAATCGGGTGTTCTTCCATCTTCCTCTGGGCTAATGAGCTTGAATACTCCATGTTGGTATGCTCATGTTGAATTACCAGTTTAGGTCTCCTCTTTACTGTGGCCTTTGTCTAACAATACACTTGTATTTCAAAATCTGAAGTTTATTTGCTGTACTAATTTCTTTGTATCTTCCTGTGACTAACTTGTGGGTGCATGTATGCGCACATGGCCTGTGCGTTTGCGTGTGTGTATGTGTGTGTTGGGGTTGGAATGGAGGGGTTGGTACATTTGCTAAATGCTTACTTTGTTCCAGGTTCTCTAGTTTTTGATTTTTACATCATGATGACAACATGTTAATTTCTGTGTTTCATTGTAAACTTTCAGTGGATATGTGTGGATGTCAAAAATACAAAATAGCAAGATTTTGTTATAGTCTTTTTCTTTCTCTGAATTGCATTGTTTAAAAAAACATTCAATATATACATATATACCTGTTTAGGCATATAGTAAGTCTGGAAAGATACAAATTGGTCACAGTGAGTCCAGTTACCTCTGGGGTCATGGATTGTAAAAGTCTTACTTTATATTGTGTATCCTTATTTACCTTCTCACCTCCATTCCCCCAATTTAAGATTTTTTTTGTCATGTCAGAACACGCATATCTGTGTGTGCACACACACCCATTTAAAATGAGGTTTCTGGAGTGCCTGGGTGCTTCAATCTGTTGAGCGCCTGACTCTTTGGCTCAGGTCATCATCCCAGGATTATGGGATTGAGCCCTGCATAGGGCTGCATGCTGAGCATGGGTCCTGTTTAAGATTCATTCTCACTCTCACTCTCACTCTCATTCTCATTCTTTCTCTCTCTCTCTCTCTCTCTCTATCTCTCTCTCTCTCTCTCTCTCCCCCTCTGCCCCTCTCCCCTGCTGGTGCACTCTCTAAAAAACAATAATAATGTATTTAAAAAATATATAAAATGCTGTTTCCACCTTAACTGATGCATTATAGCAGGAGCAGAAATTTTCATTTCGTAGGTTTTACTTTTGTGAGCTAGTCTGAATTCTCATGACATTTCTGTTATTCTAGTTGGGCACATACGTGTTGTTTACAAATGCCAGTTGCAGGTCAAGGAAATCCTTGCTTTGGTAAGGAGTTTAACAACAACAAAAAAGTAGAGAAGTGTTTCTGAATATTCATTTGAGTGAAACTCTAGAAAAGTGTTTTATTGGTGAGTGGGTTATGTGAGTCAGCTCATGTTTCAGCATCTCAACTTATTAGCACCTTGGAAGTCACTCAAGTGAGAACGTTAATTTATTCCTTTATTTCTTTGGTTCTTAAATCAGTGAGTTCATTTATATATGTTCATTTGTATCTGCTCATCATTTCAGTATATTACTTTCTCATTAAAATCCTTCTTAAAAGCCCTTCTTTTTTTTTTTTTTGAGACTTTCCATTTTATCTTTACATTTTTCTTAATCCTTTCAAAGGAGTTATCTAGAGATACATTGGGTCCAGGTACTGACTTTGAGCCTTTATTTTATATCTCTCTGCATTTGTGAAGATAGTAGGTGGTATTGAGAAACAAATAGAGTACTAGTGCTTGTCATAGATTTATAAAGCATCTAGAAGAGAAAAGATAGGAAATATATTTTATATATATATATACATTATTTTGCAGTTTATTTTAAAGATAAAAAAATCTCATTTAAAAATTAAGAGCTTATTTTTGTGTGGTTCTGGCACAGTTTTTGTAGATGTAAAAGAAAAACATACAAAATCCACCAAGAAGAGGAAAATCCATCCATTATTGAAACCCCTCACTATGGGTCAATTAACATACATGGCAACATGTGTTAGGATACATAATTCTTATTGAAAATACAGGTTGATTAAAAAAACGGGTTTTTTTTTTTAAGCTCTTCAAATTGAATATATTTTTGTTGTGGTGAATTAGGATCTTGGTAGAATGTGTGAATACTGCAGTGCAGTCTAAAAATCACTTAATTATGAATCAGTGTTTTTCCCTGGCTTTGCCACTTATTTGCTTGGTGACCTTGACCTCATACATCAAATTGTGCATTTATTAAATGGTAGTACTAGGGGTTTTCTTGGCTACAGGGTTCAGAAAACCAAGAGATAATGTGTAATTATGTGCTTTTAGCCACAGATGTTGCTGGTTATTTTGAATGATTCTATAAAATTGAAGTGAGTACTGAATAACTTGACTGTAAATTATTGCTGACGTTTATATAGAGAGATCATTGAAAGTTTCCTGAAAATTATATATGTTTTAGTTACTTTTGTGCTAAGTGCCATGATTCCACTAGTCAAATGTAAAGATGTTATCTGGAATAATTAAAGGCATATATTATGTTTTAACAGAGAGAGTGTTATTTGTAGCGGATGTTAGAATTTAAATGATTTTTTTCTTGTTAATAAGAAACTAAATAATTTTATGTAGTAATATGGCTCTGAAGTTTTGAGAAGAATCAGTTTGTTAGTTCAGGACCTTTTTATTAATGTAAAATTTAAAAAAAAAAATTTTTTTTTTCAACGTTTATTTATTTTTGGGACAGAGAGAGACAGAGCATGAACGGGGGAGGGGCAGAGAGAGAGGGAGACACAGAATCGGAAACAGGCTCCAGGCTCTGAGCCATCAGCCCAGAGCCTGACGCGGGGCTCGAACTCACGCACCGCGAGATCGTGACCTGGCTGAAGTCGGACGCTTAACCGACTGCGCCACCCAGGCGCCCCATATTAATGTAAAATTTTGAAAGAATTTATTTTTCCTACTTACCAAAATCTCCTAATATGAATTGTAAACAGTCTAGAAAATATAAGTAGCAAAAAGAAAAAAAGTTATACTCTTACCAAACACTGTTAAAACATTTTGATGTTTATCCTTCCAATCTTTATATGTGTTGCAGGATCAGGCTTATACACAAACACAAAAGTTAATTCTAAATATGTTTATTACTTTTTTCATTTAAAAGTTACTTTTTGTGACAGATGATTTTTGGATTCCTTTTAGCATTGCCGTTCTTAGTTCAAACACATCTTAGGGAGAAATATGGTAAATAAAACAGATAAATGTGGAGTTGCTCTGGTTGAAGGTAGGATGGAAATTCAAAGCTTCAGTGTTTGGCTTTCTTTACTAGCCCAGACAGTCTGTCTTAGAGGTACCTTTGAAGAACTCTATGCCTTCGTATAGGATGCATAGTTGAAAATCTCTACTAAATATTTTTTTAAGTTTATTTATTTATTTAGAGAGAGTGTATGTGCAGTGCACACATGCACGCAAATGAGGGAGGGGCAGAGAGAGAGGGGGAGAGGGAAAGAATCCCAATCAGACTCCACGATGTCCACGCGAGTCCGACGGGTTCAAACTCAGGAACTGTAAGATCATGACCTCAGCTGAAATCAAGTGTTGGTCACTTAACCAACTGAGCTGAGCCACCCATGTGCGCCTTGCTAAATATTTTTAATGGCTGCAGAGTATTTCCTTCTATGGCATCTGTGATGGTCTTGTAGGTGTTCTGCTTAGCTGTGTTCTTGAAAGAAACCTGCCTGGAGTAATGTTGTTAGCTGACGGACTCCAGCTACAGAGACTTTTGGGATTTGTTGTGGCAGTGAGCCATGGCCACATTCTACCTGGGCAGCTCCTTGCCAGTAACTGAGCATAACAAACTGAGGGTGTAGCCATTTCATCTGAACTTGGGACTTTATGGTCAGTCTTTGCATCTGAGTTGCTTATTGGGCTGGCAGAGGAGCTGCAGGGATCTGAGACTGAACATAGTCATCAGACCTGCATCACAGCCAGAAGGCTTTCTCTGCTTGCTCAACTTTTCCTTCTCCCTTTCATTCTTCGTAGGCATTTCTACCAATGAATTTCTTAATTTTTAACTCCATCTTGGTTCTTCTCACCAGACAACTTAATATGACACGCATTCAGGTGTATGTGTGTGTTTTTTTTTTAATAAATATACATATATATGTACAGGTATACATATATTTGAGAGAGAGGGTGCAAGTGAGCAAAAGGCAGAAAGAGAGAGGGAGAGAGAGAGAGAATCCCATATGGGGCACACACACAGAGAGAGAGAGAGAGAGAGAAGCAGGGTTCATGCTTACCCAGTGTGGGACTCCCAGGTGCCCCTTAAATAAGTATTTTTAAGAGTTGTAGATAATAGTGTTCATGGTTTTAAAAAAGCAGAGAAATGTTCAAAATTAAAATTAAAATACCCCCCCTCCTCCCAACCCTCATTAAAAATTTTTTTTTCTGTTTATTTATTTTTGGGAGGTGGCAGGAGGGGCAGAGAGAGAGGGAGACAGACTCCAAAACAGGCTCCAGGCTCTGAGCTGTCAGCACAGCTGGCTTGAACTACAGAACCGTGAGATCATGACCTGAGCCAAAGTCTGATGCTTAACTGACTGAGCCACCCAGGCGCCTCCCCCTGCAATCCTTATTTTTATACCTATGTCATATTCTCACTAATATAATGATTTCCTGATTTATCAACTTTAGGTACTATCTATTATCTTACTCTTGTGAAATATAAGGGAATTAGTGTATTTAAAATTTCTTTTACTTTCCTCCCCATCTTTTAATTTTTAACTAGTGATGTTATTTTTACCTTGTCAAGGCTTTGTTTTCACTTAACTGTATCTATAATTTGGACTTTGCTTTGACTATAAATTGATCTTAAAGATTGAAGATCAGTAATAGTATTTACCATATTATAATTAGTTAAATATAATTTAGTCCTGAACCAGCTGATTTGATTGAAATATAAGGGAGGAATGTAATTCCATTAGCTCTGCCAAGGAAAATCTTCAAATTTTATTCTAGATGATCAACTATGTCTGTTCCTTTTGTTCATGTTGTCCTCTTTAATGGTTAAGAACATAAGCCATACTACTTGGGGTTGAATCCCAGCTTCAGCAGTTACTGGTTATGTGATCTTGAACAAGTTAAGCTCTCTGAATTGCAAAATTGGCATAACAGTTCTTATATTAGTTTTCTATTGCCATTGTAACAAATTACAACAATGTAACAACTTATAGTATTCATATTTGAGAAATTCAGTGGGTCAGGTTGAGTATCTGTAAAGTCTTACACAAGGACCAAATCTGTGGGTAGGACTGGTTCCTTTTTGGAATCTTTCGGAGAGAAACTGTTTCTTGATCATTTAGATTGTTGGCAGAATTGATGTCTAAGAAGTTGTAGGGCTGAACTCCAGTTTCTTTTTTGACTGTTGACCTGAGAATGACTGTTGTCATTCTCAGCTTCTAGAGTTCACTCACATTCCTTGGTTTATGGTCCCCTTCAGCTGAGAAACAACAATGCAGGGTTGAGTTCCTCTTGAGCTTCAAATTTCTCCTGCTGCTTCTGCTGATCTTTGATCTTCTGCCTTCCTCTTTTACTTTTAAAAAAGGACTCACGTGAGTACATTTAGGTTTACTTGTGTAATCTCTGATAATCTCCCTATTTTTAACTTCCTAACTCTTTTGCTGTGTAGTGAGACATACACAGGAGTAACAGCAGAGAGTAAAGATAACGGTGGGGCCAGAATGTTGCCTAACCGTGATGCTCCTTTAGGCCTCTGTGATCCATATCCATCTCATAAAAAACACATTCACCTCATCTCACGGTCTCCAAGGGTCTCATCCTATTACAGTATCAATTCAAAGTTTAAAATCTCAGCTAAATCTCATCAGCTCCTAAGTCCCAAGTCTTGCATCTAAATCAGATATGAAGGAGACTTTCTATCTGTGGACCTACCTGTGAAACTAAAACAAATAATTTCATCCAAAAATACAATGGTGGTACAGCTTTAGGATGACAGTTATAGACAGTTTAGTTCAAAAAGGGAGAAAATAGAAAATAGGAGTCAAGTCTTTAGTAATTTCAAAAGCCAGCTAGGAAACACCACTAGATTTCAAGGCCTGGGAATAAATCTTTGTATTTTGCAGCTTTACCTTCTGGGCTTACCCTCTCTGGTTACTTTTGTAGGTTTTCCATCTTTTCTTCCTCAGATTTGCTAAATCTTGGTTGTCTGTGCATACTCATGAAAGAAAGGTTAAGTTGGTCGGTTTAGCGTAACTGGAGCGAGTTTCTCTGCTGCAGGTTTTTTCAGTCATGTGTTTGTCTCTAGACTCTGGCATGTAGTAGGGTTCTTTATTTATTCTAAGACATGCATTCTCAAAGGGATATCATATCAATTGGGAGAGTAAAAAAATTTTTTATGGATAAGCCACAGATACACATACAGTATACAAACATGCAGTACATATGTGGTACTAAAATTTCTTGGAGGGTATGGTTGGGGGTAAATATCTAAGAAAAAAAAAACTCCTTGAAGGTCAATAATGGAAAGAAATGTGGAAAAATAGTACTTACATGATTGAGGAGGAGGCAGACTGTTATGTACCTACAATTGTGAAACTAATCATAGCTTATTTGGGAGAATGGAGTGCTTTAGTGGCTCAAGTGCTGCTCTGCTTTTCTTTCAGGCCTCAACATCCACCCTAGGAGCCCTCCACTGAAGTGCACACTGTATTTAAAGAATTAGTTTTCTTTTTTTGTGATCCATAGTATAAAATGTTTTATACTGTAACTTAGTATACACATGTATTTACAAATTTATAAATACATAACTGAGCAAAAGTTTTATGAAACTGTACATACCTGACATTGTATTTTCTCACATTTAAAACACTTTTTTTTAATGTTTATTTTTTTGAGAGAGAGAGAAAGAGCGCGCGCGCGCGGGAGGGGCAGAGAAGGAGGGAGACACAGAATCCTAAGCAGGCTCCAGGCTCTGAACTGGAACCTCTAGATCATGACCTGAGCTGAGGCTGGCTGCCCAACCGACTGAGCCACCCCGGGCACGCCTGTATTTTCTGTTCTATTTTAGATCATTAAAAATTGCTACTTGTAACCCACCAAAATTATTTCGCACCTGTAGTTTGAAGAACACTTTACTTGGACTTAATCCTGAGGCTGATAGCTGTTGCTCTCAGCTCTTTCTCTTTAAGCAGGGAGAGGAGAGGCCAAGTTGACTAAATCATTTGGAATACAGTTCTTTAATTACTGATTTACTTAGTTGTATCCTTGATGAAATCCCACCCCTACCTCTTGCTGGTTATATTTTAACCTCTCCTTTCCTCTCCCCGCCCCTCCCCCCCACCGTCCCCTCCTTTTCTTCCACTCTTCCACTCTTTCTTTCTCTTTCTGAGAGAGAGTGCTGGGGGGGGGGGGGGGGGGGGGGGAGGGGGGAAGGGCAGAGAGAGAGTCCCAAGCAGGCTTGGCACTGTCAGCATAGAACCCTATGTGGGGCTCCAATTCGTAAACCCTGAGATCATGACCTGAGCCAAAATCAAGAGTGGGATGCTTGACTGACTGAGCCACCCAGGTGCCCTGCTCACTTTTTCTTAATCTGATCTCATTTGTTCTGTATTTTCAAGGTGTTACCCAGAATTTTTGACCTGTTGACAGAATGCTTTTTCTCCCATACATTTATAATTTGATTTATTTTCTTTGAGTTTGTTTAAAAATAGAACAAAACAACTTCCTGTCTACCTGAAAACCAGGAGTGGGAGAAAAGACACATTTTTTGTGCTCAGCTCAGTCTGCCATCTTGAATTGGAAGTCCTGTAGTTTATTTAACAGTTTGCATGTGTTCTATATTTTGGTGTTATCCAGTTTTTCTAAAAGCTCATTATTGCTAAACTGTATGCATAGCCATGATTATTTTTAGGAATTATTTTAATATGTTGACTACCCATGTGACATATATACTTGTGTGACCTGTAAAATCTTTAATTCCCCCTTTCATTAGTACTAATTTGTTGGGTCATGGTTAAGTGAGGCTGTTTCTGGTGAAGTGTCAGAGGTTTTTGAATTCCAGTTTTGCCACTTATTAGCTCTTTGCCTTTAGGCAAATTACCTAATTTGCTGTACCTGTTTTCTTACTCTAAAGCAAGGATAACAGTATCTACTTCATAGGATTGTTGTGATAATTAAATGTTAAGGCATGTGAACAAAGCTCTTAGGACAGTGCCTGTCATGTAGTAAGAATTTAATGTTATTTGTTTATATCATCATCATAACCATACTCATCCACACATATATATTCTCTTTCTTAAAAAGAAAATAACGTATATTTTATCTTCTTGAATGCCTTTTATCTAGGCTTCATAGTTGAGCCAGTTGTTCCTTTGTTTTCAGCCTACTTCATTTTCATTAAAAAAAGCCTAATTCATTTTTGTTTTGCTGGAATTTTTAGGTGGGATATTGGCATAACTAAGAATGAGCTGAGTCAAGGAGAGAAAGGTGAAATGTGACTAGAGAAACATCAGTTTGTTAGGATGAAGGGTTGGAGATTGCCAACCATATTCACTTACATGGGCTACATGGATAATAAAGGTAAGGGATATAGAAACAGAGTGGGTTAGAATATTGATCCTGCAACATACTGGCTATATGTCCTTGGGTAAGTTACTTAAGTTTTCTGTGCCTCAGTTTGACTATCTGTAAAGTGGAGATAATAAGGGATATTGTGAATATCCCATGAATTAACACATACAAAATTGCTTAGATGTATTTAGTTGTTAGTAGTGTTAATATTTTCCTAGGATTTTGAATTTAGGGTTTGGTCTCTTGTTCAGAGTTTGTGTAAGCATTAGGAATGCAGGGTTGAAATAAAGGGTGAGATTTTTATATTGAAAAGAGAAATGTACTGTTTCCATTCTTTAAAGATGGAATAGCATTTAGGACAAAGGAATTATCTAGGTTAGTAAATACTACATTAAAACAGCAGTACTTCAGTCATTGGGCCTAAGGTTGTTCCTGGAGGGTCTTAGGAGCCACACCTAGTCATTGCTAAGGTATTTTGTTGCTATTTCTTTCAACAGCTAGCCAGTTAGTACTGAGTTTTTAAAATCCTTCATTTGAAGGGGCGCCTGGGTGGCGCAGTCGGTTAAGCGTCCGACTTCAGCCAGGTCACGATCTTGCGGTCCGTGAGTTCGAGCCCCGCGTCGGGCTCTGGGCTGATGGCTCGGAGCCTGGAGCCTGGAGCCTGTTTCCGATTCTGTGTCTCCCTCTCTCTGCCCCTCCCCCGTTCATGCTCTGTCTCTCTCTGTCCCAAAAATAAATAAACGGTGAAAAGAAAAATTTTTAAATCCTTCCTTTGAAATTGTACAAAATTTAAAGTTTAAAATATGTAAGAAACAGAACCTTATATCATTTTATAGTTTATAGTTTCTTTGTAGAGTTTATTACTCAGAATATTTCCTCTCCAGTTTTTGAGTATTAGAGTGAAGTTATTAGACATTCCGGTATGTTTTTATCTAATAATCCTATTCGTAGCAATTTTTTCCTAATTACCTAACACTTTGAGTAATACTTTTTATTATTCTGTTTACTGACATAAATTAGATGTTTGAGTATAGTTTTGGAAATAGATTTCTCAATAAATCTAAGTTTTGTTTACTATTTTTCTCTTTAATTATGAACGTTCATTTAGTATCAATTTTGAAGTTACTTTGCAGAGACAAGTTTTTTTGGAAGGTTTTTTTATTACAGAATTGCACACTGTTTAAATGACTTTGCTGGTTAACTCTGGCTAACTGTGCCATCTCTTTATGAGAGGGAATTTCCCCGGGATACTCTGAAGAAGATTGCTAAAAGAATGATTTTTCTGGAAAACGGTAGATATTTCTTTTGCATCTAATACATGCATGTGACATACATGCATGCACACACACGCCATATGGATGTTGAAAAACGTTTTGGTCTACCACATTTAAGGCCAACACTTTCATTAGTAAAATTGCATGAAAATTTGGCAGTTTATTAGAGCACATGTTCGTTCATTCGTTACTCTTGATGATCCATTGCTGAATGTAGTTCTGATCATTCTTTATCAGTTTTGTACATTACTAAGCATGGTATTCATTCGTTCTGTGTTATTAATTATAGGCTTGATTTTGAAATTTATAACTACAGTAGCATTTGGTTCAAGAATATCAAGTATCTCTTTTGCAGTGAAGTAGTTGCTCTGTTAAGGTAGTTGAGTTTTTTGTTTCATTTGGGTAATATGCTATGTTGAGCTTTAGTTGTTAATTGATAGATGTGGTATCCTCTCTGCGAGAGCTTTTAAAATGCATAACACGTATTTCGGAAAGCAGCTGTTGCTATGGCAACTCTCGGGTCACTTGCAGCTCAGCTTACATGATTGGCTGTTAATGGAGTCTAATATGCTTGAGAAGAGAATTGAGCAAATGAAAGAGGGTTTTGAAGGAATCCTCTTAAACCTCTTGAAGTTTAACTGAACAGCGCATGAAAATTTAACACTTGTATTACTGTTATATAATTGTACTGGAAGTAGTTTTATGAATAACGAAGGTGAGACAGGACGAATTTTTGGAAAAAAACAATTTTCCAAACCCTTTGAAGAATGTTGAAAGCTTCTCCTGTCACCTTTTTTCATTTTACTATTGTTTAAAGAAACACTCTTCACAGCTATCAGTTACATTTTGTATTCTACCCTTTGTAGCACCTACCTCAGAGGCGTTAATTAGCTTGAGTCATGAGAAGGTTGTTAATTGTGCTGGGTCAGAAAGAATGGTAGTATCAGGAATCATGTCTAAATTTACTCTGGTCATATGAGTTAGAGTCTGATCTGACTTGAATTCTTAAGGTAGTCCTATGAACCTGCCTCTCTCTTAGGGGTATGTGAATGGTGTGAAAAGGGAAGTGGTGGTATGTACTTTGGGGTTTTGAGGCCTATAAAGTAAGTAGAAAGAAGTCTAATTGAGAACTGCCATAGTAAAATTAATAGAGTCACGCAAATGACACAGTAATACCTGTCTTGTTAAATGATGGAGTTTTCATCAGCATCTACCTACCACCCACCTCCTTTGTAACTGTGGTGCTAGAATGAAGACAGTTTTACCAATTTTGGCAGTTACATAATATCAAGTGTAATTAAACTACATTGTGTAATTTAAAACTTAGATTAAATGCATTAAAATACTAAGTTAACATCATTTTAGAGTACTTTTACTTTGTAAAACCCATGTCAACTGGCTAGTTCAGCAAGTATAGGAAATAGGACTAGGACATGTAGCTTATTTTAAGTATCTGCTGTTTCTATTTTATATTAGGGTTTTTAAAAATTGATTATGGTGGTAGTGTTGACATTGATACATTAAATAAATTATAACTGTTGGTATGGATTAGATTAGATTTTCTAATTTTGCTTGCAAAAAAACCTGGTGATTAAAAAATTAATCAGCACTTATTCAGACCCTAAATTATGTTTAGTTTATTATTTCCTTTATTAAGGAAATACTTTGGGATATTAAACACTTTTCATAATAGACTACATATATGTATAGAGTTTTGATAAAACACTTTAGAGGTTCAGTAAACACTTAAACTCCAAAATCTGCAAGTTCATCATCACTATGACCTCTGGAAATATTTTAAAAAATAATTAAAAAAATTTTTTTTAACATTTATTTATTTTTGAGAGACACAGAGAGACAGAGCATGAGTGGGGGAGGGGCAGAGAGAGAGGGAGATACAGAATCCGAAGCAGGTTCCAGGGTCTGAATTGTGAGCGCAGAGCCTGACGCGGCACTCGAACTCATGAACCCTGAGATCAAAACCTGAGCCGAAGTCAGATGCTTAACTGACTGAGCCACCCAGGCTCATTTTGTTTTTAAATTTTTTTTTTTCAACGTTTTTTATTTATTTTTGGGACAGAGAGAGACAGAGCATGAACGAGGGAGGGGCAGAGAGAGAGGGAGACACAGAATCGGAAACAGGCTCCAGGCTCCGAGCCATCAGCCCAGAGCCCGACGCGGGGCTCGAACTCACGGACCGCGAGATCGTGACCTGGCTGAAGTCGGACGCTTAACCGACTGCGCCACCCAGGCGCCCCTCATTTTGTTTTTAAATGCCTGGTGACTATAGGTCCAGGTCTGCCTTGGCACTTCTGGTAGTAGTGGATTATGCTGTTACCTAATATAATTATTGATAGTGCTCCCATTTTATCAGGAAATATAAGGAAAAGTAAATGAAGTCACGTATAAATCTGTAACTCATGGGTAGCCACTGTCAACATTTTAGTGCATTTCCTTTTCAGTCTTTCTGTGCACAAATGTATATAAAACATATAGTGGAGACCATCCTTTGTGTATTTTCCTTCTGTAATATATCATAAACACTTCATGTTTAATTTTCTAGAAATATTTTTAATGATACATAAAAATATTTCACAAGTAAATGCTCTCCATTTGTAGCGCTTAGGTTCTTTCAGGTGTTTTATTTTGTTTTGCTAGTTCAGCACAGATAAACAGCTTTTCTCCAAGTAAATATGTTTACTTTTCTTTTTATTTTAGCATAGAATGATAGAATAGGAATCACAGAATAAAAGATTATTGAATTACAAACGTTTCAATATGTATTAGTTGCTTTTTAGAAGAACTTATAGTATTTTTGATTTGGAAATTTAAAAAATGTACTTGGTGGACCTCAATTGCAGAGGGTTGAATCAATTTTGTTCTCTGTTCATAACACATGGTAATTCTTGGCTAGTTCAAGGGGTTGATTTCATTTTATTTCCTTTTATCTGCATTATCCGCTCTTTTTCTTCTCCTGTCATAGGCATCCATTTAATATGCTTGAGGTGTGTGTGTGTGTATGTGTGTATATATATATGTATATAATATACATATATATGTGTGTTCTGTATACATATACACACACATACATACATACCTACATACATACGTTTATTGGTATGCATTCTTATAAAACATGTTGTGTGGGTTTTTTCAATTTCAAATGTAGAGTAGAATTGGCATCCTTTTATTATTTACTCTCCCCCCACCCCACGCAGCATTGTGTTTTAAAGTACTATTCATGTTGCACTTTGCCTGTCTTGTTTCATTGAATCTAATGGCTTCCATAGTGTGCATTAGTATTCCTTGGTGTGCATCTGCCATGTTTGCATTACCCCAGTGTGGTGATGAACACTGTGATTCCTCCAGCTCTCTGCTATTGCAGACATTTCTGAAAAAGAGCATCTTTATACATAATCCCCTTATGGATATGTATTATTCAACTGGATTAGATGTATACATACCCAGTTTCACTAAATACTGCCAGATTTCTCCTCTGAGTAATTGTACCAGTCTTTACTTGCAGTAGGGGTATATGAGGATTCCTATATTTCTACTATAGATAAATCCCAATACCAGTGCGGTGAGTCCTATCAAAATTAGTAGGAAAGGTAGGCATAATTTTTTTAATCTAGCTACTTACCTCCAGGTTGCAGAAGTGTAATTGTTTTCTAGTAACTTCTCTTCAGTCTTTCCAGGTTGGTATCATTGCAGTGTTTTTGCCAAGTAGAATAGTGAAGTGGTTAAGAGCATATACTCTGGATCCAGTCAGTTTGGAGTTGAATCCTGGCTCTGTTGTTTAGTAATTGGGTGACCCTGCACTTTGTATAGGGTTGCTTCAGTTTTGTGATTTGTAAAATGAACTTAGGGGAAGTTTTCTGCCTTTGTGAATACATGTATAATGTTAGAATAGTGGCTGGGCACACAGTAAATGCTACCAAAGTTTAAAAAATCCAGCTGAGATTTAGAATGGAATTGCATTGAATTGATACATTTGAGGGAGAAATCACATCATAATTTGCCCTATCCAAGTGCATGGAATAGCTCTCCAGTGATCAAAACTTTCTATGTATTTTAATGAGATCAGATTGTCTTTTGTTTCTTCATGATACTTACTCTTTTTTTTTTTTTTTTTTAAGTTTTAATTTATTTTGAGAGAGCTAGTATGCACGTGGCACATGGTAGGGGCACAAAGGGAGGGAGACAGAGAATCCCAAGGAGGCTCTGTGCTGATGCCGGGCTTGATCCTATCAACCGTGAGATCATGAACTGAGCCAAAAATCAAGAATCAGATGCTTAACTGACTGAGCCATCCATATGCCCCCATGGTACTTACTGTTCTTGATCACTAGCTCTTAATTTTGTTTGTGGGGGCACAAAATTTGATATTTTAGATTTTATATTATCTGGAGATATTTTTGGTTGTCACAGCTTGGGAGATGCTACTGCATCTATTGGGTAGAAGCCAGGGATACTGCTAAACATCCTATAGAGCACAGGCTAGACCCCAGTTATCAGCTCAGTATGTAATAATGCTGAGGTTAAGAAACTCTGTTTAGATATGATGTGAATGGTGTTTATTTTTATTCTCTAATTGGTTATTGCTTTTTGAGGGAAATGTTACAGATTTTTCTGTTACCTTGTATCTGGCAATCCAGCTGAATTTTTTCTCGTCTGTAGATTCTGATAAGTTTTCTATGTAGATGCTCTGCTCTCCTTCTAATTTCTCTTTTTTCTTTCCTTTCTCTCCTTCATCTTTTTGTTTTAATGTTTATTTTTCATTTTCATTATGTATTATATTTCAATATTTTATTCCATATTATTACATTATATGTATTCACTATATTTAATATAATGTATTTAGTTTAATATAGTTAATATAACATTGTTAATATAATTTACTTAATATATGCAGTTGAATATATATTTTAAAATACACTAATAAAAAGATGGAATTTAGTTTCTAACAAATGTTGCTGCTTTTCATTCTTTAGATTTTTTTTATTTATTTATTTTTTTTAATTTACATCCAAATTAGTTAGCATATAGTGCAGCAATGATTTCAGGAGTAGATTCCTTAATGCCCCTTACCTGTTTAGCCCATCCTCCCCCTCCTACAACCCCTCCAGTAACCCTCTGTTTGTTCTCCATATTTAAGAGTCTCTTATGTTTTGTCCCCCTCCCTGTTTTTATATTATTTTTGCTTCCCTTCCCTTGTGTTCCTGGGTTCTGTGTCTTAAAGTCCTCATATGAGTGAAGTCATATGATATTTATCTTTCTCCGACTGACTGATTTCACTTAGCATAATACCCTCTAGTTCCATCCATGTAGTTGGGAATGGTAAGATTTCATTCTTTTTGATTGCCGAGTAATACTCCATTATATATATACATAAGTACCATATCTTCTTTATCCATTCATCCGTCGATGGACATTTGGGGTCTTTCCATACTTTGGCTATTGTCGATAGTGCTGCTATAAACATTGGGGTGCATGTGTCCCTTTGAAACAGCATACCTGTATCCCTTGCATAAATGCCTAGTAGTGCAGTTGCTGGGTTGTAAGGTAGTTCTATTTTTAGTTTTTTGAGGAACCTCCATACTGTTTTCCAGAGTGGCTGCACCAGCTTGCATTCCCACCAGCAGTGCAAAAGAGATCCCCTTTCTCCACATCCTCGCCAACATCTGTTGTTGCCTGAGTTGTTAATGTTAGCCATTCTGACAGGTGTGAGGTGGTATCTCATTGTGGTTTTGATTTGTATTTCCCTGATGATGAGTGATGTTGAGCATTTTTTCATGTGTCGGTTGGCCATCCAGATGTCTTCTTTGGAGAAGTGTCTATTCATGTCTTTTGCCCATTTCTTCACTGGATTATTTGTTTTTTGGGTTGTTGAGTTTGATAAGTTCTTTATAGATTTTGGATCTGATATGTCATTTGCAAATATCTTCTCCCATTCCGTTGGTTGCCTTTTAGTTTTGCTGATTGTTTCCTTTGCTGTGCAGAAGGTTTTTATTTTGATGAGGTCCCAATAGTTCATTTTTGCTTTTGTTTCCCTTGCCTCTGGAGACGTGTTGAGTAAGAAGTTGCTATGGCCAAGATCAAAGAGGTTTTTGCCTGCTTTCTCCTTGAGGATTTTGATGGCTTCCTGTCTTAACATTTAGGTCTTTCATCCATTTTGAGTTTATTTTTGTGTATGGTGTAAAAAAAGTGGTCCAGGTTCATTCTTCTGCATGTCAGTGTCCAGTTTTCCCAGCATCATTTGCTGAAGAGACTGTCTTTATTCCATTGGATATTCTTTCCTGCTTTGTCAAAGATTAGTTGGCCATATGTTTGTGGGTCCATTTCTGGGTTCTCTCTTCTGTCCCATTGATCTGAGTGTCTGTTTTTGTGCCATAATGTTTATTTATTTTTGAGAGAGGGAGCGTGAGCAGGGGAGGGGCAGAGAGAGAGGGAGACACAGAATCTGAAGCCAACTCTAGGCTCAGAATCTGAAGCCAACTCAAGCTGTCAGCACAGAACCGAGTGTGGGGCTCAAACTCACGAACCGTGAAACTATGACCTGAGCTGCAGTCAGACTCTTAACCAACTGAGCCACCCAGGTGCCCCATCGCCTTTTTTTTTTTTTTTTAATCTTTATTTTGAGAGAGTGAGCACACACGTGAGTGGAGGAGGGGCAGAGAGAGGGGGAGAGAGAGCAGTTTGGCACAGTCTGTGTAGAGTCCGTCTCAGGGCTTGATCCCATGAACCTTGAGATCATGACTTCTGCCAAAGTCAAGAGTGGGACGCATAACTGACTGAGCCACCTAGGCGTCCCCTCCATCTCTCTTTCTCTTATAGTACTGTCAAAGACCTTTGCTATTAAATGGTAGCAGTGAGAGTGGGTATACTTGTCGTGTTCCCAGCTTTATGGAAAGAGTTTAAAATTTCTTAACATCAAGTAACACCAAAAATGTAAGGGTATCAGTCTCATTTTACTTTGCCATTATTATTACCACTAAAGATGTGTTCTTGAGGAAAGAATGCTTAACTTCATTATTGAACAAAGATATAACAATAAAGCAATAATGAAATGATATTTTGTATTGCACTAGTGATATTAAGAATATTTCTACAAGTGCTTTGGTCATGTTTCCTCTGTATTTTTGTCTTTAACCAGTTTTTTAGTTTGTTTCTGTGTTTTTATAAATTAAGACTTACTGAAATGTTAACACATTGGCTGTTTTTTGTGGTTGGTTGTTTCCTTAGCTTGCTTATTTGTTTTGATGTGCAGAAATATAATTTTTTTTTTTTAAATTTTTTTTTTTCAACGTTTATTTATTTTTGGGACAGAGAGAGACAGAGCATGAACAGGGGAGGGGCAGAGAGAGAGGGAGACACAGAATCGGAAACAGGCTCCAGGCTCCGAGCCATCAGCCCAGAGCCCGACGCGGGCCTCGAACTCACGGACCGCGAGATCGTGACCTGGCTGAAGTCGGACACTTAACCGACTGCGCCACCCAGGCGCCCCCAGAAATATAATTTTTAATGAAGTCTAATCTTATCCTTGGTAAGATCTTTTATTGCTTTTAGGCACAAGAAGATTCTTAATTTCTTAAACCTTTCTTCTGTCAGTAACATTTTCCTGGTTAAACAAGGCTATGCTTACCAATTTTTTTCCCTTTGTTCTAAATCACCCACCTCACTTCGGGTTTTACTTTTTTTCCTGAAGTGGTAGATTGATAATATAACCTTGTTTATCCACTTTGTTCCCTTGCCCTCTGCCCATTGGTTTACAGAGAGCTCAGGATTTTATGGAGGTACCTTAGGGGCCATTGGTGATATGGCACTGAAGTTCAGGCTTGATAAGTGTACAGGGATCTAGACTTCCTACCCAGATTATTTTTGTTTTTACATTTCTGACTGAATGATCCACTATTAACTTTCACTTCTAAAACTGAGCCTATTACCTTTACTGTTTCTCCTGGGAGAGTGCTTCCTTCCTCAATTCTTTATTCAGCTTCCTTTTTTTGTCTTTTGTGTTCATCCACCATTCTCTAATGTGTAAAATTAGAAATGAATTGCTTTCAGTGGCACTTTTTGATCCATCTCATCCAGTTTACTGCTAAGAGTTACCAGTTTTGCCTTCATATGGTTTCTTGAACTTCTCTCTCTGTCTGCTGCTAGCACCATGGTTGCGTTTCTTCACATCTCCTGCCAGTACTATAATTACCTTATAATTGGTTTTCTTGTATCTAGGCTTTAATCCCTCTGGTCTTTCCTATATCCTGCGTAAAATTAATATTTATAAAATATAGCTTCATTGGACAAAAGTCTTAAGTTTCCTGAACTGCCATTGAGGGCCTTTCACAATTTGGCTAGGCTCTGGGAGGTGTGTATATGTAAGTGTATGTATACGTAATATAGTAATGTATTCCTAACAAGTTACATTCAGGTTTTGATAGATCTTTTTTAAAAATCTTACATTTTATTCTTATTACATGTAATATTTATTTACAGTAAGTACAGAGAAGCAAAAGCAAGGAATAAATGTCCAATTTTACTATTCAGAGATAATCATTAGTCACGTCTTTTTTTTTTTTTTTTTAAGGTTATTTTTTTGAGAGAGAATGAGAGTGTGAGCAGGGAAGAGGTGGAGAGAGAGGGAGACACAGAATCCAAAGCAGGCTCCAGGCTCTGAGCTGTCAGCACAGAGCCCAATGTGGGGCTCGAGCCCACAAACTGTGAGATCATAACCCGAGCTGAAGTCAGATGCTTAACCAGGTGCCCTATTAGTAAGGTCTTTTAAAAATGAACTACAAAAGAGCTGACTTTTTTTTTTTTCATATTTATCCTATGCGTGTTTTGTTTAGTTTGTACATAACTTTTAAGTTTTGTGTTGTTATGAACTTTGGAATCTTTATTTTCTATTATTTTTATTTTCTTTCTATAGAAATTTATGCATTTTTCTATATTTTATTAGCTCTCTTACTGAAGTCCTTATTAATTCTAACTGGAATCTTTCAATTTAACAAACAATGTTGAATAGAATGTTTCAGGTACAAAATAATATGAGCAAAGGCATGAAGGTGTGAAACAGGTGCTTACAGTGAACTACAAGTAGTTGGGTATTACCGGAGACATAAATTAAAATGTTAATTTGAAATGTTGGAATTAAGGCTAGGAAGAGCCAGATTCTTAAGATTTTGGCTTGCTGTGTTTAGGAACTTGAATTTTATTCTACAAATGATATATATTTGGAATATTTTTAAACAGGAATCTGGTGTGATTAAACTAATATTTCAAATAATCCCGTCTGGGTATAGGATGGAGGATTGAATTGTGGGAAACAAGAAGAGTTAGGAGACTATTGAAATATTCATGGGGACACTGGGAGCCTTTATTAACGCAGTGTGAATAGGATTAGAGACGAAGGGATAGATTTAAGATACATTTTACTGGTAAAATGGGCAAGATTCAAGGGAGTTCACCCTGATCTCAGGGTTTCTGAATTTTTAGCTTGTGTGACAAGATGATGAGCTGAATAATTATAAGGAAAAATATAATTTATTTTATTTTTTTAAAGTTTGTTCATTTTGAGAGGGTGCACATGTGTGCATGTGGCCAGGAAGGGCAGAGAGAGAATTCCATGCAGCCTCCATACTGTCAGCGTGGAGCCCCATGTGGGACTCAAATCCATGAACTGTGAGATCATGACCTGAGCCAAAATCAGGAGTCCGACGCTTAACCGAGTGAGCCACCCAGGCACCCAGGGAAAACATAATTTTAAAATTTAATTTATTAAATTATTATTTTTTTGAAAGGGAGGTGGTGTATTCTTGAGAAGAAAAGCTCAATTTATGGCATGTCATGTTAAAAGTCTTAATTTTGCGGCTAACAAAATGTGTATATGAGGCAATGGTAAAATCAGATCTGAAATATTTTGTGGTCATTTAGATACTTTTAAAAATTAGCGTTAACATCCCCCCCCCTTTTTTTAAAGTAATATCTACATCCAGTGTGGGGCTCAAACTCATTACCCCAAGAATAAGAGTGGTATGCTCCACCAACTGAGCCAGCCAGGCCCCCTGCATTTACAGCCTGCATTTACAGCCTTTTTAACTGCCTAACATACTTAAAGGATTCATCATGTCCATATCCCATAGGTTAAACAGTTTAATGTTGGCAGGGCAAGAGTTGGGGAATGTTTTGGGAGGTTGGAAGAGGGGCATGCTCTCCCAACCTAGGTGACTTAGTGACTTTAGTGGTGGTTGAAAACCATGGTCTATGAACAAACAGACTCTTAAATATAGAGAACTTATGGTTGCTAGAAGGGAGGTGGGTGGGGAAATGAGTGAAATAGGTAAAGGGGATTAAGAGGCATAAAATTCCAGTCATAAAATATATGAGTTATGGAGATAAAAAGTCAATATTGTAATAACATTTTATGGCGACTGCACTTATTGTAGTGAGCATTGAATAATGTATAAAATTGGTGAGTCAATATGCTGCACACTTGAAACTAATATAACATTGTATATCAATCATAATTCAATAAAAATATCTTACAAGTTAAAAAAAAACAAACCATGGTCTAGTTGAAAGGGATACTATGATGTGGGTATTTTTTTTTTATTATGAGCTTTTTATTAAGGGTAATTTCAAGCATTTGCAAAAGTAGATGAATTGTATAGTGAATCACTTTGTAGCTATTACCCAGCTTCAACATTAATAAACTCAGTATTGTTTCATGTGTAAACTTTTGATTCTTTATTCATTTGAGGCAAATCCTTGACATTGTATCATTTCATCTGTAAATAATTTAGTTGGTGTCTATTAAAGATAGTAACTTCAAGAAACATTAAAAGCATCAGTAATCATTTTATAATATCATAAAATATTTCCTCGTGATTTGAAAACATAGTTTCAGCAGAGAATTAGAAGTAAAATAAAAATTTTAAACAAGGGGAGGGAATGAGAAAATCAAAGCTGCTTTTCTAGGAAGGAAAACAAGGAGTATGGTACTTAAGAAGGATAGGGAGTTATAGTCTTTGTTTTAAGTGATGGGGACACTTGAGTGGTTTGTAGGCTTGGGGGAAGAGTGGAGAATGCAATATTGACATGGGGGGATGGAACAGGAGCAGGAGGAAGGATATCTTATTTACTGTGATAACATTTCAAGGACAGAGAATAAGTGAAGAAGAGGCAAAAAGTTGAGCAGATAGTTCATACTAATTGACCTCTTTTTTTTTTTTTTTTTTTTTTTAATGAACTTCAGGGAGGGTGGAGGTTGGCTATAGGAAAGGATCTTAAGAAGAGTGAGAATTTGGAATAGTTGTTGAAGAGAATGGGAGAGGGAATCCATCATAGACAAATAAAAAGATTGCTTTAGTGGGATTAAGATTCCACCTGAAATTAGAAATCAAAATTTAGAGTAGTACAAACTTTCATGTCTCTGTGATCCTTTTCCCAACACCACAAAATTGCTTGGTTGTTTAAGAGAAGATAGTGTGTGGGATTATTTTAGGCTTAGACTTTTATATTACAAGTCCTATGGAAGAACCCAGGGACAAAATGTGTTTGTGAGGAAGTGGTTTAGAGGAACATTCATGTATATGCTTACTCAGGAAAGGACGTGACAAAGGGACAAGTAAACTGTAAGGAGTAAGTGCTAGGCTGTGTGTATGAAATTGAGCTGACACAAAGAAGCTGTAAATACTGGAAGATGGAGTCAGATTGGTAAAGTGTATGGCTGTGAAAGTTGATAAATGAAGTCCAAAGGCTGTGTGAAGGTCTTTGGAATTGATAAGGTTCAGGAATCTCAAGACTTGAGCTCTAGATAAATGTTGCCCATGGTGGTAGGACATACGGTAGGACAGAAATCTGACCCACATGCGAACATCTTCAACAAACATGAAGAGCGGTGCTAGGTGGTCAGGAAGTGAGTAGATGATAGTGGTGAATAAGATTAGAAGGTGGTATCCCTGTGGAGGGTGGGAATGATAATGATTTAGGAGAGACAGTGGGTAACCAAGAGAATTCAGAGTGTGGGATAATATTTGTTCTAGTTTTCATCTGTGTTCCAGATAACTAAGATGTTTCTACATGAAAACGTCTGAGACCTTGTTTGTTCCCATAAAGCTGAACATAGTCATGTATAAGTATAAAACAGGGCAATTTTGTAAATAGGTCCCCTGAATGCCATGGTCTGTAAAATTCTAGGAATCTTGGCGATTTATCACTTGATTCTGCTAATGTAACATTTGAAATGTTCAAGAGATACAGAAATATGGAAGAAGAGGGAAATGTGGTGGTGGTATAGTTGATATGGAGGCGGGGAATGGCATGAGCACAGGCAATTGGGGCGGAAGACCACAAAACTTAACATTTTACATATTATTGAGCATGTGGGTAGGGGGTCGTTGGAGAAGAAAGGTAGTAAGTTTTAGCACCAAAAAAACTTACCTTATGTTTAGCCTTTTCGCTACATTTTCCTAAGTAAAACCTTGCTTTTCCCATAAAAGAATATCCCTTATAAACCCTTTTGGTGATGGGGAGATACAGCATTGTAGCTCTAAGAAGTGAAATGAAGGGAGACTTTAGTATATAATTTGGTTTGCCATTCAATATGCGTAAGTGTTTTGGGACTTAATGTAAAACATCAGTTTTCCTAGACATTTATAACATGGAATCATTTACAATCTACAGATTCTGGTTAGTGGAGGTTTTGCTGTAGTCTCTGGAATACCTAATGGTTAATATAAGCACATGACTGAAATATTTCATGTGTGTAGGAACTGATACAGATGATTGTAGTAGACTGGTAATTAAATGTATCAGGCTGCATTAACTTGATCATCGTGTTAAACTATATTAAGCTACAACAATGACAGTATCCTAGAATTTTGTACTTAGTACAATAGTTTTTGTATCTTCACTAACTCCCTGAATCACTATCATTGATGGTAGTAAGCTTGGCAGTGGGGAATGCTAGAGAAATAAAGGAATCTGACCAGAGTCGTCCCTGGAGTATATTTAATCAAGATGATTGCCTGGGGCAGCTGGCAGGCACGGTGCTCCTGTGAGTAGTGATCAAAGCGTATGGTTATGATTGTTCTGAGATTTTGCTACATACACTTCACCTAACTTTCTTCTGCACCCTCAATTTTATAGTCCCTGGGATTCTGAGAAGCTTTCTATTGGAATACCTCTTCTTAAAAGTTTTTTTTTCTCCTCAAATTAATTTTCTCCTAGTTGTGAGCATACTATTTACTTATCAGTAAATATTACAATTTATAATCTACAGTTTAATATCATAACAATACATTATTTTGACTTAGCTTGCAGTGACTAAATTAGTGTCCTTTGGAACTCATGGTTTGTGATCAGCCAAATCTCATGGTGTGATCATGGGCTATAAAAATGTTAATTATCCATAATGAAATAGCATAATATAAAAATTAAGTGTCTAACATTTTGGTGTGCAAAATCTGAGAAGATTCTCTTAAAGTAAAAAAGAGTTAAGAATCACGTAGTTTACGGGCGCCTGGGTGGCCCAGTCGGTAGAGCGTCCAACTTCAGCTCAGGTCATGATCTCACAGCTTGTGAGTTTGAGCCCCACGTCGGGCTCTGGCTGACAGCTCGGAGCCTGGAGCCTGCTTCGGATTCTGTGTCTCCCTCTCTCTCTCTCTGTCCCTCCTGTGCGTGCTCTCTCTCAAAAATAAATAAAACATAAAAAGTTTAAATAAAAAAAAGAATCACGTAGTTCAAAGTTAGGCCTGTTAAATTGTCCGCTGTCTCTACCATTGCCACATGGCCATATTATTTAAGTAAACAAATACCTCCATTGTCAAGAAAAATGCTCCAGCCTTTTACCTTGGCCATTACACTTGTACATTCTTTAAGTTGTAGCTCCAATATTACTCCCTTAGGAAGTCTTTTTTTCCAAGATTTTATTTATTTTTATGTTTTTTAAATGTTTGTTTGAGAGAGAGAGCGAGAGACAATGCACGGGAGGGAGAGAGGCAGAGGGAGACTGAGACAGAATCTGAAGCAGGCTGGAATGAGGGGCTTGAACTCAGAAGCCTTGAGATCTTGACTGAGCTAGAGGCGGATGCTTAACCTACTGAGCCACCCAGGTGCCCCCTTCCAAGATTTTATTTAAATTCAAGTTAGTTTACATATAGTGTAATACTAGTTTCAGGTGTAGAATTTAGTGATTCATCACTTACATATAACACTTAGCGCCTGTTACAAGTGCTCTTTTCAAAAAAAAATTTTTTTTTTTACATTTACTTATTTTTGAGAGAGAGAGAGTGCGTGCGTGCGCGTGCGTGCGTGAGTGAGAGGGGGAGGGGCAGAGAAAGAGGGAAACACAGAATCCAAAGCAGGCTCCAGGCTCTAACCCACAAACTATGAGATCATGACCTGAGCCAAAGTTGGACGCTCAACCAACTGAGCCACCCGGGTGCCCCACAAGTGCCCTTTCTTTATGTCCATCACCCATTTAGCCCATCTCTACACCCACCTCCCTCCAGCAGCCCTCAGTTTGTTCTCTACAGTTAAGAGTCTCTTATGGTTTGCCTCCCCCTCTGTTTTTATTTTACTTTTGTTTTTCCTTCCCTTCCCCTACGTTCATCTGTTTTGTTTCATAAATTTTACATATGAGTGAAATCATACAGCATTTGTCTTTCCTGACCGACTTACTTCATTTAGCATAATACACTCTAGTTCCATCCACGTTGTTACAAATGGAAGAATTCATTCTTTTTGATGGTGGAGTAATATTCCATTGTGTATATATACGACTTCTTTATCCATTCATCATTTGATGGACATTTGGGCTCTTTCCATACTTTGGCTATTGTTGATAGTGCTGCTATAAATATTGGGGTGCATGTGCCCCTTCTAATCAGCATTTTTGTATCCTTTGGATAAGTACCTAGTAGGGCAATTGCTGGGTTGGAGGGTAGTTCTATTTTTAATTTTTTGAGGAACCTCCATACTGTTTTCCAGAGTGGCTGCACCACTTTGCATTCCTAGTAACAGGGCAAAAGTGTTTCTCTTTCTCCACATCCTCCCCAACATTTGTTGTTTCCTGAGTTGTTAATTTTTAACCATTCTGACATGTTTGAGGTTGTATCTCACTGTGGTTTTCATTTGTATTTCATTGATTATAGGTTGAACAGTTATTCATGTATCTGTTAGCCATTTGTATGTTTTCTTTTAAGAAATGTGTGTTCATGTCTTCTGCCTGTTTTTTTGATTGGATTATTTATTTTTTGGGTGTTGAGTTTGATAAGTTCTTTATAGATTTTGGATACCAGCCCTTAATCAGATATGTCATTTGCAGATATCTTCTCCTGTTCTGTTGGTTGCCTTTTAGTTTTGTTGATTTCACTGTGCAGAAGCATTTTATCTTGATAAAATCCTAATAGTTCATTGTTACTTTTGTTTCCCTTGCCTTCAGTGACATGTCTAGTAAGAACTTGCTGCAGCCGAGGTCGAAGAGATTGCTGCCTATTTTCTCCTCTAGGATTTTGATGGTTTCTTATCTCATATTTAGGTCTTTAATCCATTTTGAATTTATTTTTGTGTATCGTGTAAGAAAGTGGTCCAGTTTCATCCTTCTGCATGTTGCTGTCCAGTTTTCCCTACACCATTTGTTGAAGAGACTTTTTTCCATTGGATATTCTTTCCTGCTTTGTCAAGATTAGTTGACTATATAGTTGTGGGTCCATTTCTGGGTTCTCTATTCTGTTCCATTCATCTGTGTGTCTGTTTTTGTGCCAGTACCATACTGTCTTGATTACAACTTTGTAACATAGTTTGAAGTCCAGAATTGTGATGCCTCCCGCACTGTTTTTCTTTTCTTTTTTTTTTAACGTTTGTTTCTTTTTTTGAGAGAGTGTGCGCATGAGCAGGGGAGGGGCAGAGAGAGAGAGAGAGAGAGAGAGAGAGAGAGAGAGAGAATGAGTCCTAAGCAGCTCTCCTCTGCTCTGTCTCATGAAATGTGACATCACGACTTGAGCTGAAATCAAGAGTTGGATGCTTAACTGACTGAGCCATCCAGGCACCCCTGCTTTTCTTTTTCAGCATTACTTTGGCTATTCGGGCCTTTTGTGGTTCCATACAAATTTTAGAATTGTTTGTTCTAGCTCTGTGAAAAAATGGGTGTTATTTTGTTAGGGATTGCTTTAGAAAGTCTAAGACTCTCCTTTTAAAGTACTTCTCACAATCTGAAATTGTCATGTTTATCCTTTTATTTATTGTCTGATTCTATGAACTAGAAATACCATCTTTTTTTTTTTTTAATGTTACTGTTTTGAAAAATCACGTGAGCAGGGTATAGGGGCAGAGAGAAAGGGAGACAGAGGATCCAAAACAGGCTCTGTACTGAAAGCACAGAGCCTGATGCGGGGCTTGAACCCACAAGCCATGAGACCTGAGCTGAAGTTGGATGCTTAACTGACTGAGCCACCCAGGCGCCCCTGAGTTTGAACATTTTTGATATTTTGAGGCATGTAAAAATATCATTGGTTTTAATAGATAGTTTTTTTTTTAAACCTCTGCAAGGATTTATTGAAATTTTATTTGTTCCACGTTAACAGTCTCATAGAACTCTATGGGATAGGAAAATAGTTTTGTTTATGTGCAATTTGATTATACTTAGTTAAAATAGTTATCATAGTCTCAATCTTCAGGAGATAGAGACCATATTGAGTAAGGGAGGGGAAGGGGAACCTGCATAGCACAGATGCCCAGCTTTTACTAAGAATACTTAGTAAAATTACTAAGTATAAACACATGTTTTGAACCTGGGGAGAAAGTGGGAATATCAATTTGGTACAATATGTTACCTGGTTTTCTTCATGTTCTGGGATGTTTTCACGTGTTGTATTGTACGTTAGTGTACAGTTGGGCAGTTTGGATTCTTCTCCTTCCCTCCAGAAATAATTTAGTCTTTAAGTTGCAAAAAAAAGTTTCTCTTCTGTACCCTTCACATGGCTTCTCCATCTGCCACTGTCTTCCATAACCACAACATAATCATCAAAACCAGAAAGTTAACTGATACCATACTATTAACTAACATGCAGACCTTATTCATATTTTATCAGTTGTCCAATTGATGTACATTTTCTGATTCAGAATCCAAACTGGGGTCACAAATTGCATTTAGTTGTCATGTTTCTTCTCTAACATAGCACGGTTCTAAGTCTTTCATGACCTTGACACTTGAGGAGAGTACTGGCTCATTATTTTGTAGTATCTCCCTCAGGTTGGGTTATCCTGTGATTACATTCAAGTTTTTTCTTTTTGGCAAGAAGACCGTGGAACTGAAGGTTCCCTTCTTTGTTCATTGTATTGGTGGGAGGCCCCTGCTGATATATCTCAATGTTCGTGGTGTTAACTATGATCCCTTGGTTAAGGAGGGGGTTGCCAGGTTTTTCCACTGTAATATTACTATTTTCTTCTTTCTAATAATTAATCTCTTGTAGGGAGATACTTTGGGATAGTGTGTAAGTTTCTTACTACACTTTTGCCTACCAGTTTTAGTATCTAATGATTGTTGTCTGAAAGAAATTATGTTTATCAAATGATGATTTTTCTATTTCTATCATGCCTTCTACATTTACTTTTGCTACCGTAAAAAAAAAACTTTCTCTTTCCCCCCCCCCGTGTAATTTTTCATATAATTTCTTATTTACATCATTATGGAATCTTAGATAATGGTCCTATTCTCTGGTTCTATTCCAACGTTTATTTATTTTTGGGACAGAGAGAGACAGAGCATGAACGGGGGAGGGGCAGAGAGAGAGGGAGACACAGAATTGGAAACAGGCTCCAGGCTCTGAGCCATCAGCCCAGAACCCGACGCGGGGCTCGAACTCACGGACCGCGAGATCGTGACCTGGCTGAAGTCGGACGCTTAACCGACTGCGCCACCCAGGCGCCCCTCTCTGGTTCTATTCCATTATTGGTCAGGTTTTTCTAATACCCGTGTACAAAGATGTTTCAGAATTTAAGATAAAATGTTACCTGATGGTGGATCAATAGATTTTTTTTTTAACATTTTATTTTTATTTTAGAGAGACAGAGTGCAAGTGGGGGAGGGTCAGAAAGAGAGGAGACACAGAATCCAAAGCAGGTTCCAGGCTCCAAGCTGTCATCACAGAGCCCGACAAGGGGCTCAAACTGAAGAACTGTGAGATCATGACCTGAGCCGAAGTCAGAAGTCCAACTGACTGAGCCACCCAGGCGCCCTGGATCAATAGATGTGAAGAGAACTTACACATAGCTCTCCCTAGATTTAAAGTAACAACACACAATTATATACTTTAATTCAATCACCAGCATTTGGTTACTGTATTTCCAATTGTAAAAGAGGTTTCCAAACCAAGCCACAAAGTAATGAACCACTAAAATTTTATATTTTTTATATGGTTTGGACCTCACTCTTTAAAGTTCGTTTAGTTTAATAATTAATTAAGAACCTATTTCTTCCTAATCATGTTCCCACAGAATTTGTTTTTCTGCTGCTTCATCAAACTTAATAAGCATATATTCTTTCTCCAAGAAATTTAGAATCTACCTATCATGGTCTCTTTGTATTTTTTCTGTCTTTCTGAATTTTAAGTTCTTAAGAGCAGGTGCCATAATTTAGACATTTTTAAGTTTGTGGGTGTTTTTTCCCATTGAAACTAAGCATATAGAAAACTATTGGAGAATGTCTCCTGAAGACTACATGTTCATATTTAGCCCAGAAAACAGAAATGTGCTCGTTGCAGTGGGAAAGGTTTATTATGTTGTTTTTGTTTCAAAATTAGAATTAGTGACATAGAGCCAGTTTTGCAAATTAATGCTGTACAAACTGAGTTAATAAAAGATGGAGATAGTGATTATATGGAAACAGAGTGGATTATATAAGGTATTGACTTGATCTATAAATTATGGTTCAAATTTTAATTAAAAAATTTTTTAAATGTTTGTTTTTGAGAAGAGACACAGAGTACAAGTGGGGGAGGGGCAGAGAGAGAGGGAGACACAGAATCTGAAGCAGGCTCCTGGCTCTGAGCTGTCAGCACAGAGCCCTACACGGGGCTTGAATTTATGAACCATGAGATCATGAACTGAGCCGAGGTCGAATGCTTAATGGCCTGAGCCACCCAGGCGCCCCATTCAAATTTTAATTTTTAGCTTTTGTTTATGCAAAGTTTTATTTACTGGATTAATATACTCACACATATTTTGAGGGTAAGTGGAAAAAAAAAAGGTTTGCCTTTAGTGATGTTTTCTTCACCAGATTAAAAATAATTACCATTTGTGTTTATTTAAAAATTTTATACTTTTTTCCTTAGTCAGGTGATGGTTGTTTCCACACTTGAAATAATTTTTATATGAAAATCATGGGGCTATACAGCTTATTTTGATGTTTTTTTTTTACAAAGTCATTTTCCCATAAGTATTTTTATTTTTGCAGAAATTCTTTTAACAGTAGATATTTGTTTTAGACAGAGAACATATTTGGAATATTTTTATTGTTCCCCATCTGTAGTCACTAAATTGGTGATATATACTGTTTTTCATAATGAAGTTGTTAGTTGTCAGACAACTCTTATTTGTATGAGTCAGTATTTCCATTAGGAAAATATTTATGAATGTAAATTTTAGGTGAGGAAAATTTAAATGGTGGTGGTATTTTAATTTTGGTCAAACTGTAATTTTAAAGGATCATAATGCAGTTTTCATATAAAGCACACGGAAATATAAACATGAGTTCCAGTTTTGACAAACGTCTGTCAGTTTTCTGTTTGCACGCATTTTTTTCTTACATATTGTAGTACAGTGTGATTTCATGTAAGGCAACTTTTTTTTTCTTGGGGTTCCTTTTTCTTGCTAGCTGATGGATTATTATTTTTTTTTTAAGTTTTTGTTTTAATCACACGGTGCTTATCACTACAGGTGCACTTTTTAATCCCCATTGTCTATTTAACCCCCTCCCTGCCTACCTCCCCTTTGGTAACCATTAGTTTGTTCCCTGTAGTTAAGAGTCTGTTTCTTGGTTTGTCTCTTTCTCTCACTTTCTGTTTTTTGTATTTTGGTTTTTTTTTTTTTGGTTTTTTTTGGCTCATTAGTTTTGTTTCTTAAATTCCATATGAGTGAAATCATATAGTATTTATCTTAGTCTGACTGATATATTTTACTTAGCATTATACTTTATAGCTCCATCTTGCACATGGCAAGATTTCATTCTTTTTTATGACTGAATAATATTCAGTCAATATTGTGTATATATAATGCATACTCTTTATTCATTTATTAATTCATGGATATTTGGGCTGCTTCCATATCTTGGCTGTTGTAAATAATGCTGCTATAAACTGCTATGTATCCCTTTGAATTAGTGTCCTTGTATTCTTTGGGTAAATACCCAGTAATACCATCAGTGGATTTTAGGGTTCTATTTTTAACTTTTTAAGGAACTTTCATACAGTTTTCCACAATGACTGTACCAGTTTGAATTCCCAATAGTGCATGAGGGTTCTTTGTCTCCATATCCTTGCCAACACCTGTTGTTTCTTGTGTTTTTGACTTTAGCTGTTCTGACAGGTATGAGATGATATCTCATAGTTTTGATTGGCATTTCTCTGATGATGAGTGATGTTGAGCATTTTTTCTTGTGTCAGTTGGCCATCTGGATGTCATCTTTGGAGAAATGTCTGTTCAATGGGCTTCTGCCCATTTTTAATTGGATTATTCGTTTTTGGGTGTTGAGTTGTATAATTCTTTATAGATTTTGGATACTGATCCTTTGTCGGTTATGTTATTTGCAAATATCCTGTCCCATTTTGTAGGTTTTAGTTTTGTTGATTGTTCACTTCTCTGTGCAGAAGGTTTTTATTTTGATGTAGTCCCAATAGTTTATTTTTCCTTATGTTTCTCTTGCCTGAGCGGACCTCTAGAAAGAAGTTGCTACAGCTGATGTCAGAAAAATTACTGCTTGTGCTCTCTTCTAGGAGTTTTATGCTTTCAGGTCTCACATTTAAGCCTTTAATCCATTTTAGATTTTTTTTTTGTATATGGTATAAGAAAGTGGTCCCGTTTCATTCTTCTACATGTTGCTGTACAGTTTTCCCAACACCATTTGTTGAAGAGACTCTTTTTCTTACTGGATATTCATTCCTGTTTTGTCAAAGATTAATTGACCATATAATTGTGGGTTTATTTCTAGATTTTCTGTTCTGTTCTATTGAAACATGTGTCTGTTTTTGTGCCAGTACCATCCTGTTTTGATCACTACAGCTTTGTAATATAATTTGATGTCTGGAATTGTGAAGCCTCCAGCTCTGATTTTCTTTTTCAAGATTGCTTTGGCTATTCAGCTTCTTTTGTGGTTCCATACAAATTTTAGGATTGTTCTAGTTCTGTGAGAAGTGCAGATGGTATTTTGATAGGGATTGCATTGAATATGTAGATTGCTTTGAGTAGTAAAGACATTTTAATAATATTTGTTCTTCCAATTCATGAGAATGGAATGTCTTTCAATTTCTTTGTGTCATCTTCAGTTATTTTCACTAGTGTTTTATAGTTTTCAGAGTACAGATCTTTCTTTGGTTAGGTTTATTCCTAGCTTTCTTACTATATTTGGTGCAGTAGTAAATGAAATTGTTTTCTTAGTTACTCTTTCTGCTGCTTCATTATTGTTGTATATAAATGAAACATTTCTATAGATTGATTTTATATCCTGTGGCTTTACTGAATTTGTTTATGAATTCTAGCAGTTTTTTGGTGGAGTCTTTCAGATTTTTTATTTTAGTATCATGTCATCTGCAAGTAGTGAAAGTTTTACTTACCTACTGATTTAGATGCCTTTTACTCTTTTTATTTTTGTTGTCTAACTGCTGTGGCTGGGACTTTATGTTGAATGAAAATGGTGAGAGTGGACATCCTGGTCTTATACCTGACCTTAGGGGAAAGACTCTGTTTTTCCCTACTAATGTTAGCTGTGAATTTTTTTCTTTTTTCTTTTTTTCTTATTAAATATAATTTACTGTCAAATTGGTTTCCATACAACGCCCAGTGCTCATCCCAGCAGGTGCCTCCTCAATGCCCATCACCCACTTTTTCCTCTCCCCTCCCCCAGCATCAACCCTCAGTTTTGTTCTCAGTATTTAAGAGTCTCTTATGGTTTGCTTCTTTCCCTTTCTGTAACTACCCCCCCCCCCCCCCCCCCCCCCCAGTCTTCTGTTAAGTTTCTCAGGATCCACATAAGAGTGAAAACATATGGTATCAGTCTTTCTCTGCCTGGCTTATTTCACTTAGCATAATACCCTCCAGTTCCATCCACATTGCTACAAATGGCCAAATTTCATTCTTTCTCATTGCCAAGTAGTATTCCCTTGTATATATAAACCATATCTTTATCCATTCATCAGTTGATGGACATTTAGGCTCTTTCCATAATTTGGCTATTGTTGAAAGTGCTGCTATAAACATTGGGGTACACGTGCCTCTATGCATCAGCATTCCTATATCCCTTGGGTAAATTCCTAGCAGTGCTACTGCTGGGTCATAGGGTAGATCTATTTTGAATTTTTTGAAGAACCTCCACACTGATTTCCAGAGTGGCTGTACCAGTTTGCATTCCCACCAACAGTGCAAGACAGTTTCCGTTTCTCCACATCCTCTCCAGCATCTATAGTCTCCTGATTTGTTCATTTTAGCCACTCTGACTGGTGTGAGGTGGTATCTCAGTGTGGTTTTGATTTGTATTTCCCTGATGAGGAGTGACATTGAGCATCTTTTCACGTGCCTGTTGGCCATCTGGATATCTTCTTTAGAGAAGTGTCTATTCATGTGTTCTGCCCATTTCTTCACTGGATTATTTGTTTTTCAAGTGTGGAGTTCAGTGAGTTCTTTATAGATTTTGGATACTAGCCCTTTATCCGGTATGTCATTTACAAATATCTTTTTCCATTCTGTTGGTTGCCTTTTAGTTTTATTGATTGTTTCCTTTGCAGTGCATAAGTTATTTATCTTGATGAGGTCCCAATAGTTCATTTTTGCTTTTGTTTCCCTTGCCTCTGGAGATATGTTGAGTAAGAAGTTGCTATGGCTAAAATCAGAGATGTTTTTGCCTGTTTTCTCCTCTAGGATTTTGATGGCTTCCTGTCTCATGTTTAGGTCTTTCATCCATGTTGAGTTTTGTTTGTTTGTTTTACAGAAATAATTAATTTTATTGCTTTTTTTGTTTCCTACCTCCATACTGTCATTTTTGGTCTTTCCTTTCAACTGAAAGAGTCCCTTGTAGGGGCGCCTGGGTGGCGCCGTCGGTTACGCGTCCGACTTCAGCCAGGTCACGATCTCGCGGTCCGGGAGTTCGAGCCCCGCGTCAGGCTCTGGGCTGATGGCTCAGAGCCTGGAGCCTGTTTCCGATTCTGTGTCTCCCTCTCTCTCTGCCCCTCCCCCGTTCATGCTCTGTCTCTCTCTGTCCCAAAAATAAAAAAAAAAAATAAACGTTGAAAAAAAAAATTCAAAGAGTCCCTTGTAATATTTCTTTCAGGGCTGGTTTAATGTTCATGAACCCCCTTTAGTTATTACCTATCTGGGAAACTCTTTATTACTCCTTCTATTCTGAATCATAGCTTGTTGGATAGAGTATTCTTGTTGGTTTTTCCCATTCTGCACTTTGAATTTTTCATGCTACTGTTTTCCGACTTAGAAAGATCATGCTAAAAAAATCTGCTGATTTCCTTCTGCTGGTTTCCTTTATAGGTAACTGTCTTTTTTTTTTTTTTTTACTCTTTTTTTTAATGCTTTTAATATTTTTTCTTTGTATATTTCCACCCACCCCCTTTTTTTCAGGTAGGCTTCATATGCAGCATAGAGCCTAATGTGAGGCTTGAACTCATGACTCTTGAGATCAAGAGTTGGATGTTTAACCAACTGAGCCACCCAGGCTCCCCAATATATTCTTCTTAGTAATTTGCAATATGTCTTGGTGTAGATTTGCTTTTGTTGATTTTGTTGGCAGATCTCTGTGCCTACTTGGTCTGGATATCTTCTTCCTTCCCCAGATTAAGGATTTTTTCAGCTATTATTTTTTCGAATAAAATTTCTGTCCCCTTTCCTCTCTCTCTTCTGAGACTCCTGTAATACAAATGTTATTAGGTTTGATGGAGTCACTGAGTTCCCTAAGTTTATTCTCCTGTTGCATAATTCTTTTTTTCTCTTTTTTGTTCAGCTTGATTACTTTCCATTACTCTGTCTTCTAGGTTATTAATTCATTCCTCTGCTTCTTCTGGCTTGTTGTTCATTATATCAAGTGTGTTTCTCATTTTGTTTTTGAGCCCTTTATCTCTGCTATGTTATTTCTTATCTCTGTGTTAATGGTTTCACTGATGTCTTCTACTCTATTCTCAAGCCCAGTGAGTATTATGGTTATTGCTTTAAATTCTCCATTAGGTATGTTACTTAGATCTGTTTTGCTTAGATCTCTGGACATGGCCTTGTCTTGTTCTTTCATTTGGGAGAAGTTCCTCTGTCTTCTCATTTTGTCTAAGTCTCTGTTCCTGTTTCTGTGTGTTAGGAAGGTCTCCTGTGTCTGCTCTTCTTGAGCATAATGGCCTTATGAAAAAGCAGTCCTGTAGTGCCCTGCAGTATAGTGTCTGCTGTTCTCCAGGACCTGGCGCTTCCAGGAGTATCTCCATTGTGTGCTTTGTGCACTCTACTCTTGTGTTCTGGCCATTTTATCCTTGAGGCTAGTCGTCTGCAGAGGTTCTCTTTGCCTGTTGTTGGCAGTGTTTGGTTCTTGGCCTAAATGTGGTTTGTTTTAAGTAGGTGTACTCTGGTCTGTTTGTGAAATGAGACCTTTTGCTGCCACCAAAATGGTGACTTGACAGAAATGGATGGGGAGACCTGGTGGTGGCAGGGGTTTTGACCAGTCTTCCTGTGGAGGGGGCCCACCACTTTGGGACTGAGGCAGGTGTGCCTGGGAATAGCAATTCTCCTGGAGTGCTGTGGGGTGGGGCTTGTTGTAAGCCAGTTAGGTATCACGTGTTCATGTTGCTTTGGTTCCTGCTCATGGCTCTGTATTTATGCTGAGGGGCAGGGGGAGGGAAATGGCCCTTGCCAGTTCTTTTTTTCCTGGAGGATTCTCCCTGTAAACGCTTCTCAGGGACACACTTTGAGATGAACAGCTAGCCTCCTCACTGTGTGCCTGAGGCACTCTTCATAATGCTGTTTCTATGCTGTAAGTCCACAGACTGTTTACCCCTGCCTTTTCTCCAGGTGTCGTGCACTGCCCTTGGAAGTCTTTGAGAGCCAAACCTAGTGACCTTTACTACTCCAGTCCTTAAGCCCCACTGGCTGTAGAAACTCACGATTTTTGGGCCCTCTCACCTTCCAAGCCAGTTGCTATGGGGATTCGTTTTCCCCCATGTGCTCCCCTGTGTGCTAGTTTGTCTCTCTTCCTTCTTCACAACCGTGGCTCCCTGCAGCAGCCATAGTCCATTTCTCTCCCAAGCTGTGTGTCTTCACTTCCTACCTTCTTTGGTGTAGCCTCTTCTCTACCTTTAGTTGTGGTGTTTCTTCTGCCATTCTTCAGATTGATTCCTGGGTTATTTAGGATGATTTGATAGTTATTTAATTGTATTCGTTGGACTAGTGACCGTAGAGTTCTCTTACTCTGCCATCATCCTCCCTTCTCTTTAAAGAAAAAGGCTGATGGCATTTTTAATGTTCTTTTAAATTTAGAGCAACCAATCAATAACATGTCTATTTGTGATCAATTATTTGTATCCTTTACATGACGTAGGTAACTTTGGAAACCTTAGTATTTACATACATTTAAGTTAAAAATTTTCTTTTAAAGATGCTAATGATCATGTATTTACAGTGGTTTCTTAAATTTTGATTGAGTTGTATTAATACTAGAGATATGAGTGAATGTCTGCCACATATCTATCTTTTAAGCTCCTGTAATCTTTGAACTTTGTTTCCAACGTGCTCTGGTGTTTGGTACAGTATTTTATATTTGATTCTTTTCTCTTGCTTCCTCTTTGTTTTTATAATTTGACTCCTGTTTGTTAGGTTTGTTATTTTGTAACTTCTTATCCTTCATCAAAACTCGAGTTTGGATCTATCCAATTGGTGCTCTTAGGTTTTTCTGCCTTTTCACTTATTATACTTGCCTTAGTTGTATTCCTGAAACCCAACGCATTACTTTGGCCTGGATGCGTTATTCCATAGAGAGGAACCAGATGTGGAGCTTGCCATGATCTGACTTCCTTTTGTGGCCCCAGTGTTCAATAGATGTCCAGAAATCAGAAATGCAGTTAAATTAAAAGGTAAATTATATAATAGCTATGTAAGCAGTTAGAAATCATAATGAAAAAAGACCTGATGCATAATAGAATTAAGAACAAGCTTACTTAATTAGTTGTTTATTTACCACTTTATTATTACATCCTAATGGCATGGTACATCTTTATGTTTTGCAGTTGCTAATTAATAAGCCCCTTTTCTGGGTGCCAGGTACTATACAATTCTTTAGAAGCAGAAAGAGAGGACAGTTCTTTCTAAAAGATCATAAATCTCCTGAAGAGCTAGAAATGCCAATTAAATATGTGGCAAATTGCTGTGAACTTAAACTACTCCAAAAAATATAAAGTTTGTTAATTAAAAAAAGACTAACATGGAGTAATAAAAGTAAGGAACTGAATGAAATTTGTAACACTCCTAATTACAAAATAATACATTTACACACAGACAGAATGTGTGGCAAAAAGTGCCTCAGTCATATGTACAATGTGGCGTGAAAGCTTTTAATTGTGAGACCTAACTCTGCCTAGGTTTCAATATTAGAGCTTCCCAGTTTGCTTCAGGAAGAATAGGTTATGTAGCATGAGGTAGTATGTGCACATACGCAGAAGCAAAAGAAGTGGTTTTGTAAGAGAAATAATAAGCACTTTGGAATTAAGACTAGAGTAATGGGAGAGGAGCACTGAAGTTGAGATTGTAGGAGAGTGTTAAGGTTCTTGGTGCAATTACATGGTGTTGGAATGTAAGAAGATAATGTTGGGGGAATATTCAAAGTAAAAGAAAAACATATGAGTAGATAAAGAGAAGATGTGGAGGCAGGATTTTGGGAATGAAATTTAATATGTTTATCATGGAATTTTCAGAGCTTAATGTGGAAAGCTTTTGGGAGAGACTGGTTAATACAGAAAAAATTAAAAGCTTGGCATTTTCCATTAGTTCATCTGAGTTGTGTATATTGTATGTGTATAAGGTTATTTGTGGGGACTTTATCACACTTAATTGTCTTCCATTCTGATGTACCCTACTCTTTGGTCTCATCCTCTAGCCCCTGCTTGGCTTCCATCTTCCCACTTCACCAGCTTTAGGTGTCACTGCTAAATGAGTTAACTGAGAATTCAAATCTTACCTCTTTTTGTTTTTTTTTATTTAAAGAAAAAGCTCCTATCTTTGGTTAGTTTGTTAACTCTGGGGGCTCTCCTCATGTTCAATTTTTCATTCTCTGCTTTAAAAAAATATATTCATATGTATATGCATGCATGCAAATCTTGTTTATTTGACAAAAATTTACTAAGCTTCAGGGTTTAAGAATATGGCAGTGAATGAAAAAGAAAAAAAAATAGTTGCCCTCCTAGAGCTGACATTCCTTTACATTTTTGTCTGCTCCTTCCTCCTATAGCTAGGAGTTAATACTTATTTATGGGCACTCTTAGAAATACTCTCAATAACCATTTGAAGTTTGCTTCTTTTATTATTCCTCTTTGAGAGATGAGAATACTGAGGCATAGTAAGTTCAGTTAGAAAGCATATCTGTTTTAAGAGCCTGGATAAACGCTGAAACCACTCTGCTATATTTCTTTTGATATTTAAGGTTATGTTACTCAGAAATGCTAAGAAGGATACCTTTTTGTAATACGTAATTAGAAGAGAAAGCACTCTAACAAATCAACTTGGTATTACTGATGAACCTTTTATCTCTGTCCTGTTGAGCACATAATTCAGTTTTGTTGTAAATTATCCTTCTGTCTAATATTTGAGATTTTTTAGATTAATATTTTCAAAAGTTTACTACCCCCCCCGTTTCTTGTATCTTAATGTTGACTATTTCCTATTTGGGCCATCTTGTAATATGAATTGCTAAGTACCTTGGAGGATCCGTTCTATTTTGGCATTCTTTTTATTCAGTAAAAGAGCTAGAAAATTTTCTCATTTATAATTGACCTTTGAACAACATGGGAGTTAGGGAGTTAGCAATCCCTCTTGTAGTTGAAATTCTCCGTATAAGTTTTGACTGCCCTGAAACATAACTACTAATAGCCTACTGTTTATCATAAGCCTTACTGGTAACATAGGCAGTCTGTTAACACATATTTTGTATGTTACATGTTTTCTGTACTGTGTTCTTACAGTAAAGTAAGCTAGAGAAAAGAAAATGTTATTAGGAAAATCATAAGGAAGAGAAGATACATTTATAGTACTGTGCTGTGTTTATTGAAAAAAAATCCATGTGTAAGTGGACCTGTGCAATTCATACCTGTGTTCAAGGGTCAACTGTATGGGCTAAATTTTACTGGGAAGAGAGATTCAGATTTTATTTTCTTGATTAAATTGTAGTTAAGTTCTTTATAATATGAAGTATATATTCAAGGGTGTTGTACTGGACAAAAATTTTTGTTAACATCTTTAATTTGATATCATAAACAGGTAACAGAATCCTAATTCTAGTAAAAGTAGTAAGTGAACATATTCCTTCTTTGTTGGCACAGTGTAGTACTTACTCAAATTGTTGAAAAGCAGTTTTAGAAATAATAATACCAGTTTAATCATTGCCTTATAAATCATGTGGTACACCACCACTACCTGGGTGTGTGTGTGTGTGTGTGTGTGTGTGTGTGTGTGTGTGTCTGTGTGTGCGTCTATCTGTGTATGCATGTACATACAGATTTGCTGCTAATACATTCTTTAAGACAACTTAGGTTAAAAAATTAGGAATGATAAAAGAGGGGTCTGAATTAGATTGTATTCTGTGTCTTTGCCTACAGAGTGAATTCCTCTGATTAATGAATAGGATCTTGTACAGGTGAAAATGCATCTAATTAGAAATAAACTATACTTCAGATATTGCTGATATTGCTCTTTAAACTTTGTTCTTAATTCAGGTAATAAGAATTTATAAAACAGTTTTATACTCGGAAATGAACAGACTAGGAATTATATTCTGCATCTTTCTTCTCTCCTCATTTGTGGCAGTGAGTTCATGACAAACGGAGATACTGAATGTTTAAGTAGAAAGGGCATTGTGCCTCTGTATCTGAATACACATGTACTCTTGCATACATGTGCTTTATTTATTTAAGAAAATTGTTTTAATGTTTATTCATTTTTTGAGAGAGTGAGAGACACACAGCATGAGTGGGGGAGGGGCAGGGAGAAAGAATACGAAGCAGGCTCCAGGATCTGAGCTGTCCACACAGCGCTTGATGGAGGGCTTGAACCCATGAACCACGAGATCACACAATCTGAGCTGAAGTTGGATGCTTAACTCAGCCACTCAGGTGCCCTATGGATGTGTACTTTTTTAAGTCCACATAAAATATGAGATTGTCCAGGGAAAAGTAATGTTAAGGTATAAAAACAAATTAGCATCTGTTGAAAACATTAAGCTACTAATAAGTTAATTAATTAATTCTTTTTAAAAGAGACTTTATTTTTAAGAGCATTTATAGGATCACAGCAAAATTGAGCAGAAGATTCAGGGGCTTCCTATATACCACTTGCCCCCACATAAATACAGCCTTCCCCACTCTCAATATCTTACAGCAGAATGGTACAACTGTTCAGTCAGTGTACCTATATTGGCACATCATTATCCCCCTAAGTTCATAGTTTAAATTAGGGTTCACTGCTGGTGTTATATATTCTTTGGGTTTTGGTGAATGTATAACGACACTTCCATCTTTATAATACGATATAGAGAAATTTCATTGACCTAAAATTCCTCTGTGCCCTGCCTGTTCATTCCTCCTGCCCCCTAACTGCTGGCAAACACTAATCTTTTTACTGTTTTTTTAGTCTTGCCTTTTCCAGAATGCTGTGTAGTTGAAATCGTATAGTATGTAGCAGTTTCAGATTGGGTTCTTTCAGTTACTGACATACATTGGCTATTCCTCCATGGCTTTTCACGACTTGATAGCCCATTTCGTTTTAGGACTGAGTAATATTCCATTGTGTACATCTACCACAGTTTATTTATTCACCTCCTGAAGGACAGCTTGGTTGCTTCCATGCTTTGGCAGTTATTAATAAAGCTGCTGAAAGCATCTGTGTGCAGGTTTTTGTATGGAGATGTTTTCACTTCCTTTGGATGAATAAACTACCTTAGGAGTATGATTACTGGATCATATTTTAAGAGTATATTTAATTTTTATTTTTTTAATGTTTTTATTTTTGAGAGAGAGAGAAAGAAAGTGAGTAGGGGAGAGGCATAGAGAGAGGAGGACAGAGGATCTGAAGTGGGCCCCACACTGACAGCAGAGAGCCTGATGCGGGGCACAAACTCACAAACTGACCTGATTATGACCTGATCAAAAGTTGGACGCACAACTGACTGAGACATGCAGGTGCCCCAGTTTGTTTGTTTTTTTTTTTAAGTTTATTTATTTTGAGAGAGAGAAAGGGAGAAAACAGGTGAGTGGGGAAGGGATAGAGAGTGAGGGAGAGAGAGAATCCTATGCAGGCTCCTATGCAGGGCTCAAACCCGGGACCCTGGGATCCTGGCTGGCCTGAGCTGAAATCAAGAGTTGGATGCTTAATTGACTGAGCCACCCAGGTGCTCCAAGAGTGTAATTTGAAAGAAACTGCCAAGCTCTCTTCCAAACTTGCTGTATCACTTTACATTTCTTTTGCTTCTCATCTTTGTCAGTCAGCCTTTGATTTTGTCGTAATTCTGGATTTTTGTCATTCTAGTAGGTGTTTAGGGGTATCTCACTGTTTTGTTTTTTTTTTTTTTTTTTAATTTGCAGTTCCTTAGTGACATATTTGAGTATCTTTTCATATGTTTAACTGCCATCTGTGTATCTTCTTCATTGAGGTCTTGGTTCATATATTATGCCTGTATTTTAAATAGGTTGTTTTCTTGTGGAGGTTTAAGAACTCTTTGTATATTTTGAATGACACTTAAGAAATTTAAAGAACAAAAATGTTTTTGCAATACTATTTACCAGTTTGGGAGTTGTCTTCTCATGTTCATGACAGTGTCTTCTGCAGAGCAAAAATTTTAAATTCTGTTGAAGTCCACTTTATCAGAAAATTTTTTCATAGCTTTGCCTTTGGTGTTGTATCTAAAAAGTCATCATCATACTCAAGGGATCTAGATTTTCTCCTATGTTATCTTCTAAGGGTTTTATACTCTTGAATTTGCATTTAGGTCTTTGACCCATTTTGAGTTAACTTTGTGCAGAATGTATGATCTGTGTTTAAGGTTTTTGTTTTTGTTTGTATGTTGATACCTAGTTCCATATGTTGAAAAGACTGTCTTTTATCCATTTTATCACCTTTGCTCCTTTGTCAAAGATCAGCTTACTGTGTTTGTGTGAATCTATTTCTGGGTCCTTTCTTCTGTTGATCTGCTTGTTTGGTTTTTTGGTAATGTCACACAGTTGTGTTTACTATAGTTTTATAGTAAGTTGGGTAGTGTTACTCTTCTAACTTTGTTCTTCTCCCTTTATATTGTGTTGACTATTCTGGGTCTTTTTGCCTGTATCAGTTTGTGGTATACACAAAATAATATGCTGGGATTTTGATTGGAATTGTGTTGAATCTATAGATCAAGTTGGGAAGGATTGATGTCTTGACAATATTGAGTCTTCCTATCTGGGATGAAATAGCTCTCCATTTACTTAGTACTTGGATTTTGTTCATCAGAGTTTTATAGTTTTCCTTATATAGGTCTTATCCATACTTTGTTGGATTTATACCTGTTTTCTCTTGTTTTTTGGTGCTAACATAAATGGTATTGTGTTTTTAATTTCAAATTTCAATTATTCATTGTTTGCTTATATGAAAGTTATTGACTTTTATACATAAGCCTTATGTCCTGCAGCCCTACTGTAATTGCTATTAGTTCCAGGAGGGTTTTTTATTTATTTATTCTTTCAGATTTTCTACACAGACTCCCATAGAGAAGAAAGTTTGATTTCTTCCTTCCCACTCTGTATACCTTTTATTTCCTTTTCTTGTTTAAATGCATCTGGTTAGACCTTTGGTAAAAAGGAATGGTAAGAGGAGTTATCCTTGTTTTGTTCCTATTCTCAGCGGGAAAGTTTCTAGTTTTTCACTATTATGTAGGTTGTCAGCTGTAGGATTTTTGTAGATGTTCTTTATAAAGTTGAGGAAGATTTCTATTTTACTTGCTGAGAGGTTTTGTTTGTTTTTAAAATCACGGATAGCTATTGGATTTTGTCAGAATGCTTTTCATTCACCTATTGATATCACCGTGTGATTTTTTTTTCTTTTATTATTGATGTGTGGTAGGTTACGTTATTTGATTTTCAAAGTTAACTAGTCTTGTATACCTAGGGTAAATCCCACTTAGTTGTAGTGAATAATTCTTTTAATACATTTAAAATTCTTAATTTGCTAATATTTTGTTGAGGATTTTTACATCTGTGTTCAGGAGAGATACTGCTCTATAGTTTTTTTTGTAATGACTTTGTCTGGTTTTGGTATTAGGGTAATGTTCTCATAGAATGACTTAGAAAGTATTTCCTCTATATCTCTAAAAGACATTGTATAGAATTGGGGTAATTTCTTCCATAAATGTTTGGTAGAATTTACTGATGAACCTGGTGAACCTAGTGAATGTGGTATTTTTTGTGTTGCAAGGTTATTAATCATTGATTCAGTTTTTTTAATAGAATAGGCCTATTCATATTTTTTGCAGGTAGTGTCTTTCAAGGAATTGGTTTATTTCATCTAAGTTATCAAATTTGTGGGAATAGTTCACGGTTTTCCTTTATTATCCTTTTACTGTCATGGGATTTTGTACTGATATTTCCTCTTTCATTTTGGATTTTAGTAATTTGTGTCTTTATCTCTTTTTTTCTTAACTAGCCTGGTTAGAGGTTATTGATTTTATCGATCTCAGAAACAGCTTTGGTTTTAGTTATTTTCATTGTTCATTCACTGTTTTCAACTTCTTTGATTTTTCTGCCCTAATTTTTATTATTTTTCCTCTGCTTGCTTTTGCTCTCCTTCTAGTTTCCTAAGATGAAAGCTTAAATGATTGATTCTAGATGATTTTTTTGTAATGTATGTATTTAGTGCTATAAATTTCTCTTAAGCACTGCGTTTGGCTGCATCTATAAATTTTTCGAGTTGTATTTTCATACTCATTTAGGTCAAAATATTTTATTTTTTTTTAAGTTTTTAAATTTATTTTGAGAAAGAGTGTGTGTGTGCATGCATGCATGTGGGGGAGGGGCGCAGAGAGAGAGAGAGAGAGAGAGAGAAAATCCCAGAACAAAAAGCAGGTCTAGATATCCCGAACCATGAGATATCATGACCTGAGCCCAAATCAAGAGTCAGACACTTAACTGACTGAGCCACCCAAATGCCCCTAGCTCAAAGTATTTTAAAATTTCCATTGAGATTTCTTTGACTAGTGTTAAGTGTGTTGTTTAATCTCCAAGTGTGTTGTGATTTTTCAGCTATCTTTCTGGTAGTGATTTCTAATTTAATTTCATTATAGTGTGAAGTGTACACTGTATGGTTTTTATTCTTTCAAGTTTCTTAATGTGTATTTAATGGCTTATAATGTGGTCCGTCTGATGACTGTTCTAAGTGAGGTTGAGAAGAATGTGAATTAATGGATGAAGTAGTCCATAGACGTTAGTTATATCCAGTTGATTGGTGAAGTTACTGTGTTTACCTGTGTCCTTAGTGATTTTCTACCTGCTGTTTCCTATTGTTGACATTTCTTAGAAATTTGACAGAATGAGGGAAACAACTCTTTTGCACTTATTTTGAGGGTGAGAACTGACTGGAGAAACAGAAGGGTCATGATGAACCTTTTGAAGTGGTAATCAGGTCAGCCTAGCGGACAACATTCCTCTTTTTTTAAAAATTTATATCCAAGTTAGTTAGCATGTAGTGCCACAATGATTTCAGGAGTAGATTTCTTAATGCCCCTTACCTCTTCAGCACCCCCCCCCCCAGGAACCCTCTGTTTGTTCTCCATATTTAAGAGTCTCTTGGGGCGCCTGGGTGGTGCAGTCGGTTAAGCGTCCGACTTCAGCCAGGTCACGATCTCGCGGTCCGGGAGTTCGAGCCCCGCGTCAGGCTCTGAGCTGATGGCCCAGAGCCTGGAGCCTGTTTCCGATTCTGTGTCTCCCTCTCTCTCTGCCCCTCCCCCGTTCATGCTCTGTCTCTCTCTGTCCCAAAAATAAAATAAAAACGTTGAAAAGAAAAAAAAAAAAAAAAAAGAGTCTCTTATGTTTTGTCCCCCTCCCTGTTTTTATATTATTTTGGCTTCCCTTCCCTTGTGTTCATCTGTTCTGTGTCTTAAAGTCCTCATATGAGTGAAATCATATGATATTTGTCTTTCTCTTACTAATTTTGCGTAGCGTAATACTCTCTAGTTCCATCCATGTAGTTGGGAATGGCAAGATTCCATTCTTTTTGATTGCCAAGTAATACTCCAGTGTGTGTGTGTGTGTGTGTGTGTGTGTGTGTGTGTGTGTGTGATCCTCTTTCTCCACATCCTCGCCAACATCTATTGTTGCCTGAGTTGTTAATGTTAGCCATTCTGACAGGTGTGAGATGGTTATCTCATTGTGTATTTGATTTGTATTTCCCAGATGATGAGTGACATTGAGCATTTTTTCATGTGTCGGTTGGCCATCTGGATGGAGGACAACATTCCTGATGATGAGAAATGTACTTTAGATATTAGAAAAACTTCCAGAGAGAGATGGGAGTGAGGAGAGGGAGGAAGAGACTTTTTTTTTTATGTAGAGTATCTTCAAAACCAAGCTAACTGTGAAAAAAAATGGGGAATTTTCATTCTTGAAAATCAAAATTAACACAGTGCCTAGCATGTGGGCAGTACTCAGTAGATACTTATTTAATGAATATTGAGTGTTCGCAATATTAAGGAATAAAAGGAAATCCAAATGGTTACAGAGCAATACCAGTTTAAGGAAGACAACTTATAAAATGGAATGGATTTGTATGTGATTAAGGATGATTTATAAAATTGATAGAACTATAGCAGTAATGTTAGGATGACTTATGAAAAATATATTCAATACAAACAAGGCTTTTAAAGCTATGATTAGAACAAAATAATTAGGTAAGTGTTGGCATAATGTAAAGTGAAAGACTGGAATTTATCATGTATTTACATCTTCTCCACTAAGGAAATATTTTTAAAGCCGTGCAAAGTACATGAGTCAAAATATATAGATTTCTAAGATAATGTTGGGTGTGCTCAATAACATAAGACACTCAATGAAAAGAGTGAGTAGGGAATAAGAATGCACCAGATTATTTTTCTTAAGTAAAATATCCATTAATTGAGATTTTTGAAATCTTGCAAATGTCCTGAAATCATCATTAGACATCTTGTTGTATGATCTAAAAGCCTGGTTGATGTATGATCTAAAAGCCTGGTGTGCACTTTATTTTCAAAGCAAGGTGATTACAGGCTAGAGCAGGAAAGGTGAACTGATGTGTGCTACCTTCTAAAGGTATATTGGTGTAAAACTGAAACCATACTAGTTTAAGTAAGCTTAAATATATAGGGAGTATACTTTTTTATTTAACTAATTCAACGTATACTGGTAAAATGAGTGTATATTGGTACGGTATTTTTAGAGAGAAATTTGGCAGTAAAAAATTGTATGAATTTTTATACATGTTCAACACAAGGAATATGTCCTATGAATATGTTTGTGCAATTGAGGAAGGATAGATGACAGCATTGTTTACAGTAGTAAAAAATTAGAGTCATGCTAAATTTTCACTAAGGAATGTTTTCAATTTTTTAAGAGACCATTTTAAAGTGTATAAGTATTAACAAAGAAAACAAATGAGGTAGAATGTCCACAATACTTTTCTGAGTGTAAAATGCAAATTGCATAGAAATATGTAAAGCATTCAATTTTATATAAAGTTGTGTAAGCTTGTATGTTTATAGGAATCAGGTAATAGGAATCTTCTGACTTTGTTCTTTTTCCAGATTGTTTTGGTTCTTGTAGTTCCTTTTTCTTTTCCTATTTATTTGGGAATAATCTCAATAATTTCTACAAAAAATCCTAGTTGGATTGAAAAGAAAAGTTAATTTGCATGCAACATTTACCCTCTGTTTCTATTATGCGGTCTCTTTTTAGTCCGTCCTCTTGTCTCCCAGCCTCTAACAACCACTGATCTGTTCTTTGTTTCTGTAGTTTCCCACATTATCTTATAAATGGAAGTAAATAGTATGTATATAGTCTCTGCACTTGTGATTCATTAATATTGTGGCATGTATTAATCAGTAGTCTTTTCCTTTTAATTGTTGAATAATATTTCACCTTATGAATGTACCTTATCATATATCCAATCATTTGTTTCAGGACATCTTGGGGGATGTTTTCAGTTTTTGGTAATTAGGAATAAAGCTGCTATAAACATATGAATATATGTTTGTGTATGAATGTAGGCTTTTTTTTTCACTTGGATAAATACCTAGCAGAGGCATTCTTTAGTCATATGGTTAATGTGTATATAGTTTTTTAAGGAGCTGCCAACCTTCTTTTCAAAGGGTTTATACTATTTTTTATTATCTTTAGCCATATGTGAAAGTTTCCATTGTTCTGTCTCCTTACGAATGTTTGAAATGTTCTATCTTTTTAATTTTAGTCATCGTAATAAATGTTTGTAGTATTATTTCATCGTAGTTTGGATATCCATTTCCCTAATGGTAAGTAAATAGCATCCATCTTAATATTTGTCATCCATTTATCTTCTTTGGTGAAATGTCTGTTTAAATCTTATACTCATTTGGGGCGCCTGGGTGGCGCAGTCGGTTAAGTGTCCGACTTCAGCCAGGTCACGATCTTGCGTTCCGTGAGTTCGAGCCCCGCGTCGGGCTCTGGGCTGATGGCTCAGAGCCTGGAGCCTGTTTCCGATTCTGTGTCTCCCTCTCTCTCTGCCCCTCCCCCGTTCATGCTCTGTCTCTCTCTGTCCCAAAAATAAATAAACGTTGAAAAAAAATTTTTTTAAATCTTATACTCATTAAAATATGTTGGGAATTTTTTTTTAATTTTTGACTTTGAGAGGTCTTTATATATTTTTATAAGCTGTTTGTCAGATACATGATTTGCAGGTGTGTTCTCCCAGTCTATGACTTGTCTTTGCATTCTCTTAACAGTGTCTTTTGCAGAGAGAAAAGATGAAGTCCAAGTCATATGTATATATTTTTTGATGGATGGTTTTCGGTGTCATATATAAGAACTCTTTACCTAACCCAAGATGACAAAGCTATTCTCATACTTTTTTATCTTCCAGTTTTGTGATTATAGCCACTCCGATAGGTGCAAAATGGTATTACATTGTGGTTTTGATGTGTATTTCTCTAGGGACTAAGGATGTTGAGCCTCTTTTAATGTGCTTGTTGGCCAGTTATATATTTTCTTTGGAGAAGTGTCTACTTACATCCTTTGATCATTTTTTATTGGATTTTTTTCCTTGGTAGGTTGTAAGAATATGTATTTTGGATACTAGATTCTTATCAGATACATGATTTGCACATATTTTTCCCCCATTCCTTGGCTCTCCTTTTCAGTCTGTTGATAGTGTCCTTTGATGCACAGAAATTTCTGATTTTGATGAAGTCCAGCTCGTCCACTTTTTGTCTTGCTGCCTGTGCTTTTGGTGTCATACGTAAGAAATTAATGCCAAATACAGTGTCATGAAACTTTTGCCCTATGTTTTCTGAAAAAAGAGTTTTATAGTTTTAGCTCTTACATTTAGATTTTGATCCATTTTGAGTTAATTTTTGTATATGGTGTATGGTCAGGGTACACCTTCATTCTTTTGTATGGGAGTATCGAAGGTGCCATTTATTGAAAAGATTGTCCTTTGCGTATTGCATGATCTTGACCCCCTTATAAAAATTCATTTGACGGTTTATGTGAGGGTTTATTTCTGGGCTCTCTATTCCATTGTTGTTTGTCTTTATCCCAGAAACACAGTCTTGAATATTGTCACTTTGTAGTAGGTTTTGAAATCACGAAGTGTGAGACCTCCAACTTTGGTCCTCTTTTTCAATATTGTTTTGGTTTTTAAGAGTCTCTCCTTTGAGATTCCACTCGAATTTTGGATGGAATTTTCTATTTCTGCAGAAAAGTAATTGGTATATGGATATCAGGTGCATCAAATCTGTAGATTGTTTGGGCAGTGTGGACCTCTTAACAATATTAAGTTTTTCCATTCATGAACAGAGTATCTTTTCATTTATTGGTATATTCTTTCATTTCTTTCAGCAGTGTTTTGTAGTTTTCAGTGTACACGTCTTTCACCTTGGTTGTTTATTTTTAATTATTTTATTCTTTCTGATGCTGTAGTAAATGGAATTTTTTCCTATATTTCCTTCTTGACTTGTTCGTTGTTAGTGTACAAAAACAAAACCAATTTTTGCATGTTAATATTTGTATCATGTAACAGTGATAAATTTGTTAGTTAATAAACAATTTTTGTGTTATTTGCACTCTGCAGTTTTAATTTACTGGTATTTTGTTTTTGGTTCTTTGAGATTTTCTGTATATAAAATATTATGGCATCTTTGAATGGAGGTAATTTAATTCTGTTTCTGTTTGGATTCAGTTATGTCTCTTTCTTGCCTAATTGTCTCTAGTCTCTTTTTTGCTAGGACATATAGTGGTACATTTTTAAAGCTTTGGTGAAAATGGACATTACTGTTTTCTTCCTGATTTTAGGGGGAAAGCTTTTATTTTAGTCTTTCACCTTTGAATATGAAGCCACCTATATATTTTTCTTTTTAAAAAAATTTTTTTTAATGTTTTTATTTATTTTGGAAAGAGAGAGAGAGCATGAGTGGGGGAGGAGCAGAGAGAGAGGGAGACACGGAATCCAAAGCAGGCTCCAGGTTCTGAGCTGCCAGCACAGAGCTCGATGCGGGGCTCGGACTCACAAACTCTGAGATCATGACCTGAGCGGAAGTCAGACGCTCAACCGACTCAGCCACCCAGGCACCCCCCTATATATTTTTCATAAGTGCCCTTTATCATATTAAGAAAGTTCCCTTTTTAGTTTTTAAAATACTTTTATCATGGAAGAGTGTTTTGGCTTTTTGGTTTCCCTTGGGATTTTGCCAGATACTTTCTGTCATAATTTGAGATGATCATATAGTTCACTTTTCTTTCTTTCTATTGATGTGTTAAATCCACCGATTTTTCTAAGTTGAACCACTCTTGCATTCCTGGAATAAATCACACTTGCCCATGATATATTTTACATTTAATTTGTAGTTGTATTCTGTTTGCTTGTCTCCCCACCCCCACCCTGCCCCAGAATTTTTACATCAGTATAATCTGTTCAGATTTTCTATTTTTTGTTGAGCCAGTTTTGGCAGTTTGTGTGTTTCTAGGAATTTGTCCATTTAATAATAGGTTGTGTAATTTGTTGGTATAAAACTGTCCATTCTAGTAATTTTTTTTTATTTCTGTAAGGTTGATAGCAATATTCCTACCTTCATTTGTGATTATAGTTATTTACATCTTGTCTTTGGTATTTAAAGTCTTTCAGATTTGTTGATCATTTCAAAGAACCAGTTTTATCTCATTAATTATCTATTTTTCTAGTCTCCATTTTGTTTATTTGTTTTAATTTTTATTATTTCTTTTTCTAGCCTTTAGGTTTAGCTTGCTCTTCTTTTCCTCATTTCTTCAACTGAGTTAGGTTACTGAGTTGAAATTTTTTTAAAAAATGCACATGTTTACACCTAATATTTCCCTCAGAGCACTGCTTTTGCATCTCCTATTTTGACATTGAGACTTTCTGTGGCCTAATTAGCTATCCTGGAGAATGTTTATTTGTACTTGAGAAGAGTATGTATTCTCTTTTGGGGTTGAGTGTTATATATATATTTGTTAGGTCCGGTGGGTTAATGGTGCTGTTCAAGTTCTCTGTTTCCTCATTGATCTAATTCTGTGTTTTATTAAAAGTAGTGTATTGAAATCACCATTATTATAGTACTATTTCTCCCTCCAGTTCTGTGTTTCTTATATTTTGGAACTGTGCTGTTTGGTGTAAATGTATGTTTATGATTGTAATATCTTTCTGATGAATTCTGCCCATTTATGTTGTTCTTTGTCTCTCATAAAAAGTTTGGACTTAAAATTTATTTTGTCTCATATTGGCACAACCACTCCAGCTTTTCTTTTGTTTAGTCTTTGAATAGAACATTAAAAAAAAACTTTGTTTTAATATTTATTTTTAAGAGCCTGAGACAGAGCACCAGCTGGGAAGGGGCAGAGAGAGAGAGGGAGACACAGAATCTGAAGCAGGCTCCAGGCTCTGAGCTGTCAGCACAGGGCCCGAGGCGGGGCTCTAACCCACAAACTATGAGATCATGACCTGAGCCCAAATCAGATGCTTAACCAACTGAGCCACCCAGGCGCCCCTAGAATATATATTTTTTGCATGTTCTTATTTTCAATTTCTTTGTGTATCCAAGTCTAAAATGAATCTGTTGTAGACAGCATGTAATTGGATCAATTTTTAAAAATCCATATTCTGTTCTGTCTCTTAATGCTGATGAGTTTGATATGTTAACCTTAAAAGTAAAACTGTCAGTTATTTTACCAGCAAAAGTTAGAGGTTTATTTGGGAATAACAGAGAATTGCAATCTGAGACAAGAAGTTATGGCAAAACTATACGGAAGTTGAGAAAACAAAGGAAAGGAGTTGGAGATAGTGGGAGGGCTGTTAAAAACTCCATTGGTGTAAACTCAGAGTTCTAAGTATAATGGCTTCTTATTGGCTGAGTTGTGAGTGTCTCTGATTGGCTAGTCTGTTGCAGGTGGAGGAAGAAACTTTCCATTCTGCTAAGATAGTAAAGTAGTAATGCGATGTCCATCTCTTCTTGCTGGATCTGCAATTAATGTTGGGTACTGGTTGTGAGAGTGTTCTTTTTTGCTGGGCTCCCAAAACCATTCTAAATGATATTTCCTTTTTAAAAACTTTTTAAATGTTTATTTTTGACAAAGAGCACAAGTTGGGGAGGGGCGGGCAGAGCGCTAGGGGGACAAAGGATCTGAAGCCAACTCTATGCGGACAGCAGAGACCTCTATTTAGGACTTGAACTCAGGAACTGTGAGATAATCACCTGAGCGGAAGTTGGACCATTAACCGACTGACCCACCCAGGTGCCCCTCCAGTGTTGTTTCCTTTTATTAATTTCACAAATATATTTAAAGTGATCACTGGTAAGAAAGGATTTTTGCTGTTTTACTGTTTGTATTCTATGTCTTACATCTTCTTTGTTGCTCAGTTTATCCAAAACTGCTGTCTTTTGTGTTAGATCTTTTCCTAGTATACCATTTTCATTTTCTCTATATTTTAAAAGTATTTTTTTAGTAATTATCCTGGTAATCATAATTAACATTCCAAATTTATACACCAGTAGTTTGAATTGAAAGTAGCTTAGCTTTAATAGCTTGTAAATTTCTGATACTATCTCTATCCCTTTTCCTTATGTTATTGTTATAAATTATATCTTAAAATTTTTTTGAATTCACATATCATTAACATACTGTGTATATTAGTTTCAAGTGTACGATATAGTAATTCAGTATTCCCTACATTTTTAGTGCTCATCGTGATAAGGATACATTTAATCCCCTTCACCTATTTTATCCACCCCAACTCACCTTCCCTTTGGTAACCATTACTTCTTTAGTTTAGAGTGTACATTTTTGGTTTGTTGCTTTTTTTTCTTTGCTTGTTTGTTTTGTTTCTTAAATTTCCACATATGAGTGGAATCATACGGTATTTGTCTTTCTCTGAGTGACTTATGTCACTTAGCATTATACTCTCTAGGTCTATTCATGTTGTAGCAAATGGCAAGATTTCATTCCTTTTTATGGCTCAATACTTGATTATGCATATCACCTATACTTCATGCATTTATTTACTGGTGGATACTTGGGCTACTTCCATAATTCAGCTTTTGTAAATAATGCCACAATAAATGTAGAAGTGCACATATCCTTTTGAAATAGCGTTCCCATATTCTTTGGATACATATGCATTAGTGGAATTTCTGGATCATGTGGTAGTTTCATTTTTTATTTTTTGTGGAACCTCCATACTGTTTTCTATAGTAGCTGCACCAGTTTGCATTCCCACCAACAGTGTATGAGGGTTTCTTTTTCTCCACATCTTCATCAACACTTGTTTCTTTGTGTTTTTGAGTTTAACCATTTTAGGAGGTGTGAAGTGGTATCTCATTGTGGTTTTGAAATGCATTTCTCTGACAATGAGTGATGTTGAGCCATCATTTCATGTGTCTTTTGGCCCTCCTCATGTCTTCTTTGGAGAAATGTTTGTTCATCTATTCTGTCCATTTTTAATTGGATTATTTGGGACTTGGGGTGTTGAGTTGTCTAAGTTCTTTATATATCTTGGGTGCTAACCCTTTAACAGATATGTCACTTGAAAATATCCTCTCACATTCAATAAGAGGTCTTTTAGTCTGTCACTGTGCAGAAGCTTTTTATTTCAATATAGTCCCAATAAGTTTATTTTTGCTTTTATTTCCCTTGCCTCAGGTGACATATCTAGGAAAATGTTGTTACAGCTGGTATCAGAGAAATTACTGCCTATCTTTCTCTTCTAGGATATTTTTAAATTTCAGGCCTCACATTTGGGTCCTTAATCTTTGAGTTTATTTTTGTGTATGGTATAAGAAAGTGGTCAAGTTTCATTCTTTTGCATGTAGCTGTCCAGTTTTCCCAAAAGTATAAACGATATCTTTATACATGTGTGTCCAACAACATAGTAGTTATATAGTTATTGTCTTAAAAGTTTGTCTTTTAAATCCTACAGGAAACAAAAATATAAGTTACAGGCAAAAAATATTTTCTTCTATAAATATTTTTTTCTGCATTTTCTTCTGTAGTTACTTTTGCCAGTATTCTTTTTTTTTTTTTTTTTAACGTTTATTTATTTTTGGGACAGAGAGAGACAGAGCATGAACGGGGGAGGGGCAGAGAGAGAGGGAGACACAGAATCGGAAGCAGGCTCCAGGCTCTGAGCCATCAGTCCAGAGCCTGACGCGGGGCTCGAACTCACGAACCGCGAGATTGTGACCTGAGCCGAAGTCGGATGCTCAACCGACTGAGCCACCCAGGCGCCCCATTAGTATTCTTTAATCTTTGTATGGCTTCAAGTTATTGTGGGTTTATTGTCTGTTAAGGACTTCTTTACCATTTCTTGTATGGTAGGTGAGTTCTAGTAACAAGTCTCCTCCATTTTTTTTTCCTAGGAATGTCTTAAGTTTTTCCATTTTTGTGTGATAGTTTGTTGGATATAGAATTTTTGTTTGCGGGGCATCTGGGTGGTGCAGTTGGTTGAGCATCTGACTTTGGCTCACGTCACAATCTCGTGGTTTGTAAGTTCGAGCTCCACATCGGGCTTGCTGCTGTCAGTGAAGAGCCTGCTTTGGATCCTCTGTCCCCCTCTCTCTGCCCCTCATCAGCTGCTACTCCCTCAAAAATAAATAAACATTAAAACAAATTTTTTTTTGTATGGCAGTTTTTTCCCGACAATTTAGATATGCCATCCTACTGCCTTCTACCTTGCATAGTTTTTGATGAGAAGTTGGCTGTTATTCTTAAGGAGGATTAGTTAGTTGTATGTTATGGGTCATTTCTGTTTTACTTCTTTTCAGTGTTTTCTCATTGTCTTTGGCTTTCATTATTTGATTGTAATTTGTATCTGTGAATCTCTTTTGAGTTTGTCCTATCTAGAGTTGTTTGACCTTGTTGAATTTGTAGATTTCTGTTTGTATAAAAATTGGAAAGTTTTTCATCAGCACGTTTTCAGATAGTCTATATTCTTCTGATAGTTTGTCCTCTGAAAGTCTAAGCCTAAGTTTTGTTTTAGTCAAAGATGATTTCTGTCAACCTCTTTTCCTATTAATGGGCCGTATTTTTTTTTCTTTGTATGCCTTGTGATTGTTCATGTTAAAAACTGGACATTTTCAGGGTGCCTGGGTGGCGCAGTTGGTTAAGTATCTGACTCTTGACCTCAGCTCAGGCCATGATCTCGTGTGTTCATGAGTTTGAGCCCCGTGTCAGGCTGTGCACTGATGGTGAGGAGCCTGCTTGGGATTCTGTGTCTCCTTCTCTTTGCCCCTTCCCTGCTTGTGCATGGTCTTTCTCTCTCTCAAAAAAAAATTTTTTTTTCAGTATCGTAATATGATAACTCTAGACACTAGATTCCTTTTTCCTGAGGTTTATTGCCTCTTCAGGGCTACAGCCATGTGTGTAGTGACTTTTCTAAAGTATTGTTTTCAATTACTGTACTCATTGTCATGTATGGTTAATGAAATTTTATAATATCCGTAGGCAGCAGTTAACTTACAGATATTTTGAGCCAATGGGAATCAAAAGGAAGAAAAGCAGTCTTTTGGTCTTGGCTATTTATCTGTAGCTGAGGTATTCCTTCAAAGGTTAGCCAGGTTGCTTACTGCTCTGCCTTAGTCTTCACTTTGTGCTTGCACAGAACCCAAAGATTAGCTAGAGTTGCAAGCCTGTGTCCTCTCATGTCTTCTGCAAATATGCTTCTGGCCCTGGGCATGTATGTAGCACTTTGGGTTTCTTGGTATATGTGATTAACTCTTTAAAGCCCTTGATCCCCAGAATATCTTCTTCCTTAGCCTCCTTATTCTGAAGCTTTTCAGATTGTCTGCTCTTTGTCACATCCACTGTGTCTTGCCTCACCTGTTTGTAGTGTATGATTTCAGCTTCCTTGGAAAGATGGTAGTCCAGAATCCCTTCAAAACACACAACCACAGTTTTTGAGAACAAGATCCATGTTCTTATTTTTGCTACCAGAAAGATGCACCAGGAAATTGGTCTGTCATCCCTATGGATACTGTTGATTGTTGATTGTGGGGGAGGGGAGTTGGTAGAAAAACAAAATTCTACAGTGCTTTCTTTAAAAAAAACAAAAACGAGTTTGAGAGAGAAAGCACACATGCATGAATGCTCAAGCAGGGGAGGGGCATAGAAAGAGGGAGAGAGAGAGAATTCCAAGTAGGCTTTCTGCTGTTAGCACAGATCCCGATGCAGGGCTTGGTCTAACGAACCATGAGATATGATCTGAGCTGATATCAAGAGTCAGACGCTTAGCTGACTGAGCCACTCAGATGCCCGCATAGTGCTTTTCCTTACCACATTTTAGCAGGCTCTTTGTTAGGTCCTCTTTTCTCTGTTATACTTTGTTTTAAATTTCAGATGTCTGTAAAATTTGATTTTGTCAGTTTCACAAACCTAAGACTTGCTTTACTGGAAGGGCTGGTTCATGGAGCTTTCTACTCCTTCATTTTCCATGAGATCAGTCTGTCCTTTTGATTTGCAAAGACTGTCACTGAGTATATAAATCAAATGTTTATTTTTTTCTCTCAGCACTTCAAAGATGTCCTTCCACTGACTTTCAGCTTATATAGTTTTCAACAAAAAGTCTGATAAAATTCTTATCTTTGTGTTTCAGTGTGTGAGAAAACCTATTTCTTTGCTTCCTTTTTTCCTAAAGTTTATTTTTATTAGAGAGAGAGAGATAGGGAGTATGCAGGGGAGGGGCAGAGAGAGAGGGAGAAAGAATCTCAAGCAGGCTCTGCTCTGTAAGTGCAGAGCCTGACATGAGGCTTGAACTCACAAATCGTGAGATCATGACCTGAGCTGAAGTCGAGTCAGACGCTTAACTGAGTAAATCACCCAGGTGTCCCTTTAACTTCCTTTTTGTTTCCTTAACCTTTGGTTTTTAGCAGTATATATATTTTATAGTATTTATTCTAATTGGGAATTCCCTGATCCTCTATTTGTGTTTTAGTATCTTACATTATTTTGAGAAATATGGAGTTCCAGTTTTATATACTTATGTGATTCCCTTGATACTGTGTCATGGTCTGTCTTGAATGCTCTGTTTTCTCCCACTTTCCCTGCCCTTTTTTTTTTTCCCCTTAATAGATTTTATTTTTTAGAGAAGTTTTATGTTAACAGCAGAATTGAACAGATGGTAGAGAGATTTCTCTTATACCCTAGTTCTCACATGGATCAAGCCTCTCTGACTTTCAGGTTTTCACACCAGCCTGGTACATCTGTTACAATCAATGAACCTACATTGACGTGTCATTATCATCCAAAGTTCATAGCTTACATTAGGTGCACTTTGGGTGTTATATATTCTATGGGTTTTGATAAACGTATAAAAATTACATGCAGCCACCTTAATGGTGTCATACAAAATAGTTTCACTGCCCTAGAAGTCCTTTGTATCTGCCTATTTATTCCCTATGTACTTTTTACTTCTGGCAACCACTCATCATTTTATCATTTCCACAGTTTTGTCTTTTCCAGAATGCCATGTTGTTGGAATTATGCAGTATGTAAATCTTTCATATTGGCTTCTTTCACTTAGTAATAAGCATTTGAACGTTCTCCATGTCTTTTCAAGGCTTGCTAGCTCATTTCTTTTTAGTGCCAAATAATATTCCATTTTCTAACTGTACCACAGTTTGTTTATCCATTCACCTCCTGATGAACATCTTGGTTGCTTCCATGTTTGGACAACTTTAAATAAAGCTGCTATAAATATCCTTGTGTAAGCTTTTGTGTGGACATAAGTTTTTAATTTATTTGATAAATATCAATGACTGTGTTTGATAGTACTGATTGATATAGTCTAAATATTCTAGCATATTCATTTCACTTTAAAATAATTTTCTTTTTCAAAGGATTTAAATATATTTTTTCCCTAAGAGGAAATACGGATAACCAGTGGGTACATGAAAAGGTGCTGAATATCACTAATCATCAGAGTAATGCAAATCAAAACTACAATGAAATATCACCTCACAGCTGTTAGGATATCTCTTATCAAAAAGACAGGAGGTTAATAGTGGTGAGGTGGTGGAAAGGGAACCTTTTATACTGCTAATGAGAATGTAAACTAACACAGTTTCTATGGGAAACAGTGTGGAGGTTCTGTGAATAATTAAAACTACCATATGATCTAACAGTCTTACTTCTGAGTGTATTTCTAAAGGAAATGGAATTATTATCCTGACGTATCTGTACTCAAATGTTCATAGCAACATTACAGTAGCCACTGTATTGAAAACCTGTTTGTTGATGAATGAATAAAGAAAACCTGGTACATTATTTGTGTATAGGAACAGTATTCAGTCTTAAAGGAAATCCTGTCATTTGTGACAACATGGATGGACTTAGAGGCATTATGCTAAGTGAAAGAAGTGAGAGAAAGACAAATGTCACATGGCATCACATATACAAGTTGATTTCATAGAAACAGAGTAGAAATGTCATTGCCAGGGGTTAGGGGGTGGGGGAGGTAGTAAGAGGTTGGTGAAAGGGTACAGCTTTCAGTTATAGATGAATATGGTCTGAAGTCTAATGTGTAACATTACCTTGTGTAATATGGTAATATATAGTTGATAACACTGAAGTGTATAATCAAAATTTGCTAAGAGAGTAGAATTTAAATGTTTTTACACATAAAAGGTCAGTATGTGAGGTGATAGATATGTTGATTAACTTGGGGGGGGGGTAGAAGACCTTCACAATGTGTACGTATATCAAATCATCACATGTGGTTTAAATATCATACAATTTTATTTGTCAATTATACCTCAGTAAAATTGGAAATAAAATAATTATCTTATTTTTTTTTAATTAACAGGATTGACTTTGAAGTTATTTAAAAAGTTTGAGTTGTACAGCACTTGATTCTTTTGCTACATTGTGGAAAGACCTCTTCAGCAATGATTACTTCAGAGTTACCAGTATTACAGTAAGTATTATACTTTTCCTCTATTTAAAAAAAATACATGACACTTTTGTGCATGAAATACTTCTGTCATCACATCAAATAGGTTCTCTCATAGTTGAGCAATATGTCTGAAGTCAAACAGCAGTTAGACTGTACAATTACCATATCCATCCAGGGCTCTTACTATTGTTATAGGAGTATTTTTGTGGTATTGAGCAAAGAAGAGGTTACTCTTCTTCTCAGGGGTCAGCACACTATGATCCCTGGACCAAATCTGGCATGCTGCCTATTTTTATAAATAAAGTGTTACTGGTACAGAACCATGCTCATTCCTTTACACATTGTTTGACAGCTTTAGTGCTACAAGTTGTGATAGAGAATGAATTGCCTGCAAAGTGTAAATATTTTGTTGGACCATTTACAATAGTTTATAAACTCCTATCCTATATCCTACGGTTTCTCCAACACATACCCTCCCACCTCTCCCCACCTTATTTTCCCTGAGATTCAGATCATTGGACCATTCTGGCTGCCAGAAGTAATATTAAGGATATACCAAGTTGGCATTTCTGATGGCATCTCATTAGATTTGTTGGAGTTGTAGGACAGATCTAGAATTGGGTCTTATTTTGTTTTCTTTGGGAAATATGATCAATGTAGTAGCAGATACTTTTCCTTTTAGAGGTTTCATCAAGATACAAATTAGGAGTCTGCATACTGTGATCCTGTATGAGAACAGTGGTTTAGATACAATGAAAGTGATCAACAGTTTGTTTATTTATAATTTTTAATGCCCCTGTTCATTTATATACCTCTTTCCCCAAGAGATTGTAGGCACCTTTTAATTGGTTTCCTGGCCTTGTGTTTTTCCTCCAGGTATCTAAGACAAAAAAGGCTGTCTAGATTTCTTTACTGCTTGGAAAGCCATCAATACCTATCCTCCTTCTTTCTCCCAAATATAGGAGATTAAATTTAAGCCCTTTCTAATTACTTAACTCCTGTGTCTTTATTACTCCCTAACTTAAATGTATTACCAAGTTTGGAGGTCCTCACATAGTATTTTCTTTCTTCTTTAAAATCTTTGTCCTGCCTGCAGTGCGTACTCACCTGTGCTCTTACCTGGCCAACCCACTAATCCTGTAAGTCTTAGCTGATGTATTATGCCACCAGAAAAGCTTTTTTTCCCTCTCAAAGTTGGGGTAGGTTTCCTTTTGTGCTCCTGTAATGTTCTTTGCTTTTTCCTCCAGCACCATACTTAACCTAATGTTTTATAACTCTTGTTGTTTCTGCCTGAACTGCACCTTTTCATCTTGTTAATTTTTTTTTTTTTTTGAGAGAGAGAGAGAGAGAGAGAGAGGGAGGGTGAGGGTGGGTGGGGAAGGGGCAGAGTGAGAGGGAGAAAGAGAATCCTAGGCAGGTTTCATGCCTAGCACAGAGCCCAGTGTGGAGCTTAATCTCAAGACCATGAGATCATGACCTGAGCCAGAATCAAGAGTCAAACACTTAAATGACTGAGCCACCCAGGTGCCCCCACTTTTTTATCTCATACTATTGTATATTAGGCAGGCCCTTAGTAAGTATCTCTGATTAAATATGGCACAGAGATTGTATTTCAATAACTGTTGTATTTAAAGAGAAATTGTATTGACACAGTGGTATTTCACATTGTTTTTTGTGTATAACTGATTTTTTTTCATAGAAATGAAAACCTGTATTATGATTATGGGTAGTGGATAGTGGTAATCTGTGAGGTGGGTGAATGAACTTTGCTTTCAGTCCGTCAGTGGGAGATAGTACTCTTGGTCGAGTTGAGATCTGAGAGACATTTATTGAGGCCATAAAGTTTTCTGAGGATTTTGACATATTTTAGCAACATATATAATCTTGTTTAATCCATCCAGCCAGCAGTGTCATGTTTGCTTTGTAAGTGAAAGGAAATATGTCTCTTAGTATTTGTAAACTTGAGTTTCTATCATTTGTAAAGTGAAGACAGTTTATTAGAAACTGATCTCTACAGTCTCCTCAAAAACAAACAAAAATATTTTGATCCGGCAATTCTTAATGTTTATTTCAAGAATGATTTTTCTGGGGCAGTTAAGCGTCTGACTCTTGACTTCAGCTTGGGTCATGATCTCACAGTTTGTGAGATTGAGCCCCCATATTGGGCTCCATACTCACAGCATGGAGCCTACTTGACATCCTCTCTCTCCCTCTCTCTCTCTGCCCCTCCCCTGCTCATGCTCTCTTTCTTTCAGAATAAATAACATTTAGAATGATTTTTAATGTAGACATGAGAAAGGTAATTCCAGTGAATGACCTTGTTATTTCTTGTTTCACTTAGATATTATTATCACTGATAAATTTGTGACCTTAGTGCTATTTACTATTAAGCATTGTCAAATATTATCAGTTACCATATATTTTTATATTCTACTACATAATACAGTTCTTGGAAGTATGTTAAGTTCTGGAGGAGAAAGCATATAGTAGAGATTCAGTCCATACTGTCGTGAAGCTTGTATAATAAGTATATGTTAATGAAATAATCGCAGATATATAGAGCTGCTATTATGGGTGCTAGGAAGTTAAATTAGAGAATTTTGTGAGAATTTTACCACATGCCTTCATTTAGTGTTCTTTTCTCTGGAAAAGACAATTGAGCTTAACTCTGAACTGAAGGAACACTGTGGGGGAAGAAGAAGGAATAATGGTGTTAATTCCAGACTGAAGGAATATGGTATGTACAGAGACCTTGAGTTAGGAGGAATCATGGTATATTTGATAAAGTGAAATAAAACTGTACTTTTTCTTTTTTCAGGGTTGGTGATAGAGAGTGGCATGAGATTAAGGCTTAGGAGCAGAGTGGGGCTGTATCGTACAGGGACTTGCTTAAATGATGGCAAGAATTTTGAGTTTTTCTTCTTAGGAGCAGTAGGAAGTCACTGTCGGATTTTAAGCATGGAAGAGATGCATGGGAGAGATTCAGAAAATCACCCTTCATGCAGTATAGTGATTATTTGGGAGGGGCAAGAATAGAAGCAAGGACACCTATTAGGAGGATATTGTAGTATGCAGGCCAGATATGTTGATAACTTGAACTGAAGTGATTACAGTGCAAATAGAGATAGACAGAATTTAGAGAGTTTTAGGGGATAAAAATTCATTCTTAGAAGATTTCATCTGATTTTTTCTTTCTTTTAATTTATGTCTATAAATGCGAACATTAGAGATTGGCAGGGTTTTTGTAGGCTTTTATAGCAGTTAGTCAAAGTTTGAGTTTGCCTACCCTTGATCAAGTATTCTTTGTCTATCCTAGAGAGTAATTTGTTGCTGTGTAATTAGAGGTAGTGTACAAAGACAGTTGTTTTAGTTCTGTAATACTGTAAAGCTAGAGACAATCTAAGTGCTCATTGGCAGGGAAGTAATTAAATAAATTTCACATATATTATGGGATACTATTCAGAAATTCTGTGTATTTGTATGAAGATTCCTGTTAATTAAAAAATTTAAGGGGCACCTGGGTGGCTCAGTCAGTTGAGTGTTGGATTGCTGATTACGGCTCAGGTCATGATCCCGGAGTCTTGGGATTGAGCCCCGTGTCAGACTCCACAAACATAGAGCCTGCTTAAGATTCTCTCTCTCTCTCTCTCTCTCTCTCTCTCTCTCTCTCTCTCTCTCTCTTTCTCCCTGTGCCCTCTTCTCCACTATGCATGCATGTTCTCTCTCAAATATAAAAAAAAAAAAATTAGGTCTTGATCTAAACCATCAGTAATGTTAGTCTGCACATTGAGAATCAGAGTTAGGGTGTGGTGATGTGAAACTCTTATATTCTCTCTATTGCTTGAAATTAAAAAATATGTATCATATATTCTAATAAACATGCATACACATGTGTATACTAATTGGAATGTAGTAGTTATTTGTTGGTAATAGTCATCACCTTTTAAACTCACTGCAGTTGTCAGAATTAGAAAATAAGTTGTACCTTACTCTTCTATGAGTAACGTGTAGTGCTCAAGGATAAATTATTTTCACTAATGAGTCACATATTCTGTGGTGGAACAAACCTGTTCCTGTAGTTGCTTAGTGATTGCAAGCATCAAAAGCACTAGTAGATTCTATCCACACAAGATAAATAGAAAACATAATATTTGCATTCTAGTGTCCTGACATGGAGATAGAGAATTCAGGTTTACCTTGAGATCTAAGTGGACTGTGGTGCTTACTAGGTGTATGACTATGGACAAGATTATCATGTTTTCAGATCTTTCATTTATTTTTGTAATTGATACAGTTGTGTTTTCTTACAAGGTTTTTGTGCATGTTTATTCTAGATCATGTATAGAAACAAGCACACAGTACATATATGTAAACATAAACTATTTGGTGCATATTGAGGAAAAAGCAGTATGACTTATTGTTTTTTTTTTTTTAATTTATTTATTTTGAGAGAGAGAGAGAGAGCCAGAACCTGTGCACATGTGACTGGGGGAGGGACAGAGATAAAGGGACAGAGACAGAATCTCAAGCAGGATCTATGCTGTCATCGCAGACCAATATGGGGCTCGATCCCATGAATCAGGACATTTTGACCTGAGCCTAAAGCAAGAGTTGGATGCTCAACTCATTGAACCACCCAACTATCCTGATTTATTACTCTTTAGTAGAGATGAGTAAGATCAGCTAGATCAGGAATCAACTACTGCTAATTGTGCAGACACCTGCCTTTATGAATACTAAAGATTTTATTTTCAGAAAGAGAGAGAGCGTGAGCAGGGGAGAGGGGTGGTGGGGGTGGGGAGAGAGAGAGAGAGAGAGAGAGAGAGAGAGAGAGAGAGAGAGAGAAAGAGAAAGAGAATGATAAACAGAATGTATCTTAAGTAGGTTGCATTCTCAGCACAGAGCCTGATGTGGGACTCAATCTCACAACCCTGGGATCATGACCTGAGCTGAAATCAAGAGTCGGATGCTTAACTGACTGAGTCACCCAGGTGCCCCTATTTATAATTTTATGTTTATTTTTAAAAAGTTTTTCAAAAACTTCCATTCCAGTATAATTAACATACATTGTTATATTAGTTTCAGGTGTAAAATATAATATTCACTGCTTTTGTGAATCCTTTGATTTTTATAGACCTTATTTTTACTGCTTCCTACATTTCTTACTCTTGCTTACTCTTGCTTTAGGGTATTTCCTTTCCATTCAGAGAGTTTCTGGAAAACTCTTTAGTTCTCCTTTTATTTTGAATGATGGCCTTCCTGGATAGAATAATTCTTGGTTGCAGGTTTTTTTCTTTCGGTGTTCTTAATATATTTTGCCACTCCCTTCGGTCTTGCAAAGTTTCTACTGAAAAATCAGCAGATAACCTTATGGGGTTTTCCTTTTATGTAACTGTTTTCTTTGCTGCTTTTATAATTTTCTCTTCATCACTAGTTTTTACCATTTTAATTACTAGGTGTCTTGGTATGCACCTCTTTGGGTTTGTTTTGTTGGAGGCTCTCTGTGCCTCTTGGATGTGGATTTCTGTTTCCTTCCCCAGATTCAGGAAATTTTCAGGTATTATTTCTTCAAATAAATGTTATGCCCCCTTTTTTCTCTCTTCTTTTTCTGAGATCCCTAATGCAAATGTTATTATGCTCAATGGTGTCATTAAGTTCAAGTCTCTTTTCATGTATTATTACTATTATTATTTTTTGTCCTGTTCAGCTTCATTCCTTTTCATTACTCTGTCCTCCAGGTCGCTGATCCATTCTTCTCCTTCTTCTAGTCTATTTATTCCCTTAGTATATTCTTAATTCCAGTTATTGAGTTCTTCGTTTCTGATTGGTTCTTTTTCATATTTTCTATCTCCTTGTTAAAGCTCTCTCTGAGGTCTGCTAGTCTTTTCTAAAGTCCAGTGAGTATCTTTATGACTAGTACTTTAAATTCTTTCTCAGGCATATTTTTTCTGTTTGTTTAGATCTCTTGCTGTGATTTTGTCTTTTTTTTTTTTTTTTTTGAGACACATTCCTCTTTTCTCTCACCTTTTCTAATGGTTCATGTCTGTTTCTGTGTTTTAGGAAAGGCAGCTACATATCCTGTTGAAAGTAGTGGCCTTATGAAGAAGAGGTCCTGTAGTGCCGTACAGTGCCGTGTTCCCTGTTCACCTGAACCTTTCATTCAGTGGTGTCTCGTTTGTGTATTGTATTGCCTTACTTTTGTGGCTGAGCTGTATTTGCCTGCAGTTTGGTCATCTGTAGTGGCTCTCCTTGTCTTTTTATGTGCAGGTTTTGGTTTCTCTGTCATTAGTGGGCCTGTCTGGGGTGGCCTTGGGATTGAGTTGGGTCAGACTGGGCATTTGCCAGAGCTGTAGTGACAGCGAACTGCAGGGCACTCTACCTTTGCTGTTCCCTGAGAAGCTTTCATCAGTGGGCAAGGCCTGCAGTCAGACCAGCTGTCTACCCCCTGCTCACTGCCAGGGCCTGAGTCATACTGGTGTGGGTCATTTTCTTCCCCCTTTGCCCAGGGCAGGAGTCACTTTGAGGTGTTTCTGTCCCTATTGGGGTTGCTTGCACACTGCTATGCTTGTGATACTGCTTTGGATAGACTCCTGTGGAGGCTGGGTTGGAGGGGGTGGGTCCACAAGAGATCTTAGACTTGAAGGTGCTGTTAGTAAGCTAGAAGGAGAGTGTGTTTGCACTGGTTATGCAAGTGTCTATGTATCTAGGCTGAGTGATGGTGAGGGAAATGGTGTCTGCCAGCAGTTTTGTTCTTGGAGAAATCTCCCAGAGATCCATACCTCTCCAGCAAATGCTTTGAGATTAGTAAACAAATCTCCCTCTCATACACCCAAGTCATTTTTGAACCTACTGTTTCTGTGTTATATCTCCACACGGCTGTTTGATGCTTTTTTTTTTTTTTAAAGGGTGGGGACCTAGTATCTTATTGCCCTCTAGCCTTCCCAGTGCCAGCCTGATGATTTTTAAAGTTCCTGGTATTAATCCCTGGTGATTGTAAGAACTTACAAAGTTGAGCCTCTCGGATTTTCAAAGCCAAACGTTATGTTGATTAGTCTTGCTAATGCAGGTCCCCTGTTCTGGGTGCCTGGTGTTCCTAGTGTGGTGTCCAATATCCTCTCTGTGCCTATAGCATCCCTTCCTTCCATGGACATTCCTGTGGGTCCATTTGGCTCCCAGTTAGTTCTTTGCCCTTCTTACCTTTTTGGATATGGCCTCTTCTCTATATTTACCTATAGAGAGTCTGTTTTGACAGTCTTCAGGTAGTTTTCTGGGTTATATATGCTGATGTGGGTATTATTTGCATGTATCTAGAGGTTGAGGTGAGCTCTTCCTACTCCTCCATCTTTCCCAGAAGTCTCAGTTCTTTTTTCTGTGCACAGTTTTAAATACCAGGTCATCTTTGAAGATTTGCAAGTAGGGAGGTATCACGATACAAGAATGTTACTGGCATTATGTGTAGAATGTCCTGGACGAGGGAGATAGAAATAGATGAGTTGAGATTAATACAGGGAGTGGTGATTATGGTAATAATCATGGAAAGAATTTGGAGAATTATTATATGGAAGGTAACATGATTGCCCTTGTTAGCTGATGGCACAAGAGGAAGATTGATACGATTCTAAGAATATAAGACAGGATAGCAGTGACCATAATAAATTTGCATACAAGTTAAAGTACACTCCTGCATTAATTAAATCAGTTTGTTAATTGTATTGCCATGAGCAGAGAGCTAGAGATAAGTTAGTGTTGGACTTAATTTTGTATGTGGTATTTGGTGAATTTGATAGGCATTCAAAGAAGCTATTAACATGTGAAGTTAAAAATCTTCAATTATAGATGATCAGGCCCATTGATAATATATTGAAGTTATTTGAATAGAAGCTATACATCAAGTGGATGAGATCTTCCAGAGAACGTGGTATGAAGGGAGGAGTGGTAGACATTACAGACTTGAGCTTTAACGAATCAATACAAAAAGGAAATGGAACTGAGAGCATTTGTTGAAGCAGATGAAGAAATAATAGGTTGTGTGTTGGACTCACTATTTGCTGTGTTCCCTTCATTGTGTTTGCAGTTTTATAGATCTTTTATACTGTTAGTAGTATAAATTCTATCAAAGAAGTTGTTAATACTATTGCAGTGGTATGCTGGAGCCATCTTGTATTGTCCTGGAGAGCTGAAAAGTAAATTTCCAGGAATTTTGTGACCCTACTAAAATAACAATGTCTTTATAAAAAGTTAAATTATATAACCTTAAAACTAAATAAATCATATTAAAAATAAAAGTAAAAGTAATAAATCCTCAAAACTCATCACTTCCTGGTTATTTTATGTTACTGTTTTCTACGCTCTGGAAGTTTTTATTTACACCTATTGTATGTATGTGTGTATTTGTATACACCTATTTTATTTAGTGTGTACTACTGCTGTTTATTCTCAACTCTGTTGATATCACTTTGTCAGTTTGAAATTGGCTGTGGTAATATTTACATTATGAAAATCAGCAAACACTACACATCAGGGCTCAATTTATTGTTCTTTCATTTGTCTATAAACTTTATTAAGTTATGGAGATACTGTTAATAATGCAGATTAAATGGAAAGGTGTATCAGTTTATATCCATTACAATATGATAGAAAAAATAATTGAGGAAGTATCCTTCCACTATTTGAGAACTGTTAACCTGATTCAGTAAAGACATTGTCCACAACATTGACCAGTGAGTGAAGTTCTAACAAATGTCTTTGTCATATCACCTGTATCCTATTCATTAAGTGAACAAAGATATCCGTGATTGTTCATATCGGGATCCTGTTTGTTCATCAGTTACAATCAAAGGTTAGCTATAGATACATCTGTGACAAAATTATTGTTTTATGTGAATCAATTAGTTGTATGGGATTTATAATATTATGTGGGGTGCTTGGGTGGCTCAGTTGGTTGGGCATCCGATTCTTGATCTTGCTCAGATCATGATGTCACAGTTTGTGAGTTCGAGCCACATGTTGAGCTTTGTGCTGACAGTGCGGAGCTTGCTTAGAATTCTGTCTCCTCTCTCTGCCCCTACCCCATTGGAGCTCTCTCTCCCTCTCTCTCAAAATAAATAAATAAACTTAAAAAAAACCAAAAGAATATTGTGTATTTTATTGTCAGTAAATTCGTTTTATAGAACCATTATTTCAGTAAAATTTCTAATCGTTAACGTGCATAATTTTTTTGAGGAGCCATTTGTTAAACTTTTACTAGCACGCTACTAACTATTCATGATTTTATAAAATAAAATTCCTCCCAAGACTTGTTTTTTCTATTGAATAATTCATCTTTCATAACTGAATTTTCATTTATATTTTGTATAGCAGCTGCCATTTCCACAATGATTTCCTCCTCTTTGTTTCCGTATCGATATGGGGATTCATGTCACTCAATATTATGTGATATTGGCAGGAAGGGTAATATTTTCCTTTTCCTAAAGATTTTTTCTGCAAACGGAAGAAAAACCCTTCTTATCAGCTGTATACCAGGAAGTAAGGAAAGTAGTGGAATAGAACTGTATTGTATATATGAATTAATTTTGTTCACTAAAATAATATATCACATTTTCTAGGGATTCAACTAATGAAACTACTGCCCATTCTGATGCTGGCAGCGAACTTGAAGAAACTGAGATCAAAGGAAAAAGAAAAAGGGGTCGTCCTGGTCGGCCTCCAGTATGTATTATGCTTGCCTTTGTTCTTGTAATGGTTACTGAGTAAAGGAGCTTGATATAAGCTTTCTGTTAATTCTAGTTCTGTTAATACATCTTTTAAAATTTCAGCAGCATATTAGAGATTCTTGAAAACTTTGCTTCATGACTTGGATTGACAATGATCTGAAAAAGGAATTTGATTTTAGTATCATTTCTGCTCTCCATGCTTCCCTTGTAAATAAATTGTGATCCATGTGAAGATGTGGAGAAGATGATTAGATTAACATGAAATGAGATGTAGTTAGTTATGACTTTCCTGCTTTTTAGATGGAACTCTGATTTGTTGTGAGCTCCTAAGTGTGCATTTTGGTAGTATTAGTTTGAGATTTGGACCCAGTCTCAGAATATATTCTTACTGATACATGACTGAGAAGTTTAGAAGAACTCTGGGTGTCCTTACTTTGTGGGGGTATCTTTATGTATTGTGAGTACACTGGTTATTATTTAATTTAAGGTAGCATAAGGTCTCAGAGATCGTAGTATCATTCACTGTGTCAGGGGTTAAGGTTTGTACTATTTCGCACTCAATTTTACAATCTGATTTGGTCTTCACAATTTTTTTTCTATTCATGAAAGTTTTTGTTATGGAAAATTTCACTCTCCTTTTGTGAGAGGCATACTACAATGAACTCTCCATATAACTATTACCCAGCTACCACAGCTATCAAGTCATGGCTAATCATGTTTTATCTCTCCATCCCTTATTTCCTTCCCATGTTATTTTCAAGGTCATGCAGACCTCATTGCATCTGTGAATATTTCAGAATGTATCTCTAAAAGATAGGAGCTTCCTTTTTCTTTAAAAATTTTTTTATTGAAGTATAGTTGACATAGAATGTTTTTGGGTTTCTGGTGTATCACATAGTGATTTGACAGTTCTATACGTGATTCAGTGCTTACTACAATAAATGTAATTACTACCTATCACTATACAGTGTACCTACAGCATTATTGACTGTATTCCCTATGCTATATTTTCTATTATTGTGATTAGTTTATAACTGGAAGTTTGTACCTCTTAATCCCTTTACCTATTTTGCTCACACACACCCCTTCCCCACCCTGCCAATCTTTCCCCTCTGGCAACCATTACTTTTATTCTCTGTATTTATGAGTCTCTTTCTGTCTTCTTTGTTTTGTTTTTTAGATTCCACATGTATGTGAAATCATAGGGTATTTGTCTTTCTCCATCTGATTTAGTTAGCATACTACCCTGTAGATCAATCCATGTGGGATGGATGTTTATTCATTTGCTATACAGATAGAAAGATTTCAGTTTTTGTTATGGCTGAGTAATATTCCTGTGTGTGTGTGTCTCACCTTTATTCATCTTTCAATGGGCAATTGAGTTTTTTTTTCTAAATCTTAGCTATTAAAAAAAATTTTTTTTTAATGTTTATTTATTTTCGAGACAGAGACAGAGCATGAATGGGGGAAGGTCAGAGAGAGAGGGAGACACAGAATCTGAAACAGGCTCCAGGCTCTGAGCTGTCAGCACAGAGCCCGATGCGGGGCTTGAACTCACAGACCGCGAGATCATGACCTGAGCCGAAGTCGGACGCTTAACCAACTGAGCCACCCAGGCGCCCCTAAATCTTAGCTATTATAAATAATGCTGCAATAAACATTGGGATGCATATATCTTTTTGAATTAGTGTTTTCATTTTCTTTGGGTAACTACCCAGTAGTGGAATTACCAGTAGTGGAATGTCATTTCGCATTTCTATTTTTGTTTAATTTTTTTTATGTTTATTCATTTTTGAAAGACAGAGGGAGACAGAGCACAAGTGAGGGGTGGGGGGCGGAGAGAGAGGGGGGACACAGAATCTGAAGCAAGCTCCAGGCTTTGAGCTGTCAGCACAGAGCCCAATGCAGGGCTCGAACTCATAAACTGCGAGATCATGACCTGAGCCGAAGTCGGAAGCTCAACTGACTAAGCCACCCAGGTGCCCCGGCATTGCTATTCTTAATTTTTTTTTTTAATAAATTTGTTTTAATGTGTATTTATTTTTGAGAGAGAGAGAAAGAGTGCAAGCAGGGGAAGGGTAGAGAGAGAGGGAGACACAGAATCTAAAGCAGCCTCCAGGCTCTGAGCTGTCAGCATAGAGCCTGATGCAGGGCTTGAACTCAAACTGTGAGATCATGACCTGAGCTGAAGTCGGACACTTAACCAACTGAGCCACCCAAGTGCCCCTATTTTTAATTTTTTTGAGGAACTTCCATACTGGTTTTCATAGTGGCTGTACCAAAAACATTCCCACTAACAGTGCATGAAAATTCCCTTTTTCCACATCCTTACTAGCACTTATTATTTCTTGGTTTTTCTTTTTGTTTTGTTTTGTTCTGTTTGTTTGTTTTTAATATTAGATATACTGACTGGTGTGATGTGATACCTTATTGTGGTTTTGATTTGCATTGTCTTAACAATTATTAATGTTCAGCATCTTTTTTTTTTTAAGTGTTTATTTATATTTGAGAGAGAGACAGAATGCGAGTTGGGGAGGAGCAGAGAGAGAGGGAAACTCAGAAACCGAAACAGGCTCCAGGCTCTGAACTGTCAGTACAGAGCCTGACACGGGGCTCAAACCCATGGACCCAGGAGATCATGACCAGAGTGAAATTGGATGCTTAACCGACTGACCCACCCAGGCGCGCCTATGTTTAGCATCTTTTCGTGTGTCTGTTGGTCATCTGTATGTCTTCTTAGGAAAAATGTTTATTTAGGTCTCTGCCCGGGGCATGATTAATTTTTTTTATTAAATGATAAGTATCATTATCATATCTCAAGATAACAATATTAGCAGCACCAAATAATCAGTTTAAAGTTTATAATCATTTCATAAATATTATCATTTTTACTTATTTTTTTCTTTTTTAATGTTTATTTATTTTTGAAAGAGAGAACAGGAGACAGGCAGAGAGAAGAAGAGAGAGAGTATCTCAAGCAGGCTTCACAGTCAGCACAGAGCCCCATGCAGGACTCAAACTCACAGAATGTGAGGTCTTGACCTGAGTCAAAACCAAGAGTCAGATGCTTAGCTGACTGAGCCACCCCGGCACCCCAATTTTTAAAGTACAGTTTGTTGGTTTGAATCATGATGCAGATAAGATCCACTTGTTGCAATTGATGATTATGTCAACCAATTATTGTATATATGTCCTTGTGACTTAAGACTTTTTTTTTTATGTTATTGCTGTTCTGTCCGTGTTTGCCTTAGTTTTTTTAAATTTTTTTTTTTTTCAACGTTTATTTATTTTTGGGACAGAGAGAGACAGAGCATGAACGGGGGAGGGGCAGAGAGAGAGGGAGACACAGAATCGGAAACAGGCTCCAGGCTCTGAGCCATCAGCCCAGAGCCTGACGCGGGGCTCGAACTCCCGGACCGCGAGATCGTGACCTGGCTGAAGTCGGACGCTTAACCGACTGCGCCACCCAGGCGCCCCTGTTTGCCTTAGTTTTTAATTTGCTTCAGTGAAACTCCATAACCTTTAATTTTTGAGCAAAGTCTTAAATTAAAAGAAAGGATGAAAAGATAACTTCTACCATTTTTCTCTATACTTGCTTTTGTCCTCCACCTTTATTTAGAGGGAAAAAATTGTGGAGGAAAAGACATACATTAAAATCACTCTTTATAATACCTCTTAATTCTGTTAGAATATTTGGTAGAATATTCCTTACAAAAGCATTTTGGGAAAAATGAAAGTTTTACACTTAGAAGCTGGAGACTATTCTAGTTCCCCTTACTACCACTATATGATTTTTCTGAGGCTGTGGCAAGTTACATTGTTTTCACTAGGATTTGTGGGTTTATAGGTGCCAATGGGAAATAAGACTAAATGTGATTGAAGGTAGGAGAATAAACTGTCTATATGGTTGCTTACTTGAATTTGTTCTCCTCCAATTGAAATTCTTTACTTCATAAGATTGTGCTTTAGTGCTGCCTTCTTCAAGAAAACCTTTTTTTTTTTTTTCTAAAAGAATTTCTCACCCCTTCAGCAGGCTATTGTGTTATTCTTTAGAACCTCTCTAATTTTGATATGTCAGTAACTGCATTCCTGTAATATTTTTGCTTTCCTTGTTGAAAAGGAGTATGCATATCCTAATTTAGCTGTTTTATGGGTAGAAGTATGATTTTTTACTAAAATTACTACCCCATAATCTAATAGGTAAATAGTATACGTTCATCCCATATTTATAAAATTGAAAAGGATTTTACCAGGATAGGATGGTACATTCTAGAGACTTGTGTTAGTTAGACTTTCGTCCATATTTTCACACTTATTAATTCACATGGACATCTATACTCCCACCTACCTCAACCCCATTTCTTAATGTTTGAAACAACGCAGCTTGCTGAATTTCTACTCTGGCTTTGCACTAAGCTGATGCTGTTTATGTCATTTAACTGTAACATCAATACTATGAAACTGTGTTATAAGTGATCTACAATGTAGAAAACAAAAATAGGAAGTGGTAGTTTGCCCAAGGTCACACATAGCATACAAATGGCAAAGCTAAGTTTTGAACTCACATCTTAAACTTCTGAAAGTCCTTATCTCAAGAAGGCCAGGGGCACCTGGGTGACTTAGTTGAGTGTTGAACTCTTGATTTCAGCTTAGGTCTTAATCACAGTTTGTGAGATCAAGCCCAGTGTTGGGCTCTATGCTGACAGCATGGAGCCTGCTTGGGATTACCCTCCCCCTCCTTCCCCCCCCCAGCCGCCAGCTTGTTTGTGTGCGCGCTTTCCCTCCCTCTCCCTCTCCCTCTCTCTCCCTCCCTCCCTCTTTCTCTCTCCCCCCTCCAATAAACATTTTTTAAAAAAGAATGCTGAACTACCAAGCTGTTAATTTATATTGAGAGATCTGATTGTTAGTATGATCAGATTTGACACATTTGCTCCAGTACCTGTTACGAAGATTGCTTAAACATTTTCAGTCAGCTGGCTCCACATTTGACAATTCAGAGTTTCAATTGATACATGCTTTGTTTAGCCGTTTTAATACTGTTTATATTTGAGAAGACTTCATGATCTCTGGTTTTGTTTACTCAGCCATATGAAAACAAATAGTATAAGGACTTTCTGTTATAGGTAGTATTGTTTTCATTTCCATATTCTTAGGGGGCATCTCATTATTGGTATTTCTTTTTGGTATACAATTATTTCAGAGACTTATGTTTATTATTAAACAACTACTCTTATTTTGTAGTTGTCCTGATTGATGTTTGTTATTGTAGCTCTCTACCCAAATGATTAACAATCTCTAGCAAACATTGTGTCATGTTTATACTAACCCTGTGATTGTATTAACAAATGCTAGACATTATTTGGTCTACACACACTACTCCCTTGGTGATCACATCCAATCTCATGACTTTAAGTACCATGTCTAAGTTTATGTCTCTCAGATTTATGTCTCCAGGCTGGACTTAGACTCCAAAGTTATCCACATGTTTGTTGATCATCTTCATTTAGATATTTAATGGGGCTCATCTCTTCTGTGAAACTTCCTCTGGTTATTTATCTGTTACTAGAAATTATCTGTCTCTTAATAGAACCCTTCTATCACTTAAACCACATTTTTGTGAAAAATATTTTTTTACATACTATATTTTACTATATTATTTTACAGTTATTTGTGTTTCTGGTTTTCTTTTAATTATATGTCATTATCTTCCCTCTTATTTTTATTAGGGGCAATCTTTCTGAACTTCTTTAAATTATTATCTGGGTTTGTCATGGGAAAATCACTCTGGGGATAATGAGGATAAAATAGATAGACCTTAGATAAGATCAAATGGATTTTTTATGTTCTTACTCCCTACCTCCTTTATAACCAATGGTAAAGGTTTCCTGGTGTGAGAATTGTGGTTTATTTCCCGTATTTATGGAGCTTAGTTCATACTACTTATATATGTATAATAATGTACATGTGTGTAACTCACACAAACATTTCTACACATATACAAGCTTACTTGTAATAGAATGTTATTTGTAATTGTAAAAGATCCAGAAGAAAGAAATGTTGATTGTCAGTGGGTTAATGGCTAAAAAAAATTTATGTACATCTGTGCAATGGAACACTGCAGCTTTTGAAAAGGAATTAAGATATTCTCTAGGACAGGAGCACCTAGGTGGCTCAGTCGATTAAGTGTCTGACTCTTGATTTCAGCTCAGGTCATGATCTCATGGTTTGTGGGATTAAGCCCCACAAGAGGCTCTGTACTGACAGCATGGAGCCTGCTTGGGATTCCTTCCCTCCCTCCTTCCCTCCCTCCCTCCCTCCCTCCCTCCCTCTCTCTCTCTCTCTGCCCTTCATCCCCTCCCCCAAAATGAAAAACTTATGAAAAAAATATTTTCTAGGACATACTGTAGATTAAAAATTGTGAAAATAGAATGATGCAGAGCTGTGCATAAATAACTTAAAATATAATAGGTCTTTGGAAATACATATATGCATTTGGGTTTTTTCCAATTTTTTTTTCTGGTGAAATACACCAGAAATGCCAATTTAACCATTTTAACATGTACCCTCAGTTGTATTAAATATATTCATAATATTGTACAGTCATCACCACCACCTCCAGAACTTTCTTCATTTTTTAAAACTGTAACTCTAATAAAATAAATAAGACATAGGGATGCAATGTATAGCATAGGAAATAGTAGTATTGTAAGAACTTTGCTAGCTAGATTTATTGTAATGATTACTTTAAAAAAATTTTTGTTAAATGTTTATTTTTGAGAGAGGGAGAGACAGCACGTGAGCAGGGGAGGGGCAGAGAGAGAGGGAGACACAGAATCTTAAGCAGGCTCCAGGCTCTGATCTGTCAGCACAGAGCCTGACATGGGGCTCGAACTCATGAACTGCTAGATCATGACCTGAGCCAAAGTCGGATGCTTAACTGAGCCACCCAGATGCCCCTTACTTTTTTTTTTTTTTTTTAAAGGTTTATTTATTTTTGAGAAAGAGACAGAGTCAGCTGGGGAGAGGCAGAGAGGGAGGGAGACACAAAATCCAAAGCAGGTTCCAGGTTCTGAGCTGTCAGCACAGAGCCTGATGTCAGGCTTGAACCCAGGATTGATGAGCTCATGACCTCAGCTGAAGTTGGACATTCAACCAACTAAGCCACCCAGGCGCCCAGATCACTTTGTATTATATATAAATATTGACTCACTTTGTAGTACACCTGAAACTAATATAATATTGCTACACTTCAGTGAAAACAAAAATGTAAATCTCTATACCCATTAAACAGTAACTCCCTATTCCTGCTTTCCTTATCCCCCAGCAGTCACCATTTTACTTTTTGTTACTGTGATTGTTTTACTAAGTACATCATATAAGTAGAATCATACAAATATTTGGCTTTTATGACTCGCTTCTTTCGTTTAGCATCATGTCCTTCGGGTTTATCCATGTTATAGATTATGCCAGAATTCCCTTCTTTTTTAAGGCTGAAAAATATTTCATTGTGTGTATATACCACATTTGCTTATCCATTCATGGCATCAAATGGACACTTGGGTTGTTTCCAAGCTTGAACTACTGTGAATGATGTTGCTGTGACAATGAGTGTACTAATAACTTTTTGAGTCCCTGCCTTCAGTTCTTTTTGGTATATATTTATTTGAGTTATTGGTCGATTATATGGTGATTCTATTTTTAATTTTTTGAGGAATTGATGTACTGTTTCCCACAATGGCCATACCATTTTACATTCCCATTAACAGTGCAAGAGTTCTAATTTCTCCACATCCCCTCTAAGAAGTTTTTTCTCTTTTTATCACTAGGTGTGAGGTTCCATTTCATTGTAGTTTTGATTTGCATTTCTCTAATGATTAGTGATATTGAGCATTTTTTCTTGTGTTTAATGGGCTTTGGATATCCTCTTTGGAGAAATGTCTATTCAAATTCTTTGCCAATTTTCAAATCAGGTTCCTTGTCTTGTTGAGTTTTAGTAGTTCTTTATATATTCTGGATATTAATCCATTATCAGATATATGATTTGCAAATATTTTCTCTCATTCTGTGGGTTGCCTTCTGCTCTTTACCCACTGGATGGTTTTGGCACCCTTGTCGAAAATTATTAAAACATATATGTGAGGGTTTGTTTCACATATATAGGCTATTCTATTCCACTGGTTTGTATGTTTGCTTTTATGCCAGCACCACACTGTTTTGATAGTGTAGCTTTGTAGTAAATTTTGAAATCAGGAAGTATGTATCTTCCAGTGTTGGTTTCTTTTTCAGAATTGGTCATTTGAGATCCTTTGAGATTCTCTTTGAATTATAGAATGGGTTTTTTCTGTTTCTGCAAAAAAGGTCATTAGGATTTTGGTAGAGATTGCATTAAATCTGTATGTTGGTTGCTTTAGGGAGTATTGACATCTTAATATTAACTCTTCAAGTACCTGAACATAGAATGGGTTTCCATTTATTTATTCTTTTTTTTTTTTTTTCCAACGTTTATTTATTTTTGGGACAGAGAGAGACAGAGCATGAACGGGGGAGGGGCAGAGAGAGAGGGAGACACAGAATTGGAAACAGGCTCCAGGCTCTGAGCCATCAGCCCAGAACCCGACGCGGGGCTCGAACTCACGGACCGCGAGATCGTGACCTGGCTGAAGTCGGACGCTTAACCGACTGCGCCACCCAGGCGCCCCTCCATTTATTTATTCTTTAGTTTCACATGCAGTTTGTTCAGATGATGTCTAAGAAATGAATAGTATTGTTTGCCTCTTAGGAAAGTAGATGGTGGCTTGAGGGCAGGAGTGGGCATGTTTTCATTGTAAAAGTTTAATCACCTTTTAAATTTTGGGCCATGTGAATGTATTATTTAATGAGGAAAAATAACATTTCCCCCTTGCTCTCATCACACACACACACATGTGCCTACACATACGTGCACACACACACTTGTGTGCATACACAATACTGGGAAAATCCTATCACTCTAAAGAGTGAGCACAGAAACAAGACTTATTAGGAGGAGCCAAAATCTAGAGTCCAGCTAAAAAGAATGAATGTGTGAAATAATGCTGGATTTAGGCAACTTAAAATTTATCATCCTGTAAAGAGGGAGCTGATATGGTAGATGACTGAACAGGTAGTAAATGATAACTTTATTTGCCATGCTGAGGAGTTTGGATTTTTTATTGATTGCTGGTTATGAGGGTGACTAAAGAGCAGAGAAATAAACAGGGAAGTGATGGGATTAGGTTTGTATTACAAGAATTAATGTGTTTATAGTATTAGAATAGTGTGGAATTATTCAGCAGAAATAGAATATGAGCTGCATCTGCAACTTAATATTTTCTAGTGAGTTACAAAAAAATGGGTAATGCAATTAATTTGATCAGTATAATATGTTATTTCATCATGTAATCAATATAGCATTATAAATGAGATTTCATGTGATTTTTCATAAATCTTTACAATCTTGAGGATATTTTATACTTAACTGCACATTTCGTTTTTGACTAGTTATATTTCAAGTGCTCAATTTGCTACATGAGAGTAGTGGTTACCATGTTAGAGAGTACAAGTATACAGAATCAGAGTGTAGTTAGAAGACAGTATCTGTTCCAGTAATTGGAACAGAAAAATTTAATGTCAAGAATGATTAATTATTAAAAAGTCCTTAATCATTTGTCATTCTGGAGTTGCAAATTAAGACAACAATGAGACAACAACTTTATACCTATTATAATGGCTGAAATCCAAAAACCTGACAAAGGTACAAAGCTGTCAAGGTTACAAAGCATCAAGAACTCTCATTCATTGCTGGTGGCAATGCAAAATGTTACAGCTACTTTGGAAAACAGTTTGGCAGTTTTTTACAAAGCTAAACGTGGTTTTATCATATGATTCAATAATCATGCTTCTAGATGCTTACATAACTCATTTGAAAATTATGTCTGCACAAAATCCTGCACGTGAATACATATAGCAGCTTTATTCCTAATTGTCAAGAAATGGTGACCAGGATGTCCATCATTGAGTAAATGGGTGACAGAATGTGTACATTCAGACAATGGAATATTATTTAGGAATTAAAAATTTAGCTATTTAGCCACTAAAAAACATTCATAAACCTTAAATACATATTGTTAAAGGGAAAGATACCAGTCTGAAGAGGCTACATAATATATGATTTAATTATATGACTTTCTATAAAAGCCAAACCTATAGTTAGGTAAAAGAATTCATTGTTTGCCAAAGAGAAGTGGGAGGATTGAATGGGAGAAGCACAGGGATTTTTTAAGGTGGTGAAACGCTTCCCTGCGATACCATATTGTACATACATGGCACTATGCATTTGTTAAAACTCATTAAACTTTACAGAAAAAGTGAATTTTATGAATACAGATTTTAAAAAGTCACTTAGGAGTTTAAGTGGATACTAGGATGGAATGTAGAATATGATAAAGCATTCTAATGCTGTTTGAAGTATTTGAAACAATGTCACTGAGGGAAGTTGGGCAGGAAGTTGCTGACTTAAGTAACTTTTGAAATGAATCTGTAAGACTAAAATCAAAGAAACTATATTGTATATATAAGCAATGTAATCTAGTTAATAAAATTGTTTCTGTTGGGGTATGATTTAACAGCTCTAATACTATTACATTTGTATACCAGTGGGCACCAGGTTTCTCACTGTTCAGGCGGGACCATATTGATTAGTAATGCAGAAGATGCGTACATATGGTAATGGATTAGAGGTGGACATACCAATATGAATTTATATTTAGCTTAACATAGATAATATATCATTACATACAGAGATATTTATAGTTATGTGTATGTCTGTGGAACATGTATTTCTTTGTCTGCTTAAGAGCCTAGAAGAAGGACACAGTATCAAGGAGCAAAACCTAGCCCAGATCTTCATCTCTAATGTCATTCTCCAGTAAAAGGAACCAGAGCTCCTTGGAATATTGGTTGGTTCTAAAATTGAGGAAGGGGATATACAAGATGAGCCTGCAGAATATTGTGCTGCCAGAAGGTAAACAGTAAGACACACATAGATGAGAATATGTGAAATGAATGCAGGATCCATGAAAGATTTCCCAGTGGTCAGAGCTGAAACAGGCTGAGCAACAGAATAAAAGTGTTGAAGTATACCCCAAAGTATAAAATAAATTTTGATGAGTCCATTACTTTAAATAATTGAATAAATGAGTGAGAACAAAAATCCCATACTAAAAATTCCTAAGTAATTTGTGTAAATACTACCCTCCCCCCCACCCAAGAAGGTGGAGTATAACTCCCTGCCCCTTAAATGTGGGATGCACATACTGTCTTTCTTCCAAAGGTACACTGGAAAAAGGAGGGAAAGTAACTTTACAGTGGGGAAATCTAACAAATATCGCCTCAGTCAAATGATTAAGGTCAACATTTACAGTAAGAAATCATTATGGTAGTATATACCTTTGATACGAGGTCATAAAAATAACACTTTATCTCTTACATCTTCCTCTTAAAACCCTTAAGCCCAATGTAGTGATGAGAAAAACATCAGACAAAACCTAGTTGAGGAACGTTGTTTAAACACCTGACCAGTAATCCTCAAAACTGTCAAAGTCACCATAAAACCAGGGAGAGCCTGTCAAAGCCAACAGGAGCTTAGGGAGACATGACATAAATGTAATACGGTATCCTGGATGCAATTCTGGAACATAAAAAGGTCATAAGGCAAAAACCTAAGAAAATCTGAACTAAGTATGGACTTTTGTTAATCTATCAGTATTTATTCACTATCTGTATCAGATGTACCATACAAGTGGTAAGGAGGTAATAATAAGGGTAAGTGGATATGATGTATTTGGAAATGTTCTGTACTGTCTTCAGTTTTTTTTGTAAATCTAAAACTGTTCTAAAATGATATACTTAAAAATAAATAGTAAATTTATTGTGTATTAATCCACACACAAAAATGGCTGTAAGACTGTTAACTAAGAGAAGTTAAAAGAGTACTATGAAGAATACAAGAATAGAAAGTGAAGGGAGCACATACTTTAAGTAGGGAGGGAAGTCTCTACATGCCGTACTTTGTAGTGTTCCTCCAATGCCCTCTAGTTACAAAGCCAAACACTGCAGCAGATAAGAAAAATGTTTACAGGGTCCAGCTCCAGGATCACAATGTGGGACAAATAAGGGTAGATTTGGAGATGAGGGATAAATTGATAATTTGATAACTGAAACCGGCTATTGTGAGAATGAATTAAGTCCCTCAAAAATGAGTATAAAGATTGAGAAAAAAGGTGTTAAATAGAGACCCAAGGTAACCCTAACAGGTAAGAGAGATAGGGAGGGAAAAGATATCTGAAAGGAGAGGATGAAATCATGTGGCTTGTTGAAAGAGTTTCAAGACATGTCTGTTACATTTAGCAACACTATTTTCATTGGTAAGTTTGGTGAAGCAGCAACTGTGATGAGTTTATATATGAATGAAATTTATGGGAATGATACTAGTGACTGTGGCCAGTTATCTCAAATTACCCTTGGCTGAAAGGTGTGACATAGATAAGGTGGGTATAGCTGATGTTGACTTTTTTTTGAAAAATTGGGGCATGGGAACATGGGATGGGATGTGATGTTTATTGAAGAGTAAATTCTGTCAGGCAGGAATATTTGTTTAATTTATTGTTGAATTTCTAGTACCTAGAATAGTTATAAGTATGTTCACTATATATTTGTTACATGACTAGATAAGAAATATTTGAGGACCTCTGTAGAGAGAGAAGTTGAATATACAGTATTTCCAAGCAATGTTTTATTGAATAAAGTTTCTGAAGAAATAGGAAAGAATTGAAAGTATAAAGAGGGAGATGTCAAAAGAGGGCGTGATTAAAATCTTCAGCATTGGCATTATTGTTCTGTAAAACACTAAATCTTTTTATAAATTTTCCTGTCTTATATAGCTTAAACTACCATTTGCACTTTAATTTACGGAAAACAAATTGTAAAGCTTCCTTTGGTCAGGAATTAAGTCTCTTATGTGTAGTAGTTCTTAGTACCTTTCACTGGTACTTTGCATAAAAGCAAAGTGTACCTGTATTTAATTGAATTTTTTCCTCATCTTTTATTCAGTCTACAAACAAGAAACCTCGAAAATCTCCAGGAGAGAAGAGTAGAATTGAAGCTACTGTTAGAGGAACAGGCCGTGGAAGAGCTAATGGGCACCCTCAACAGAATGGTGAAGGGGAGCCTGTCACACTATTTGAAGTGGTGAAATTGGGGAAAAGTGCAATGCAGGTAAATTTTAAGTATTTTTGTTTTATTTACAAAGCAATATAGTCAGTAATCTATGTGGAACCTGTTAAGTGATGTTTTATATATTCCTGCTGATGGTATAATTAAGAAGTTTAAGTTTGTCTTTGTTTTACTTGTTTTGTAAACACTGTCAGAAAGGCATTTTGTTTAATGGTAAGACGCACTTTCGATTACAGTGTACTGAGTAAAATGACTTGCATGTGATAGCTGCCTAAGAGAAGATTTATTGCTGTAGTCTATTTTTTAGAATTTCACTTAATATAAGTAACATATGTGTATTGAACAATATTTAAAAGAAAAAAGGCTATAAAATAGAATTCCTATGTAGTGAACTAGGAATAACCACAATTAATAGTTCATGATTATTTTATGTGTGTATGTGATTTTATAACCTTCTTACTCTCTCCTCTCTCATTAACAAATATTAAATATTCTGCAAAAGCCCTTATTTATTGACTTCTAACTAATTCATTATAAGGATAAACCTTATTTTACTATTCTTTTAGTACGTCCTTACATTTTTTTTTACTGTTACAGAATTTATTCATTGTTCGTATTTATGTCTTCAGATCTTTTTTCATTTTATTTATTTACTTAAAAAAATATTTTTAAGGTTTATTTTTGAGAGAGAGAGAGAGAGAGAGAGACACAGAGTGCAAGCCAGGGGAGGGGCAGAGAGAGAGGGAGACACAGAATCTGAAGCAGGCTCCAGGCTCTGAGCTGTGAGCACAAAGCCCAATGTGGGACTCGAACTCATAAACTGAGACATCATGACCTGAGCCGAAGTCAGACGCTTACCCAACTGAGCCACCCAGGAGCCCCTCTTTTTTTCATTTTAAAACACTAGAGGTAAAGTAATTTGGTGAAAGGGTATTTCTTAACTGTGTGATAAATATCATATTACTCCCCTCAAAATTTTACTGGTGTATCTTTCACCAGAAGTGTGCCTAGCAACACTTAAATTTAGGCATTATTTGATAACATACGTGAAAATTGTAATCCAGAATAATTTGCATTTCTTTGATCACCAGTGATTGATAAAAGTTATATATTTTTATTCACTATTTGCTCATTTTTGATACTTCATTTTTAATTTCTTTAAAAT